>NC_142869.1:168240000-168865000 GCF_051225735.1 Oryctolagus cuniculus
CCCACTTAATGAGTCCCAATCCCTGATCTTAGAGACAAAGGAGGTGAAATCCAGAGAGGTCAAATGAATTTGTCAGAAGCCATGTAGACTTAGAGGCGTTCAGGCCGCTGAGTCCCGGCCCAGAACTCTCCCCATGGCCATGGCCTCTCTGCTGACTTTTGAACCTGCTCCAGCAGCTGCTCCTTGGCCTTTGTCTAAAAGAGATGTTCTTCGGGCACCCTCCACTCTGCTGGCTAACACAGCCTCAAAACATGTGTTCCAACCACCCAGTTCCAGCAGGTCTGGTAATAATCCTCCTTCCAGACAGGCAGGTGCACGTCGGGGCTCAGCCGCCAACTCTTCTGGCGGGAACTTTCAGCAGTCCCTGTATCCACACGTGCCACGCACGGGGCAAAGTGTGGCTGCCACATGGCCTGCCTCGCTGCGTCTGCTCACAGACGCCCAGCCACAGTCTGCGTGCGGCGAGGCAAGCCAGCCTGTAATTGTGAACTTAACAAGCAGAAAGGTGCAGGGCTCATTCTCCATCTCCTATTAGGCACTGAAGTGGAGTGCAGTCATGCCTCTCAAACACCTACCACCCTCATCTGGGACCGGGAGCTGACTACACCCACAGGGGAAGAGGGCCGGGGAAGCAGGGACATTGGGTGAGAATAGCCAGCCCCTCGGTTCACACGCTGCAGGAGACACTGGCTCAAAAATAAGCAATGGAGAACTGGTGGAGGAAGGGGAGGGAAGAAGGATGGGGGCTCCAGCCTGCTTCACCAGCACCCCCACTGGATCCCTGCAGAGGTAACCCAATAGTAGCCACCCCATCCCAGCTCCGCCCCCCCCCCCCACAGTAGGCAAAGTCACTCATTCACTGCTGGCAAGGCTGTCTAAGGCTTCTCCAATGACAAACTTGGAGCTTTCCATGGAGTCTCCCTTCTGAGCCATCGAACCTTGCAAGCAATGACCCCAACCAGCAAGTCCCCACCTCAAATTCAGATCCTACCAACACTTCACTCTCAAATTATCATTTAGCTGACTTTAAAATACAGTGTGAGAGGTAACGAGCAGAGCACACCCTCCCGTGGCAAATAACAGCACTGACTCACACCCAAGATTTCCCCCAAAGCACCCCTGAACCAGGCAGGGTGAGAAAGGGAGCCAGAGGCAGGAGACCTGCAGGACCCTGAATCAAAGCCAAATACGCTGCCATTTCCCTTCCTCTGAAGTCAGATTTTACTTCTGCGTGGTCTCAGGAGAGCTGGGACTCGATTTTAGAAGCTGATCATCATTTTGATTAGAGAAATTGGGGCTGTCTTTGTTTTATGTGGCAAGTTTTGAAGAGCTCAAACTAATTTTCCTGAAATTGCACCATCCTCTCAGATTCCTGAGTGGCAGAGAGAAAGTTATTACAGAGTGGTTTAAAATAGCAATTACCTCGCAGAATCACTTCAGCGCTGGCAAAGTGTTTTCATATACAATACTTGGCTCTGATCTTACTGCTTCTGACGATTCTGTTAGGTTGATGAGGTACTTCCAAGTGTATATCCCCTTGACAGATGAGGAAACTGAGGGCATGAGCAGGTGCAGATCCTGGCCTCAGCCAGGAGGTCACACACAGCCATGCTGGGTCTCCCACATTTGATTACAGTCCATTTGCTGGGTGTCCAGGCTGTGGGTCCACCCTGCAGGCTTTGGACAGGGAGCTGTGAGCTCCTTCCTCGGAATCAATCCATCAATCTCTCTCTCTCTCTCTCTCTCTCTCAACATGCATATGTTCTGGTCCCTGAAGAACCTTGGCTGATACACTCACGGTCAAACAAGCGGTCGGAGACACTGGACATCTGTTGTTTTGCTGCCATTCACTCGTCCCCTGGTAATCCACGGGTCTCATCCACCACCGTGACTGGGTCAGAGACAAGTCCTTGGTTGAGTCAGACACCACATAGGCAACAGACCCTGGCTGAGAAGGCAGACTGGAGGGTTCCAGCCCTTCCACTGGCTGTCACCTTGAGGAAGCACAGGCCTGAGGACTGCTGGCATCAGCCTGTGACCACGGGGGTGGGAGGAGGGCTAGGAGCAGAGCTCAGGCAGGGATGGAAAGCCCTGGGTCCCTGTCCCAGTGCCATTGTGTGTCTACATCACGTGCAGGAAGCTGGCTCCATGCCTGCCTTTCCAAGTCACCCAAGCCAAAACATTCCCCTCTTCTCTCTCATACATCAATTTGGGCTCAGGTTTCTGGCATTTGTGAATGCACGATCCAAACCCAGGCTCAGAAAAACCCAGAAGAGTCCATGCCCTTCACCACATCCTCTCTAACAGACTATTCCGCCACGGGAGGAGCTGAGCAAGCCAGACAGACTGTTGCATGCCCACGGCCACAGAGAGGAAGCATAGTTTGACACAGAGCAGTGTTGTCCCAGGTGAGATAGGGCGGTGTGTGTGTGTGTGTGTGTGTGTGTGTATGTGTGACTTCCACTTGCAAACACAACGCTCCCTCTATCTTTCTGAGCATTTTCCTTAAGGGTCACACCAGCAGGCCTCTGGGAAATTCTCCACCTGTTCAGGCTTCCGTATTCAGATTGGCTTGTTATTCAAGTGAAGGCTTCCCCGATCCTGGCACAGGCTACCATGCACCTGTTGTGTCAGTGCATGAAGCAGTACCTACTACGGTGTCCCATTTTGTCTGGTATTGTATTTTTCCTCGATGTTCCTCAACAACAAGGATTATATATTTTTCCCACCACTGTTTTCTCTACTTCTAAGCCCCAAGCCTGACATACAGTGGGTGTGTAATAAGCACCTACTGTTTATGGCTATAGCATCAGAGTATGAGACATGCAGGTGACAGCACCGGTACCTGAGGAACAAAGTAAAGCCTGGTGCTGGGCCAGCCAACAGCTCTAACAGGGACCAAACTAACAAAGCTGGTTTTAGCCTGCTCCCATCAGGGCATATAAATACTTAACATCATCAGCTCTGTCCTCGTAACCCATGAGTTCAAACACATGGGAGAAACTACACCTTTCACATTTCTTTTTTTTTTTTTTTTTTTTTTTTTTTTTTTGACAGGCAGAGTGGACAGTGAGAGAAAGAGACAGAGAGAAAGGTCTTCCTTTGCTGTTGGTTCACCCTCCAATGACCGCCACGGCCAGCGCACCGCGCTGATCCAATGGCAGGAGCCAGGTGCTTCTCCTGGTCTCCCATGGGGTGCAGGGCCCAAACACTTGGGCCATCCTCCACTGCACTCCCGGGCCACAGCAGAGAGCTGGCCTGGAAGAGGAGCAACTGGGACAGAATCCGGCGCCCCGACCGGGACTAGAACCCGGTGTGCCGGCGCTGCAAGGCGGAGGATTAGCCTAGTGAGCTGCGGCGCTGGCCAAGAAACTACACCTTTCATATGTGATTTATAGGGAGGCTGACCCATCCAGCAGCCAGAATATGTAGTCACTTTGAGTCTGCAAACCAGACTTTGAGGACCACCACCCTATTCAGTAAAGGAAATCAATTCTGTGAAGGAGAAGGAACTGGGCCTGGAAATGAACTTGCAACAAGGACAACCTAGACAGCGCAGGAGACAGAAGTTGCTGCAAGTCAGCAGGCAGCTGCTCATGAAGCCAAGGACTGTTGATCGACCACGCAGAGTCCTGGCGGAGTGCAGGCGGCACAGGGACTCCCGAGCAGATGGTCTCCTAGAGCGTCCTCGGCTGTCCCACTGGCCAGCTCTGTAGAACGTACCTTCCAGCCCCCACTAGAAACCAGGAACTTCCACACGGTAACCGTCAAGGGGGTGGGGCCGGGGGGGCAGGATGCTAACTCTGCACCAAACAGGTGCTCCCCATGCACACGCTCCCCCTGCGGCTGCAGGTGTGAAGTCGGCGGTGAGAGGCAGCCATCATCCTCTGCTCCACACTGTACCCAAGTGTGACCGTGCAAATAGGGAGAGAGCATCCCAGTGACACTGTGCCACGGCAAAGCCGGGAAGACACACCGGCGTGCAGGTGTTCTTGCTGTGGTTTGAATGCATCTCCCAGATGTCCTGGAAACTGGGTGATCATCGGGATTAGATAAGGTCGTGAGGGCGGGGGCCCCGTGGGTTTATGGGAAGCAGATGAGAGGCCTCAGCTGACGCACACTTGTTCTGTCTCACCACACAATGCCCTCAACTCTGCTAGGACGCAGCCACCAGCCCTTCAGCTGGGCTCTGGCACCAAGCTCTTGGTGCCCCCAGAATCGCGAGGCTCCTCTGACTGATTCAGTCTGTCTTGGGTATTGGTCTCTTCAGACTTTGTGTCTTCATGCCTCAGTCTTAGGCCCCTGTGTATACTTCACCCAAGCTTGGGTGTTTCACAACACCGACGGGAAAGGGACCACGATTCTTCTCTTCCTGGGTAAGTGGGATGCTGAGGCCCTGTGGGATAGTGGATCCTCGCGTTGGAAGAATTCACCTGCTCACCAGGAGCAGCGCAGCAGGTCAGGGAGAAGCCCTTGCTGTATGGGGCGAAGCTCGGAAACTGTGGATTTGTGTGTTAGGACACTTAGCACCACCCTTAACTGACACTCACAGAAACACAGGGGGCACAGCTGCACACTGCAGCTGGCGCTCAGCCCTCGAATGCTGGCAGCACATCGGGCTGCTAACCCTGGGAGCGTCCTCCTTAGACGTCCACAGCCCCACCTGGTTCCCGAAGCTGGACCGCGGGCCATCACGCTCAGAGAGATGAAGACGATGGTGCCAACGTTTGCAGGACACAGGCCTCAGTGGCCTTCCTAAGTGTCGGGGGTGGGGAGGCAGGATGTATATGCAGCTGAGGTCAGTGCGCTGGGGGGGCCTGAGCAACCTTCAAGGCACCTCCAGGCTGGCTCTCTATTGCATTCAAGAGACACTAGACCCTTAGAGTTCTAAATGTGCAAATAGACAAATGCCTTTTCCAGGTTCATGAGCTCTCCATTCAGGATAAGAGCTTCAGTAAGTGACGGATATGTTTCCCATCTGTACTTGTCACCTTGGAAGGGAAAGCCAGGAATTGGTTTCTGTAAGTGGGAGCCATGAATTGTGCTTTGTGCCTTTCTCTGGAGAACTGTGTTTACACGCACCATCTATGGTCCAGTCTGGTGCTCCCAACGGGGTACCTGTCCACCTCACTGCAACCAAACCGTGGCTTTCACTTGCCACCACTTGCCACGGTCCCGGTCTCAGAAGTGAGGGCCACATTCATAAAGGGAACAGGGTGAGTGCAGGTGTCCCAGTGCAATCCGTCACCACCATCACCGTGGAGCACCAAGTCACAGCAGCTGTCTTCCAAAGAGGGGCCCACGGCACTGTCCTCAAACAAACCTACTTATACATGGAGGCCTTGGAAGGGCTTGCTCAGCCCAGGATTCAGGGGGCCTTCCCCGTACCTCCTTGCCATCCTGCCACTTCTCTTCTGCTGCTCTTCTGAGCAAAGACAAATGTAAGATTGGTGGTTGGGGGCACAGCTGGGGGAAGGGCATGGGGAAGAAGGAGCCACAGGCCGCCAGGCAACCAGCCGGGTCCTAAAGAAATTCAGCACCAAGCTTAAGCTACACAGGGCTCCTAATCCTCACTTCCCAGCTGCTGAAGAGAGGCTGGGGGGTCGGGGGAAGGGGGGCGGTGGTCACCATGGACGGAGCCTTTGGAGCCGGCCAGGAGCAGCCCCTGCAGGAGGGGCAGTCTGTGCTGCTCCATTTAGAGGTCTGGTGCCCGGGTCCTCTGCAGCCTCTGCCTCTGGTTCCCACCTGCTCCTGCCCCTGTCCCCCCAGCCCCCCTGTGCTCAGCTTCGAGGCTGTGGAGCCACCTCTCCCTGGCCAAGTCTGCACTCTCAGTGGCCAATAGGCACTGCAGCCCCAGACAAACTCTTTCTGGGCACAGGAGGCAGCCCTTTATATTCCAGACACTGCGCCCCACGTCGGGGAGTCGCTAAGCAATGGCTTTCTTTACTCCAAGCCTGGCGGTGTGCTTTAAAAACACGGCGCTCCCTAGAGAAGCTTGGCTTGGAGAGAGAAAAATCCTCTGCTTCTCTCCAGCTTCTCATTTAAAGAAACAGGCCAGCTGGGGGTGGGGGCGTCGGCTGCCCCACCTGAAGGTAGCATCAAGACCTGCTCTGCAAAAGCGGTGCTGCCTGGCACCAGGGTGGCCACCACCTCCTGGCCTGAGCCCCCTTGGCCCAGCCCACAAGGAATGCTCTGTCCAGGGCCCACTGGGGGAAGGGCACTGGCTCTCAGTGTTCAGATGGTCTCCTGTTGGCCTCTGGATGTGCACAAACAGAGGGACCCCAGGGAAGGTGGCCAAGATACCCCAAAACTGGGCAAAGAGGCATCTGTTGTCTTGTTGCCCCAAGACCTGGGTGCACAGAGAACGGGCACGGGGCCCACCACACACTGCCGACACTCACCTCCCCACTCAGTTGTCTCACCCACATGGCCTAGGCTTCTATCACTGACTGGTTTTGTAATACAGATTCATTTATAGAAAAGGTGGAGTTACAGATAGAGAGGGGGAGACAGAGAGAGAGAGAGGGGAGAGATCTTACCCTCTGCTGGCTCATTCTCCAAATGCCCACAATAGCCAGGAGCCAGAAACTCCATCCAGGTCTCCCATATGGTTGGTAGGGACTAGATACTTGGGCCACCTGCTGCTGCTTTCCCAGGTACATTAGCAAGGAACTGGATTCAAAGCAGAGTAGCTGGGACTTGAACTGGCACTCCAATATGGGATGCCAGCCTGGCAAGAGCTTAGCCCACTGCACCACAGTGTCAGCCCCTTAGCTGACTGGTTTGCATCTGGAAAAGAGATACACCGCCACCCTCCCAGCCCCAAGCACTGGGCCCACTCCCCCTGACACTCAGCCGTTCTGACTCCCAGCCCGACGCCCACACTGAGGCCGCACCCGGCAGTCTCAGCCCCAGCGGCCCTGCACCACCTCTGGCGGTCAGAAGAGGACGTTGGGTGTTCTCAGCTCACAGCCGCGCCCACTGCAGCCAAGTCACCCACCAGAGCCTCCTCTCTCTGAACCTCCACGGCCAAGAACGCTCCAGCGTCCAGAATGGCCACCGTCTTCAGCTGCCGCGGTTCTGCTAAGGAACCGCCCTTCACGCCTGCTGCCCCAGTTCCCCTTTCTGTGTTTCTGGCAATAGGGTGGTGAGGAGACATCACCAAGTTCCTTCCGGGGCCAACTCCAGAAGAAGTGGGAGCGAAACATGCCCGGCCCCGCAGACCCCAGCCTTCCGACGCTGGCTGGGGCCACCTGTCCACAGGGATGACTGCGACACCTGGGCTGGTTTTTCCTGGAAGACAAATGGCTGGCATTTCAGGTTCCCTCCAGAGAGCCTCCGTATCTCTGCTAAAGTTGGCTTTTTGGTTCCCTAAATCTAAACCATGGATGGCTCAGAGCCTTGGCCAGGGTGGAGAACCAGGCCCAGTCCTCACTCCCTGGGGTCTGCCTCATGCAGTAAGAGAGGGAACCAGGCTGGGCCATACTTCACCAGCCCAGGTGTCGGTCCAGCCCACCCAGCCTGCAGAGAGAGGGGCCCCTGCTTCTTTGGGCCTCTGGGGACCTGCACACCAATAGGCTTCCTGATGGGCCAGTCAGCCCAGGGTGTCCAGGCCCTGGAACGGCCTACCCACCTGCAGGCCTAAGGCACCTCTCTGCAAGTTGATTCTGCCTGCATGATCTGACCCACTTCCCATGGTGCACGAGTTAGAGGAAGACCTGGAAATTCTCTCCTTCAACTGGTGTGGAATCTAAGTAGACCTTCCTCACTGCAGGTCTGGGAAGGACACTAAATGCAGGGGGCTTAGAGAACGCCAGCTGGGCAGCTATGCTCCCAGATCTCTGGGGCCCAGCACTACTCCTGGGGTGACCAACAACCCCCTTCACCCCGTCACTGCCCCCCATCAGAGCACACCTGCTCTCCTCAGCCCAGCTACCTGCCTGTCAGCCCCAGCACAGTCTTTGTGTCAGGAAGCCCCCCCATGTCACTGAACCATGGCTCCATGGGCTGACACACTTTGCCAAGTGACAGTATCTCTGTTGCCACCTAATGTCTCCAGGGAGGGGTGCCCCATCCTGTCCCCGCCTTGTCCTTCTACCTCTGCCCTTTCTTTTTCAATTCCAGAGGAAATCAGGAAGTGAACAGTTGTCTCCCTTGCTGGTCTATATTCATGTAATTAGTGCTATTTAATTCCACGATGAGCCAAAGCTCGTAAAATACAAAACACATTTCAGCTGCGTGCTGCAAATCTTGGCAGAAATCTCTGCCACAGCCGGAAGCCCAACAGAACTATATTTGCTTCATAAATATATATATACACATATATATATTCAGAATGACTGCAACGAAGCTTTGGGGCCAAGCACTACTTCTACCTGGAAATATGCAAGGCAGTAGCAAAACAAGGGATTTTACGAGTATATCTCAAAGTTTGGAAGTTATCTCCACCATCATGACAACACTGCATTTTTAAAACAGAGTACTGCTCAAGTTACAGTACTCGATGTCAACCCTCAGAAGCAGGTTCTTCCTGATCTAGTGATTGACAGGTGCTCTAAGGGTTGGGGTCCCCAGACACTGGACGGGAGGTCATCCTGCCTCCCCCGTGTGCCGGCACACACCTGTGAGTCCGATGGTCCAGGAGACAACAGAAGCTTCTAGCCGTGATTCCAAATTAACGAACACATTCCCATCTCCTGACTCCTTTTCCCTGCCCATCACGACCAGACCTCACCTTATTCTAGATTCATGGCAGCAACATGAGGCAAGCGACAGGGAATCTTACCCCCTATCCTGCCACTGTCTCACACAGTGACACAGCCGAGATATAATTTCCCAGGAGCCCATCGTGGGGAGCAGCAGCAGATGGGTCCCCAGTCCTCAAATCAACACCTCTAGGAGCTGCCACAGACCCTGAGCATGCTCTGTGGACAGAATCCCAGGTGCTCCGTGCAATCACCTGCCAGCACTTGCCCCCTCCTCCTCCAACACAGCCGAGTCCCGCCCCCACAATCACCACCACCTCTCATTGGTGCAACATTTGGTTTTCCACATACTCCTTCATATGCAACACACATTTGTGTGAGCCTCCAAGAACATCCAGCCCTTCTTTGCCTTACATTGGGGTTTTTCCATAATAAGTCCGTAAGTCAAAAATGGTGTTAGCCACAAGCCCATGCAATACCCCAATAGTCCCACTATAAGCCGAAAGATCTACGTTGAGCAAGCTCAAGCCAAGGATCACCTGTGTGTGTAACCGTTCCTGCTGAACCCACGATGTTTACCACCCAACTGAGGCTCAGAGAATTCCCTTCACCTGCCCGAAGTCGTGTCCCTCCTATGTCCACACCTCAGTTCTTGGTTTACCTCCCTCTAAACCATAAAGCCACCAACAGAGTCACATGGAGACGGTGCATCAAAAGTGGGAGTAGGGTAAGTCACAGTTAACTGGGAGGAGAGGGGGCCTTCCAGCCTACTGTGTGTAAAAACTCAACTTTCTGCACTGCCATCACCTTGCTCAGCCTTGAAAACTGGCACGTGACAGAGCCCAAGGAGGTGGCACAATTGGACAAGTCCTGGGTGGCCAAGGGACAGTGTGGGAAGGCCAAGCAGCAGGCAGGGAGATGTCCGTGTCTATTCACGCATTGACTGACAACGCATATTCCGCTCCTGGGACTGTATACCAGCAGCCTGACTTCTGAGCGTGCAGCCAGGAATGAGACACCAAGGTGTTTGATCTCACAGAGCTTACATGTCATAGGGAGGAGACAGACAGTAAACAAGGAAAACAGCAATGTTCAGAGAGGCTTAAGACCTCAAAGAGAAAGCGAAGTCAATTGCTATCAATTGCTACAGAGTAACGGTTGCAGGCAGAGCCCTCTGAGGAGATCCTTGCAAGGAATGGGGGCCAGGTGGATACAGTCACGCCAAAGGCGGAAGTGCATTCTAGACCAGGGCAAAGTGAGTGCTAAGACTCGGGAAGGCAGAGTTGGGAAGGCAAAGGCCAGGAAGTCCAGAGGGCTGGAAGGTGTTGAGTATGGAAGAATGAGTGCGAGAGTCAGAGAGAGAGGGAGCTGGCATGTGCTGGAGGGCACTGAAAAACCACTGGAAGCCATTTGGATTTCATCCCACATGGCATGGGCAGCCATGAAAAGGGTTTAAACCAGACTGAGATAACGGTCAGATTTACGGCCATCAAGCTCAGTGTGGCTGCTGAGTGGAGAAGGGTTTGGGAGAGGAGACCTGTGATGGGTCTCTGAAGGGTGTTGGTAGCCTGACTCAGGTGCCAGAGGTGGGAAGGGATAATGGTTGCTCCAACAGGGCTTGCTTGCAATTACGGAGATGTAAATCAATCACACCTCCATGGTCCTGTGCTGGAGCACCTGGGTGGGTGAATGGTAGTGTCATTTTGGGGAGAAACAGTGCAGAGAGACATCAAGGGCACAGTTGTCTGCAGAGTCCACCCTGCACAGAACCATGCTTGAGGGAAGCCAGGGATGTGGCACAGAGAGCTGGGCTGTGCAGCCTGTGAACAGAGATTCACCTAGAAGCTCTCAATAGGATGCTCGGAGCATCCTTATATTCCAGGTGAGAAACTGATTCTCAATAACCAAGATGAAGTGAGGCAGAGGTGTGGACCTAGGTAAAGCCCCACTGGGTTGAGGGGCTTGGAGGGCGACACCAGTGACAGGATTTCACTCAGGAACCCAGAATGTTACGCCTGTCTTTTGTGAAAAAAAGAAATTCTCAGAACTTCCACTCTACCCAGGGGAAGTTCCAAATGTTTATGCACCAGAGGCTAATTTGCAAGCTTCATAAATGGCCAGCCAAAACGAGTAACAGAAGCAAGGAAGCTGTCGCTCCCCCTCTTCGTGGAGGAACGACACAGGACCCTGCGCTGTTCTTTTGTCTGCTCGGCCCTCCCCAGGTTTGCTGCTGGTTCTTCCCGGGTTGGCTACCGTCCCTTCCACCTCCGTGGAAGGGCAGTTCCCCCTGGCCACTTTCCCCACTTCCGCGGGGGAGCGGCACACCGCCGGCCAGCTCTCTCGGGGGCTGCACAGGTGTTCCCTTAGATGTTCCTGGTGCATGTTGTCTCTCTCCTCCTTTATAGTCCTCTTCCACCAATCCCAACTCGGCTGCCCACACGCCGAGTACGCTGCTCTCCTCCAATCAGGAGCAGGTCCTACAGTTTATTGGTTGAACTGGAGGCAGCTGCGTAGAAGCTGTTTTCTCCTCTCCCAGCGCCATATTGTGGGAGAGCAGATGCATAGAATAAGTCTTAATTCCAGTAACTCAGTCCAGTCCGGGTTGCTCCCCATAGGAAGCTGTCCTACACTCAGGCTGCAGGGGCCTGAGTACCCAGCCGTGCAACCAGCAAAGGTCCAAAGGCTGCTCTGAAGGAAATTAGACGAAGGGCAAGGCTCTTTACAAAACACCAATGTTTTCAAGGAACGTGGAGAAATACATGTATCATGACGTTTCCCGTCTTAACCACTGTTAGGTACATTCGCATCGTTGTGCATCCATCACCACCGCCCATCTCCAGAACTCTTCACCTTGTAAAACCGAGACCTCGCACCCAGCAAACAATCACTCTCCATGCCTCCCTTCCCCGGCCCCTGGCTGCTGCCGGTCTACCTTCCGTCTCCATGCACTGACTCCTGGAGAGGCCTCACGTGACTGCAAGAACAGCGCCCCTGAACTTCTGTGTCCTGCTGATTTCAATTCCACCAGCATCATGTCCTCAAGGCTCACGCGTGGGTAGCAGGTGGGACAGGGTGGTTTTTAATAAAGAAAAATGGACTCTCTCTTTCCAAACTTTAAGCAACACCTGGTGGACATAGGTGAGAATAGAAGATCTTGACAAAACGTGGACAAGTGCCTGCTGGAGCTTATTAAGTGGAAACACGCCCCTCAGACCAGCCCACCTGAATGTAAGTAAGTAGTACCGAGAGGAACCTAACTCCCTCCAACACTCTGCCCTAAAAGGTTCCCCATGAGCAAACTCAACTGTGGGGAGCAACTCGGACTAGACTAAGTTACTGGAATTAAGACTTATTCTATGTATCTGCTCTCCCACAATATGGCGCTGAGAAGGGAGTAACAACTTCTACGCAGCTGCCTCTCGCCAACTTGAGTGATGACCTGCAGGAGCTGATCCTGCTCCTGATTGGAGGAGAGCAGCGTACTCGGCGTGTGGGTAGCAGAGTTGGGATTGGTGGAAGAGGACTATAAAGGAGGAGAGAGACAACATGCACCAGGAACATCCGGATAACATCTGAGCAGCCCCCAAGAGAGCCGGCCGGCGGTGTGCCGCTCCCCCGCGGAAGTGGGGAATGTGGCAGGGGGAACCGTCCTTCCACGGAGGTGGAAGGGACGGTAGCCAACCCAGGAAGAACCAGCAGCAAACCCGGGGTGGGCCGAGCAGACAAAAGAACAGCGCAGGGTCCTGTGTCGTTCCTCCACAAAGACGGGGAGCGACATAATGGTGCCGTGACTCGGATATGAAGCTTAGGCAGGGTTTAGTGTCATTCCTCCATGAAGAGGGGGAGCGACACTCAACTTTTTTTTTTTTTTTTTTTGGACAGGCAGAGTGGACAGTGTGAGAGAGAGACAGAGAGAAAGGTCTTCCTTTGCCGTTGGTTCACCCTCCAATGGCCGCCGCGGCCGGTGCGCTGTGGCAGGCGCACCGCGCTGATCTGATGGCAGGAGCCAGGTGCTTCTCCTGGTCTCCCATGGGGTGCAGGGCCCAAGCACTTGGGCCATCCTCCACTGCACTCCCTGGCCACAGCAGAGAGCTGGCCTGGAAGAGGAGCAACTGGGACAGAATCCGGTGCCCCGACCGGGACTAGAACCCGGTGTGCCCGCGCCGCAAGGCAGAGGATTAGCCTAGTGAGCCGCGGCACCGGCTAAACTCAACCTTCTTGAGGGACCATGATACACATCTGCTTATGCAGAGTGCTGAGGGTTGCTGTGATGAAGAAACCTGTT
This sequence comes from Oryctolagus cuniculus, assembly GCF_051225735.1. Lineage (NCBI taxonomy): Eukaryota > Metazoa > Chordata > Mammalia > Lagomorpha > Leporidae > Oryctolagus > Oryctolagus cuniculus. Next base: position 168,252,991 of record NC_142869.1, read on the forward strand.
CATGGCTTATGAACCAGGGTTTCCCAAACTTAGTTGACTAAGGAACCCTTTATTGCTTAGCAAGGATCACTGTCTCCAGAAATAGGGTTCCACGGTACCCACTTTGGGATACATTGGTTTCTATTCCTCAAAGCACTTTACACACCTATTTTCTCTTTTCACCTTTATGAAAACTTGTCACACAGATTGAGAAATTTAAGGTGATTTCCTTCACTTCTTAAAATCCCAAACTTCCAAGTTTTAGGTCTGGAAGGAAGGAACATCTCCAGGTGAGGAGGAGCAGGTGGAGCAGGTGCAGGCTCTCTCCCTGTTGATTTTCGCTTCCTGCTAGGGGTTCATTGTGCAGTGCGCTGGGTCCACCACCACCGTGGCCTTCCCGGCAGAAGCCTGCACACTGTTCAACCCCCTTCTGCTTCCTCTTAGCACAGCTGAGAGAGGCCGCAATTTTCGCTGTGGTTATATGAAAGCCAAAGGGGGAAATGAAATAAACATAGAGAAGGGAGAAAAGATAAATTGAGTTTATCTGAACAAACTATAGGTTCCCGCTCTGACCAATCTTAGCTCAGACTCAAAGGCCCTGCCAATCCTCACACCCAAAGAGCAGATTCTACTCCTTTTAAAAAACAAATAAACCATTATTTATTTATGTATTTGAAAGGCAGAGCAATGGGGGATAGGTGGAATAATTGAGGAAGAGTGTTCCCATCCAGTGGCTCACTCCCCCAGATGGCCATAACAGCCAGGCTGAAGTCAGGAGCTCCATCCAGGTCTCCCATGTGGGTGCAGGGGCCCAAGCACGTAGGCCATCCTCCACTGTTTGTCCAGGTGCATCAACAGGGAGCGGGATTCAAAGTGGAGCAGCCAAGACTCAAAGTGGCATTCCCATAGGGGATGCCAGTGTTGCAAGTGGCAGCTTAACCCACTGTGTCACAACACCAGCCCTGCTGATTCCATTTATAAGATGCCCTTACTGGGGCCAGCGCCGTGGCTCACTTGGTTAATCCTCTGCCTGCAGCGCCAGCATCCCATATGGGAGCCAAGTTCTAGTCCTGATTGCTCCACTTCCAGTCCAGCTCTCTGCTGTGGCCCGGGAGGGCAGTGGAGGATGGCCCCTGCACCTGCATGGGAGACCAGGAGGAAGCACCTGGCTCCTGGCTTCGGATCAGTGCAGCACCAGCCGTAGCGGCCATTTGTGGGGGTGAACCAACAGAAGGAAGACCTTTCTCTCTAACTCTACCTGTCAAAAAAAAAAAAAAAAAAAAAAAGATGCCCTGCCTGCAGCTGGGGTTGTAGTATAACAGATTAAGCCACCACCTGTAATGCTGGCCTCCCATATGGATACCATGCGAGTCCAGAGTGCTCCGCTTCTGATCCAGCTCCCTGTTGATAGCATGGGAAGACAGCAAGGATGCCCAAGTGCGTGGGCCCCTGCGCTCATGTGGGAGACCCGGATGAAGCTCTTGGTGCCTGGCTTAGACCTGGCCCAGCGGTAGCTGTTGCAGCCATTTAGCAAGTGAACCAGCTGATGGACGAGCTCTCTCTTTCTGTCTGTCCCCTCACCCTAACTCTGCCTTTCAAATAAATAAATCTTTAAAAAAATGCCCTGCCTAGACACCTGATTCACAGGTTTGTGGTCCCTGTATTGAGACTGCCATTCATTTCACTCAAGAGTAACCACTCTCCTGTCCCAGCCTATGGGGTAAAGCGATGCTTGAGAGAAGGGGGTGAGAACCCATGATGTCAGACATCCAGGGAAGAGGCAGCTCCCCGACAGGTCACAGGGTCTGACTGCACACCTCTGCAGGCAGGAGGTGGCCCCCACCCTGCTCTGAGCCTTAGAATCCTTACACAAAGAGTTGAGGCTGCCAGATCTCGCACGCTTCCTCCATCACCAAGTCTAAGACCCTAGTTTTATTTTACTTATCAAGGAAGTCACACACATCAAGCACATCTTGCCACCCACCTCTCAGGACCTGCCCTCCGAGAGAACCGACTGCTTCCCCAGCCTCTGGACACCTGAGGCAGGAGCTGCCACCCCCTGTAGCAGGTAAAAGAAATGTGGGTTCAGAGAGGGTAAAGGTGCTTCCCCAGGTCACAGATTCTCCCAGGAAAGGGGTGACTGGCATCTGCAGTAAGAGCAATGCAACCTGGCAAAGTGTCAAGTAGGTGCCAAAAAAAAAAAATGAATTGAAGAGAAATGAAGCGATCTCTAGTGGATGGACGAGCGAGGCTCCGTCCACAGTGGAAAATCAATGAGGCAAACACTCAGCCTGCAAAAATCGATGATGCAACCGACCAGTGACCTGTATTCCCCACTGAATTGACACCTGACCACATTACAGTCATATCTGTCCCTGCCCAAACCAACTCCCCAGCTCACCTGCCAGCGCATGGCCAGACACCTGCCTCAGCCTCCACACAAGTGCCCACCCGACTTGGTCTGAGCAGCACCTGCCAACAGCCCTGAGAGGAGCCCTGGAACGAGGAGATAAGGTGACCTTCCGAGAGTTAATTTAGTTACAATCAGGACATCTGCACAGAAGCACCAGATGGCCACAGGAGCCGCCTTACAGGAGTAAGGGGTTCCCAGTTCACCACGGCAAGAGCAGGGAGCCGAAGCCCAATCAGGGTGACAGGTGCTTCCCCCAGAAAGCAGTGGTCTAAATAGAGCCAATACGACACTGATGCCGGTGCTCACCCAGGAGGACACAGCAAACAGAGAGAGGTGCCCCGTTTCAATCTCACCACAAGCAGCAGCAGGGCCTTAGCGTCCACTGGCTCACCAGGGGGCGGGCTCCCAGGAAGGACACAGTCAGTCACCAGGCTCCGCCCCCAGCACCGACAACACCGTCCTCAAGAGTAGCCGGCCTTGGGCCCCTGTCTAGCAGCTAACACCCAACCCCTCTTTCCCGCTGGCACATTCACCACCTGCTGACAGCGGCTGAAAGTACCGTGCCAGTGCACCAGTGAAGATTCTGGCTACAGACGCTCACCAGGCCCCATGCTCCATGAACTCTGGGGAACGGTGCAAGACAGCAACTGCTATCCTTCCACTCACTAGAGAGGAACAGACCGTTACAATTCATAAGGTGACGTCTTACCTTAAACATGAATGCCCTAGGGGATTAGAATGAGTGAGTTAGAATCTGTGCATCTCTGGCTACACTGGCAAAGCCAGATCCGAGGCCACGGAAGCTCTACCCTGGCAGCCCTGTGCTGGCTTCTCTCGAACACGGAGTCACCTCACCTGGCAGCAATGGAAGGGAATGACTCAAAACGCGTGCTAGCTGCCCACCTCCACCCCCTTGCATCCACTCGTGCCACCTGTCTGCTCTCTGCACTTGGTTCCTTGTCTTTCAATGGGCCCTGTTTTTCTTATCTACCTCATTTGAGAGAATGAAATTAAATCCATCTGAGCTGATACCTAAATCATGGCGTTTAGGACCTGAAGGCTGTGTTGGAAACCATCTCAACTTCCCGGGCCTCAGAATGACCTGGGCGTTTTTGTAAAGATACAGACATCAGGATCCTGCTCCGAGAGACTCAAACCTAGAGGTCGAGGGTGCACATCAAGGCTCCTTTGATGTCACATGCAGCCAGAGTGGGTGAGAACCCTGCAGGCAAAGCCTACCACGTGCACGTGAGGAAGCAGCCCCTGGGGAGGCTGAAGCTACCGCAGCACCGCACCCTGGGGTGGGGTCCCTGAGCCTCCGGGCTTGCTCACTTCCCATTTGGCTTCTGCAGGGCATCCAGGGTGTTCTCATTTACAGGAACAGAAAGCAAGAGGCAGCAGAAACTTCTGGAAACTTCTGGGTCCTCACTCTCTCGATGGTGGTGCTGGGTTCACAGATGTGTGCTCATGTCAACACCCATTCAGTTCTACACATTAATTATGTAGTTAACAGTTTGTCCATCACATCTCAACTGAACTGTACTATAAAAACAGACCTAAAAACCTACACAATGGGAGAAAATATTTGGAAATCAAATACTTGAGAAGGATCTTGAGTCTAGAACACGTAATAAAAAATTCCTACAACCCAACAACAACAGGACAATTGCAGGGACCAGCACTGTGGTATAGTAAGTTAAGCTGCCACCCGCATGCCAACATCCCATACAGGTGCCGGTTTGAGCACAGGCTGTTCCATTTACAGTCCAGCTCCCTGCTAATGCCCCTGGAAAAGCAGCAGAAGATGGCCCAGGTCCTTGGGACCCTGCACCCATGTGGGAGACCCAGAAGAAGCTCTTGGCTTTGGCCTAGCCCAGCCCTGGCCATTTTGCCATTTGGGGAGTGGACCAAAGGATGGAAGATTCATTCACTTCTCTCTCTCTCTCTCCTTATCCCTCTCTAACTCTGCCCTTCTAATAAATAAAGAAAAACAACCAAACTTAAAAATGTGCAAGTGACTTCCAGAGTCATTTCTCCAAAGAAGATGTGTAACTGAGCAATACACACATGAAAAGGTACTCAACACCGCTGGCCATGAGGAAAGTACAATCAAAGCTACAACGGGACATCACTCGGTAGAAAAGCCACAATCAAGAAACCAGAAAATAACAGGCATTGGTGAGAATATGGAGAAATTCTAACTCAGGAACATTGCTGGTGAGAATGTAAAATAGCGTCACCATCATGGAAAGCTATTTGGCAGTTCCTCAGAAAGCTAAACACAGAATAGCATATGATCCAGTAATTCGACTCCTAGATACAAACCAAAATAATCTTCAAGTGAGGGCCCAAATGGATACTTCTGTACCACTTTCTTCGAAGCCCATGTTCAAGAGCCAAAAGGTAGAAACAATCTAAGTGTCCATCAGCAGATCAATGGATAAATAAAATGTGCTTTAGTCCATACTGCGGAATATAAGTCAACTATCAAAAGAAATGAAGTTTTGATAATTTTTGCAAAACGGGTAACTCTTTAAAAATTACTCTAAGCGAAATAAGGCAGATATCATACAAGGATACTCCAGAAGTTCAAGAAAAATGGAATTAAAAGCTGTTTATTTTGGTGCAAAAAAAATTGGAATCCATAAATAGGAGGGGGTCTTTGAAATGCTCATGCAGAATATGGAGTCTGAAAAAACTGCACAGATTTCAAATTTTTGCACTAAAAATAAGCTGATGTCTTAATTCCATTGTTCACAAATGTTTCTGAAGCACCCTCAGGTGATTCCACGTCTCTGAACTATCTGGAATAGATTCCCTCAAATAGAACAGTGGTTCCCAGGGGCTCGGGGGAGGGAATGGGCACTCATTGTCTCATGGCTACGGCTTCAGTGGCAGAAGACAATGGAGGTGTGCATATGGGTGGCAGGGAGCATGCGTGACATCACGGATATAATTAATGACACTGAATTAGACACTTAAAATGGCTACAATGACAAGTTTTATGCTGTGTATACCTGCCACAATAATGAGGTCCTTTTTCTAATATTTATTTTTTATTTATTTGAAAGGCAGAATTACAGAGAAAGAGGGAGAGACAGAGAACCAACCCTCCACTGGTTCACTCCCCCAGAAAACTGCAACAGCCGGGGCTGTGTTAAGTCAAAGCCAGAAGCCCAGAGCTTCTTCTGGGTCTCCCACATGGGTGCAAGGGTCCAAGCACTTGGGCCACTCCCTGCTACTTCCCAAGGTGCATTAGCAGGGAGCTGCATCTGAAATGGAGCAGCCAGGTCTCAAACCGGTGCCCAGATGGGATGCCAGCATCACAGGCAGCAGTTTAACCCATTCACAATAACCTCTGGTTTGCATAGGATATCACAAATGCATAAACAAGAACACCCATGAACAACGCTTACAGATGCAGACACTCAACGTGAATTACCCAATTTATCTCTCATAACAGTTTGTAAGCAGATACTGTTAGGGCCCTTATTTTACAGATGGGGAAACTGAGTCACAGAACATGCAAAACATCTGTCCAAGGCCCCAAAGCTGCGCAATAACATTTCCTGCCTGGGAACCATCTAGAAAGGCAGTTCTCTGACTCTGCCCCACAAGAAAGAAGCCTACGTTCAGACAAGAGTTCAGCAATTCGCATTTCTTAAGATTTATTTTATTTACTTGGAAGGCAGAGTTAAAAAAAATAGAGATTGATCTTCCATCTGCTGGTTCACTCCACAAATGACCACAATGGTTGGGTCTCGTCCAGGCCAAAACCAGGAGCCTGGAACTCCATCCAGGTCTCCCACAAGAGTGCAGGAGCCCAAGCACTTGGGCCACCTTCCACTGCTTTCCCAGACATGTCAGCAGGAAGCTGAATGGGAAGTGGAGCAACCAGACTTGAACTGGTACTCACATGGGATGCTGGCATTGTAAGTGACAGCTTAAGCTGCTGCACCAAAGTATGCCCTAGGAACCTGCATTTCCAACAAGTTCCCAACGACACTTGATGCTGGTAGCCTGGGGGTCACACTCTGAGAACTGCTAACACACAGAATCTCCCTTCTGCCCCCATTTCACTGTGGCAGAGACTCAAATGCATCACGTTTCCTAGAGCCACAGAAGGAGTTACTGTCTGGGCGGAGAGCAGGTGCAGAGCCCTGCAGCCATCACCCCAGAGACCCAGATGCTTCCCTGCATCAACCTTGCACCCACTCCTCCAAAAGGCAACCGATGCTTGAAGGCACCAAAGACATTTTTACCCGCTCAAGAAACTGGCGTTTCAGTGCTCTACAAAATCACTGCCATGTGTACCCAACACGTCCAGTAAGGAGAGAAGGAAGGGAGGCAGGAGGGAAGGAGGGCCACACCAGAGTCTAAGCTTCAGGTCAGGAAGGTGGATGCAGACAAGTAGATGGGGCTGCAGGACGATGGAATATGGAACATCCATTCTGATTAAATCAGCTGCCTCTTATCAAAGTGAAAGGGAAAATCTCTCTACTGCACTGGGCAAAATAACACGTCAAGCCATCCTCTGTGCACCCTGCAGCAGCTGCCGCGGGTTGTCGGTCACCTCTTCACGTGCTGCAGCTTCCTGATTCTCTACTTTCTAAGCCACTTACTCTACACTGATCAGGACGCGCTCCTCCCCGAGAACCTTCAGCAGCTCCCTGCTGCCTGCAGGCTGCGAGACACACTTGGCCTCGCCTTCAGAGACCCCGTTACCAGCCCTCCATGGCTCACACCCTGTGCTTTTCTGCTCCCCGCCTTTGCCAGGTTGCTCCCTTTGTGTGGGATTCCTCCCCCCACCTCCTTCCCCATCTCTGCGCTTATGAACCTGACTTCAGGCAGACGGTTTATCCCCTCTAGGCCTCAGTCTTCCTACTCGTAAGATGGAGAGGGCAGCAGTACTTTCTTTCTTAGCTTTGGTGAGGAGTAACGGGGCAACTCGTGGAGCGTGTTCTACCTACCCATACCCCTCCTAACCTCCAAACCAAAGGGACTGCTCTTCTTCTTCATTTCCAAAATACTGTAACGTGTGCAAACTTCTGCTTGGCGTCTGCCTTCATGCTGATATCTGGTTTGGGTTCACTTCCTTTGCTGGTGAATAAACCTCAGTGACACGAGCCATGCTTTATTTGTGATCAACACACAGCACTCACCACGGGGGAGGTGCCTGGTGGGAGTCAGGACTGATGGTCACCATGGAAGGTGGGCAGGACACAGAATCAGGAAGGGGATGGGTGCGAGGCCCCGACATGGAAAGATCTTGCTTGTCTGCAGACACCCCTGTTCAAAGGGTGCCCCTGAACCCACAGCCCTATTTCCCAGCCTAAGGAATCTTCCAATAATTCAGACTCTCTCTCGTATCAGGAATCCCTTGTGCTCACTTAAAACAAACAAACAAAAAAATTCTGGTTCTAAAAGAAAACCACTTTCTCTTATTTGATGCCCTGGGCCTCTGTTCTCCTTCCACTGTGTGAGGCATGAATCTACAATGGCTCTGCCCACCTGGGGGAGCTGGAACCCAGTGGGGACCGCGGACTGAGAGCGTGAGGCTGCAGGCCCAGAATGTTCTCTTCGCTCCCTTCCCCCACCTGCCGCCCATGCCCTGTTTTTCCTCTGCTTGAACCTGCCCCCACCCTCAACCCCCTGCATCTACCTTCTTGGGACCAACAGCAGCTCTGATCTGGGGCCGCTTCCTGCAGAGCCAGACCTGCAGGTTGCTCTGAAGGACAGAGGACTGGGGTTTGTTGTTTTCTATTTTTCTAGCAACTCAGGGGACAACAGAGGCAAGGAGACTGAGCCTCATCCTTCCCAGGTGGAGGAGCGTGGAAAATAAAACGGCCACCTTATGATGATGCCCGGAAGAAAGGGCCCATGGCTGAGTAGAGGGGAAGGCAGCAGCAGCTCAGGCCAAAGGGAAAACTGGATTTTCCACCTCTGCTCTGCAACCAGGATCCCTGGTGAGAGATGCAATCAGCAATCCCCCATCCTCCCTGATCCTGACCCTGACCCTGACCCTGACTCCAGGCTCCCAGCTAACCAGCCACAGGGCCACTTCCCCACCTAACCACTCCTACCATTAGGCCACTCCTGTCTGGAGGAGTCCCCCTGCTATAAAGGAGGAGCAACTTCCAGGGGAGAGAAGCCTGGTGTCCCCACACTCGGCCTGTGCAGAGGCTGAGCGTCCGGCCACAGGCCATGTCCATGGTGGGGACCCACACACGGACACCACAGGGGCCCGGGGGGGTGGGGGGAGGACTGAGTCTCCACGGTGAGGACGGCCAGGAGGTGGAGCAGACAGGACACACCCTGCGCTGTCTGTGGCTGATGTGGTCTCCAAAATCAGGGCTTGGGAAGAAAAGATCAGAGCTGCCACTTAAATACATGCGTATCTCAAAAGAGAGCAAGAGGAGACGGCCCTGCTACTCCTCAGTACTCAGAGCTGGCAGGTCCAGGGGCTGGTCACCGTCTGGGATGCTCTGACGCCCAGGGGTGACTTGGTGCCTGCACTTGGTGATCTGCCATCAGTGTTTGCAGGACGTGGCGGTAATCTATCTCCATTAAAGAGATTTACATTTAATAATTGCATCACACAGTGCAGTGGTTTACAAAAACGGGCAACTGGCTTTAAGAGCTTTCCATTAAGGACAGTGTAGACAGAAAATGACGTAAGTAAGTCAAGCACTGGTCCTAAGAAAGTGAAGAATTGACAACTCCTAGAGCAAGTTCTTTCTCACTCACATCGCAAGCCAGGGGACCGACCAATCAGACCAGAAATCACCTCCCTGTCTGAAAAATACCAAAGAGAAGCAAATTACTTGGAAAGAGTTGTTATATCTGGATTTCCACCCAGCATCCTTAAGGATGACTACGCCCAGAGGTGCCGGGCTGCACTCAAGACACAGCAAAACGGACGAAGGCACACACCCAGGGCATCACACACCATGCTCCATGCCTGTGCTTTGCCAAGGGCGGGCCTGGCTCGTGGGCCAGAGCGGGGATTGCAGTCTGGCTGCTGGGCTTCAGGGGGCCGCAGTCATGACTCTCAACAGGCAGTTCTCGGTAAAGGCCTTTTGTGGCTGAGACCAACCAATGGGTTCCTTTCACCCCTTGCCCTGTGGAGTTCAAGGGCAGTGGGGTGGGCGAGAGAAGATTCTCTGTGATTCGAGCTCTGCATTCTTACTCACTTCTGAATGGCAGTGACCCTGGGCCCCACACAGCGCTGTCGCATCAAGTCACCCAAGCTAGGAAAGTGTGACACAGAGGGAACTGGGCCCTACAGCCCTGTGCCCCCAGACTCACTGCTTCACCCCACGGCTGAGACCCTCTCTCCCCATAGTCCCTAGGCAGCGAGGACATCTTCCCTGGGAGGGAAAATCAAGAGCATCTGGGTTACCAGTCGCTGAGAACTTGCAGATGCTGGCTCTGGGCTGCACATTTGACCCCCGGCGTCTTAGTTAATGCTCTCCACAGCCCCAGGAGGCAGAGGGAGGGGTGCCAGGGGTCACAGGGGCTAGGTCATTGCAAGCGGTAGAGCGCAAACTTGAACCCAATCCCAGAATCTCTGTCCCCTTCCTCGCTTCTCCTTCCCACAGCAATCGGGAATGCTGGACCAGGAGGAAAACCATGTGTGAGCTTGATTGAGTCCACACGGACTCCTCGTGTGGAAAACAGGGCCACTACAGCACCTTGTGCGGAGGCGGCCCCGGTGCTGCACACGCGGCACACACCGGCAGGGGCGTGCAGGCGCTCCTGCCCGCGTCCCTGTGTGGTCCCTCCCACTCCGAGAGTGACTGAGGCTTATGCTTGTCTCCAGACCTGACCCCTTACACCAGACCAAGGCAGGAGCCGTATGTTACAGAGGGGAAGATGAAACTGTCCTGCCTCCTCCCACCGCCACCTCTGCACACACCCACAGGTATCGCATGGACGCAGCAAAGGGAACCGGCATGGGGAGGGAGCAGAAGGAAGGGGAAGGAGCTCTGGACAGCACTCCCTGCTCGGCCCGGCCAGGCCTTCTCCTCTGAGTATACCTGCCGCCCCCGGCTCCTGCTGCCCAGACACTAATTAGGCAGCCTCAACCCAGCCCCAGAGGAGCTGGAGGCTGGCAGGCCGCCACCTCAGGGTGCTGGCCCTGCAGCCACCATGCAGCTGCGATGCATAGGCCACCCCCACATGTGGAGAGCCCACAGCTCCCAGGACCAGTGGGAGGCCGGATGCCATGAAGTCCGGCACAGGAAGAGCATTTGCCGAGAAAAGCGGGCGCTGCAGGGCCTCGTGCTCAGTGGCGGGCTCTGCCCTTGGCCAAGGAGGACTGCTGGGTCCACCTCACTCCCTGGGGCACTGGCTGAGTCACAGGACCGAAGTGGGGCAGGCAATGGCAAGACCCAGGAAGTCTTGAAGGGACTGGGTTGTCTCACATCCCCCAGAGCAGGGCGCACGGCAGCTTCCCAGGTTACTCCAAAGGGCAGGGACAGGGCCCTGCAATGGAGGCCAAAGGCGGGGACACCACTCTTCTCGAGAACCTGCAGCCTGCTGGGACAGTCCAGCAATGAGCCAGGAGACCCAGACGTCCTCAAGCAGAGCCAACTTCAGCTTGGCAGGGACACCATAGGCACGAGTGCCTCCATGGGTGGCAGGTGGGTCCAGGCTGGGGTCAGGCATCCACGCAGCACTCAGCACAGGGGACATGTCTAGTAATGAGTAATCCAGTGATAAAGCGGGATATATTTTTTTGCCAGTAGTAACAAAAGTAGCCTTCATCCTTTAAGCCCATTCAGTCCCCTGAAGGCATCATTTTTGGCATCGAAATACTAGGTTAAAAAAGTTAAGGCCAGGGGCCAGCTGGCATTGTGGCATAGCGGGTAAAGCCATTGCCTACAATGCCAGAGGACAGCCCAAGTGCTTGGGCCTCTGCCACCCATGTAAGAGACCCACAAGAAGCTCTGGACTCCTGGCTTCAGCCCAGCCCAGCCCCGGCCATTGCTGCCATTTGGGGAGTGAAATAGTGGATGGAATATCTCTCTCTGTAGCTCTTTCTAAATAAGTAAATAAATATTTTTTTAATGTTAAGGCCCTTTTAAAGGGCTTTGGCTAGGATCCCCTGGTTAGGGACCTAGGTTCAGAGGCAGGGTGTCTTGGACCAAGGCCCGTGGGCCTCACCAGATGCAAGCCCGGCCCAGCAGAGGGCAGGAGGCGTCTGCAGCTCCTGCTGCATGGGAGAAAGGCAGAGGCAGCTCAGAGCAGAACAGAGAAGTGAACTCTGAGGTGGAGGTGACAGCAAGAGGCTAAGAGAGACAACCCTCTAGTGAGAACAGGAACTGGACACATGACATAGGAAAACGTTTTTACGGCCTTTATCTAGGCCAAGCCCTTGGTCCAGCCATGAGCTCTGCTGTCCGTTGCATGGGGACATGCACAGTGGTGAGGCCAAGGCCACCCAGGATCATTCCCCAGCACAGAGCAACACCTCTGCAGGATGCGGCGCTTCACTGAGCCCGCCCAGCCTGCCCCTGCCCAGGTTCCACTTCCTCCAAGGAGACACGGACCCTGCTACCTCCCTCATTCCCTGTCTTAGACCTCCCGGTGCAGCCACAAGCACAGAGAAGGAAACAAATGCGCCAGCTTGGAGCTCCTGCCCGCCTGTGTCAGCCCCTGTACCAGCCCACTGGGCAGTGGAGGACGCCACCACCTTCCCTCCCAGGGGCCTGAGATGTGCTAGTGTCCACCCCGCAGACCAGAGGGAAAGGAACGGTGCTCACCAAGGGCAGACACTCAGGCCCCAGAAGTTACACGATCGGCTCGTGCTCGTGGGTAAAGTGTTAGGCAGAGCCAGTCTGAAGCCCGGGGCACCACCAAGCACACAAGGTTTAGGGAACAGCTGCTTCCAGGCAAGGTGAATGGAACGAAAGGGTCCCTATAAGAGTCCTCTCTGATTCAGAAAAGCAAACACCAGGATTTGGAGACGAGCATCACTGCGTGGGATTCGGGGCATGGGCCGACCTACAGCGGAAGCTCTCAAATTTGCCACGTTTATCCCTAAGACAGATTGTGAAAATAGGGCCCCACCCCCCACGGCTATGAGAAGGTGCTCTGTGGAAGCCCTGGCACGTAGTAAGCACCAGAGAACCCGAGCGGTGCTCCCAGAATCCTTACTGAGTGTCTCCAGGCAGGGCGCAGCTGGCCACACAAGCCGGGTGCCGTCAGCAGCCGCCTGGCCCGTGTTTGCCTCTCCTGGGTTCCCTCGCTTTGATCCCAGCTGCTGCCATGATGGGCAGTCACAGGGGGATGTCGCTTCCCTTCTGACAAAAATCCTTCTCCTTGCTGCCTCTCTGCCCAGACTGGCTTTGCCAAAAGGGCTAGTGGTGTGGCACAGCGGGGTAAGCCACTGCCTTCGATGCCAGATCCCCTATCAGAGTGCCCACTCCACTCCCAGCTGCTCCACCCACAAACCCAGCTTTCGCTGGTGGGCCTGGGAAGGCAGCAGAAGATGCCCAAAGTAATTGTGCCCCTGCCACCCACGTGGGAGACCTGGATAGAGTTCCTGGCTCCTGGCTTTGGCCTGGCCCAGCCCTGACCATCACAGCCATTTGGGGAGCAAATCAGCAGATGGAGGATCTCTTTCTCTTGGTCTCTCTAACTCTGACTTTCAAATAAACAAAAATGAATCATTAAAAAGAGGGGGACAGAGTTGTGATACAGCAGGTAAAGCCGCCCCCTTACAACATACGTATTGCTTAGGGACACTGGATTATGTCTGGCTGCTCTACTCCCAATCCAGCTCCTTGCTAATGGGTGGAAAACACAGCAGAGGATGGTCCCCTGCCACCCACATGGGAGACTCAGATGAAGTTCCTGGCTTCTGGCTTCAGCGTGGCCTAGCGCTGTATGTTGTGGCCATCCGGGGAGTGAACCAGCAGATGGAAGATTTCTGTCTCTCCCTGTCTCTCCCTCTCTCTCTGTAACTTTGACTTCAAAATAAATAAATATTTTAAAAATTAAAAATGAATGTGCATCTAATAATCACAGAAAACATAAACACAACAGAAATAATTCAATGGCACAACTCTGGTGCTGTAATAACTCATATCCATGTGACTTGCCAACCCCAAGCCCTGTCTGTCTCCCTGGAGATGCTGCCAGTCAGTCACCACACTGCCCTCCTCTCTCCTGCTACCAGGTTCAGGGACTTCATTAGTGCCTGTGACTTGGGACCCTGCTTCTCCATCCCAGGTCTGAGGAACATGGAAGCCTCAGACTGATGGGAAGCACAACCTAAGTGAGGCTCTACCCTACCCCAGGAACTGTACCCCCCACAACCCCTGGCGTGCATGTGTGTGCATGCCTTTCCCAAACTTCCTGTGCATTGCACACGACTTGGACATGAAATGGAGGACTCGAGTCAGTGGTTCCCAGTGTGCAGCAGCTTCCCAGGGCAGCAGCACCAGCCGCAAATGGGAACCTGTTAGAACAGCAAACCCGCAGGCCAACCCAGGATCTACTGAGTCAGGGGCTCTGGAGGTGGGTTCCAGCCACCTGTGATTTTTACAAACTCCGCGAGAGACTCTGACGCAGGCTGAAGACCTAAGTGGGTTCAGTCAGCTGCAGAGCCTCGAGTGATAGGCCACAGCCTTGCACCTGCAAGGGGCTCCGAAGGCCGCTTCACCGACACCTGTGAAGTGGGACTCACAACGGGACCAACTTTATCGTGCTTGCTGCAAAGATGAATGAGATCCTGCACAGAACACGCCTAACCAGTCGTAAGCATTCCGAAGTGCCTGCTAATATTAATCTCCTTAACAAGCCCAAGAGATAAGTTCTGTGTTATCATCATCCAACGACCTCAGTGAAGGCTCAAGTGGATTGCTCAAGGTTACTCAGCTGTCAAAGACTTCTCACCAGTCCACCTCCCCCAGGAAGAGGCACAGGTGTTAAATACAGGCGAGGTGTCAGTCCTGCTTCTACCCTCGGCCTTGCAGAAGTTCTCAGCCAGGACGATCTCCCTTCCCCATGGGCATCTAGAAATACACAGAAGCTTTTGTAGTTGACCCTGTGGTGCTCCTGGCTTGTAGGATCCAGAGGGTCCAGGATGCTCCCCCTGCATGTGCAAGATGGTTCTGTGTAATGAGGACTTACCCCACCCAAAATGCCAGGCACACCTCCTTGGAGAAACACTGCCCACCCCGGAGTTCCAGATCTGCTCAGGGCAGGACAGCACGTCTGAGGCTGCCTGGAGAATCCATCAGGTCACAGTCATTGCAGTTGAGAGCTACAAGTCTCATAGGATGTTCCCTATGTTGGGTGCTGTGAGGCCCAGCGTTCCTTCTAGACACTTGGCTGTCTCGCTTTAACATGCACCTGCCTACACCGTTCTAGCTCCCATCCCAGGCTGGATCTCCACTGCCACGGACCTCGGCAAACATTGCCAACACTGTACTACTTAGGAATTCCACACATTCTCCAGAAGCTGATGCAGGATGTGCATGTTGTATCAAAAGAGTAGGAGATAGAGTGTGGATCTGTCTAGAAAACACAGTGCCACTCATTACCTGTTACTCGCAGAGGGCACGGGAGAAGAGAGCTAGATTATCACTGCCGTTCAGAAAGTCAAGAGTCCTGGGAGTCAACAGTGCAAGGCATGGATTTCATCAGTACAATCCATAAAGATGTATTTCAAAGGACTCCTAGTACAGAAGTGCCCAGACAGGGAGCAGGAGCAGGGGGAGGGGAGGACGTAGCAGCAACACACACACACACACACACACACACATTGGTTTCCCAGAAGCATCGGTAGTCAGTGCTTCTGAGGGAGCCGGCCATTCCCCTGAACTTAACACCTCTTTTCCCATACAGAGACCCTTTCTCTCGAGACTCCTACCTAGGGCTTTCAGCAGTCCCCCCTCCCCACAAGAGCAGCAACTGACGGTGCTGAACTATTCCTTGTCCCACAAACCATTAAGCTGCCATGCTGAGGTGGTGAACAAACCCAGAGAGAGCTGGTGCTGGAATGCTAATGGCGAAATTGCAATTATTCTTTCTGTGCTGGACAATTCCTGCTTCAACGTCCCTGGCCTCAGGTCGTATTTTTGTGATCTTTGGATGCTGATGGAAGAGACATGGCCTGATGGAGAAAATAACCGGGGAGATCATGTCTTGATGGAGACAGAGGGAACTAGTCGAGGTTCTTTTGTTGTTTTCTTTTGACAACCACGCAGCTGTCCTATAATGGCTGCTGGTTATAAAGACCCCTATCCAAAGGAAAAACAACCTCGCCATAAATACCTCGCCCACCTCAGTGAAATCGCTGTGTTACACACTTGAGTACCATTTTCGAGGACACTTTAAATAGAGCCTCGGTCGCTGCTTTCAATTTAACGTGTGAACGGGAGCCGCTAAGGCAGGCAGAGAGGATAACACGCTAGGGTAGGCTCACAGTTTCCATCTGCTCGGATTTTAACAGAGCCACGGGCACTTAAGGCTTCTTGGGGACAAGCCTCAAGGTTGCAAGACTCACTCGACCAAGGAATGAGCACCTACTATGCAAACACAAAGCTAGGTTACTCGCACTTGCCCCTGATGGGGCAGGCTTTGCATACAGGTTACAATAGTTCAAGGGAAAATGCGTAAGTGGTACAAGACAGGGAAAAATACTTCCAAGTTCAGACCAGAGCTCGGTGACTTCTGTTTTCTCTTGTGTAGAAGTCCTTGATGAGTTTTATGAAGACTGATGAGTTCTAAAATGGGAGAGATGCAAGAACAATGCCTGAAACTACATCAGTAGCACTCACGGTTGGCAGCAGTACCGAAGGAAGCAGGATTAACACTGCTGACATTAAGCTTCTATTGGTCATTTAAATTATAAAACTAGTTCGAGGCAAAAACAGGATCATCAGATGAAGCTTGGAAAATAATGGGCAACTTTTGCACACGTGGAGAGGAAGGGGCGGGGGAACAGTGCCTACCAAGGTATACAAGATGACTGAGGACTTGCATGGGAAATAACCAGTGATACAAGGTGTCTTCTGCGTCCCTATTATGATATGTCTGGATGGAGCTTTCTTTGTTATTTATCCTATTTTTTTAAATTTACCTTCCTAGGCATATTTGAGTTGGTGTGTTGATATTTTTCCTTAGTTCTAGAAAATTCATGGCCGATGAAATTTCTTTCTCCTCCTCTCTTGATAAAAATTCAACAGGCGGCCAGCACCGCGGCTCACTAGGCTAATCCTCCGCCTACAGTGCCAGCACACGGGGTTCTAGTCCCAGTTGGGGCGCCAGATTCTGTCCCAGTTGCCCCTCTTCCAGGCCAGCTCTCTGCTGTGGCCCGGGAGTGCAGTGGAGGATGGCCCAAGTCCTTGGGCCCTGCATCCACATGGGAGACCAGGAGAAGCACCTGGCTCTTGGCTTTGGATCAGCACGATGCGCCGCCTGCAGCGTGCCAACCGTGGCAGCCATTGGAGGGTGAACCAATGGCAAAGGAAGACCTTTCTCTCTGTCTCTCTCTCTCACTGTCCACTCTGCCTGTCAAAAAAAAAAAATCCAACAGGTACGATCACCATACCACATCCTCTATATCCCTCATCCCCCTTTTCTGTACCCACTGTCTTCCATTCTGGATGATTTCTTTGCCTGGTTCCCCCTTCATTGATTATCTCTCTACTTGCTTCTTCTAAGTTATTTTAGAATCCACCCATTCAATTTTTAACTTCAGTTGCTGTATTTCTCTGTCCTACCATTTCTTTTTCACTCCAGTTTAAATCTACTGTGTCGTTTTTGTAGTTCCTGGTTTGCCACCCTGTTTTGTAACCGTGTCTCATTGCTACCTGAGAATGGTAGACATGGTTATTTTAGAGCCAGAGCCTGATCACTGTAGTTCCCAGGAAACCTGCAGGTCTCTCATTTCTGCCAGCTCTTGTTCATGTTCACTTATTCCTGTGTGTGCCACTTATCTTTGAAAGTATGCTGGACACTGTCTTCAAACACAAGTCTGCAGAAGTTATTTGATGACTACAGTAATGTAGCTTCCTCAATCTAGTATTCTGCTTATATCTATCAGGCAGCTGACTTTGCAGAACAATACAGCATTAATCCCATTTTAGAAACTCGTGTTTTTTTCAACTCTGCCAATGATTTGAAGCCTAGCTTCAAGATGTGTGAGGGCCATTTTACTTACAGCCCTGAGCCAAAAGTGTCCTATGCTTTATCACCCCTGAACTGCAGCTCTGGTCTCCTAGCCCCCTAATGCTGTCAGATGCAATGATGTAGAAGACAGAAGTCTCATCCCTATGTACTTGCCTCTGGGTTTCCATTTTCTTTCAAAATTTGGCCCTAAAACATTCACCACCTTGCTAACTTAGAAGTATCTTCAAGCACACATTTGAAAATATTTTTGCCATTTTCTTAGTTTTTCCTCAGTAGGAAGATCAATCTGAGTTATCCAGCCTGCCACCATCATAGCAGAAGTCTCACTAGTGCATAATTGAACTGGAACATTGTTCTTATGTTAGAAAGGAAAGAAAAATGGGCCAGTGCTGTGGCATAATAGGCTCAGCCTCCTCCAGTGGCACTGGCATCCCACATGAGTGCCTGTTCGTGTCCTAGCTGTTCCTCTTATGGAACTGACCAACGCCATGGGGCCCTCCCGTGAGTAAAGGTAGAAACCTGTGGGTTCTTGTTGTGGGACAGTTCCCGAAGGAACACAGAGTTGGGATTCCAGACTTCAAATACGTGGCAAATACGGACGAGACGGTTGAGCGGGAACTGCTGCTCCATCTGATTGACTATCTCGTAACCAACCACGGGAAAGACCCTGAAATCACAAACCTCATCAACAGCGCCCGGATACACATCATGCCTTCCATGAACCCAGATGGATTCGAAGTCGTCAAAAATCTCGACTGTTTTTACAGCAATGGAAAGGAAAACTTTAACCAGTATGACCTGAATCGAAACTTCCCCGATGCTTTTGAATATAATAACATGTCGAGGCACCCTGAAACTGCAGCCGTCATGAAGTGGCTGAAGACCAAGACATTCGTCCTCTCTGCAAACCTCCATGGCGGTGCCCTGGTGGCCAGTTACCCATTTGATAATGGCGTTCCAGCAAGTGGGGCATTGCTTTCCCGAAGTGTAACTCCTGCTGATGATGTTTTTCAATATCTTGCAAATATCTATGCATCAAGAAACCCCAACATGAAGAAAGGAGGTCAGTGTGAGAACAAACTGAACTTTCCTAACGGAGTTACCAATGGATACTCCTGGTATCCACCGCACAGCGGAATGCAAGACTACAACTACATCTGGGCCCAGTGCTTTGAAATTACGCTGGAGCTGTCATGCTGCAAATACCCTCCTGAAGAGGAGCTGCCATCCTTCTGGAATTATAACAAAGCCTCATTGGTCGAATATATGAAACAGGTGCACTTAGGTGTAAAGGGTCAAGTTTTTGATATCGATGGAAATTCATTACCTAATGTAATTGTGGAAGTCCAAGACCGAAAACATATCTGCCCATACAGAACCAACAAATTTGGAGAATATTATCTATTTCTCTTGCCTGGGTCCTATACAATAAATATTACAGTCCCTGGGCATGATCCATACCTCACAAAGGTGGTTATTCCAGAGAAATCCCAGAACTTCAGTGCGCTTAAAAAGGATTTTCAACTTTCATTCCAAGGGCAACTGGATTCTACCCAAGTATCAGATCCTTCATGCCCACTGATTCCTCTCTACAAAAATTTTCCAAGCCACTCAGGGGCAACAAAGCCTAGTTTGTTCCTTTTTTTTTTTTTTTTTTTTTTTTTTTTTTTTTTTTTTTTTGACAGGCAGAGTGGACAGTGAGAGAGAGAGAGACAGAGAGAAAGGTCTTCCTTTGCCATTGGTTCACCCTCCAATGGCCGCCACGGCCAGCGCACCGCGTTGATCCAAAGTCAGGAGCCAGGTGCTTCTCCTGGTCTCCCATGGGTGCAGGGCCCAAGCACTTGGGCCATCCTCCACTGCACTCCCAGGCCACAGCAGAGAGCTGGCCTGGAAGAGGGGCAACCGGACAGAATCCGGCGTCTTGACCGGTACTAGAACCCGGTGGTCCTATTTTTAATGACACTACTTTTGCACATATTTTTCAAATAAAGTAAAATGTGAAACTCAAAAAAAAATTCCAAAATATGCATCAACTTGAATTCTGGACTAAAGAGGAAAGAAACTCAATAATCCAAAGGGAGCCAATGGAGGTTCTTGAGGAGCCATAACCTGAGAGCTGTGTTAGGGACAATAAATTGGGCACTCAGGTGCCAAACAGATGAGAGGGGAGTGAGACCAAAACCAGGAAGCAGAGTCCACAGGTGGCTCAGTGTTCAGAGGAGAGGTAAACACATCCGTCAGGGTCATGGCACTGAGACTAGGAAGCCGGGACGGATGGGCGCTCCAGGGTTCTATGTGAGTGAGGTGTGCCAACCAGATGATGGAGGCCAGAAGCAGAATGTGGGGAGGAAGTCAGGAGGAAGGTAGGATGATATGATTTGCCAATTGACTTTAGGTGGATTTGAAAGAAAAGTCAAAACTGAGTTCTGGGACATGGGGAGCTCAGAGACAGGAGAAAGAGATGCTGTGGTTGGAGCCATAACTCACTCATCCTCCTTCTAAGTCATGGACACAGCTCCAAGAAAAGACCTCAGTGTGAAATGAGTGACAGTGGCCACTCTGCAGCCCAGGGAACTCCCAGGGGAGAGCTGACTTCACGCGAGAACAAAGAATCTGCCCCTGGGATGCATCCAGAGACAGTGTTGGTGTTGTCAGGCAGCGGAGCAACCTCCTGGGGAAAAGGAGGCCACCCCGTTTTGTGTTATTAGAGGTGTTCTAAGTGAAGCTGGCTAACGGCACAACTTGTGTGGGGCAAGAAGAAAGCTCCCAGGGCCCCTTGCTAGTAACCAGAGACCCTGGGGCACAAGAACACAAGCCAAGAGGGGCCAGGGAAAACAGACGGTGCACAGAAATAGACCAGTATACAGAGGGGGAGAAGCGCACACCCCACCGCTGAGGGACAGGTGGCCCGTGGGGGCTCCTACGACTGTCATTATGGGTTCCGCTGCGGAACAAAAAGGTGTCCACTTCCCAGGCTCCTAGGTAGACAGCGAATTCAATGGAAATGCAAACCTTTAAACTGTAATCACACTTTTCTTGGCCTACGCAGCTGCCAGAGACTCCAGATAGTCTTCCCATCCTGCCTTCCATTTATATAAATGAGTGTCAAAGGCAGCTACCCATGAGGAAATAACCTCTGCTTCCACGGTGGGGATCTGGGACAGGAACTAAAATAAAAGTAAAATGTTACTTGAGGAAGGGCTATATAATTTCATAAATAAATTACTGAGGTTGACATCGATCTGAACTACACTGGTGCTCAGGGAAGCGCTCCCACCACACCCGGCAAAGCTCAGCGCACAGCCTGCCTGCTTGCTTTTGCCTGTTTTATTAATTGTCTGCACAAGATCAATAAGACTTGCAAAGGGCCAATGGACGTGCTTCCCTCTGCTTATCCTACGCCAGGATTCTTCAGACCTGGAACTCAAGACAATGAAGGCGTCTGCCCCCATAGCCTCTGGCCTCACATTGTCTGTCCCCAAAAGTTCCCACTAATGCTCTCAAAAGGACTAGCCCCACTACAGTCACTTCAAATGCTTCTGTGGGCAGCCTTAATTTAACCCTGCCAAAGTCAGAAGGCAGGGATGGGCAGAGGGTCGGGAAAGCTATGCATGCAGAGTGAGCCCTGAGTAAAAATGCCCCAAAGAGGGACTGCCCGCTCCCCATGCCAGGCCTGTGTGTGCCAGTTCACCACGAATTCACCCCCAGTATATGGCATGATGTCTGCCTTCCAGAGACCCCCCAATAGACGCTCACTGAAAGGAGGACTGGGGGAACTGGGGTACGGGAACAAGCCAGGCAGTGCCCCACTCTGCAGACAATTCTCAAACATCCTCTCCCCTGCCCCAGGTGCTCCTCTCTTATTGCGAAGCCCCAGGAGGAGCCTCCCTGCGAATGTGCTCTGGCTTTTTCCCCTCAAAGCCTCTTTTCTACAAAAAAGAATCAGAATAGAAGCTACTGAGAAAGGAAAGGCTCCAAGACTTTCCTCTGTTGTTTGCAAGAAGGGGAGAAAGGTGCAGATCGGGATACGTTAGGATTAAGGTGTTAAGACATGCAAGAGGGTGGAGGGGCTGAGAAAAGCCAGAGCTGCTGGGAGAGGGATGGGCTCAGCTGATTGGCTGACACAGTCCACCAGCGGGTACCTGTGTGTCTGGCTCCAGCAGGAGGTGGCTGAGTGCATTTCTGATGACTGAGAGGTGATGGCCACGCATATTCACAACAAACAAGAGGCTCACCAGTCACCAGCCAACCCTGCAAACAGAAGAGCACTCTGGCTACCCCAGCTAACACCAGCTAGTCCAGGAGGGGAGAGTCTGGTTTTAACAGCTATCCTGGAAGGGAGGGTGCTCCAAAGGGTGCCTGGCTGAGTCAGACCCATGACTGACATCCCTCTGTGATGGTCTGACCACCATGCAAGGAGCTGGGGCCCCTTCCCCCAGCAGCGGCTTCAGGAATGAAACCTCACCTATGCCCAAAGACCATCCTCACCATGAATGCAACTGCAGCATCACAAAGAGGGGATCATTGTTAGAGATCTCCCTAAGTAGTCTCAGCCTCTCCACTCTCCAGGCCCTGAAAAAGCCTGCGTACATCATTCATTCATTCATTCATTCATATTCATTTTCTCTCCCCCCCCCCCACCTGCCTAGCCCTGACAGGAAGCTTGCACTTACAGCCCATGAAGGAAGCAGTGAAGTTCCTTGATTCGTTCAAGGCTCACTTCCAGCCCAAGCTGGACTACACTGGTGGGTTCACCTGGGACCCTTCAGGAATCTCTTTCCAGCTCTCCAGGCCACTGGCCCTAATGCCAGGCTTCTGTGTGAACAATGAGCGGGGCAGGCAGCCATTCTGCTTCTCCTAGAAGCTTCCGTGACGCAAGTTTTGCTCGGAAAGCACAGCCACAGAGTAGCAGCCTCCTCAACACCATGGCCAAGGGTGCAAAAGCACATCCCAGCCACCTGCATCTTCTCTCCGCAGCAGACACCCTGTGCTCTAAAGAAGGGACGAGAACTAACCATCTGCATCTGCTCACCTCCTGCATCAACAGGGAGCTGCGTGGCCCCCTCCTCAGTGGGGCTGTGGCCTTCTCTGTGGAGGACATTCACTCACTCTCATCAGAAACTGGACCTCGATACCTCGGTCAGTATTTCTCCAAGCACAGTTGCTGTCCACAGGAATCAGAACCTCTGAGGGGCAGGGGACCAGGAAGCTACAACTTCAATTGCTCTTTGGGTAATTCTTATGCTATAAGCAGGGCCCCCGAGGTCAAGAACCAACCCAGAGACCCAGGCCAGGGAGGCAGAAGACAGCAGCGAGCGAGGCGAGAGGGACGCGATGCCTTGCACGCGGGCTGGAGCCCACCAGCTAGCAGCGCTGGTGGCCTCCGGTCGTCGCCACGTGGGGAGCAGAGACTCTGTTCTCAGAGAGCACTGTGTGTGTTTCTGCAGAAGTGCATGCTACACATTTTCAGTGGAATTCCTTGAGCTACAAATGTCGGCCCTGGCAAAGCATTCCTCTGGCCTAAGCGAGACACACTAAACACAAAGACCCTCTCTCCCTTCCTCAGGTCAGTATCAGCAATCCCAGATGCAAAGGGAGCCCAGGGGCCTCCCAGCCTGCTGGACGGTAGCCCTCAGGTTCCTCCCTCTCCCCTTCCCACTGCCAGGCCAGTTCCCACCGCGAGGGAACTTCCCTCCGGATTCCAAATCTTCACTGCTAGGAAGGGGGAGGCCTCGCTGACCTTGCCAAAGCCCTGAAGGACCAGGAATCACACCTGAGGCTCCTCAGCCCTTCCCTTGAGTTCCTAAACCTCAGAGGAGGAACAGAGCCGACAGTTCTAGACTACGATCACCACAACATGCAGAAAA
Source organism: Oryctolagus cuniculus (assembly GCF_051225735.1). NCBI lineage: Eukaryota > Metazoa > Chordata > Mammalia > Lagomorpha > Leporidae > Oryctolagus > Oryctolagus cuniculus. The sequence goes on from NC_142869.1 coordinate 168,276,397, forward strand.
GGAGAAAAGAGCTCCCTGTGTGTCCAGGGCATGCAGGAAGTCCTCCAGGATCGTTCTCCTGGGATCAGCAGGGAGCATCAGCTCCAGCCTTAGCAGGGACCACCAGGCTCATGCCCCAAGTCTGACGCTTTTCCACCCAAACAGAAAAATGAAGAGGAGGCGAGAAAGGGGCAAGGAAGAACACCAGCCACTCGTTCTTTCCTTCGTCTTCCCCGCACACCTGCCCAGGGAGAATCCTTACAAAGAGGTCTAAAGGGAAGAAAGATGCAGGGGACAGTGAGAGGAAGCCGCCCAGACATGGGTTTACTTACTCTGCCAGCCCCCTCCGCCAGTCCTGCCCAGCTCAGCACACACGCCGATGGGCTGCAGGGACTGAGCAGGGGCAAGGCCAATGCACAGGTCAGACCACCCAGGTCGAAAGGAAGCAGGATTCTGGTGAAAGCTGTTTGTGAGCACATCTCCGGCATGTGGCAGCCACGTGGCCACATGATAAAGACCACTGACAGCCCACACCCAGACACCCATTTAGTTCCAGGATGAGAAGGGGACAGAAGCAGGTGATCCCTTGAGTACTAACCTTTAATGATATCCTACAGAGAAGGGTGGAAAGAAACACAGCACTAGTAGAAAAGACCAGGACAAATTCCCCGCTAGTGAACAGTGTTGCCTTGGGCTTCCAATACTGACCAGTCATCAGCTCCACTTGGAACCCCCTTGGAGAAGATCCTCCATCCCCACCCCTGACCCCCAACACCCTTAGAGCTTCTGACTCAACAAACTGGGATAGGGCCAAGGAAGATAGAATTTTTTATAAGTTCCTCAGGTACATCCTAGGATAAACAGGGCCTTGAAGTCACCAATTTCCAGAATGAAAACATGCAAATCAAATGCCAGACTGACCCGTCTGGTCTTGCTGTTCAAGGAAAGGCAGCTCAGAGGATGCCAACAGGCTACAAGTAGCCTGAAAAATACATTATTTTTTAAATGCTTCCTCTTTCAAAATGGTATGCTGAATTTACAACATGGTGGTATTTACCCTGACTCCAGTTCATGAAGAGAACTTAAAGTCAAAAGTCCTTTCACCAAAGGAAGACGTACTAGGCTGTGCCATTCAAAAGGTTAGCTCTGGGGGGTGGCGCTATGGCACAGTGCTATGGCATGAGATGCTGGCATCCCATATTGGCACTGGTTCAAGTCCCAGCTGCCCCACTTCCGATCCAGCTCCCTTCTAATGCACCTGGAAAGGCAGTAGAGGATAGCCCAAGTCCTTGGGCCCCTGCACCCACGTGGGATACCCAGAAGAAGCTCCTGGCTTTTGCCTGGCCCAGTCTCGGCCATTGGGACCATTTGGGGTGTAAACTCTACCTTTTGAATATATAAATCTTTAAAAAAAAAAAAAAGAAAGTTCAATCTGGGCCAAGCATTGGTGCCCCAGCTGCTTGCAAGCACCACCTCACTACCCCATAAGGAAGGCACTGTCACTCCCATCGTACAGGGGAAGAAGGGGTATGGGGGGTGTAAGTTACTTGCCCCTGCAAAGTAGTAGGGTATGATTTCTTTTCAGATTACTTATTTGAAAGGCAGAATTACACAGAGAGATAGAGAGAGAGAGATCTTCCATCCTCTGGTTCATTCCCCACACAGCCACAAGGGCTGGGGCTGGGTCAGGCTGAAACCAGGAACCGGGAACTCCATCCAGGTCTCCTACGCGGGCGGCAGGGGCCCAAACACAAGGGCCGTCCTTAGTCACTTAGTCACTTAGCAAACGCCTCCTTCACATCAACCTGGTGTCTTCGGTTTCTTTCCCAGGGTGCTCTGGAATGCAGCCAGGTGTGGGTGAGGGTCCAAGAGTGGCAGAAGTCAAGAGGAGAGGCTAGAACCTGCGAGAGCCTAGAACATACATTCCTGGGATCCACTGGTGGGTGCAAAACTGTCCCACGAATGGTGACTCATCTTGCCCTGCAGATGAACCAAAGCAGAGACTTTGCAACAGCCAGACACGTCAGGGCTGCAGAGGAGACAGAAGCCTCCAGGACTCCTGGAATACACCTACCATGACATATGCGACTGTGGAGTCAGCAAGAGACTTGCTGAGCCCCTGAGACATCTACTCCGTGGGCAGCTCCGAACTGCAGCAACCTGCAAATGAGCCCTGGTGAAGACAAGGAAGCAGGGAGCACTCTGTGGCCACGGCTATGGATCCTGAGCTCACCCTGACCGAATGCAGACGGAACACCTTCGCTGACGCACACAGGGCCCCGGGGGAGTCTGGCACGAGCAGACCCCGTGCTGTGGAACAAAACGTGAAACCGGAGAAAACACCCAGTGCCGCACAGGGCCCTCTGAATCGGTGGCTTCCCTCCAGGTCGGAGTGGGACGAGAGCAAAGAGAGACAAAGGCTGGCTTTGGGAAGTCTCAAAAGAGTTTCCAGGAATACTGTGTCTGTCCCGAGTCCGGCTGGGTCTGTGGCAGTTTGGAGTCCCGGGGTTAAGTTTATCAGCTTAAATCCTAATGCAGAATTAACTGGGACTAGAGTGTAATTCTACTCACAAGATGACTGAGAGAAGATGCGTATGAAAAGCACTCTCCGTTGTAAAAGGGGTTCTTAGTCGCTTGTTGCTGCTTTTCGCTGCCCATCATTTTGTACACATTTATGGGTTCCGCTTGGTGGGGTGACTCCAGCAGGGATGTCGGTCAAAGACAGACAAGGCTGTAGCTGGGGGACAGCAGGGGTGTTTGGGGGTCTGCCCCTGCCACCCCTCCGGAGAGAGCACTCAGGCTCCAAGGTGGGCCTGTTCTCACCAAAGACCCAGTCCAGATCCTCTCATCCATCGCAATCAACACCCGCCCCAAGCTTCTCCACAGCTAGATGTGGGGGAGCAAATCACCCATTTGTCCTCCCCTGAGTTGCATAACTAAAATGCACCCCAGGACCACCTCGCCTAAGGAAACTGGAATCCCCAGGAACCTGGTCTCCCTATGCACGAAGGATATGTTAGCAGCTCGCTCTCCTGGACAGAGCCCCTGGAAATGGCTCTGAACTCCACCGCATGTGAGTATCACCTGGCGAGCTCTCAACCTCCCTGGGCCCCAACCCCAGGGCCTCGGATGCCTTTGGTCCCTCCCAAGAGTTTTGAAATGTTGAACCACAGACAGCGGAAAAGTTTTCAAAGTGAGTAGACATTCAAACACTGCTGGGGGCAGAGCCCCTGGACTGTGGGGGACCGGCTGGCCTGCGCTGCCATGCCTCTGGTGATGCGCCCTGGACGCAGGATGGAGGACGAAGCCTTAGCCGTCCTAGCAGGGCTATCTGGGCTGGGTCCCTGCTGCTGCTTTAATATTCCCGTGCGTTTGTCTGCTTGTCTGTTTGGGGGAGCATCTTGGGGACTGGAAATGTTGGCTCATTTTTGTGGAGCAGTGTGTAAGTTACAGTTCACAGCCAATGCATTGGTTAGAGAAAGGAGGAGCCAAAGAAGAGAGGAGACAGGAGGCAGGGGCCTCCCTCTACGCAGAGCGGAGGCGGGGCTCAGGAGCCAGGTGCAGCTGGGGGCACCGATCCAGGCTGTGGGACATGCTGGCCAACCTTGTTCTGCTGGTGTTGCCCTGGTAGTGCCTTCTGCAATATCCCAGCCCTGGAGCCAAGGGTGAGCTTCCCCGGAAGGGAGCGGACATTCCCTAGGAGAAAGGAGGCTGGAACATGGGTCTTCAAGGGAACTTGGAGTGTGGTGATGAGCTGCCCTCCCCCTGGCGCTGAGACGACAGGGTGGTGGCAGATGAGCCTGGAGTTGCTGACAGGCCTACAGTGAGACACGGTGTAGGGTCCTGCCTAGGTTTCACTCCTGTTACCTTGATTACCCTTGGCCTATCAGAGAGACATCATTCAAAGTCAAGGCTTGATGTCTTGTGCTGGGAGGGATCTAGCCAAGGGCATCTTCCAGCTTTGAGTAACAGGGAACAGCAACCGGGGACGGGAGAGAGGCCAGCATTTCTTGACCTGCAGCAGGCAGTCAGTACGCAAGCAAAGGGGATCGGAGCACAGCTCAGCCCTGTACTCGGGATGGCCCCATACATGTGGTATCTCCCACCTGCCCTCCCTGGGGGGTTCTGCCTGAGACCCTCAGTGGGAAGAAGAAGATGGTCCAGCCCCAGGAATCCCCCTCAGCCTGGTGCTCTGGTCATCTACCGCACCCACTGACCACATCTCCACTGCGCCCTCCCCCAACCCAGGCCTCATCTCAGGCCACTTGCACAGCCACAGCCTGCACAACTCTGTCAGTGTTTTCAGGCACCTCAGAAACCAGCCCCCTTGATCTCTCCACTCTTGCCGCTGCTCCCGCCTTCTCACCCAGGCCTGGTACACGGCCACCTATGGGGCCCTCTGTGTCCCACAGCCTCCTCGTCTCACCACCACCAAGGCCACTCCAGACCACCCCCACTCCTCTGGGCTCCTGCAACGCAAGCCCTCATCCTCACCTCTCCCTGAGGGCAGCAGCAGCCCCCGGCCAACCCCCTGACCCCAAGGTCCTCCTCCAGCCCCCCCCCACACACACACACCACCAAGACTGTCTACGAGTCCTCCGAATCAGGAGACCTCCCTGCCAGGACCCCTTCCACGGCTGCCCACGCCCCACAGCACCATGGGAGTCTAAACCTGGTTGCATTGTGCCTTCTCCCCCTCCGCCCACCCGCACCTCCAGGATCGGGCAACTCTTCCATATGTTTCTCACACTCGTGTAATCAAGCACACAGACTCGTGCGACACATGCTTCGCTCCCAGAACCCCCGAGGCACCTGGCAGAGGTGGGATTTTATTTTGGGATGGTTGCATAACATTCCCTGGTGTGGCTGTATCATAATTTACTCAGCCATTCCCCTCTCCATGGGCATTCCCTTTAGCTCCCCCCACCTCTATTTTTGTTGTTATTTAATCACAAAGATTGATGCCATTATAAACATCCTTGTACAAACATCTTTGGCTATGAGTCCTGCCTATTCCATGAGCCAGGCTCCCAGGAGCAGGGATCGGCTTTGTTTTATTGTGAGTTGCCAGACTGCTCTGTGTGTCTTTGCAGCCGTCTTCACAGAAGTCCAGGTGGCTCCCGACACGATTAGTGCCACCCTCCTGAGTGGTCTTAATGCTAGACAGCAACCCTGTTACTAAGGCAGGCTCTCTCTGGGTAGTCTGCATGTGTATAACATGACTTGGAGCGGGGGTAAGATAAAGAAGGTCAGAGGTACACACGGAGCTGCCATAGGCTTTGGGGAGAAAGTAGAAAGACAAGGCAACTAGAGAAAATCAAGGAGAGGTGCTCCAGCAATAACAATGGTGCTCCTGATAAGACTCATTTGCGGAACCCTACAGGCATGAAAGACGGGTGATGCTGACCCTTCTCAAAACTGCTCTCTTCCCAAACCCATCCATCCCAAATAACTCGGTCCCCAGCAGCCCCTAGAAGCCCAGCGCATCACTTTGCTTCCCCTGCCCTGTCACACATTGATACCAGTGAGTCCCTAACCAAAGATCCCAACACCTTGGCCAACTAAAGGGAAAGCAGTTGCCTGAAATTTCTCAAGCACAAATCTCCATTTTGGGAACTTAGAAAATTCTCCCCTGTTGGCTTTATAATACTTTCTTTCTTCAGTCTACACTCCTTTTTGCTGCCTACCAAGTGTGGAAAATGCTTCTTAAGAGAAGTCTGCTCCGACCTAAAGCATGCAGCATTGTACACGCAGTGGCTGCTGGGCTGGCAGTGCCCCGCCGGTGCCCCTAGCCTGGCTCAGCCCCTGGGCTGCAGCCACACGGGCCTCCTACGTAAACGGAGGCTCTCAGTGGGCAGCCCAGCACTGCTGGGCTTGCAAACCATGAGCCTGGTCCAGATCCTAACCTGCTCTCTGAGTCTTTCACACACAGTAGCCCCTCTCCCCTTTTCCTGAAGTTTCACTTCTCTGGTGTCCAGTTACCCACAACTAACCAGGCTCTGAACATATAAAATGGAAAATTCCAAACAATTCATAAGTTCTAAATCGTGCACCATTCTGAGTGGTGTGACAAGATCACATGGCCAGGTCACTCCATGCTGCTCAGAACAGGAACCACCCCTGCATCCATTATTACCAGCCCTCGGCCACTTAGTGGCCATGTTGGTTTCTCAGATTGATTGTCACACAGTTTCACCGCCCTTGTATGTGGGGTTCAGTGTTATCCACAGTTTCAAGCACCCTCTAGGGGTCTCAGATTTTACCTCCCGTGGATACCGGAGGACACTGTACTTTCTCTTTCCTCCTCCCTCAACCAGACACGGAGGAGTTGGTAGGGACTGAGAAGCCCTGAGGACAATAGAGCCAAAAGAGGGAAGGAGCCTGGGTCCTGAATGACAGCATAGAGCAAACCCCCACCACCACACACACATACACACACACACACACACACACACTAACCCATGGTGAACGGTGACATTTGCTGGTGACTGGTGACAGAGGTAGCCTGCCCTGATCAATACTGAGCAGCTTGCAGACAAAGAGCTCAAACAAAGCCCTTCCCTTCACAGGCCTCTCATCCCAAATGCCCGACCCTCCCACAGCCAGAGAGGCGAGTGTGCTCACTGTTGCTGCCATGCGGGCTGCCAGGCTCCAGGTACAGTGAGAGCCATCTGTGTACAGCCCGCGTGCACCTGCTCTGCCATCCCTTCCGAGGGGTGGGATGTCCATGACCACCGAAGGAAAACGAAATATGACTCTAGGTGTCACCTTTCAAAGGGTGTTCCTGACTGCTAGCTAAAGTGATTTAAACCCCAGGAAAAATCCCTGTGTCCTTTTAACATCCAAAACTAATCCTCTCCACACCAGACATCAATGTTAAATAAACAGAGACTTCCATTAACCTGCACCTCTGTACATTTATGTTTAAAACGCGGTGTCACTCTCCTTTAAATGAACATGCTAATTAGTGTATTAATAAATAGCTGAATGGAATCAATGAGACATGTAATCAAGGTCTGACCAGGAGTCGAGGCCGGGTTGAAGGGGGTAGGAAGAAGGAGAGGAGGAGAAAGAATCTTATTAGCAGAGGAGGGATGCGTAAAATCAATGGCCCACATGCCGCCAGGATGACGCCCAAGTTGACAGTGGAGGGGAAGCCAAGTGCCCGCCAGCCTCCCCTTTGATGGGCACGCTCCTGGTGCAAGTTAATGTAACCAGCTGGGAGGAAGCTAATCAGGGCTGGAAAAGCCATCCCCAGCCCTGTCCAAGATCAACACTGGCAGAGCTACCCAGGACCTCAGTGCTGGACATCTGACTCCTAGACCTTTATTTAAGACACCAAGAAAGAGCAGGCTTAGGAGAGTTGATGCCGTTCACAGCACACACGTGCTCTCAAAGGAAGTCGCAGTGGGAGTTACTTGTTTGGGGCACTTGTTAACCTCTCTCCTCTTCAAGCATCCTGGTTCATGAGGAGTAGCTAGAAGCAGCCCTGCCCCACGATGCGGGCACTGGGAGGTCATGTCCCTGCAGAAGCACCCTTGTAAGAGAGGCAAGCCCCTCTTCCATCAGCTCTCCGTTTCCTATAGCACACAGCACAGCAGCAAAGCTCTGGAAGGGGGAAGAGGAAATTCTTTGGCAAGTATGAGGGCTCATCTCAGTGCTGGAGCTCGGGGTAGCCCCTAACCTTCCATGTCCTCCAGCAGGAGACACACCCCTTCAGGCTGCAAAGCCCCAGTAGGAGACCCGGGTTTCCACTGCCCCAGAGGTTATCACAGGAGAAACACCTGAGCTCCCACCACCTTCCCTGGGCCAGACCAGGGACAGTGGCTGCAGCAGAAGTTGCATTGGCAGGAAAGAGACTCAAAAAAAGCCTTCTTGTCTTGGACCCACACTGCCCACAGCAGGCCCACTAAGGGGAGGTCCTTCGAGGAAGCAGGGGATCAGCTTGGATGGAAGGCTGGGCCCAGGACTCTGGACTGGTTTGGGGCCTGGCTACCATGAAAACGAGGTTCCTCCCAGATCTGGTTGCTGGAGAAGCAGACCCCTGGGCACACAGTCAGAACACCTGCTGCTATGAATGCCTATTTATGGCAACCACACCTGCACGTGTGACCTAGAAGCTTCAGCAGGTGTGTCCTGGGGTCTTTTCTGCAGCCCTGGTGCAGCCTGTGCACTGCTCACCCTGAGGTCAGCATTTCCTGGCATGACAGGGAGGACACACATGCAAGGAAGTGCGGGGACACAGGGAGGCAGCCCCCAGCCGCCCTTGAGCTGTTTTCCACATTACTGCTAATGGTGCTTTGTCCCTGGAGGCTCATAACACAGCCAGAATGTCCCCAGGTCCCCAAAGCTCCCCAGACTCATCAGCAAAGCCAAGAGGTTACTGCCATCAGCTCAGGGGCACAGCTTCCTGACAGGGGCCATGAAAATGAAATGCATAAAAAACAGAGGACACAGGCCTCTGTCTGGTTTGAGGGATTTCAGTAAAGTCCCCGTGTACCAATCAACAGCCACTAAAATGCCACCACTGGAGCACTGCTTCTTTGGGACAAGCATCCTGTTCTCTTTAGACAGCTACACCCTAGTGTAGCTGCTCCATCACCTGTACCAGGTGCCAAAGAGAATAGCAGAGTGGACAAGGTGCAAACAGCAAGGTCTACATGGCTGCCTGGTGAGAACCGGGGCGCACTGTCCACCCTGGCTGGTCAGAGCTCAGAAGCGAGAAGATGCAGCAGGGCTTGGCCAGTGAAACACGGGCAGGATGCCAGTCCTTATTCATCCCTGAGTCATGGGTATACAAATACAGCATAGAGCACTCTACAGTATAGAAGAGACTCTGTCCACAGAAAGACAGAGACAGGCAGAAGGGTACCTGATGGACTGCTTGAGACAAAATTCAACTACCTCCCATTGTGTCCAAGTGTTCCCATTTGGATTTGTACTGCAGACAGTGACTGTTTTTAAACCAAAAATACCAGGACACCTGCTCTAGCAATGGTACAGAATAACCAAAACAGAGACTGTTCTACTGAGAGCTGGCCTGTGGTCACTATAAATGGGTTAAAGGGTAGAAGGTGACTGGGATAAGGGCCCCAGGGAGGCAGGGACAGTGTGCCAGTGAGATGCCTCCTTCTCCAGGGGACAGAGAGCAGTAAACAACTTCCCCCCTCCATGTGCTCTGTAGTGGAGGGAACAGCTTATTCAGTAGTGGCCCAAACTCTGTTTACAGAGGCTTCATCCTCTTCAAAACACAGATACACACGATGGCAAGGACTCCCCTCTACACAGTGGCTAATCACCTCTCCCCTTCACGGGAATAACACATTGCTTCAGTCACAATGGTTTGTCATGTTAGAGACCTCACTGACTTCCAAACCGAGGTACCTGGAAGAATTGCACCTGCTCTAACAATCTGGGTGTCTTAGGAGACAGGATTTTGATGGGGCAGCTGGCCGTAGGCAGTGAAAACCACACAGGACAACCCCAGTCCCTTCCTATCCAGTCGGAGGCTGTCTTGCCAGGAAACTGGGGCCCAGCTGAGGGGGCTGTTTTCATAACTATGCCCTGTTGGACACAGGTGCGCATATCCAGGTATGTCAATGCCAAGTACACTGGCCACACCTCTCTTGTCCCTGGTGGGCCACTACAGCTTCAGGGCTTTGTTGCAGATGAACGTTAGCAGGTGTCCCATCCTGCAGTGCATGGCATGACTGTTGGGCAGGGTGCAGACAGTAATTACCTATTAATAGCTAACCACTGCCTTGAGCCAAGAGTCTCCTGCCTGCTCTCCCCTGCACCGAATATAGAGTCTGAGCTAGTAAACTTGAACAAACCAGTGACCTTCTATTGATGGAAAAGAAAAGCACATTATCTAAGACATCACTGCAGGTCCTATAAAAATAACGTGAGTTTACATGTATGCATCGGCAAAATAGGTGGCCAAACTGAACACAGATTGGATACATAAATGTGGCAGTCAAATCTAGACTCTGGGGAGGTTCTGTGTCTCCCCAATATGAGTGAATCCCTACAATACTTTTAAATCTTGCAGAGGTCACACTCAGAGGGGGAGCCAGGATTGATGCAATAGAACAGCCACCTGCTCTTCCCCTCCTCCCACTTGCTTGTAGATTCTCAAGGAGGTGGATTGTTGAAGTCCAGCCTTAGGAACAGATGTGACTATTTGTAAACCAAGAAAATTGAAGTGTTTTAATCCAATGGAGGGCACCAATTTGAGGTACCTGAGAAGTAGGCAATACTTTGCAGTAGTATTATGTCTCTAATTATTGAGCATTCATTACATGCTAAGCAGTGTGCAAACTATTCCCCATGTCTTACATCACTTATTATCACTGTAGTCCTTAATGTAGTACTATTCATCCTGTTAGTGGTAAAGAAAATGAACATCAGAGAAAGTAGGCAACACACCCAAAGTCTCACAGCTAAGGAGCTGGCCTTTGATGACATCTGTAAACATGGTAGCAGTCACCCCTCATCCTCAGAGGATACATTCTGAGACCCCGGCAGATGCCTGAATCCACAGATAACGTTAAACCTGCTGCATACTGTGTTCTTCCCTAAACATACATACCTATGATAAAGTTCAACTTACACAGCAAGCACAGTAAGAGATCAGCAACAATAACTAATAATGTAATAGAATCATTAAGCACACTATTGTCAAAGTTATGTGAATGTGGTCTCCCCTCCCCCTCCTTCCACTGGTGAAGATGTGAGAAGTTATAATGCCTACACAATGAGATGAAGTCAGGTAACTAACATGTGCACTGGACTCCCGCTTAAAGGCTATTTGAACATAAGCTATCAAACCACAACAGTGGCTCTGATCATTGAGACAGCTACTAAGTATCTAATGGGCAGGCAGTGCCGTTACAGTGTGGATGCGCTGACAAAGGGAAGATACACATTCTGGGTGTGGGATCTCTTTATACTATGCAGAACAGTCATTTAAAACTTACAAGATGATTTCTGAAGCTCTGCATTTCATATGTTCAGCCTTTGGTTGGCCATGGGTAACTGTGAAACACAGGAGGTGAAACTGCAGATCAGGAGGGCTAGTGCACTATGAAATACTTCATACTTAAACATACTTAAACAGTGGGGTCTAAAGTGTGTAAATTAGTATTAATCCATACCCAAGGATGGTTAGTTAACATCTCAGACACTGCAGTCAAAACACCCACACCCCAAGGTTGGAGGGCTGGCTGCATCAGAGTCTACTCTGGGCATTTCGACTACACTCTTCCCATAGGCATGACTGGGTTTGTTAAAGAGCATAAGAGATGTTAGGAATAATTTTTCTTCAGGAAATGAAATAGCGTCAGAGACAGGTGAGTGGTTAGACGCACCACCCTGGCACCTCTGCCTTCGGGCATGAGAATCTCTCGCAAGCTCAGACCCTCTTACGGCTCTGCTGCTGGCCAAGGGCTCCACTGGGTTTGTGCTTCATCTCTCAAAGGAGTCAATGCTCTGAGTCAATGGAAGGTGAGCTGAAGCCTGCAACCAACGCATCGCTGCACCTGCCTCAAATAAACCTTCCTTCCAACAAACTCAGCAGGGCCAATGTCATATTTCCTGCCACCCTGGGTCCCTTCGTGTCCTCTGCATTTCCCCCTGAAAGCTTGAGGGGACTTGCTGTCTCAGCAAAACTCCAACCCCTTCTCTGGGAGACCGGTGGGGCCTGAGCTGTGTGGCCATTCCTGTGCCTGCTGACTGGCAAAGACGGGTATGTGTGGTAGAAGCGAGTCTGTAGAGGAGGAGGTCTGAGCTCTCGCCTGCCTGTAACCATGGGAAACAGAGCCCCTCCTCCCAATAATCTGGCCCTGGGCACGGTCAGTTGGCACAGGTGAGGCCGCACTGCCAGGCCTGACTGTCTCCAGAGCCTGTGCTGGCTCCTCAGGGTCCTGCTGCTTCCTGGGCACAAAGAAGGTGAATCAACTGGTATTTGTCCAACCCGGAAGGGATGCTCTACAGGAAACACCATGCCACACGGTTCTGTTCTTGGTGCTGTGCTGTTCCATGCTTTCATCGATAATTTGAATGAAGACTGAGAGTCACATTTATTAAGTTTGCAGATGATAAATTCCAAGAGCTGCAAAGGTCAAATGAGATACTATGAGAGCCATCATGTGTATTACAGTAAGCTCAGTCCATTGGTGGTGGTGATATGAAGTTTACAAATACCTTATGAGCCTAGAACGGGTCAAAACCAGATGTACAATAGAAAGTTAACAGAGTAAATGTATGTTCTAAACTTAAACCTCAAAAACTGTTCATGGATAAAGTACTAGATGGTAGGGGGTGGGCATCTGGCATAGCAGTTAAGATGTCTACATCCCATATCAGAGTGCCTGGGTTCAAGTCCCAGCTCTGCTCCTGATTCCAGCTTTCTGCTAATGGCACTAGTGGTTGGGTCCCTGCCACCTGGATTCAGGTTCAGACTCCTGGCTTCAGCCTGGCCCAGTGACAAACAGATATTTGGGGAGTGAACCAGGAGCTGGGAAGACCTCTTCTGTCTTCTGCATGTGTGTGTGTGTGTGTGTGTGTGTGTGTGTGTAAGATGTAAATGATCTCTTTTTTTAATTTTTTTAATTTTTTTTAATTTTTGACAGGCAGAGTGGACAGTGAGAGAGAGAGAGACAGAGAGAAAGGTCTTCCTTTGCCGTTGGTTCATCCTCCAATGGCCGCCGCGGCCGGCGCGCTGTGGCTGGCGCACCACGCTGATCCGATGGCAGGAGCCAGGAGCCAGGTGCTTTTCCTGGTCTCCCATGGGGTGCAGGGCCCAAGCACTTGGGCCATCCTCCACTGCACTCCCAGGCCATAGCAGAGAGCTGGCCTGGAAGAGGGGCAACCGGGACAGAATCCAGTGCCCCGACCGGGACTAGAACCCGGTGTGCCAGCGCCGTAAGGTGGAGGATTAGCCTAGTGAGCCGCAGCGCTGGCCGTAAATGATCTCTTAAAGTTGCAAAAGGCAGAAGTTCACCGAGAACATGTGCAAAACAGGGGTGGGATGGAGCTGCCCCTAGTTCCCTTAAGGATCTTCTGACCAACAACCTGCACACACAGATGACTTTTTACTTTGGCCTTACTCTCCCCTGCTCCTGCTCCACCAGTCTGCCACAGACTCAGGAGTGCCAAGAGCAGCAGTGAGCTCTCCATCAACAGACACTGAGAAGATAAAGAGCCCTCCACCAGCACTACAAGTTGACTTGTTCCCAGCCCCTGCAAAGTTGCCAGCAAAGTCCCCTGCTTCCAAGTTGCCAGCTCAGCCAGGATGTTCAGCTCAGAGAAGAGATTGGGGAGAGTTGGTAAAACCCTGAAAGTTAAAGAGCTTCTTCACAAAAGATGGAAGGGATGGGGACCAAGCAGTGCACAAAAATAGGTCACCAGCTACCAAGGGGCAATCGTTTTATTTCCTTGGATTACTTTGGCATTATCTTTTTAATTTCTCCACCTTTGGGAAACCTGAGAGCTTCCAGGCCAGAGATACTAGGCAGTCAGCCAAGTTCAATGGAGTTTTCATGTTGGAAAAGAATTATCTGCAGCTCCAACGTGCCTACCAGGCAACACAGTAAACGTGTGGCCAACAGCCCAGCTCAGTCGAGTGCACCATGCAGCATCCGCTGGTGACCAGTGACAAGTAACTGGAAGAATAAACACCCAAGACATGGCCATCACTGCACGCAGACTTCCTCATGAAGCTACTTCCTACTTCCTGTGTCTTCACAGTCGTTTCAGGATGTAAAACGCCCTCTGCTGTCCAACGTTCTAACACTCCTCTTTCTGAGCTCAGAAAACCAAGTTGAAGGTGAGGAGGGAGAGAAGAAAATCAAACAACTTGATGCTGGGTTCAAAGGGAATAAGGTGTAAGAAAATGCCTGCTTTCCAGAGGCTTCCAATTAAGGAGAAGGAAATGCTAACAAGACAAATCAATCAGTCTTAAGTTACCAAGAAATTCTTGCAGCCTGAATTTCCAGCCAAAATTTCAATACTACTGTCTTCACACAAAAATGTGTGGACTCTGTTAATATCTGGGGTCTGGATAAGACTACTTACAAAATTGGTTAGCTGGTTAAAAACTCTTCTGTGCCTGGCAATATTTTAAAGTTTGCAAAAAGAAGTTTTAGGTGAATATCCCATTCTTTCAAAACAATGGTGTTTTTTGTTTGTTTTTTTTTTCATTTCTAGGAGTTAGTTTTCTGTATTTGGCCACGTGATATTCCTTAAGCTCTGTACTCTTACTTTCTTGAACACTCCAAAAATGGACATCATCAAATTAAAACAAAATTCTATTACATCACCACAAATTCTAGTTTCAAATAAAATATCTTTTCACTCAATAATAATGGCCAGGGGTGGGCATTTGGTGCAGTTGTTAAGATGCCACTTGGGGCCGGCGCCGCGGCTCACTAGGCTAATCCTCCGCCTTGCGGCTCCGGCACACCGGGTTCTAGTCCTGGTCGGGGCGCCGGATTCTGTCCCGGTTGCCCCTCTTCCAGGCCAGCTCTCTGCTGTGGCCCGGGAGTGCAGTGGAGGATGGCCCAAGTGCTTGGGCCCTGCACCCCATGGGAGACCAGGATAAGTACCTGGCTCCTGCCTTCGGATCAGCGTGGTGTGCTGGCCGCAGCGCGCCGTCCGTGGCGGTCATTGGAGGGTGAACCAATGGCAAAGGAAGACCTTTCTCTCTGTCTCTTTCTCTCACTGTCCACTCTGCCTGTCAAAAAAATTAAAAAAAAAAAAAAAGATGCCACTTGGGACACCCACATCTGGTGTCACAGTGCCTGGCTTTGAGTCCTGGCTCTGCTTCTGACTCCAGCTTCCTGCGTCCTGGGAGGGAGTGAATGATGTCTCAGGTGGCTGGATCCCTGCCATCCCCATGGGAGACCTGGCTTGCATTTCTGGCTCCCAGCTTTGGCCTGGCCTAACTCGGTTCCAGCTGCTGCAGGCATTTGGGAAGTCAGCCAGCAGATAGGGGCTCTATCCCTTTCGCTATCTCTCTACTCTTCAAATAAAGTAAACAAATAATAATAAGGGCCAAAGATATACATATAATTTGTACCAATGATTTAGATTATTGTTAAGCATTTGCCAGTAAGGGTTTGATCTTGCTCATATCAGGTCCTGGAAGGAGTGGAGTGAGTGGAAGAAACTTCTTCACAATTGGGCTTCGGGTAGCCAAGCCAGCCTGCTCCCACCACCCTCGGCACCCGGAGCTCGGCAGCAGCCCAGACTCTCTGACCCGTCAGGCACTGGGCACACGGTGCGCATTTTGCATCTCAAGCATTTGCCTCCTTCCTTGGGTCTTCTCATCTGATCACAGGACCAACTGCCCCTTTGAGAACCTCTGAGAACCAGCAATCAGTGGAAAGTCTTCAAAAGGAAACCTAAGAAGGTGAAGCAATAGCCGGGATTCCCTACCTTTGTCACCGCCCCCCCCGCCCCGCCAGGTTTTGCCAGGACTCAGCTCCCCAGTTCCAGAGCCCTGCCACTGTAGTGCAGACATGCTAGGCCCAGGCATGGAGGCCACGCAGACATGCTGGGGCCACCTCAACTGCTCTATTTTGGTCCTGACCGCAGATCACTGTGGTTAGGGTACTTCCCCTCTTGGGGTCGCAGGCCCTGCCCTCTGCCCTCCTGGGGAAACAACGTGCCACCTGATAAAGCTGGGGGTGGAGAGACGACCAAGCTCCCTCTGAACATCAATCCAGTACATTCTGAGAGCCACTGATGAAATGTACGAGGGCTTAGTATGGAGGTGTGAGGGGAGCCAACAGAAATCTCCCCACCTCCATGGGGCTCACCAACACCTACCCTGCTCTCCACAAGACAGCTTGCAGTCGAAGCCATTTCTGTCACCAGCCCTGAGACGCCCAGAAGAGATTCTGAGAAGAGAGTAGAACCACCACTGTTACACCTGAAATCCCCCTGCATGCTGCAGCTAAAAAGACTGGACTACAGGGTGCCCATGGTACCCACGTGGGTGGGACTCCCAGTGCCGACCAAGGCCTCCACTCCCTACACCTTCACCTCCAGAGCAGCAGGGGGGGTTGAAGCATGTGTGTGGACTTGAAAGAATTGGATACACTTCTCTCCCAACCTCTGCTCAAGCCCAGTGGCCTGCTGTCTGTAATTCCTATAGCATGGACACTGCGGGAGACCCCAGAGAGCCTACACGCTTTGCCACCAGTCACATCTACACCTCTTGCAATGAACAGACACCACAAAATTACAAAAATTCCACACAGAATGCAAAGCACTGGGCATCAACCCATTAACCCATCTGGTTTTTTCTGAAGACTGGAATGAAAGAGAACAAATACTTTTTGAACACCTGCTAGGCTGTATTTTGCGATGTGAACTCAAATACCTTCTGCATAAACGTGTGAGGCAAAGGTGCAGGACAAAAGACACTAGAACCCTGGGTGCCTGGAGAGAGACTGCCCTAGCTGAAGGCATTCAGATCGCACAGTTTTGTCATTAACGTGCTTCAAACCAAGGCAAGTATGTCTAGTGGCCAGATCCCAGCGGCAGGCTTTGATGGTGCACACTGACTCCTACCACTCAGGCTGTGGGGTTAAACAGACAAGATGCTAACATGTTCATCACCAACTCGTAGCTCATGGTGGAGTTCACTTCACGAGCCCATGGTGTCTTAAGTACTCATTGCAAACAGGGGCCGTGCACCAAGAAAGAGAAGCAGCTAATGTGCAGGACAAAGCCCTGATCATCCTCCATCCCTGCCTTTCTTCCGGACTTGCTCTAGAATCCTCTGGTACTGCTCAGCCTCCGGGATTATTCCTTTTCCAATGGAAAATAGTGGTGCTCTCCTGAGGGAAGGTGAACGCCTGGAGCGCCTTTAGAACAATCCCAAGGAGGTTGTTCAAGACGGCAAACTTGATTTAAAACATGAACCACTTGCAAAATGTAGAACTCTATATGTGGGTCTTCTTGCTTCTTTCCCAAGCCAAATCCCAGAGTGAAATCTTAGGTCCACAACACAGATGAGCAAGCATGAGATGGCATTGCCAGGAACACAAGAGTCCTGTATCCACTGGCCTCTGGTCACCTCCCCATGCATCCCAATCCCATATGTACCCCAGTTCACTGTGCCCAGAAAGAATGCACCACCCCCTTGCCTGCCATTCTCTGCCAACTTGATCTTGGCCTAGAAATCGCTGACCCCGTGAATGGTCACCTTCCACCAGCGGCCCAAGCAGGAAATCTGCAAGATGTCATCCTTGATTCATCCCCTTGCTCCCCACCCCCTTCTCAGCCATGCCCACTCTTCACAGTCATGTCAACTCTAATGGCCACGCACCTCCCAGGGGAACGCACTTGTCTCCCTTGCCACCGCCTTCCCCATCGGGCCCTCTGGGTCTCCCTAGTGTATTATAGCAGCCTCACCTCCAGCTGTCCTCACCGGCATGCCGGGACCTCTCCACAGACGATG
The DNA here is from genome assembly GCF_051225735.1 of Oryctolagus cuniculus. Taxonomy (NCBI): domain Eukaryota; kingdom Metazoa; phylum Chordata; class Mammalia; order Lagomorpha; family Leporidae; genus Oryctolagus; species Oryctolagus cuniculus. The sequence goes on from NC_142869.1 coordinate 168,293,846, forward strand.
CAAGTCTGACCTGGATGATTTTCCCCAAGGCCCGATAAATCCATTAGCTGCACACCAGCACCCTGGCCCAGACCCCCCCCCCCCACTTCCCACCACACCCTGAGTGTCCTATTCTCTCTCCTGCTCCACCTGGGTGCACACTGCCTCCTCCAGCTGGTGCCCTCCACATGTGTTCCCAGAGCCGGTCCTCCCCATCTTTTCAAACATCAGTCAGAACTCGGCGCCATGCCCCTTCCTCCCCATGGAGGTTTTCCCTTCTGCACAGGGTCCTTCTTAATGATTCCCAGAGCACCCTCTTCTCCCCGTTCAGTCCACGCCACATTGTATGCAAATATTCTCCTCCTCTGTGTGTGTGTGTGTGTGTGTGCGTGTGCTTGGCCACACCATGCTGAGAGCTCCCTACTGGCAGGAAACAGGTCTGTACAACACCTGCACAGTGCCTGCCACCTAACAGGTAGTCAATAATAGTCAGCTGCCTGTTTAAATACTCTGCATTGGTCAGCTTTGTATGACAACAAAACAGCTCACAGTCTGGAGGGGTTCAAAGTCCAAGATGGGCAGCCCCATGGGTTGGGCTCCAGAGAGTATGGCAACAGTATGCTTCAGAGGCAGCAGTCACATCTCCAGCCAGAAGCAGAGCAAGATGGGGACAGGGAGCTGAACTTGGGCTTTATAACAACTGTCCCCCTGGCAGCACCCCCAGGGACCTAAGGACCTCCCACGAGACCCCACCTCTGAAAGTTTCTGCACATCCCCATAGCACCATCCTGGGGACCAAGCTTTCAACCCATGAACCTTTGGGGGACATTCAATGTCCAAGCCACATCCAGCCCCCTTGATTAAGACTTGTAAAGAGATGTGTATGGGGCATGGGGAAAGGGAGGCACCAAGGGAAGTCACAATCGCTTTTCTTCCTCCGGGGTCCCCTCCTTAACCTGCCCCTACCAGCATAGGACCCCACCCCCTCCCCTGCGACTCAGGCTTCTAGATTCCTGAGCCAATCAGCCCCTCCCTGCCTCTCAGCTCTTTGCCACATCAGCAAACACCCAGGAGCTAGTAAAGGTGTCGCAGTGAGAGGCCTGAGCCCGGATCGTCATCCTCTCTCTGTTGATTCGCTCTGACCTTGTGTGCAAAGGGAGGCTTTCTTGTGACACTCATCAGGTCCTTCAATATGCATGGCCACATTCAGCCTCACCTCTTGAGCTGCAGGTGGGAGCAGAGGAGGGGGCAGCCAGGGCTTCTTTTCAACTCTAAAGAAAGAGATTGGGGCCCAACCCGGACAGGGAACCCACTGAAAGATAGTCAGCAGGCCTAGGATTAGAAACAAGGTCTCCTTACTCCCCAGCTGGCACATAATACTTCTGCAATTGCTCTGAAAATGAAAACCTCAGGATTATTTTGCAGGGGAGAAAAAATAGGCCTGGAGAAGCTGTAGCCACATTTCCGACAAGCTCCATTCAGAGGGCACCGCAACTTACATAAATGACTTCCTATTACACCACAATTGTCACTGCAACGTGACCGTCTTGCCGCTTCCTCGAAGGTTCTCTTTGTTGTTTTTTCTGTGCGGCTACCCCAGGAAGCAGAACCAAATTCAGTCCAAGCAGGAAAATAAACCACACGACACCCGCAGCCCCGTAGCCCCCTCACCCACGGCTCCTCCAGAGCTACAGCAAAGAGAAGGCCATGAATAGTCTCCCAGGGGCCTGAGCCTTCTCCCATCTGCCCTCTTCCCAGCACTCTCCCCTGTCCCTGCGAACAGGATTCCGTAGGACAAAACGAAAGGCATCAGTTTATGAAGAAGAAATGAAGTGGCAATTTCCCAGCATGGCTGGGAATCAATACAAGCTGTTCTCAGGGTTTTCCAGTCAAAGGGTGACTGCCACACTCCACCAAAGTCAAGAGCGACAGAGCTCCAGCGCTTGACTTACAACTGCTCCATCATGGCAAGATATTTTTAATTTAAAACTCACTGCAGTTGGGTTCAAACTCAGCCGGGACTTGATTTACTGCTAATTCATTTCCACGATTCCTATAATTCTAAACTCAGTCACCAAACAGTTTAATGCTGATAGAATCACTAGTGCGGTTCTTTATGAATGGGCGCCAGGGGAATTTTGTTAGGGAGTGTGTGTTAGCAACTGTTATTCGCTTTGCCAAAGAGCACAGTGCTTGGGCAGACAGTGGTGGAGGCCCTAGCATCAGGCACATGGGTGACTGGCCAGTGTCCCCAAGTGATCCAAACCCAATACTACCGCGGTGATACTTCTCTCTGCCCCAATACACTACACATACACGCACGTCATTACCTATGCAAGATGAATACCAGGTGGTACAGTGCTTCCCGTGGGAAATGCCCGACTCCTCTTACCACATCACACCCCAACAGCAAAAACCATGAACTGTAGCCCACCTGGAAACCCTCAGCCCTCTCTAGGGTAGCAAAGTTTTCTTCTTCCAATAGAAAACATGTTTCAATCGGCCCCAATTTAGGGAGATGTGTCTTAATAACTCAGGCTTCCTTTGCTAATTTAATAAAGAAGATTTATCTTTACCAGCTATAGTGAAGCCTCTTACTCAACAAGCATAGCTGTTGGGGGCGGGGGTGAATATCATTACTCACCTACTGTGCAAACATCCGTCCTGACCTATCAGGTGTGCCTGAAGAAGTGCTACCTGTTGAAGACAGGTCCACACACCTGTCAGAGCTCCAGTCACACGTCTCCAAAAGCCCCTTTAAAAAACGTGCAGATCGTGTGACCACAAGCTGTCCAAGTTTCAAGAGAACTCCCAGTCATTTCTGTGATTCTCAATCACAAATGACAAGAACGAGAAGCAGGCAGCGTCTCTGAAAGGGGGACCTCACAACCCCCCGTGTGGCCAGGACAGGGAATTTGTGCTCCTGTTTCTCTCTCCTCCAAACTAAACTCAGACTTGACAGCTTTCCCCTGAAGGCCAGCAACTCCCCAAATGCCCTCTGTGACCTGACTTCTTCCAGGAAACGTGTGCAAGCTGGAATATACCCACATGAAAAGGATCCCACAGCCAAGAGTCTCCTTCACCTGTAATGCTCACTGCATCCAGAGGGTCCCAAAGGAAGACACGGGACGAGCTGCACGCAAAGCAACCTTGGCGGCCAAACTTGCTTCGTGGAAGGTCTTGGGAACCAGGCTTTAGAAACACTCTGGGAATGCATCTTGGCCATCCCACCCAATCTGTCAGCACCCACACCCACAGCGAGGTTCATAGGGAGAGCAAGAATTCAATCCCAGGTTGTTCAATGAGAAAACACCATTGCACCCTACCTGCGCCTCAAGCCACTGTCACACAGGACACCCCAGAGTGACTGAAGGGCTCAGCCAGCACCTGTCTTGGTCCACCTTAATACTTTGCCTCCATGTAGTTCCAAGCCTGCCCATGCTAGAGTGCAGGAAGGCACCATGTGAGCCTACACTTCACTCCCTGGTGTTGCCCTGCTCCGTGTATTCATTCTACATATTCAGCAAACATTTATTGATTGCTTCTGATAGCATGGGCTCAGGGCTGAGCACAGAGTAGACACAAAAAAGTAAGAAGCCTAAGACATAGGAAGTACAGTCACCCCTCAGTATCTGCAGGGTTTGGTTCTTTCTAGGACCCTCCCCTCAGATACCCAAACTCATGGGTGTCCAAGTCCCATTTGTATAACACATTGTAGTGTTTGCGTATAACCTATGTCACCTTTAAATCATGTCTAGATCATTCACAATACCTAGTACAGTGCAAATGTTATGCTATATTGTTTAGGAAATAATGACAAGAAAGAGTCTTCACATGTTCAATACAGACACAATTTTTTTTTTTGCAAATGTTTTTGATCTGTGGTTTGTTCAATATGGACATGGAGAACCTGAAGATACAGGCAGCCAATTGCAAACAGTCTCAATTATTACTGCCACTGCCTCAGCAGCTTCTCTGCCATTATTAAAAAGTCTGAATTGAAGCCCTGATTGCACAAGAGACTGCCTCAAGCGGGGGCCGGCCCCACCCTCTGGGAGCCAGAACAAGCAGGCAGACATGCCATTACAGAGCCCGAGAGCTGCTCCATCCATCAGCAGTGGGGGCCGTGCACTCAGGGGAGGAAGCCGGGGGTCAGCATCTAATGGGCCAGACAGCTGGGAGAGCGCAGGGCAGCCATCAGTCCTCTGCCCAGCCTGCTCCTAGAGGGGCCTCAGAACACAAGGGTTTCACAACGGTGTGGGTAGGGGATGCCGGCTAGAGGCGATGACTTATGGAAAGCATTTTATGTGGAAATATCCCCTGTTGTGTTATATTTGGGTGCTTATCCTATTTCTTAAATCCAGGAAGGCAGCAGAGGTCATGTGCCTCCATCCCCTACTTCTAAGCAGCCACTCACCTCTCTCAGCCAATGCCAAGAATGCCTGAGACACTGGCCCCCAGCATGTGGAAGGCACTCCCAGGGTGAATAGCCTTCAAAGCTAAGAGCACCTCCTGAAATCCCGCTGGCACTCACTGCCATTCATAATGGGGTTGCTACTGGGGGGTTGAAAGTGGGGGACCCAGGCTGCGGCTGGCCCTTGCTGCTGCTGAGCCATGAGTCCTGGAGGCTCCCATGGGAGCACCCTGCCCTGCCTCTTTGACTCTGTTTAGAGGATCCACAGGCTTGGCTGGAGCCACAGGCTCCTTATATGGAGCCCTCCACTCCCATTCACACACCTGGCCACATCAGCATAGCCCTGCCTGACATTCCCCACCACACCCAATTCTGAGTCTCCGCCATGAGCCCTGCTTCCCACCACAGTGGCTCCTGATGCCTCGGGCCATTCCTCTGCTCCTGAAGCTCACACTCGCCTGTCATCCTTTTGAGACAAAGAACAGGCTCCTGCAGGAATCACACACCGGGGGGCTTCCATCAGGGAGCCATGGAGACCCCAGCTCTGGGCCTGACTCATGGAAAGTCTGGCTTGACCTAGTGTCACAAGCCCAAAGTGAGGGGGGTTGATGCCTCACGGGCTGATCTGTGACCACTGAGCTCCAGTGGACAGGGAGACCCTGCAGGTGAGCCACAGGCTGTGCCTACCCTCTGCAGACAATCTCGAGACCCCACGTTTCCATCAGGCCCTTCTGGACACATCCCGAGGGACTGTGTCTCTTTGGTGATCTGTGGCTAGTGTAGTAGTATGTTGCTTGTTTCCCATCTGTCCCTACCTCCCCCACCCACCCACCTTTTCTCCTCATCCCTGCTCACCTGGGACACCGCCCCTCAACAGAGTGTTAACATCCAAGCTTCTGGGGAAGCCAGGCCAAGGTGGGGTGAGAGATGAGGCCTGGGGTACTAGCTTTGACCAGAGCAGTCCTGCCTGCACCAGCTCTGTGTGCCAGAACTACATATTCCCAAATACACAGGAAAATGTCTGAAATCATTGCGCTGGAGCAACTCAGTCATATTATAACTGGTAACACTAGAACATAAGGTGATTGCTCCCCAGGCTCCCCAGCCAGGAATGTCAGAGCAGGTATCATGTATCTCTGTCCGTGACCCGACACAGTTTCTCCCACACCCCCAGGGTGTACACGAGGGGCTGCACTAGGATCACCTAGGACAGGGGTGGGGAGCGTTTTTTCTGCCAAGGGCCATCTGGATATTTCTAACATCATTCGCGGCCATACAAAATGATCAACTTAAAAATCAGTCAAGTGATGTCACAGGTCTTACATGGCCTGATAGGGAGCTAAGAACATGTACACAGGCCTGGAAAACCCTCCCCTGTCTTGCCAGGGTGGGGGCCAGGGCAGGCCCTGGAGACAGCTGAGCCAGGCGGTGGCTTGGGTGGACACCTGCCTCCTGGGCCTGAGTCTGCTTGAGTAGTCCATCTCACACCATGGGCAGCACCCAGGCCTCTGTGTGTGATGCAGAATCTTTGTGTGGGAACCCAGCCTTTTATGCAGCCAAGAGTAGACCTATGAAACTATCTGTCTCACTCCAGACTTCTGCGTCCACCACGCAGTCTGTGTACTGTTGTGCTTGCACAGTCCATGTTAGCATGCTAAAGGCACAGAGCTGCCCCACAACAAGGGACCTCGTTAGCTTTGCGTTATTCCTAGGGCTTCCCCAACCCAGGGGAACTTGGGTGTGTCTGACACAGATTCCTGCCCCAAGAGAATATACTTTGGGAAACCCTGATCTATGCCTTTCTCAAAGCAGCTGAGAGATGGAGAGGAGGAAAATGAATTCTCACATCTTCATCATGTTAGGTGACATCTATGTGGCCTGGTTCTGCGGCACCTCCTGAGGCCTGCACCCTGACACTCCCTCCCCTCTCCCCCTCTTCCTTCCTCTCCACCCTCTCCTCCTTCCACCAGAAGAGAAGCACATTTCCAACCCTGGTTTGCTTACTTTCCCTCTTCGTGATCATCCGGGTCAAAGCCAAGGACTGATGTCTTTCCTTTCTAGTTCTAGGCTCTCCATTACCAGGAGCAGCAAAATAGAAGGAAGGGGTTAGCAAGTCAGGCAAATACCTGGCCCTGAGCAAAGACCAAGCAGGCCCCTGGATGGCTGGGGTTTTCCTTTCCTGAATTCCCAGGAATTTCATGGCGAAACACCACCCCTTACCCCGGAAGGCTTCCCGAATGGATTCAGCCAGGCCTTGCTGAGCGCATTGACTGCAGCATCAGAGAGACCTTGTTAGCTAGCGATCTGTTTTCTACTGGAATGGCATAACATCCCAAAATCCCAATTTACTATTGTGGATTCGGGTCCACATAGAAGATACCAGGCAGGCGGAGGAGGCCCAGACAGGGTGCGGGAGATCTGTCCACACCTGACCACTGCAGCCACCCCAGGAACCCACATCCAGCAGTTCCCTCTGCTCCTACTGCTGCCCCGGGCGGAAGGAATGCGATTCTAAACGCACCCCTTGCAGCCCCCTCAAGTTCTGCAAAACCACCACTCACCTCCTAGTGTGGAGGAGAAGCCAAGTGAATCATACGTGGAATAAGAGTTTGTCTTTTGGAGGAAAAGGAAAAAAAAAAAAAACACAGAAACAACTACCCACAAGAGTTGTACCAGTGGCTGCTTCCTAAAATGTGCAGACCAGAGCTGAGGCATCTGCCAGCCTAGCCCTGGGCCTCACTCCCATCCCTCTCGGCATCAGGATGTAATTCCTAATGCCTGGCTCAGCCTGTGCCATCTCAGGTCCGGATTATCTTCTCCATATGTACGGAGATCTATCAAAATGCCACCACGCTGCAGGACGACTCTCCCCACTCACAGCCCATTGGCACCAATTCCAACAGTCTCTGCTCCAACCACCAGAGATCCAGGCACCCAGCATGGTGTGCTGTGCACAGGCAAAGACCTATCCTCACTCCTGGACTTCAGAAGCTGGGACCTGAAGGCTAATGAATGAGGGAAAGAAACAGTATTGAGCCGCTCCTGTGAGCAGTGGGAAAAGATCAAGCCTCACGTGGCAACGTGGAACCTGGGAGCTCACTTATACTCCCTTCTCGGCCAGGACTGGACAGCAAAGTGGTGTGTGCACAACACCAGCAGCTTGAGAAACTCACTAGGGAAACACGCACTCCCAGCAGCTTGGAGCGCCCTGGGCCTGAAAGCAGAGACGGGGACCTCACTCAGTACTCTCTCACTCACTCCTTCATTCTCCTCAAGAGAAAAAGAGATTCATGAAGTGAAGAGTCACCCCCAGGAGCTGAGCACCCTGCCAGAATGGTCCACACAATCTGACAATCCACTGGCTGCCCAGGATAAGGCTCACTGCCCGCTTTGATGCATGGGGACATCTGAGGTTCAGAGACTAGACCAGCTAGCCTGGGCACATGGAGGAAATCCCAGGGAGAAACCGGGGCCAGGTATGCCAGGCTTCCCCCAGCATACTCGCCCATAAGCCTGCCAATGGGGTGGCACCGTGCACCCTACACACACTTTAAAGAGACAGGCAGCAGGGTGGTGACTGGAGTCACCGGCTCAGAAAGCTGAGGGTAGAAGCTTGGCTCGGCCACTTGGTGGCCGTGTGATCCTGGACAACATCTTTAACCTCCTCGTTTCAGTCTCCTAGCCGAGCACATGAGGCTGGGAACAGCCACGGCCTCCCTGGGGTATCAGGAGGAGTTAGTGTGCCCACCTGTGCAGTCTGCTTAATGGGCGCCTCATCCAAGTAGCTGCTCAGCAAGTACTGGGCACCATCATCATCAGTCATCATTACTATTTCCCATCTCGCTGTTTTCATAAGGACTAAACCCCATGCTAGGAGCTCACAGCCTCATCACCAAGGAGGCTTGGGGACGCTGTCTAGTGCAGGGATCTGGGGGCTCTCGCCCTCTCAGGCAGCTTTTCATCCAAGCTGCTGCTTACCAAGCAGGGAAGTGGCCCCCTCCTTGGGGAGCAAGGCCTTGGCTCTGGGAATCAGGACCCCCTGCCTGCCTTGCCTGCCTGCCTTTTAAGATCCATCTCTCAGCACTCCTCGGCAGAACCCCTTCCAGTCTCCCGGCCTTCCTGCTGGCTCCACCTTCCTGCCACAACTAGAATGCCGCAGCCCAGCCAGCCAGCGAGAAGGAGGACCCAAGAGTGAGTAGGGACTGAGAGAGAGACGGGATCGGGTGGGAGTTCAGGGAAGGGAGCAGCAGTGGGGCTCGAAGCTTTTAAAGAGACAGCAGCGTCCGTCCGCACCGCTCTGTGCGGACCCAGCACTGCTCAATGGAGCATACGGGGCAATTACTCTAATCATGTGCATCTCGCAAACAGCCGTTTGATTTATTAGCGCCACGTCTTTTTAAAATGCCGCTGTTAAATATAAATAACACTTAATCATCCAGCTGTCGTTAAATTCATGTTATATTGATTTCTTGGAGTGCCGCAAATTTGAGGGCGAATGGGCCGGCGGATGTGCACACAAAGCCAAGAGGTGGATTGCGGCGGGGGCGGGGGAGGAAGAGGAAGAAGAGGGGTGTCCACGGAGAGAAACGAACCCTGTTCCAGGGCCCCGGGTTTGACCCAGTTTCGCATCGGGAGGCGGCGGCGGCCGCCAACCGGGAAGAGGCGAGGCCGGCACATCTGTCGCACACACTCATCAAGGCAGGCCCGTGGCGGGGCTCTTGGCGCCGTCTCGCCCCATCCCCGAGCCGCTGCAACAGGTCTCGCGTGTGCATTGTCTGCCTAGTGCCTTCTCTGGCGAGCGCGGGGAGAAGCAGCCGAGAAATGCCCCCTAGCTGGCTAGGAGGAGACAGACTGGCTGCAATTTCTTTGCATCAAAGCCCGGTGATCACTGTGAGCGGAGAGCGCTTAGGAACCCAGCCCCCTTGGCTCTCGCGCCGCCGGAGGACGGCTGCCGCCCTAGGAAGCCCCCTGCTCCATTCCCAGCAGCCCACGTTGTGATGAAAAGGATCCGCAGGCCAAGGGTAGGCAGACTGTCATGCAGATTCTCCGTCTGCAGCGAGCAGCAGCGGCAGGCGCCGAGAAGAAAAAAGGAAACACGCGGGCTGCCTCAGATTCCCCCGGAAATGCGTGCACGGCCTCGGTGGGCATTCGGGATGAAGTCCTGGAGGCCAGAGGCCAGCCCAGGGAGGACAGGATTGCATCGGCGGGGGCTGCTCGCCAGCCTGGAGAGCAGCGAGAGGCCGGGCAAGCAAGCGCCCAGGGTCTGGCGGACCCACCATTCCAGGCTGGGGCTCCCTTCCCCGGGAGCAGAGCCCTCTCCGCTCCCACCCCCACCCCCACCCCACCCCCGAGGGAGAACTTAGGAAGAAGCCACAGAAGAGTGGCAGCATGGCCTGCTCCAAGTCTGGGTGAGGAAGCCAAGGGGAAAATCAGATGCGGCACACACCCCGGTTTCCACGCATGTTGATTCATGCCTGCTTCCTCCAAGAACACAAACCGGTGCCTAACGCTACACAGTCCTACACAGTCCGGGGGTACTCTGAACCCTGATGTTTAGCTCATGACCAGCATAGTGACTGCTGGTTTGGTAGCCAAGTGGCGGCTCCTGAGCTGCAAACGCAGGAGGAAAGCGGGTAGGGAGGGACACAGAGAAAGGATCAGCGCTCCCAGGGACGATGCACAGACATTTCAGGAAGATCTGCACCCTGACCTTTTGCCCTGTCCAGGTCCTGTGAGGCAGTGTGAACCTGGTAGGCACTCACTGTTGCTGGGGCTCACTGTCTGCTGCAAGCCATGTGGCGCCGCCGTACGCATACGTGCGACCAAACACTCCAAGGGCACGCGTATGGAACTGTTCCAGCTCTTCTGAGGCCTGGCAGCCAGAGGTGGACCTCACTGTCACTCGGGGTGGGACCAGCTGACTACACTGAGCCTGAGGGAGACTGCAGGTGTGGATGGGGGAGGTGCAGCGCACGCATGCCCATCCCCGATCTCTCCGCGCGGTGAGAACTTTGCTGAATTCCCTGTCCCCCCTTTCCATCCATCCAAGGGCAGCGCACAGGATACACAGCGAGGGTTACAGGGATACAGTCCCCCCACCCCCACCCTCAGCCTGGCCAGCCACGCCTGCTGGGGCTACACAGAGTTTGAAAATACTGGAGATGGGGGTGTGGGAAAAGCCCTTCATTTCAGCACCCAACTGCAGGACTTACAAAAACAGCCCAAAATCTGTGCCCAGTACTGAGGTCTCCTTGTTCAAAAGAATGTTTGCCCCTTCTCTCTCAAGTTCTGGAAGACTCCCAGCACATTCTTCCCACTGGTGGGTTTGTGGGACATTCTTAAAGCGTGATATTGTATAGAGGTTACACGCTTATTCCATATTTTTATCAGATTGCTCCGAAAGCCACCTCAGAGGGGCAGCTATAGCAACACACACACTTGCTGGGTGTATGATCAACTCCAAAATAGGTTCTACTTGGATTTCACCCTTTGCCGCCTACAAAAACCCAGCCCCTAAAGGAGTTGCTCATAGAAACCCAAGATCAAACTACTGGGGAATCCTTTGGAACCCCAGGCTCCTCCAGAAAAAAGTTTGCACACGAACGGCCTGTGCAACTGCAGGCAGGGAGAAAGGGAAATGGAACCTGGAGCCCGCCGCTGCAGGAGAGAGATGCTACACGCGGAGGGCCAGGCTCCGCGGGTCGCAGGAGGCCCGAGAATGCCTTGCACCTGACGGGGTGGGCCCTGCGAGGCGGCCGGGAGAGAGGCGATCTTCCTCCCTGGGAGGACTACACCCCTCTCTGGGCCCCTCCGAGGCCGTTTCAGCAAACACGCTGCTCAAAAGGCATGCGGCAGGTGTAGCAGGCGCTCGGCAAAGCAGCCCGGGTACCAGGGAAGACTGGGGAGGTGAGAGGGAGACCCAAGTCCTGCGTCCCCAAGCCGCTGCTTCCAGACACTGGGCTGTGCACAGAGCTGTCCCTTTCAGGAGGATCTGCCACCCTCCCCTCAATCCTCCCGAGACCAGCGACCCGGCCGCGAGGCCGAAGCCCCTTCCTGCCTGGAAGCCGGCGCATTCCCGGGGAAGCAGAGCCGCGCTTCAGAAAGGGTCTGTGCTGCCTCTTACTGGGGAGACGCCGCGTCGGTTCCATCTGCACCGCCCTAAGAGCTGCAGCCCCCGCCGCCTCTGGGGCCTCCTCCCCGTGCGCCCGGCCACCGCGCTCTCCGAATACCTGCCCAGATACCTGTCGGTGTGTCTCCCAGGAAAATCCCGAGGGGTCCAAAGCCACGGCGCGGCGGATTCACTGGGCGGGTCTCCCAAACCCTCCCCTGACTTCTCCCGTTTCTAAAGCCAGCGAGGGATGAGCGGGGCTGGGAACGGGAAAACCGCTCCCGCAGCCTACCGGGGGAAGGGAGAGCCAGTCACACGAGGAATCCCACCCCGAAAGTCCCGGGGAACCGAAGTCTGAGTCCGCGGGCGAGGGAGGAGAAAGAACACGGGGAAGCCCTGCTCCGGCCGCGCGGCGCCTACGCGGCTGTCCAGGTGGGACGCGGGCAGGTGCGCGGGCGCCGTGTGCCTGTGCGTGTCTGTGTGTGTGTGTGTGTGCGTGTGTGTGTGTGTGCGCGTGTATGTGCCGCGCACCGGCTCCAGGGCAGCCGAGGACGCCCGGGCCGGACCCGGGTCCCTGCCCGCGCTGCCCCGCCGCCCGCCCGGCTCCGCGCCCCGGTCGGCCGGCCCCTCACCTGCAGACGCCGCGTCTCCTCCTTCAGCGGGAGCGCCGCATTGACACTGCGGATGGTGCCTGTGCCGCTGCCTCTCGCCCTCCTCCGAACGTGCGCGTGTGCGCGCGTGTGGCTGCCTCCTCCAGCCCCAGCCCCGAACGCAGAGACTCCGCCGAGGCTCGCGGAAGCCGCGGGCAGCGACGGAAAACGGAGGGTGTCAGCCCGGCGCCCGCGGGGCTTGACAGCTCCTCTTGCAGCGTCCGAGGTGGGCGTAATGTCCAACAAAAAGGTCGGGAGATGTGGATCGATTCCAGGCGCCCTCTCCTCCGCGCAGCCCCGGAGCCTGAGCAGCGGCGGCGGCGCTCGGGGGCTGCCCCCTTCGTCCCCACCCCCGCGGGCTGAGTGTCCTTGATGCCAAGCGGGCACGGCAGCGTCACTCCGCGCCGCCCATGCTCGCCGGGTCGGGCTGCTGCCCGGGCGCGGCGAGTGCGCCGGGGACCCGCCGGGGAGCGCTCTCGGCGCCGCTGCGCACCTCGCGGGGCAGCCCGCGGCCGGCCACACCGCTGCCGCCCCCGCCCCAGCCGGGGGGCGCGCCGGGCAGTGCCCGGGAGCCGGGGCTGGGGGCGCCGCCGGCGGATCCCCAGGGAGGCGCGGGGCTGCGGCGGCGGAGAGCGCGGCCGCGGGCCGAGCCGGGCCTCCCGGGCGCGCCCCCGGCCCCCCGGGCGGGCCGCTCGCAAAGTTTGCAGGGGGCAGGGCGCGGGGCCGCCGCCGGAGCTCCCGGGCTGCCTGCTGCCGCCGCGGCTCGCCGCCGCTGTGCATTGAAGCCCGGCCAAGCGCTGCGAAAACTCCAGCTGCCTGGCGCTCCCTGGGTCCTCCTCTCCTCCCTCCGCCCTCCCTGCTTCCCGCCCGCCCTCCCTCCCTCCCTTCCTCCTCCCCTCCCTCCCGCCGCTCCCTCCCTGGCTCGCTCGGGCGGCTCCGCGCTCGCGGCCGGCAGAGGGGGCCCCGGGGCCCTCCCCACGCTCTCCCGCCCGCCGCCGGCCCTCCCGCTCGCCCCTTCACGGGCGTTCGCCGACACCCCCTGGGGCCCCTCGGCCCTCCCTGAACCGCCCTGGCAAGGGCGATGGGGGCTCAGGGGGCGCAAACGTGGCGAAGCGGGCGAACGGCGAGCTCGGAGCCGGGCGCACTCCGCCGCCGGGGAAGCGGGGAGTGGGCGTACACGGCCGGAGGGACCCTCCCGCACGTGTGCCGAGCTGCCCTGGGCGCACGCTGACGCCCAAGCGCACCCTAGTTTTCAAATCGGAGCTGCGCCCCAGCCGCCGCCACGGCACCCCGCGTAGAGAACTCGAGGCCTCGGCGACAGAGCACGAATCGCCAAGCGCCCCAGAGCTCACGACTTGTCTCTCGGTGTTTTATTAAGGAGCTGACCTGGCCCCTCTCGGCTTTGAAACCCTAGACCCTGGACTGCATCCAGAGCAGACAATGCCAACATCAGGGTAGTTTCTGAAGTGCAGAGGAAGAAATCACAGCGTCGCTCTGGTCTAGACAGCCATCTGGCTGCGGGCAGCAGGTGCGGGCGGGAAGCGGGCTGCACTGCCCCTGAAACCTCTGTGTAGACCCCCACCCCGGGGATGGGCCCACGCCCAGAGACAAACCTCAGGGTGTCCCACAATTATTCACTCAAATCTGCCATCTCCTTCATCCCCACTCCTGCTGTGGTCCCAGAAAAGTGAACCTGCAGCGCTGCCAGCTAAGCCCCTCCCTCTGCGAGCACCTGCCCCTGCCAAGCACCTTCCTCGCTAAGCCCCTCCCACTGCGAGGTCCCTCCCATTGCGAAGCCCGGGGTGGGGGCACCCACCAGGGACCACGTTTACAGGATCCCGGGTCTGTGGCCTCCTCCCTCCTGCCCTTTCCCCATTTTCCCCCCACCCACCCAGACATCTCAGAACCTTCTATTGGGAGGCAATGACTGGCAGTGGCTAAATTTCTACACCTTCCTATCGGATTTACATCTTCCCAGAAGTCAAACATGTGGTCTGGGCCCATCCTGAACGGCGCTGTCGGGTGACAAACACACGGGAGCCAGCAGGGCAGCACGCGTGGGTCGAACTAGCCACCAGAGAGGACTGCGCTGAAACTGCTCCTGTCCAGGAGAAGGCGAGGGACAGGCCGCCGGCGGGAGGACACCAGACCCTGGACGCCCTGGGGAAGGGTGTTCCAGGAGACAGCGTGGAGCCCTGCCAGGCTCTGGCTCTCTGCTCATTGTGTGGCCCAGAAAGTAGCCTGGAGTTATCTCATTAGCGACCTTAATACGCTGATCTGGCTCCTCTCAGAGAGCCGGATCACAGACTGGATAAGGCACACACAATATCAGGTTAGTTTCAGAAGACCAGAGAAACACACAACAAAACCACTCAATGCCACTGCTGCTTGGACATCGGTCCCAGGCTGTGGATACGCAGAGCCAAACAGCTGTGCAGGCAGGCAAGGCTGGGACCAGGCCCCTGGGATGCACACTTCCGCCCCCACCCTCACCCTGTGAAAAGCTGGCCTCACCTGGACCTCACCCTGCTTCCAGGCGGCTCCTTATCACGGGCTGTGCCCAAAGGGACGGCCCACAGGGCCCCCACAGGAAGCCCTAATGGGTTATAGAAGGAATAAGGCTCAATAGAGCAGAGAGGGTCCACCCAGCTTACAAGGCACAAATGCTGAAGGGGAGGCCAAGGGGGCTCTGCCCCTCCTCGGAGGCAGTGCTTCTAGCATGCATGTTTCATACAACCTGATGGTCTTTTTCCCCTTGCAGACTCGTGTGTGTGTGTGTGTGTGTGTGTGTGAGAGAGAGAGAGAGAGAGAGAGAGAGAGAGAGAGAGAGAGAAATTGGCTATGAGTTCCAGGCCCATTTCCTGATGGATGGACGGGAAGTCAAAGATCTTTTTTTTTTTTTCAGAGGTGGCAAATGAAACATGTTTATTATTCTTTATCTCCTGCAGAGTGTGTGGTGTCATTTATTTTCATTGAGAGAAATGAATGCCATGTGGCGCCTGAAGAGTAATGACAGGAGCCAGGTGACAGGGAAGAAGCCAGGCAAAAAGCCGGACCAGGTGAGGGCCCTGTCTCCTGGCACCCACCCCTTCCTCTCTGTCCTCATGATACATGGGTGCAGGGCCTGCAGAGGGGCAGAGGGAGCATGGAGGGAGCAGGTGTAACATCATCAGAAGGCAGCACATGAAGGGTCTCGGGCTCGACAGCAGGGGGTGGGAGGGAGAGGGGTGTGGGGAGGGGTAGAGCAGGGGACTTGCTTGCCTTTTTTTTTTTTTTTTTTAAGTGATGGTCCATTGGCTTTGCTCCCAGCATGGAGAATGGGCTGGGGTTGGATAGGCAGGGCTGTCTGCTGGGAATGAAAAGTCCTGTGTCCAGCAGGTGCCATCCTCTCAAGGGCACTCCCTCTCTCACCTAGTGTCGCTCCCCCTCTTCGTGGAGGAACGACACTAAATCCTGCCTAGGCTTCATATCCGAGTCACGGCACCACTATGTTGCTCCCCCTCTTCGTGGAGGAACGACACAGGACCCTGCGCTGTTCTTTCTGTCTGCTCGGCCCTCCCCGGGTTTGCTGCTGGTTCTTCCCGGGTTGGCTACTATCCCTTCCACCTCCGTGGAAGGGCAGTTCCCCCTGGCCACATTCCCCACTTCCGCAGGGGAGCGGCACACCGCCGGCCGGCTCTTCTCGGGGGCTGCACAGGTGTTCCTTCAGCTAGATGTTCCCCATAGATGTTCCTGGTGCATGCCGTCTCTCTCCTCCTTTATAGTCCTCCTCCGCCAATCCCAACTCGGCTGCCCACACGCCGAGTACGCTGCTCTCCAATCAGGAGCAAGTCCTACAGTTTATTGGTTGAACTGGAGGCAGCTGGGTAGAAGCTGTTTTCTCCTCTCCCAGCGCCATATTGTAGGAGAGCAGATGCATAGAATAAGTCTTAATTCCAGTAACTTAGTCTAGTCCGAGCTGCTCCCCACAGAGGAGAGCAGATGCATAGAATAAATCTTAATTCCAGTAACAGTATAGTCCGAATTGCTCCCCACAGATCCCCCTTTCTTTTTATTTTTTAGCGTTGATACGCGCCTGTCTTCGGTGTCCCGCGGCACACACTCTGCTCTACTTGCTAGAGTTGCCACAGGCTCTTACAAGTCCTATCAGGCAAACCGAATCCGGGTCCTCTCTTCGCCATGTTGTGAGGAGGTTTTTAGGCGCTGATGCGTGCCTGTGTTCGGTGCCCTGCAGCGCATGCTCTGCTCTGCCTGCAGGGGCTTACAAAACCTATCAGGCAATCCGAATCCAAGCCTTCTCATTGCCTTATTGTGGGGGAGACTTATTAGTGTTGGTTCGTGCCTATCTTCGGTGACCTGCAGCTCATACTCTGGTCGAGCTTTGCTGGCGCTTACCGCCTTAAATCAGGCAGACCGAATCCAAGCCTCCTAATTGTTGCATTGTGGGGAAGCTTTACTGATGTTAATTCGTGCCTGTCTTCGGTGACCTGCGGCTAGCCGCCCAGGTGCTCATCGCCTCACTAATCGGGCAGACCGAATCCAAGCTCTCACATTGCAGTGTTGTAGGGAGGCCTTTTTATTTCTCTATTTCTCTATCTCCGGGCATTCCTATTTCTCCCATTTTACTTCTATCTTCCAGCATTCCTATTTTTCTCACTTTACTTCTAAACTTCTGTTTCTCTTATCCCTGCGGCTTTCCGGCACCTCGCCCCGCCGGCAGGTTCCCGGCTCTGCGCCGCTTCACGGCTTTGCGCGGCTCGGCTTCGCGCGCTCCGCGGTCTCCACGCTTAACCCTTTCGCGTCTGAACCACGGCCTACGCCAGCCCCGTTCCCTATCTACTCACGCCCCGTGCTCTCTCTGCACGCGGCGGCTTCCGCGAGTAACACAGCGTAGCTCACGTGTCCGCCACTAGCATTCAATCTAAGTTCCCCGGGCTAGCCTGGCGAATTCAACCCAGCGTACGTCTCCGCCCCACGGTTTGGCTTCCCGTCCTTTGCTCCCCGGGCTAATCAGACGGATCCCAACCTGGCTTATGTCTCAGCTTCTGGTTTCAACTTTTCGTCCCCTATTCCCGGGCTAACTTGAGAACCCCAAAGTGGCTTCCGTTTCCGCCTCGGCCTGCCCCCCGCGGCTTCAATTTCCCTAACAGTTTTCTCTACCCGGTATGTTTCCCCAAGCTTTCCTCCAACAATACTCCTCCCTCATTTCTCCTGGCCTCTCCCCACAGTCCGCATCCGAGTCTGTTTGTTCTAGCTTTCACTTTCGCTTTCGACCTTAGAGATTTCTCCCAGCTTCCCCCCGTAGTCCGTATCCGAGTCTATGCCTAGGCTTTCAATAGCTTCTTCCGGCACCCTTTTCGTCCGGCTTTTCCCTAGGCTGTTTGCTAGTCTCTCTCTCCGGTAATTTCCCTAGGCTGTTTGCTAGTTTCTCTCTCCGATATTTTCCCAGTTCTTCCCGTTTCTTCCCTCCTAAGTTTGCTATCTGTCCTAGGTTTCCTATCCAAGCTAGGTTTCCTAGCCGAGTCACGGCACCATTATGTCGCTCCCCCTCTTCGTGGAGGAACGACACTAAATCCTGCCTAGGCTTCATATCCGAGTCACGGCACCACTATGTTGCTCCCCCTCTTCGTGGAGGAACGACACAGGACCCTGCGCTGTTCTTTCTGTCTGCTCGGCCCTCCCCGGGTTTGCTGCTGGTTCTTCCCGGGTTGGCTACTATCCCTTCCACCTCCGTGGAAGGGCAGTTCCCCCTGGCCACATTCCCCACTTCCGCAGGGGAGCGGCACACCGCCGGCCGGCTCTTCTCGGGGGCTGCACAGGTGTTCCTTCAGCTAGATGTTCCCCATAGATGTTCCTGGTGCATGCCGTCTCTCTCCTCCTTTATAGTCCTCCTCCGCCAATCCCAACTCGGCTGCCCACACGCCGAGTACGCTGCTCTCCAATCAGGAGCAAGTCCTACAGTTTATTGGTTGAACTGGAGGCAGCTGGGTAGAAGCTGTTTTCTCCTCTCCCAGCGCCATATTGTAGGAGAGCAGATGCATAGAATAAGTCTTAATTCCAGTAACTTAGTCTAGT
The DNA here is from genome assembly GCF_051225735.1 of Oryctolagus cuniculus. Lineage (NCBI taxonomy): Eukaryota > Metazoa > Chordata > Mammalia > Lagomorpha > Leporidae > Oryctolagus > Oryctolagus cuniculus. The sequence continues at coordinate 168,312,072 of NC_142869.1, forward strand.
CCGAGCTGCTCCCCACAGAGGAGAGCAGATGCATAGAATAAATCTTAATTCCAGTAACAGTATAGTCCGAATTGCTCCCCACACCTAGCACAGGTGCTCTTGGAGCGGCCATGGCATCCAAAGGAAACACTGCCTATCTGTGCGTGCTGGAGCTCTCGGGTAAGCACGGCGCACAGGTAAGGAGTCCGTGCTGCTTTTCTTGTCTCCAGGTGGTGCAACAGCATGAGTGCAGGCCCCCTGCCATTTCCACCCTTCTCTATGAAGAAACACACTGGGCGAGGCAGCAGCCTCTGACGCTGGCCCATCAATGTCTTCCAGGTCTCAGGCCTCTGCAACGCCACCCCTCCCCTCCCAAGCTGGGGAGTGGCAAACAGGGACAACAGTGGAGCCGTGGAGCTGTCCCCTGCTGCGAGTGGACCTAGTGGGAGTCTCCCATTCTAAACCTAGTCTGGTGGTGAAGCCGAATAGTCATCACCTGGCCCCATGGCCACAAGAGGGAGAAGTGGTATATCGTGTCCTAGAGTCCTGTTTTCTGAAGAGGCGGCGGCTTTTGTAGGATTTGGGTTGGGGGTTTGTTACCAGGTTTAGGAGAAAAGTATCAGCTCCTGTCTCATGGCTGAATAAAGGGGTCATGTTTAATAGGAGAGAAGAGAAGAAAACCCTTAAGTTTCCCTTCACTTAGCGACTACCGTTTTATTAGCCTAGGAGCAGAGTGGCTATTTAAGTTGATAAAAGCCAGATTTGCTTGTTAAACAAATCACCAGAGCCTGGTGGTGCTGCAGAGAGCTCCCTGCCCCCTCCCCTGGCTGGGTCTCCTGCAGTGCACTGGATAAACACCACAGGCAGTCAGCAGCTGAAAAACCTAAATTGTGGCGCCACCTGCAGGAGAGCAGAAATATCAGCACTATCCCAAATCTGCACACAACTTCAGGGGAGGGACCGTGCACGGAGGCTGGGGCAGGCAGGCCAGGGTTGCAGGCAGGAAGAAGGGCCTGCTCCCCAACGGCCCCTGGGTGGCGGATGCACCGCCCGATGCCCGCCATACCCTCCAGCAGCCTCCACTCATCATCGTATCCAACGCTGGCCTTTCCAGGGATCTAGAGCAGCCCCCAACACTCTCAGTGCATTCAAACACATTCTTTCCTGGGTTCCCTAAGAGGTTAAGGAAGCCTCTAACACAAGGGTTCTATCTTTGAGACTCCGCACCATAGAGCAGGGAACCAGGACAGAGACAGGACCGCCCGCCCTTGGAGGAGGGTGTGGAGAGGAACAGCCCTGCGTCCTTATGGTGTCTAATCACAGCTTGAACTTGGTGGCTGGGCATTCTCATTAGACCCAGATTGCCTCAGGCTTCACTAGCCTGCGGATATGTCCACACTGGAATCTCAACTCCCAGTCTCTTCTGCTCACCCAAGACTTTGGCCGACACTACCCTCCTACCCCACCTCCTCCCACTGTGTCAGAGGGTCCCAAAGGCGCATGTGTCTGATCGTGCTATTCCCCAGGACTCTCCCTGCGGAAGCCCCCTGCCTACAGCAACCTGGTGGAAGGCCATCCTGCACCATGATGCCTTCCATGAGAATGCGCCACCTGCATATGCTGCTGCACACAGCCAGCTGTGCTGCTCTGCTGTGGCTTTAGGGGTCGGTGCCAAGATAGGGAGGATCCCGCACCACACACACACACACACACACACATACATACACACGCACACGCACACATGCACACACAAACACACATCATGCATCTTGCCCCTCTGGGCTCCCAAACAGCCCCCCCTGCCTCCCATGGTCCAAGGCTTGCTCCCCTTCCTCCCCAGGCCTCTTCATCTACCACCCTCAATGCAGAATTCTCCCTGTGAAGAAGTGAGAGGATGCAGCAGGGTGTGGAAAGGGGGCTGAGGGATGGGTGAAACCTGACTGCATTGTGCAGGAACACTGGAGTCCCAGATCTGCCAGATCTGTGTCCTGCTACAACAAGAAACAAGCAGCATTTCGGAGGGCCCCTTCTTGGGTGTTCAGTCCCAGGAGGCACAATGTCCCCCTGTATGTCTGAATTCCAAGGACTGGATGTAGTCACAGCTGCAGCTTCAAGTCTCCATCTCATCTCTACCTAGAGCATTTGCCAAGTAGTCTGAGTGAGTCACTTGGACCCTTTGACTGGGGTCCAAAGCCTTCAAGCTGTTTTCCTGGTAACGAAGATGGATTTGTGCTGATGCGCTGAGCGTGATGGTTGGGTAGCACATTTACAGGGTGGTTGCCAGGTGCCTGGGAGTCATCTGTTTGAAGTGGCTGTAGTAGCCAGCCTCCAAAACGACCCCAAGGACCCTCACTTACCTCTCTGCATACTTTCATACTGCCCTCTCCCCAACACTCAGCCAGAGCTGACCTCAGGGATCAAGAAGTCAATGCACCAGTACAATGTGTCCAAGGTTAGACCCAAAGGCATTTCAGCTCCCAGTTTGGTCTTTTGGATCATGTAGAGCTCCACGTGGTAAAGGACCTGAGGCTGCCCCTCTACAACCAGCACCAAGCTGCCAGTCCCGTGCCAGAGCCACCTTAGAAGCAAATCCTCACCAGCGCCGCGGCTCACTAGGCTAATCCTCCACCTTGCAGTGCCAGCACACCGGGTTCTAGTCCCGGTCGGGGTGCCGGATTCTGTCCCGGTTGCCCCTCTCTTCCAGGCCAGCTCTCTGCTGTGGCCCGGGAGTGCAGTGGAGGATGGCCCAAGTGCTTGGGCCCTGCACCCCATGGGAGACCAGGAGAAGCACCTGGCTCCCGCCATCGGATCAGCGTGGTGCGCCGGCCACAGCGCGCCGGCTGTGGCGGCCATTGGAGGGTGAACCAACAGCAAAGGAAGACCTTTCTCTCTGTCTCTCTCTCTCACTGTCTACTCTGCCTGTCCAAAAAGAAAAAAAGCAAATCCTCCAGCCCGAGTCAAGTCTTCTGATGATTCCAGCCTTCAGAATCTTCCAACTGAGGTGGTGGAAATCCTGGAGCAGGGATAAGACATTGCTGTATGCCAGCGGTTTGGAGGTGAGTTCTTATGTGGCAATACCTAAAGAATACGTTGACTTGCGGCAATGACATCCTTCCCATGACCTTGGTCTCATTCATCCCTTGTTCTTGTGATCTGAGCTCACTTGATGTTGAGGACAAAGCGGAACATGCTTGACTTATGGTAGCCCCACACTGGGAGGCACTGGGCACTGGGACATGTTCTGCCAGGAGTTCCTCTGCCAGGAGTACCTCTCAGCACATCTCAGCATGTTGAGCAGAAATGAGAAAACCCAAACCAAGGGGGTAGGGCATCCGTGAGGAGGACAGTCGTGGCCAGTGCCCGCCTGAAGTGGGCTGTTGTCAACTCCAAACTCTCTGTGATTGGAGAGATCTGGGACTGAGGCAAAGGTGCACTGGGTCCCGCTGGTCTCAGCCAGCTGTCTGGCTCCTGATCCTGACGGACAGCCTTGGAAGGTCAGGCTGAGTGGATCTCGGAGTGTGGCCTGACATCTGCAGGGCACCCGTCCCTGTGGGCTGCAGAATATTCCTGGTATCTGACTTGGGCCCTCCCTTGGGCAGGAGGGAGACTCCTGGACACTTCCCATTGATTGAGACTCCAAAGAGAGACCAGGAGAAGAGGTGGCTGAACCTGGAAGGCTCAGGTCCCTTCTACACAATTCCCCTCCAGGACCTTCTCCCCTCCCTCCTGTCCGCGGCCCTCCGGGAGAACTCAGGAAAGCCTGAGGTGGTCAGGACCCAGGCACACACAAGAGTTAGGAAGAGAAGCAGGAGGAGTACACAGAGAAGGAGGAAGAGGTGCCTGCGCCGAGTGGGAGCTGAAAGAGAGCCTCGGACAATTGCCTTGGGGGATTCCGCACCCAGGATGACTTCTACAGGGACTCTACAGCCCGGCTCTGTTCTCCCTGTCGCCCCTTTTCCCGGCCACATCCATTCCCCTTCCTCTGTTTCTCAAGGCCTTCCTCCGAAGGCACCCTTGCTGAGTGCAGGCTTTGCACATGCCAAGTGTCCCCTGTGGAGCCCAGTGGTGCCTGAAGGCTGAGTGATGTCTGGGCGTGCATGAGGCCAGGGGTGAGCCAGCCATGCCTAACACAGCCCAACTCTGCATTCAGAGGTGCCAGGCTGGTGGCTGGAAACCAGTCACTGTCAAGCATTCACACCTTGGTCATTAGCACGCACATGCGTGTGCACACACACACAAGGATGCATTTCTGTGAGCAGTCAGTTGTTCAACATTTGCTGGCACTTCCCTGGTGAGGGCCAATGGTGGGTCCAGCTAAGGGCAGCCAGGGCCAGGCCTGCCCCACTGGTCAACTGATAGTCCACGGAGGCCGTCAGGTAGGACAGCAGCATTAGAACAGTTCAGTGTGGCTGTAGCTGGAGGAGGGGCACTTTCCTGTTCACACGGCCTCCAGATAAGAAGGAAATATTAGCGTGTCCTTGTTCCAACAGCTATTTGTCCCAAGGCTTGCTATGAGTATTTACGAGGCCTTGGCTCACATGTTTTGATGAAGGAAAGTAATTTCTTTTCCCTAATAGGCAAACTGAGGCAGGGGATGTTGACGTGACCAATCTCTGGTTGCATAGAAAGCTCAAGATGTGAACCTGTGAACACCTCTCACTGACTCCCTCCACTTCAAACCTAAGATTAAGGCCCTGGGCTGGGCAGCAGTCCTGTTCTCATGCCCTCAAAGCACTGCTGCTTCAGTTACGGTACAGCCGCACCATGGAACAACTGTGCAGATGTTACTCAAAGTGCTGCAAATCTGGGTATGCGGCTCTGTGAAACAACAACAAAGCACAGAACAGTGTATCCATCTATATGTTGGCATATCTTTAAATATGCAGAATAGCACGTGCGCATCTACACAGGCTTGGATGTGCACAGAACACTTTGGAAGGTGACACAAAGCAACAGCAGAAACTCAGAAACACGGCTGTGCTTTTCGTTTGATTGTGTAGTCTTTGTCCCTGTTGACATTTTACCATGTGCAATTACCCCATTCTCCATTTTTTTAAAAAGCTAGTTAAAAATGAACAAAAAAAAATACTGCTGCTAAAAACATCTCCATCACAGCACCAGTCCTCTGCTCACTCATTCCTCAAATCCAGCCAGCCACTCCTCCACCCATCTGTACCCTGTGCAGGCTGGCCTCTGTTCTAGTTTCCTGCCACGTGCTCCAGCCCGCTCCTCTCCTGTGGGCTGCAGAGCCTCACACAGCAGCTGTCCGCCCAGGCCTGAAGGGACAAACATCCCAGAGAAGGCATCCTCACCTCTCATTTCCTAAACAATGGCCAGCATCCTCCGTGGCCTGAGGACTTCTTTGGCACTGGATTGACTGGAGAGAGATTCCCAAGGAAATCTAGATCCGTTCAAGGGGAATATTCTTCATGGAAACTAATATCCCCAAGATGATGAAGGTTAAATTCATAGTGATGCCAGGAAATGCTCGGATAGTGACAGGTGCACGCACCACATTGCTGTTAATCTTACCAGGAACTGGATAGGGAGAGGGGAAGGAAGACGAGAGACGCACAAATGTCATCACAGTTTTGAAAAAGGAGAAAAGAATGTAAGTTCTAAAAAGTACAAATGAGTGTGGCCCAAAAATCAACCATTGGATTGGCACAATAGAGATAAGTTATTATTTAGCAAAGGATTGGGCAGTCACTAGAAACAAACCTGGGGTCCCTGTCTTCATCATTTGGGGCTGCCATAATGCAATGCCATGCACTGGCTTCAACAACAGACATTTCTCATGGTTGTGGAGGCTGCACGTCTGAGATGAGGGTGTCAGCAGGATTGGGTTCTTGGTGAGTGCCCCACCTTCAGTGACGTCCTCATGTGGCTTTTCTTTGGGTTGTGCAGAGAGAGAGAGAGAGAGAGAGATCTTCCACCCTCTGGGTCACTCCCCAAAATGACTGTAATGACCTGGCAGGCTGAACTCCATCCTGTTCTCCCATGTGCGCAGGGGCCCAGTACTTGAGTCACCCTCTGCTGCTTTCCCAGGTGCATTAGCAGCAAGCTGGATAGGAAGCGAGCTGGGACTCCAACCAGTGCTCATACTGGATGCTGGATTAACCCTCTGTGCCACAACACTGGCCCCACATGTCTCTTAATCAGGACATCGGTTTTCTCACGTGTGAGGATCTACCCTGAAGACTTCATCTAGGCCTCATTACCTGCCGAAGTCTCCATCCCCAAGCACCACCACCTTGGGGGTGAGGCATTCAACAAAAAAAATTGGGAGGTGAGAGACATAGACGCTGAGTCCATAGCAATCACAAAGGATACACTTTGTTAGGCTGGTCTCATTCTCTAATTCAACAGGCAGTGAGGCCTTTAGACCAAAGCAATGTAATGAAGAATGAATCGCATCACAGCATTTGCCTCTTTAATAAAATCCTCTGAGAAGATGGGGCAATGTGGGCTGGTGGATTAATGGATTGAACAGTTAAACCCCAAAAGGTGTTCTTTAATGCACAAAATACAACATGGAGAATGGTTTTCTTAGGGTATGCTCTGTTCTCAAAAGAATCCTATTCAATACTGCTACTAATATCTCAGCTAAAGAGAGAGGAGACATGGTCATCAAATTTGCCTATGACTTCAACAAAAGAAAATATTAAATATATGTATTACAATCTTTCTCCCTTCTAAGAAGAAACTTTTGCTTAATATTAGGCATTTTAGATGTTAACAGGGCATTTTGATAAAAAGGGTGGGAGAAGCTTAACAGGTCCCTATTTGAAAATATATGGAGCTCTCCAGAAAGAAAAAGGACTTGGTTACAGGAAGAAGCATGGGGTAGGGGCCAGGGAGGGAAGCCAGGTAAGGACGGAGGCACCAGCAGGAGGAAGGCTGTGAGGACAGGGAGTGGAGGAGACCTGAGGAGCAGCCACAGGTAGAGGGCTCTGCAGGGACTCTTTCAGGGAGTAGATGCAGTTCCTTCAAGGGTGCCTCTTCATGAAACCATCAATAGAGAGCTTTGCTATCTTTCAATGCCTCAAAGTGTCTGGGTTTGCATTTCTTTTCGGGACATCATTCCTGTGGTTTGGATGTGGTTTGTCCCCCAAAGGTTCATTCATAGGTTGGAGGCTTGGTCCTCACTATGGAGGAGGGACTTTTCAGAGGTGGGGCCTGGCGGGAAGCTGTTAGCTCATTGAGGGCTCTGGCCTTGGAAGGGATTGGGGCCGTTCTCAGGAAAGTGAGTTGTCATGAGAGCAAGCCTGTCGCTCCCCGTCTTCGTGGAGGAACGACACAGGACCCTGCGTTGTTCTTTCGTCTGCTCGGCCCTTCCCGGGTTTGCTGCTGGTTCTTCCCGGGTTGGCTGCTGGTCCTTCCCGGGTTGGCTGCTGGTCTCTTCCACCTCCGTGGAAGGGCGGTTCCCCCTGCCACATTCCCCACTTCCGCAGGGGAGCGGCACACCGCCGGCCGGCTCTCTCGGGGGCTGCACAGGTGTTCCCCTTAGATGTTCCCCTTAGATGTTCCTGGTGCATGCCGTCTCTCTCCTCCTTTATAGTCCTCCTCCGCCAATCCTAACTCGGCTGGCCACACGCCGAGTACGCTGCTCTCCAATCAGGAGCAAGTCCTACAGTTTATTGGCTGAACTGGAGGCAGCTGTGTAGAAGCTGTTTTCTTCTCTCCCAGCGCCATATTGTGGGACAGCAGATGCATAGAATAAGTCTTAATTCCAGTAACTTAGTCTAGTCCGGTTGCTCCCCACACAAGCCCACATTCTGGATTGCTCTTGCTTCCTGTCTGGCCCTGTGATCTCTTCCTCTTTCATGGGCTCCCACGGTTTTGACACTATCTACCATGAGATCCTCATGGTGATACTCCCTTGAATCATCAGGACTGTGAGTTAAAGAAACCTCTTTTCATTATGAACTTAGCTTGCATTGGGTACTTCATTATAGTAATGAAAAATGGGCTAACAGAATCACCCAATTGCAGTGGATCATAAAGCAGAAGCAAGAATGCTGTTTTACTTGGGTTACAAGTGCATGATCAAAGCTTATCAGTGTAGAATGTACCATTTATGTGCAAAAGTAGTTTGGCTGAAACCAAAAGTAACTTGGCATGGGGAAGTTTTAACAAAATGAAGTGTGACATGGATACAACAAGGTCCTATATATAGGTTTCAAAAGCAACTTTGCAAATACAGGATCAAGGAGATAGGAACACATTTTTTTTTTTAAAGTGCCAGCTAGAGTTGACAATAAGCTCAATTTTAATCAACAGTGAGATGCTGCCAAAATCAATATGATCCTAAGCCGCATTAACGGGCAGTGGAGCCCCAGAGGGAGCCACAGCCATCCTGCTCTGAGACAGCCATACCTGTACTATTGTGCACAGCTCACGGCCCCGCACTTTCAGATAAGTCTGGCATATACGAGGGAGAGAGGTCAAGCCCAAAGGAAATTAAAATCCTGTTAAATGTGAAACAATCAGAAGAATTGGCAATGTTCAGCTTTGAGAAAGTGAATTTCAAGAGAGAATGATGGCTTCAAATATTTGCAGGGCTGTTAAGGGGAAGCCCAGCTTTGTTAGTTCTAGGTAAGTTTGGAGTAGGGCTGTAGGATCAATGAACAGAATACAGAATCTCGCTTCTGAGGGGATATTTTGGCACAATACGAGGACTGTCTTTCTAACTGAGCTCTCTAAAGACAGAACAGATGTCCCCGGATGGTAGTGAGTTCTCTACCTCTTGACGTATTCTAGGTAATCAAGCCAAGATTGGCATTTGGATCCAATGACCTCTAGAATCCCCTAGAGTCTTAGATTTTAGTTGTTTTGTGTTTATTGTTCTATATTCTATGTGCCATGGTCTTTGCATGGGCTCAGTAGATGCTGATTGAGTTGAACTGCAAATGTTTCTGAGGCTGTACTCCACGGAGGTAACTAATCTCTCACCCAAGGCCACCACTAAGCAGGGAGGTCAAGGATCAGATCAGGCACATGGGGTCAACCAGTGAGAGGAGGGCATAAGTGGACACAGAGCTGAACTCCATCCTGCCTCTTCCCTGCTCTGTATGGCACACTTCCCTCATGGGCTACACCGGGCCCTGCCCAGCACTGGCCTGCCTGGGACAACCGTCCTGCTTATTTGCCACTGAGCGTTTATGTAACCCAGGGCTCTGCATTTTCATTTTTCCTTCTTGCTTTTAAGCCTCCCTCCCTTCCACACCTGCAGAGTGCCAGTCTCTCTTCTTGGTGTGTCCTCCTTGCCCCTGGGCAGTCTCTTCCTCCCCTGCAGGAGCTCTTTACATTCCTCCATCCCTGTCGCCTTTTAGTCTCGGGAGCTTTCTGTAGCTCATCATGGCCTGGAAACCTGGCCGGGGATGTCGGCGTCTCAGACAGGTCTCGGGTCATTCATGGGCTTCAAGTCAGATCGCGTCATCTTGGCCCATGGACTGCAGATCTGGAGGCCAGACAGGATTTTGTCCTGCACATAACTACATTGTGGATGGACACTGAAGGAGCTTTAAGTCACGATGGCTCTTTCCCTCTCTGGTTTGTCTTAAGTGATGGGAAGAATGACATTGTCACCTCTCGGGGAAGTTATCCCACCATCAAACGTCCCTCCACATGAAGGAATGTGCACGTGCTCCAAGCCTTCGGATAATGCCCCTCTGCCTTCCTAGCCACACTTCCTCTGTCTCATGATCAGCATTAGCAACAGTGCCATCACTTTCTTCTCCTGCAAATAAAACTGACGCCTCCCAGCTCTTCCTCCCCAGTGGCTTTATCAACACCTTTCAGGCATGGTCATAATTTCCCCTCCTGATTCTTCATGTTTATCCAGGCATTAAAACTACAGGAAGAGACAGCACATCTTGAAGGAGAAGAAAGAGAAGATAAAAGAGAGAGTAAGAGAGAGAGAGAGCAAAGGGATCAATGATAAGATGGTGGCAAGGATAAAAGTGTCTTCCAAAGACCAGAACAGATACCACAGATTTTTCATGGGACTATAAAAAGTTTTTTTTTTCATTTTGTTGTAATTGTAGAGTGAAATATGCCAGCAAGATATTTTGTGCAACTCATATCATGTTTAGAATCACCCATTCAAGAAAACATTCATTGCGTGTTTGCCATATGTCACTATGCCGCATGTCAAAGCTGATTTAGCTGCAGTCCCGGACCTCAGGGATTTCCAGGTGAGTGAGGGACAGAACAGTTGAATAAACAAGCGTAGTCGTGGTTATTGATGCTAAGATATAAGAATTCGCCGCACGGTGCAGGACTACAAGGAGGAGAGGTCAACTTAGAAAACAAATCTTCCTGATTCCAGTGAAAACACTGTATTCAAGTTCTAACTTCATTTTTTTAACTGTGTCTCTGTTTTGATATTTTAAAAATCAGGCTTGCCGCAACGAGAAGTAACAGCAACACTAATTCACATTCTTCTAAGCTGGGGTTTAAAGTATGGAAAGCTGATGACAGTGCAATATTTGACTGGCATCTTGCAATGAAGCTTTTTAGCATCCCATTTCATAAACCCTGAAACATTCCCTTGGGGAACAAAGCCACAGACTCAGAGGAGCAGGCATCCAGTAGCCACTCACTGGCCTTCTTTATTCACTTATTGTAAAAATATATTCAGGGCTCACAGATGTGTCCAACACTGCCATGAGTGTGAAGATGAAGCAGAGCTTGTGGCACGCAGCCTTCCGCCACTGCCTGGTGTGCGCTCTGAGAGCGCAGCCTGGAAGAATGCGCAAGTTCAGTGAACACACAGATAAATTCTGGTGCTGCTAGGTTCTATGAAGAAAATTAAAAGGAGGTGTTACCCAAAGGGGAAACCTGTTGAAGTGAAATAGACACTATGAGAAACAGTGACTTGATCAGCTCTTGTCCTGTTGATGTACAATGTAATACTCTATCCATTTTAGTATTTTTTTGTTCTAGTACTATTGGTTGAACTCTGTAATTATTCTTAGGTGTTTAAATTTTAACTGAAAATTGATCCCTGTTAGGAATTTGGAAAACATTATGCTGGGTGAAATAAGCCAGTCCCAAAGGGACAAATATCGTATGCTTTCCCTGATCGGTGACAACTAACCGAGCGCCAAAAAGGAAACCTGTTGAAGTGAATTGGACACTATGAGAAACAGTGACTTGATCGGCCCTTGTCCTGACTGTTGATGAACAACTTAATACGTTATCCCTCTTAGTATTTTTTTTGTTTATCCTACTTAATACTTTTGGTTGAATACTGTAATCAATACACAATTCTTCTTAAGTGCTGAAACTTAACTGAAAAGCGATCGCTGTTAAATATAAGAGTGGGAAGAGATGTATAATTTGGGACATGCTCAAGCTGACTTGTCCCAAATAGTAGAGTTAGAAACATACCAGGGGATTCCAATTCAATCCCATCAAGGTGGCATGTACCAATGCCATCTCACTAGTCCAAGTGATCAATTTCTGCTCACCATTGATCATAATGATAGGACTAAGAGCCAAAGGGAACACAAAAACAAGACTAGTGTCTGCAAATACTAACTGATAGAATAAAAAAGGGAGAGAACGATCCAACATGGGAAGCGAGATACACAGCAGACTCATAGAATGGCAGATGTCCTAAACAGCACTCTGGCCTCAGAATCAGCCCTTAAGGCATGCGAATCCGGCTGAAAAGCCCCTGAGAGTATTTCAGGCATGGAAAGCCAAGACACTCTGGCAAAAAAAAAAAAAAAAAAAACCTAAATGAAAGATCTCCATGAGTGAGATCCCAGTGGAAAGAACAGGTCATCAAAGAAGGAGGTACCTTTCTCTGAAGGGAGGAGAGAACTTCCACTCTGACTACGACCTTGCCTAAATATGATCAGAGTCAGTGAACTCAAAAGACTTCCATAGCCTTGGCAACTCATGACAAGAGCCTAGGGTGATTATTGATGCCATAAACAAGAGTGTCAATTTATTAAGTCAACAACAGGAGTCACTGTGCACTTACTCCTCATGTAGGATCTCTGTCCTTAATGTGCTGTACATTGAGATTTAATGCTATAACTAGTACTCAAACAGTATTTTTCACTCTGTGTCTCTATGTGGGTGCAAACTGTTGAAATCTTTACTTAATATATGCTAAACTGATCTTCTGTATATAAAGAGAATTGAAAATGAATCTTGATGTGAATGGAATGGGAGAGGGAGCAGGAAAGGGGAGGGTTGCGGGTGGGAGGGAAGTTATGGTGGGGGGAGCCATTGTAATCCATAATCTGTACTTTGGAAATTTATATTCATTAAATAAAAGTTAAAAAAATTAAAAGGAGGTGTTACAAGAAGCGGGAATACAGGTGTCAGGAAAACCTTCCCCAAGGCTGAGACTTCAAGGGCAGGAAGGAGCCAGCCAGGTGAGGAGGACAGAAGACAGAGGATGCAACCATCCCAGGGGCCCTGAGGTGGGCTGAATACCTGGGAGGAAAATCCCTTGTTGCCCAAGGACTGGAGTTTGGGAATCCATGAAAGGGTTGGTGGGGGCAGAACAGCACCAGCGGAAGAAATGAAACAAGTCACCACACACACACACACACACACACACACAGGAAGACAACCGGGAAAGAGGAAACATACAGGAGTTAGGGAAATCAACCATAGTTTTAAAAAGATCTGTGCGTTGTATGACTTCTTATGCCATGGGGACCAAGTTTGGTGCCATAAAAGTTAAGGAGTAAACAGAGGCACAGAAGGAGACTGAAGACAGAAGACGCTGATTAGAAACAGGGGCTGCGTCAGTTAAGAAGGCTTCTGTCTGCAGGCAACCAGGACCTCACCCAGCTGCTCAAGTGGCAGTGACCTCTACTTTACTTCCTCTCAGGAGTAGAGTCGCTGGCTCAGGCCGGGATTCAGGGAGGAGGTCAAGGACTCAGCCTCTTTCTACATTTTCCATGTCTCATCCTTAGCAAGTTGGCTTTCTGCCCTTGGCCTTATGTCCTCATGGCCATAAGAGGGCTGGTCAAGCTCCCAGCATTGCTCTCCACGTTGTCATTTTTAACACATGAAGACAGGAGCAGAGGAGGGTACCCGGGTGCTCTTCTCCAACAGCTCTTCATTCTAACAGCAAGTGGCACCTTGAAGTGCTCCCCTTGTCTGATTGGCTGGAAGTGGGTCACATGTCCACTCTAAGCCCCAAGGAGATCAGGAGAATGAGCGTCTGAAAATGAGGAGTGTGGTTACTAACACTGACTGGGACTAACCAGGATTCAAAGAGCTGCGCCCTGCAGATGCACACGAGCTAGGGGTCCCCCAAACAGAGGGGGAGAGAATGAGAAGCCACAGCAACGCAGCACGGCAGGGATGCGCCAGAGTGGAAAACCCTGGGTCTGGAACCAGAAGGCACAGGTACCAGTGCCAGCAACGTGCGCAGTCTGCACAAAACACTGGCCCAACCTCACCACCAATCTTTGTTTACAAAATGGAAGCAGCGACTTCCACGCGTCCAGTAGGCTGTGAAGGGCAGAACTTGCCAGGGCTGGGTTATGGGCAGCACGTCTTCATCTGTCATGACTCCAGCAGGGGATGCAGGGGGTGAGAGTGTTACAACTTCTGCCTCTACTTGTTGCTCTCCTTCCTTTAAGCAGTAGCACGTATACAGCTGTGCAAATTTTGTGATATACATAATCCACTGTGAGAACAGCACATACATAACCTGTCCACCAATACGTGCATGTATGTTGGGAGTGCTCAGGAAAATTTGCTGATAAACACCTAGATCATTTTTTTTCTAAGTATGGAGATAATTTTTAAATTTTTGTGTATTTATTTTTATTTATTTGTAAGGCAGAGTGACAGAGAGAGATCTTCTATCCACTGGTTCGCTCACCAAATAGCCCTGAAGGCTGGGACTGGGCCAGGTTGAAGCCAGGAGCCTCAAACTCCACCCAGGTCTCCCACGTGGAGCTGAATTGGAAGTGGAACAATCTGAATTTGAACTGATACTCCAATATGAGATGCCAGCATCCCAGGCAGCGATGTAACCTGCCGCACCGCAATGCTGACTCCTGGAGACACTTAAAAGAATGTAATGCAGGAGCTGGCACTGTGGCACAGTAGGTTAAACCCCAGCCTGCAGTGCTGGCACCCCACATGGGCACTGGTTCTTGTCCTGGCTGCTCCACTTTAGATTCAGCTCCCTGCTAATGTGTCTGAGAAGGCAGTGGAGGATGGCCCAAGTCCTTGGACTCCTGCATCCATGTGGGAGACCCAGAAGAATCTCCTCACTCCTGGCTTTGGATCGACCCAGCTCTGGCCACTGGAACCATCAAGTGTGAACCAGTGGGTGGAAGATCTCTCTCTCTCTCTCTCTCTCTCTCTCTCTCTGTGTGTGTGTGTGTGTGTGTGTGTCTTTACCTCTCTCTCTGTAACTCTGTCTTTCAAATAAATATTTTTTAAAAAGTATCCCAGCTAAATATTAAAAAAAAATGTAACTCATATGAAGGATGGAGCACAGGTTTGGGCTTATATTGGACCCTGTAAAATGCTGTTCCTGTTCTCTTTCAAACATATTAATGCCACAGTGTTTAATGGGAAGGGCAGGCATCTGTCACGTCCTTTCCAGTTCCACTTACAAAATATTATAAATGCCAGAAAACAGGATTATGAGCGCTGCACCACACAAGCCGCTCCCAGAAGGCGTTATCTATCCCAGAGCTTCCCCAGCCTCTAGCGTCTTCCGCCTGCTCTCCTCCGCTGTTTGGATGTTGCTTGGCTGCTGGGCTACTCCTCAGTGGGACTCCTAGGGTCAGGGGGACAGGGAGGCAGAGCCAGCCAGGGCGGTGAGCTGCCAGCCCTGGAAGTGAAAGGCCCCTCTGGGAGGCGAGGGTGAAAACCCAATCTGGGCATTATCTGAGCAATTCCCTTGTGCCAGGATCCCTGCCTCCTGCTAGCAAAGACAGAACTGCCCGCACTTAATTCTCTCTCTCTCTCTCTCTTTTCTTTCTTTCTTTCTTTCTTTCTTTCTTTCTTTCTTTCTTTCTTTCTTTCTTTCTTTCTTCCTTCCTTTTTTCTTTCTTTCTTTCTTTTTCTTTCTTTCTCTTTTTTCGACAAATAGAGTTAGATAGTGAGAGAGAGAGACAGAGAGAAAGGTCTTCCTTCCGTTGGTTCACCCTCCAAATGGCCTCTCCAGCCAGCACTGCGCTATCTGAAGCCAGGAGCCAGGTGCTTCTTCCTGGTCTCCCATGCAGGTGCAGGGCCCAAGCACTTGGGCCATCCTTCACTGCCCTCCCAGGCTACAGCAGAGAGCTGGATTGGAAGAGGAGCAGCCAGGACTAGAATCCGGCGTCCATACGGAATGCCGGCACCGCAGGTGGAGGAGTAACCAAGGGAGCCCCAGCGCCGGCTCCACGCACTTACTTCTGCCTGCCCTGCTCCGCCTTTGCAGGTCCTCACGGCACTTTTCAGCAAGATCGTCTCCCTCTTTCCCAGCATTACCTCTGCTGCGGGCAAAAGACAAGGATGGGCCTGGGTGCTGCGAGAGAAACAGTCACAAGGCCACTTAGTGACTCAGCCGGAACATACCTGGGAATCCCAACTCGCGATCAAAATCACTTTTCTCATTAAAAGCGCACAGATAAAACCTCCTTTATAAATCAGAGGCCCTTATGTATTAGCCTCTGCCAACGCTTATGCTTGCTGTGAAGGCTTTGTTCATTTATTTAATTTAACTTTCCCCCCAACAGCCTTTGGATGTGCCTTTAAAGAACCCCTTTAGCCCCTTTAAACGAGCTGCCGATAAACGAATAAACTTGCTAAAGAACTAAGTCTCCCGAACGCTGCTGCTGTCCAGGACCACAGCCCCGCTCCAATGAGTGCAGAGATAATGCTAATAGAATTACACATTGTCACCAGATCAGGGGCTGCCACAGAAAGATAAATACCAAAGCCAGGCTAAGGCATTTAATCAGAAGTAAACCCCCTACATGGCTTATTTATTTATTTACTGAAGGAAAAAGAAAAAAAAATCAGCAAACCCTGAGACCTTTTGTGGCTTGTCACGTATGCTACTTTATTCGCCTTGATGCTACTTTTCCAGATGGGTTTGGGGTAGGTCCTGCACACATAGACTCAACCCCCGCCCCCCACACACACACACAGACACGCAGCTGAGAGCAAATGGACTTAACAAGAGTGACCCACCCAACCTATGTGTATGGGGACACATGTGACTCGGTGGCAGTCCTCATGGCAGACAGACCACACTTGGATTAATTCCTGGAGACGATACGGAGCTTATCTGTTTTGTTTAGGCTCACTTTTAACAAGATAAAATCACTGGCCCTGTGGTCTGCCGGGAGAGAGGCTGCCTCCCTGCACAGCTGACGAGCACCGTGGGCTGCTGTGGAATGGAAATGAGCAGCAGGCGGCAGGCGGCCGGTTGCCTCCTGCCCTGCTCGCCCTGGCTCCCACCTGGCTGGTTCGTCACACCCTCTGAGACCAGGTCTGAGGCCTCACTCTGGAGGGGGGAAGATAAAGTGCACATCACGGCCATTTGCCATCTCTGGGGGCTCTGATATTCCCTGGCTCTTTCTAGAATGAAAATGACTTCAGTGACACCCGTCCAGGTAACAGCGACACCCTGGGTCTACCAGTCAGAGTTTCCTTTAAAGTAACGGAGACAGGTTCCACCTGCCCGTCCTAGGCAAAGATGGACTCCATGGAAGATTATCAGGGATTCCCAAAAGCGCAAAGCTAGGGCATAAGGCTCAGCAAGCCACCCTACAGGGACAGGCTAGTCCAGTGCTGCCACAGCACGGAGCACGGAGTGGCCTCCACATCACGGCTTCCTCACTCAGGGGACGGAGGTCCTGCGGAATGGGTTCCCCCACCGCGACTCACTGGAGACAGGAGAAGAAGTAGGGTGCAGACGGAGAAACAGTCACAAGGTTGCTCAGTGGCTCAGCTAGACCCCCCAACCTCCAGGACTGCTCTTCCAGTTTCCAGAGAGAGAAGCACCTTCTCTCCGCCATGGAAGTGCCACCCAACAGGGAATTCCCCCAAAGAGAGCTCAGCTACCATCAACAGGGGGTGAATGAGGTGCACCCCAGAACAGACAAATGGCTGCTATGCTGTGGCCACGATGAGCGTGCTTGGGATTTCCTTGCTGCATCTGAGCATCGGGAGGGAGGGGCTCACAGCAATGAAAAGAGCTCCGAGGGGCCGGCGCTGCGGTGCAGCGGGTTAAAGCCCTGGCCTGAAGCGCCGGCATCCCATATGGGCGTCGGTTCGAGTCCTGGCTGCTCCTCTTCCGATCCAGCTCTCTGCTATGGCCTGGGATAGCAGTAGAAGATGGCCCAAGTCCTTGGGCCCCTGCACCCACGTGGGGGATCCAGAGGAAGGTACTGGCTCCGGGCTTTGGATCGGGGCAGCTCCAACCATTGTGGCCATCTGGGGAGTGAACCAGCGAATGAAAGACCTCTCTGTCTCTGCCTCTCTCTTTAACTCTGTCTTTCAAATAAATAAAATAAATCTTTTTAAAGAAAGAAAGAAAAGAGCTCTGAATGATGACCCGGAAGATGAGCGTGAGGCTCCAGGGCCATGCTCAGGGGAGGCCGTTTGAGCCCAGGAAGTCCATTTCCCTCCAGTTCACGGGGAGGGGTGGGACCGCATCTGCCTGCAATGCCTGTTCGGATTGGCCTTCTTTGGAAGTAAGGTCATTGCAGCAGTAGAGTTCAGATGAAGTCACTCTGGGGAAGGGTGGGCCCCTAACCCAACATGCCTGGTGTCCGTACAAAAGGGAAAGTTGGTGCCGGCACGTACACGGGGCGCGTGCCCTGTTCTCCACAGTTGGACTTATTGTCCAGCCACAGAACTACCGGACGCCAAGACAGAGAGAGGCCTGGAGCAGATCCTTCCTGAGTGCCATCAGAGAGGAAGCACAGCCCTGCCGACACCTTGATCTCTGAACTTCCGACCTCCAGAGCTCCGGGGAGTGCCTGTGCAGCCTCCGAGTTCGTGGTGCACTGCTACGGCGGCTCAGGAAAGTCATGCACTCATCCTGCGTGAGGTGAGCGGGTTAGACCAGGTCTGTGGCCCTCCGGCTGTGTGAGTCTTGACTTGAATTTGACCTTTCTCAGAGCCGAAGACCTTCTCAGCAGCAGCCTTTGAAAACCACGGGGCCCAGTGATTTCCAAGTCCTTCTAGCTGGAACTCTAAATGAAAGCCCCTTGCATTTTTGGCAAAGGACTGCTTAGGTTTGGGCAAGGAGGTGCCAGAGCCGTTTCTCCCGCAGCTGTGTGGACAGGATAGGCCGTTGGCTGGCCCCATGCACACTTCTATCCCACACACATCCACTCTGCTATACCGGGCACTAAGCCGCGCCAGGAGAAGAGGGCTACCTTGTCCAGCAGCCCAGGAAGTGTGGAGATTTCTTGGTCTGGCCCAGAACACTTCCACTCAGACACACATACCTTGGCCTATCATGCTAGACACTGGTCATCACCTCAAGTCCCACAGTGGGTCCAGCAGGCTTCGCGTTCTACATCCTCCCCTCCTTTCTCTTCCCACAGCTACCTCTAGCACCAGTGGCATTGTCCGATGCATGAGAACAACAGACGCCATATTGAGAAGTGAATGATGTCTTTGTTTTCTATCTTTAAGCAGAGAAAGAAGGATCATGACATCTCAGATACTTGGGAGGACCCAGGCATCATGCCAGACTTGATTACCTACTTGGGTACTTCAAAAGTTTGTGGAAAAATTGAATAAAAAGATAGGATTATTTGGGTGCAAAGAAAAAAAAAAGCTGAACTCCATGCAAAGGCTACTGATCAAACAAACTTTTGGAAGATCCCTTGTATGAATGGACTTCAAAATGTTTTGCACCAAAATAAACTGTTTAAATCCATTTCTTGATATTGGCACTGTGGTGTAGCAGGTAAAGCCGCCGCCTGCAGTGCTGGCATCCCATATGGGCACTGGTTCAAGTCCCAGCTGCTCCACTTCTGATCCAGCTCTCTGCTCTGGCCTAGGAAAGCAGAAGATGGCTCAAAGTCCTTGCTCCCACGTGGGAGACCTGGAGGAAGCTCCTGGCTCCTGGCTTCGGATCAGCACAGCTCCAGCCATTGTGACCATTTGGGGAGGGAACCAACTGATGGAAGACCTCTCTCTCAGTCTCTCTCTCTCTCTCTCTCAGTCTCTCTCTCTCTTTCTCTCTCTGCCTCTGCTTCTCTATAACTCTGCCTTTCAAATAAGCAAATAAATCTTTTTAAGAAACAAATTCATGAGCTTTTCGAAGTACCCTTGCTCGCATCAGGAACCTCTCTGTGGGATGAGTTCAATGGGAGGACTGCCTGCCTCACTGCCCATCTGTCTCCTGCTCCACTGGGAGCTGGGTGAGGACAGGGACTACTGTGCATCAGGTTTGAATTCAGGTGCACACAGATAAACCCGAAGTGCTACAGAGTGAAAGCCCAAAGAGCTACCTCTGGCCTAGAGCTCATGTTATTACGGAACCCGGAAGTGGTACATTCATAATACTCAGACACCAAGTCTCAGCAAGGAGGGAACCTCGTCCTTGTGGACTGGCCCATCCTGATTCAGTCACAGTGTTGGGGAGACCCAGGAAGAGGGGCTGCCCTCCTCTCTCCCTCACAATAGTTGTTACCAGGTTGTGCTTTATATACAGACAGTTTCACAAGCAATGAAATGCACACACACGATGCCGTCCACCTATACCCAAGAGTTGTTATCATTTTGCCATGTTTGCAGACATCATGAAATCTCACTTCAGTACTCCACTCTTAAGAATGAACCAATCAGGCCGGCGCCGCGGCTCACTAGGCTAATCCTCCGCCTTGCGGCGCCGGCACACCGGGTTCTAGTCCCAGTCGGGGCGCCGGATTCTGTCCCGGTTGCCCCTCTTCCAGGCCAGCTCTCTGCTGTGGCCAGGGAGTGCAGTGGAGGATGGCCCAAGTCCTTGGGCCCTGCACCCCATGGGAGACCAGGATAAGTACCTGGCTCCTGCCATCGGATCAGCGCGGTGCACCGGCCGCAGCGCACTGGCTGCGGCGGCCATTGGAGGGTGAACCAATGGCAATGGAATACCCTTCTCTCTGTCTCTCTCTCTCACTGTCCACTCTGCCTGTCAAAAAAAAAAAAAAAAAAAGAACCACTCTACCACACAGGTGCGACACCCTTATCACCTGTGATAACATCAGTGCAATCTAACATCTAGTCCATACTCAATGTTGCATTGTACTTCACAGCCCTGCTTCATGGAGATTTTTTTTAAAGACTTATTTGTTTATTTGAAAGAGTTACACAGAGAGAAGAAGAGGCAGAGAGAAAGAGACAGAGACAGAGAGAGATCTTCCATCCGCTGGTTCACTCCCCAGATGGCCACAACGGCCAGAGCTGTGCCCTTCTCTGGGTTTTCCACGTGGGTGCAGAGGCCCAAGGACTCGGGCCATCTTCCACTGCTATCCCAGGCCATAGCAGAGAGCTGGATCAGAAGTGGAGCAGCCGGGACTTGAACCGGCGCCCATACAGGATGCTGGCACTGCAGGAGGTGGCCTTACCCACTAAGCCACACGCCAGCCCCAGAGATGTGCTTTATGGTTGATTTTAATGACTGAGATGCAGGTTGTGGCATCTGCTGAGCCACCTTTTCTCTGGGAAAGTCCTTTCTTTCAGGGGAACCCAGGCCGATGGCATTCTAGAATGTTCTGGATCCTCGCCTCGCCTGTGGCCTCTGACTTGCTCCTCTCCTCCCCAGAGGTGTCTGACATCAAGACCTCTCCAAAGCTCTGAGTGGGGACTGAAGCTGGGGAGACTTGGGGCTGAGTGTTGCTGGACCTCTTTCTGGAGTTCCGGCTCCACGCCAGCAGCTGCCCCACCATGTGGCCACCTGGGGCCTGGTCCTGCCAGGCCACTGCTCCAGGACATGGGAAAGCAGTACTGCCCCTGTCCACACCCTGTCGCCTCTGAGGCCAGAGTGAACACAGCTGCAAAGACACACACACACACACACACAATGTCACCAAAGATTACGAAGATTTAAAGGTTTCCCGGTGATTTATATCTCCTTAATTAAGGGCTTTTATGCTTTAATTAGAAAGTTACAGAAGTTGTCTTTACTTGTGAAAAACGTGTTTATGGTTGAGCGCTTGAGTGAATTAAACAGCACCAGTCCCTCGGGCTGGCTCCATGCTCGAGTCTTCGAGCTCCTGTTCAGGCCAGCAGGAAGAGGGTCAGTGAGCAAGGCCATTAGGCAGGGAGCCTGGGACAGCTTTCATTACTTTTGCGACTGGGCAATAATTCTCCACGATAAATCATCTCATTCCATCTACAGAGTGAGAGGCACGGTCCCTAAATGCCATCCATGGTCCCAAACAACAAAACCCAGCAGTAGGACTTGGTTTTAAAGGCAGTCACTCCCTCGCTGAGGAAGCAGAAGGAAAGTCCTCTTCCTAACTGGTTGGTTCTCAGGCCGCAGTAACTATGCCGGGTGCAGGAACGTGCAGAGCTTTGCCTGGGCTTCTGTGCATATCCGGCCAACATCACACCCACGAGTGAACCTGGATGTGACCCAGACCAGCTGACTGGCTGTGCCACCTGTCCACTGCTCTGTGCTCAGCTCCAGCCAAGACGCCCTCATCTGTTCCCTATGTAGGACTATCATCCCGTTCTTTGGCATTCCCATTGCACCATTGCACTTATTTTTTTAATTCATGTCTAACTTTTTCCTTATTATTCATTGAATTATATTATTTATGCCCATGTTCCTCTCCTCGCCTGCTGCATTGCTGTCCCCTGTCGAAGGTCACTTCTTATCCACCCAGGCACAGGCTGCTACACTACACTGTCATTTCTGTCCTTACTCTACACGAGCAGAATTGTTCCCGAAATGTCTAACTCACTCCAGTTCTCTTTTTAAATGAATTATGTCTATCTCCTCTTACCAAGTTGTAAGCCCTGGTGACCTTAATTTGATCATCTCTTGTTTGTTTCCTGTTCTACTAGACCTTAGGTCACAGAATTGAGTCAATCACACTCTTAGTTCAGGATATATTCAGTCAGGAAGGGACCTCTCCTTTCATTCGTTCAGTCATGATTTGTTTATTTGTTTATTCTTTTTATTCCTCTTTTCCAATCCTGTTCCCTCAATCATTTTTAAAATGAAGATTTGTTGATTGATTGATGGATTGAGTTGAAAGACACAGGATCTTTCATCCACTGATTCACTCCCCAGATGGCTGCAATGGCAGGAGCCCAGAAGTCCACCTGGGTCTCAGACATGGTGGCAGAGGCCCATCCACTTGGGCTGTTTGCCACTGTCCTCCCAGGAGTATTAGCAGGAAGGAGGTTCAGAAACAGAGCAGCCAGGACTCGAATCAGCACTCTGATGTGGGATGCTGGTATCACAAGCAGCGACTTAGCCTGCTACATACACTAGGACTCCAGCTGTTAGCTTGATCACTGACCCCCAATCTAGCAGGCTCATGAGGTTCTTTTGTTTGTATGCACTCTTATACAATGCGCATATATTTTGTGCATTTAGAATCTTAATTTGCATTAGTGTGATGTCATACCTTTTTTTTTTTTTTTTTTTTTTTTTTTTTTGGACAGGCAGAGTTAGACAATGAGAGAGAGACAGAGAGAAAAAAGTCTTCCTTTTCCGTTGGTTCACCCCCCAGATGGCCGCTCCGGCCGGTGTGTTGCACCAATCCAAAGCCAGGAGCCAGGTGCTTCTCCTGGTCTCCCATGCAGGTGCAGGGCCCAAGCACTTGAGCCATCCTCCACTGCACTCCCGGGCCACAGCAGAGAGCTGGACTGGAAGAGAAGCAACCGGGACAGAACCAGCACCCCAACTGGGACTAGAACCCGGGGTGCTGGTGCTGCAGGCAGAGGATTAGCCTAGTGAGCTGTAGCGCCAGCAGATACCTTTCCTTCTGTTTCTTACTATTTTCACTCAGGGTTATGTTTGGAGGACCCAGGCGTGGTGCTTCATGTATGTCCAGCGTGTAACAGGCAGCTAGTGGCTAGCACGCTGCAGCAACGCTGCTGCCACATTTTACTGTTTCCTCCCCATTCACAGACACCCGAATTGCTTCTCACTCCCCTTAGGGACCGTGCAACACACACTCAGGGAGGGAATTTCTGAGTCCTAGGGTTAATAAATATTCATGGCCAAACTGTGCCACATTGCCCTTCAGCACATCTGCAACAATACAGGTTCTTGCTGGCAAGAATGAGATCGCCCACGGTCCCTCAGCGAACGTTAGCCAGCTTTCACCCTTCTGGCAGTCTTAGAGTTGAAGCGTAGTTTAAATCAGTTTTAAAGAAATATTTGGATTGTGCCTTGTTAGTTGTCTGGGTTTCCTCTCCTGTAAGTGTCCTGTTCATAGCCTTTGCCCATATTTCATTTAGAGTCCTCACCTTTTTCTTATTGATCTGTAATAATCTCCTGTGAATTCTAGATAATAGTCCTTTTTCAGTTTTTTTTTTTTAAGATTTATTTATTTTACTGGAAAGTCAGAGTTACACAGAGAGAGAAGGAGAGGCAGAGAGAGGTCTTCCATCTGCTGGTTCACTCCCTAATTGGCCACAACAGCCAGAGCTGTGCTGATCCGAAGCCAGAAGCAGGTGCAGGGGCCATCTTCTACTGCTTTCCCAGGCCATGGCACATGGAACACCTGGGACTCGAACCAGTACCCATATGGGATGCCAGCACGGCAGGCGGTGGCTTTACCTGCTACGCCACAGCGCCGCCCCCCCCTCCGCTTTGTCAGTTTTAAGCACAATAAAATACCTTCTTCCAATGGTCATCTGCCCATTAAGTGTTCCTAGTATCCTTTATCCAGTCTCGAATTTTGATATGAATGTGGAAAATACAACAAATTTCCCTTATATTTCTGGCTCTTAAAATTTCATTTAAGAGGCCAACATTGTGGTGCAAATTAAGATGGCACCTGCAGCAACAGCATCCCATGTGGGCACCAGTTTGAGCCTGGCTGCTCCACTTCTGATCCAGCTCCCTGCTAATGTGCCTGAGAAAGCAGCAGAAGATGGCCCAAGTGCTTGGGTCCCTGCCTCCAACATGGGACACTCGGATTAAACTCCTGGATCCTAGTTTCGGCCCGGCCCAGGCTTGGCTATCGTGGCCATTTGGGAATTGAAACTGCAATGGAAGATTGAGCACTCTCGCTCTCTCCTCCCCCCTAACTCTGTCTTTCAAATACATAATCTTTAACATTTTTTTTTATTTAAGGAATTCTTTCTTCCTGGGGCCAGCATTGTGCTGTAATGGGTTAAGCCATTGTTTGGGACATCAATATCCCATATCACAGTGCCTGGATTCCACCTCCACTTCTGACCCAGCTTCCTACTAATGCACCTGGGTGATGGATCAAGTACTAGGGGCCCTACCACCAATGTGGCAGATCTGGATGGAGCTCCTGTCTCTTGGCTTAGGTTTGGCCTACTCCTGGTTTTTATAGGCACCTGAGTAGTGAACCACTTGAGAGAAGGTATGTCTCTGTCTATATAAAGATGGATCTCTCTATATAGATATATCTATATGTAGATATAGATCTATAGATATCTTTTACTCCCTCCCACTCTTTCAAATAAATAAAAAATAAAACACATAAACCTTTTAAAAACATCTTTCTCACTGTAGGTCCCAAAGGGTAGCCTTCTGTTAACTCTGTAGTTGACCTTCCCTACTTAGGTCTTTCATCTACCTCCAGCTCCCCCTTTTATACAGTGTTAGGGATGTAATTTAATGTTTCCGTGCATAGAAGGCAGATTTATCCAAATCAGTAATTAAATAACCTACCCCCATTCAGCTCCCATATTTGAAAGACAGAGAGAAAGAGAGAGAAGGCGATACACAGAGAGAGACAGAGAGACGGACAGGAGGATCTTCCATCCACCAGTTCACTCCCCAAATTCCCACAACAGCCAGGACTGAGCCAGGCCCAAGCTAGGAGCCCAGAACTTCCTCCAGGTCATCCACAGGACGGCAAAGACCCACGGCCTTGAGCCACCCCCTGTCACCTCCAAGGATGCACATCAGCAGGGCGCTGCATCGGAAGTGGAGAAGCCGGGACTCGGCCTGATGGGGTGGGAGCAAGGCCCCCCCTCTAGGATGGTTTACTGTCTGCCAGCGTAGTTCACTACTCATTCCTTCTTTTCACAGTTGATCTTGCTTTGCTGGTGGACCTTTACCCTTCCATACACATTTCGAAGTAGATATATTGGATTTCTTAAGTCACCTTGAATTTTGATTCAAAATTGCATAAATTTACTGCTTAATTAGAGATGAACTGACAAGTTTAACAAACTGAAATTCTACATCCGACACAGCATGTCTCTTAATTTACTCAACTTCTATGGACTTTACTAGCATTATAGACTTGACTTTTGGAGAAGGCCACAGGTTTCCTTAAGTTAAATCCTAATTAGTGGGGCTGGAGCTGTGGCATAGCTGGTGGGCTGCTGCCTGCAGTGTCAGCACCCCATGTGGGCACCGGTTCAAGTCCTGGCAGCTCCACTTCCAATCCAGCTCTCTGCTGTGGCCTGGGAAAGCAGTGACGGATAACCAAAGTCCTTGGACCCCTGCACCTGTGTGGGAAACCTGGAAAAAGCTCCTGGCTCCTGGCTTCAGATCAGCACAGCTCTGGCCGCTGCAGCCAGCTGGGGAGTGAACCAGCTGATGGAAGACCTCTCTCTCTCTCTCTCCCCCTTTCTTCTCTCTCTCTCTCTCTCTCTCTCTATATATATATATATATATGTATGCATGTATCTGTCCCCTCTCTGTGTAGCTCTGACTTTCAAATAAATAAATAACATTTAAAAATAAATAAATCCTAATTAGTCTTTAATTACTAATTTAATAATACTCTATTCAAAATATTTTAAATTTTTAAATTATTATTATTACAGAAAATGTGATTTTGTTTTAGGCAGACTTGAGATGCAGAAATCTTGTATTTATCCTAGTTGTTTATCTGTACTTTCCAGAGAAATGATCATATCATTTGCAAACAATAACACCTGTATCTCATCCCTTCCAGCACTGACACCTCTATTTTTTTCCTTTTTTTATAATCAGATTTTGCTGTATTATGTTAAGCAGGTACAATTCCATGAACTGGATGAAACATGGAGAAAGATCCCCAGAACCCGAAATTTCCAATACATATGCACATCAATCACTGTCAGTCCAAAAGAAAGAAAGAAAGAAAGAAAGAAAGAAAGAAAGAAAGAAAGAAAGAATCTCAAAAACATCCTGAAAAGAGCTATTATGCTGGGAATGAAAGTGTTAACAAATAGCACTTCCTCCCTTTCTGTGCCATGTTTCTATTGCTCCCATAGCCAGTTTGCTAGTTTCAATTTTCCTTCAAGCAGCTCTCACATTAATGCGATTGGTAGTTTAAATGTCTCAAAGAAACGGCATAGACTGCTGGGATCTGTATTCTCGTTCTTTTAAAAAAAATATCAAATGGACTGCAGAGAATTAGGTGGAATTAATTCCACCCTGGGAAGAGAGGAGCCGAGCTGCTTCAGTCTCTTGGTTTATAAGGTCACCAGAATCCCTTGTCGGGAATAATTCTTCTATAAATCACCTCTGCCCAGCTCCTCTGCGGCCCTGAGTTGCAGATAATCCAGACAATGATTGTGTCTGGTCTCTGAGTGGAAGCTTCCCGAACTCCCTCTGAGGAGTCTGGTACTAATGCAGGCTGCAGGAGGAAGTAGGGGCACACAGCCTCTAACGCGTGCCAGCTCTTTCGACCACCTGTGGGGTGACAGCCTCAGCCGTGGCTGAAAGTACAGATTCAGCTGGAAGGGAGAGTCCTGTGCCTCATGGGCCAGCTCAGACAGCACACAGGAGGACCGAGCCTGCAGCAGGACCCGGGAGGTGGAGCAGTGACTCCAACCAGTACACTGGATACCCACCTGTGTGGGTTGATGCATCCTTGTGTGTGTGTGTGTGTGTGTGTGTGTGTGTGTGTTTAATATGTCACACTGATTGTGTGTGTGTTTAATATGTCACACTGATTAGTCTGTCTTCTGCTGTCAACTCATTCTGGCTTCACGAAAATCACTTAATTTGGGGGTAAGAGAACTTAGCTTTAAACAGAGCCAAATTAAAACCTTGTATAGAAAAATGGAATTAAAATATAAGTTTATTTTGGTGCAAAAATAAACCTGAAATCCATGCATAGGTTTTTCAGACTGCATTCCCATCAACTTTTTGAAGATCCCTTGTGTATAGTAACAGTGCCTTTGAGCAGATAACATGATCATTCTGAGGTAGAATACTTCTACCTCAGTATTCTGGGAATGTTGATGCATGCTTTGCAAGGTTGTGGTGAAGATTTAAAATGATAACAAATAGAGTGGGCATTTAATCTAGCAGCTAAGACTCTGGTTACAATGCCTGCTTCTCACATGGGAGGGCCCGGGTTCAATTCCCAGCCCCAGCTCCTGACTCCAGCTCCCTGCCAATGCAGACCTGGGCAAACAGTGGTCATGGTGCAAGTCACTGGCTTCCTACAACCCATGTGGGAGACTCATAGTGAGTCACCAGCTCTCAGCTTCACCCTGATCTTGTATAGGTCAATGCAGGCAGTTGGGGAGTGAACCAGCAGAGAGAAGGTCTGTCTTTCTCTATGTCTTTCTGCCTTCCAAATAAGCTATTTTATAAATAAATAAATGATTTTAAGCAGATGAGAATCTATACAAAATGCACAGGCTCCAGCTGGGTTATCATTCCCTACCACTCTCTTCTGAGAAGCCCTCTGTGTCTCCCAGCTGCCCATGGGCAGGGGAGCAAGGGTGGGTGGCAGGGCACCTGACTCCACAAGGACTCCATGGTCCAGAATGGACACTAACCCCTAACCTGGCCAATGCAAGTGCCTTCCCCCAAGTCAGCCTCCCTCTGGATCACAAGACTGTGAACTTTTCTAACTCAGGAGCTGCTCTGCCCATGCTCTGCCAAGCAGCCAGCGCAGCAGGAGAAGCTGGCGTTCAAATGGAGAGAGAGAAGAGGAACACAGATCTACATAGAACAGATCACATTCAAGCCCCTGCCTTTCAACTCAGCCCTGCCTCCTTAGCACCAAGTCCCCTTCCCTGTTCAAGTGGCCTGTTCTGGTGACCTGCAGTGGGAAAGTCCTAATCATCAGGGAAACAGCTGTGGTTGAATGAACAGTAAACACCAACTCCCCTAAAGGGAGAGGACTGGCCACCCTCCCCACCTCTCTGACTTCCGGTAATCAATTCCAGGGAGCACTTCCCATCAACGTCTCCTTCTACGACTACTTCCCCCAAGTGCTTTATTCACTGACAGGCTGCTGCTTAGGATCAAGGCACGGACAACGGTACAGATGGCTGCTTCTCTCAGCCCTGTTCCCCGGACTCCACCCTGCTCACATCAGACTCTGCCCCTGGCCACTGCCACCCGCTGGGACTCCACCCACACAGTCCTGTCCTTTTGTCCCATCCCAGCCCTGGAGGCTCTTCCTTGACTCCAGCGCTGGCAGCACCACCAGCCCTGCCTCAGCACCACCAGAGGGAGGGGCACTTCTAAAGGCATGTAGCCTCAGTACCCACAATGCAAACAGCCAATATGCAAGCCCCATGCCACGCACTCCCCAGGAGCTACCTCCTTCAACTCTCACAACACCTTAGGAGATCTGCACTATCAGCCACATTTTACTGCTGAAGAAGCTGAAGCACAGGGGGCAAACGCAATGCATTCAAAGTCACCGTTGGGAAACCCTAGAGCTAAGATTCAAATCTCTACTGGGTCTTGCCAAGGTGCCGTGCTCTACCTCTTAACCACACTAAACTCAGATCATCAGTCCATTCTCGGAGTTTGTTCTTTACAGAAGTAGCTACATCCGAGCAACAGCTAAATGAGCTCAGAGAAGGAATAGAGCCTGGTAGAGCCCCGGCAAGGATTTGGAAACAAGGTAGAACTAGACTTTGGTCCTGCAGAACAGGGTTCATGGCAGGCAGAGGACAGATTCAAGGCCTGGAGGCACAGCTGTGCACAGAAGGCTTGTCAGAATTCATTGGGTGACACCAATGTGAAACCAGAGTCGGAACTCGGTTTGGTTATGGTTGATAAGGTGAATTGTATCGCTATCCCCTTAAAAAATATACATTGAAGTCCTAACCCATGGTAGTTGTGGCTGTAACCTGATTTAGAAATGAGATCTTTACGGGGATAATCAAGTTAAGATGAGGTCAGACCGGATGAGAGTGCACACTCATCCAACACAACCGTGTCCTCATATAAAGAGGCACACAGATGGCGACCCACAGCTAGAGCACCATGAGGAGGTGGACACAGACTGCAGCCACACAGATGCAAACAAACTGAGGACCACCTAGGATTGACGGCCCCCACCAGGCCCTGGGGAGGGACACGGAAGGATTCTACCAGAACCTTGGAGGGAGCAGGGCCCTGGGAGCCTCCAGAACTGGGAGACAACATTTTCTCCTCTTTATACCACCCAGTTCGTGGTACTGGGTTATTTCTGTCCCAGGAAATGAGTGCAGTCACCACTGGAGAAACTGTGCAGGCCCTTGGGATGGGCAGGGCAGTGGCAGGGAAGCCAGCTTTAGGAATGTGCAGCTCAGATGGTAGAAACGGCTAGCTGCAAGCAGACAGATGGACTTCAATGGGAAACCACACTCAGCCGGTGTTCGCTAGAATTTCTGCTTCTCCCTACACCAGGTAATAAGCTCCAGGCTCCCTCTCTTTCCTCTGCCACTTCAGAACCGGCCCAGCCACAGCTCTGAGAAACTCGATTCCTCTACCTCTACCTCAATTCTTCACCTGTAGAAATGGCTCCACACCCAGGGCCCTCCAGTTGTCCCTTCTGTCCCCTCTACCCCAAACTTTTCTTCCCTTCACCATCTTCTTCCACAGGACTGCCTGCCCTGTGGCAGAGGGGCTGTGGGTTTGCTTGGTTACTATTTTCCTCACTCTGCTATGGGCTCTGCTCACCGGCATCACCCCACGCCCAGATGAGCACCAGTGCTTCAACAAATACCTGGAGAACACGGGAACAGTGTCCATCAAGATCCAAGAAGACGGCGCATGCTGTGCACCAGTTCCACAGCAAGGATTTTGCATGGGCCGACCCTCCCCGTCGTGTGTCCCCAAACATTTCCTCTATTGCACAAAACGTGTTATGGGTGACTGCAAGGACATGTGTCCCATGCTTTGGACACTCTACGGGTAAAGCTGCAACACACCACCTTGAAATGCTGCTAGATTTTTCCATTTCTTTAAATTGAAAGACACATCTAGCCTCTTAGAAATGTTCTTTGTCCCTGCACCCCACGGGAGACCAGGAGAAGCACCTGGCTCCTGGCTTCGGATCAGCACGGTGTGCCGGCCACAGCGCGCCGGCCGCGGCGGCCATTGGAGGGTGAACCAACGGCAAAGGAAGACCTTTCTCTCTGTCTCTCTCTCTCACTGTTCACTCTGCCTGTAAGTCTGGCGAGCAATCCAAGTTGCTGGTTGAAAGGAAATCAAACATTACCTGTAAGCCTCGTAAGATCCCTCTCCCCACGAAGAACAGTGTCTTCCTTCCCCAGCTGCTCAGAGCGAGGCCCAGAGGCCCCACTGACAGTTTTGCTGTGATGTACATATGCATTCCCCACATCACCACAGCATGCAAAATCCCACAGGAAAACCACAAGGCTGACATGGAGTTATGGATACAACATTCAAAATCTCTACCAGTAATACATTTTTTAAAAAAAGGAGATACTATAATAAAAATGGTAGCACAGTTTACATTTGTAGAGTGGGTAAGAAATGCATAAATCCTGCAATAAGTGTGACATTTTACCCTAAAAAAGTGTGATGGACATCAGGAAGTCTACAAGTGACGAGTTACAAAGCAGTGGTAGGAGGGTAGCATGAGGTCAGATGGAACTTGTGACACGAGGTGTGGACAAGTGCGTGTTCCACCACCACATGTGGGAAACTGAGGCAGCTGGAAATGCTAAAGGCACATGCGTGTACATTTTACACCTTGCCGTGCTGCCCAGGGCCACTTTCTGCATTCACCTAGGGTTTCTCTCAGGCCAAATCACACGTAAATAAATGTGAAATTCATGTAATGCTCAAGTCATTCCCTAATCCGATAGTTGTGTTGGAACAGATTCGTGTTTCCAAAACAAGCGGTATGGCAGAAGTACCTGAACATCCAAACTCACACAGGGAGGGGGCGATAGGGCTGGGCGAAGCTTCCAGAACGCACTAGCACCGGAAGACAAGCAGCACCACGCTTCACCTCCAGCCTGAGAG
This sequence comes from Oryctolagus cuniculus, assembly GCF_051225735.1. NCBI lineage: Eukaryota > Metazoa > Chordata > Mammalia > Lagomorpha > Leporidae > Oryctolagus > Oryctolagus cuniculus. The sequence continues at coordinate 168,343,372 of NC_142869.1, forward strand.
AAAGATTAGGAAGGAGGCAGCACACACTACGTGGTCAGATTTTCATTCACCAGAAAGCAGTTCAAACCCCCATCTATTGAGAACTAGCTACCTTCAAGTGTAGAAGAAGAAAACCACAAGAAACAAGCAGAAGTCTGGAATTAAGCCAAATAAAATCAAGACTGTGTCCAGGAACAAGAGCCGCCTAATTCCCTGAGCCTTCTACACCTGTGGTTAAGAGTCATAAAAAGTGGCATTCTGGGATGGGGATTCTGAATTAGGATTTTTTTAAAAGATTTATTTATTTATTTAAAAGAGTTACACAGAGAGGAGAGGGAGAGAAAGAGAGAAAGAGGTCTTCCATCTGATGTTTCATTCCCTAATTGGCCGCAACAGCTGGAGCTGCGCCGATCCAACACCAGGAGCCAGGAGCTTCCTCTAGGTCTCCCACATGGGTGCAGGGTCCCAAGGCCTTGGGCCATCTTCTACTGCTTTCCCAGGCCATAGCAGAGAGCTGGATCGGAAGAGGAGCAGCCGAGACTAGAACTGGCACCCATATGGGATGCCGGCACTTCAGGCCAGGGTGTTAACCCATTGTGTCACAGAGCTGGCCCCGTGAAATAGGACTCTGCATGCTTCTAACATCACCAAATAAAGGGCACAAACAGGGTTCAGTGTCCAAATGGCATAGAAAGGAACCTTTGAAAAAGACTAATAGGACTAACCAAGACAAGGGTTTTGATAATCCCAGAGCATTCTACTCCCCAGAGGCTGGCCTGCACCTGCCCACAGGAGGCACCTCACATGCCTCTAATCATATGAGATGGATCCCCCTTAAAGCTCCAGAGAAACTGACAATGCGGCTCAAATGTCCAGTGAAGGTGCCCTCTCTTCCCTTCGTCCTTCGCCATCCCTTCACCGCCATTACTGGGCCTCTTCCTCCTTCCCTGGAGGCAGACCAGGGCTCCCCCCACACATCGCCAGGAGCACCGCAGTCCTCAGCGGAACAGCAGCTGTGCTCTGCTCTGAGCAGGTGAGGAACCGGAGGAAATTCCGCAGATGGAGAGACAGCTAGTTGTGACGTGTGGTGACCCGGCTAAGGGGATCCTGGTTTGGCCTGCCTTTGACAGAGGAGCCTCCACAGGGGCCCTCCCCAGCGATGACAGCAATGAGCACTGTAGCATGGGAATGTTCCCTGAGCGGATGGCGCCGTCCGGCTTAGAAATTCTGACTGGGCACTCTGTTCACGTTAACTAAGCCTCTAGTGGTCTCTTGGAAACTCGGAAGCATTTTGCTCTGAGAAGAGGAAGGGGAGCAGCATCACCACCACCACCACCACCATCACCATCATCATTATCATCACCATCACCATCATCACCACCGGATTTTATAGGCACCTATGAGACTCCACGCTGGGGGCTGTAGCAAGCCAGCGTGACACACATTCTCCCCTGGGAATGTTCAGTCTAGGACAAAATGAGTAGTTCATTCATCCATGCACTCACTGATTCATCAACACCAGAATTTTAATTAGCCAGCTATATCAGCCTGATGCATACAGGTAGAATGAGAGAGACAGTAGCCATGCTTCGGGAACACCCAAAGGAGAACTAAACTGCGGCATCAGAACTTAAGTGCCCTAAGAGAAAGTTGGCCCAAGGCTCCAATCCCCTAGAAAGCCATAGGGTAATCACTCCAGCCTCCTATCACTCATCACCTAAGTTCAATACATCACCAAGGCTGCCAGTCTCTCCTCTCACCGTGATTTTGATCTGTGCTTCTGCCGTGCCTTGGCAGGCCCCCAGGGCCCTTCAACAGCAGTCAGCTGGTCTCTCAGCCTTCATCGCCCCAAAATGCAAACCTAAAGGAGTCACTCATTCCACTGAGTAAAAACTGCTTGTATCCAAGCCCACATTCAAACTCGGGAAAGATTCTTAGGGGGGACCCGGCAGCTCTCATCCAACCCTCTCAGGTCAGCCTCACATTTGGAACCCTGCCGGGATCCCCGCTTCCCGGTGAGCCAGCCACTACCATGCCCTAAGGCCTTGCTCTGTGTTATCCCTTCCTCCACCCCGCCTCTCCCGCCCTGGCCACCTGCTGAAATGCCCCTCCCCCACAGGCCCAGCTCATAGACCCCTCTTTCCCCTCACACCTCGATTATGGTGTTTAAGAGTTTCGTCATCGCTAGTCCGAGTATCTCTCTACCCTCCTGGATTTCAGATTCCCAGAGGGCGGGGCCAACTCCCCAGTGGCAGGTCATGGGCTGACCTAGCCTGGGGGAACTCAGGAATGGTTGGCGAAGGAATGGCAAAGGACAAAAGGGCCAAGGGGGTGCCCTGCAGGTGCGTGAGCTGCTCTAGCCCCCAAGTCCAAGCCCAGCAGTGTGAAAGTCCCCACCCTTCCTTCCCAGGTGGTGCTGGGAGACCACGTGGATTGCGCAGAATGACCTTGGGCAAGGGGGAATTCGCCCTGGGCCAGCCACCCTCTTAGGTCCCCTCCTTCACACTTCTTGGGACCATTTTCATTGGAAGCTGAAGCCTGAATGGGGCGGAGAGGGGCTGGAGGTCATTACCAATGAGCTATCTCTGCGGAAGGCCTGCCAGGCACTGCTCACCTACTTCTACTTATTTAATCAGATTAACAGACATCATGATCCTCATTTTTCGGGTGAGTAAACAGTCTTTCTGGGGCTGCATTGGCCAACAGCACACAACTAGCAGATACCGGAGCGGGGATTTGAACCTGTGACGATTTGGCTCCCTAGCTTGAGTTCTTCCCACCACTCTGGGCTGCCTCCCACTGGCACTGAAATGAGGAAGCACGCGGCCTGGGCAGGGGTAGCGTGGATAGCACCGCCTCTACATCTCGTAGGGCCAGCACTCTCTGAGCACTGGTTTTTATTTACCTTATATGGTAAAAAAGAGAGATGCCCGTATTTTTCCCCCATTTCTGCAGACTCTAACAGACGGGTGCTAATTTGGAAAGTGCAAATTGTCTGGCTGCAGTTCCATCCACCATCTGCCTGCTTGAACTAGGGGAACCAGGGTGACTTGTAATGATGCCCAGTTCCCTTCACAAGGTCCTTCCATCCCTTTCGATGAGCTTATCCTCTTCCTATTTTAAGAAAGAGCTTCCCATCACAGGGCATTGATGGAACACTTCCAAAACCAGAGCAGAAAGTGATCTCCTGAAGCCAAAGCAATCACGCAGACAAAACCCTGCAATGACGAGATGCCAGGAGTCCCAGGCTGGGGGATGGGAAACAAGTCACCCAGACTCGCTGGGCCCCTGTTTCTCTGCCACAGCACCAGTATTTGGAGTCCATGAGGACAGGAAGAGGAGCTTTGCTGCTCCTGCAGTGGGGCTGCGCCCACAGCCGCTGCTGCTCCATGGGTCAGTGTCTGGAGAAAACACCTCTCACCTGCTTGTCCTCGCCATCATACAGAAGCCCTTATGGTCCTCTGGAAGATGCTCCCTGCTACTGCACCGCTGCTTGTGCAGATCACAGCTCTGGTTCAGCTGCAGCAGCCTCTTCCAACAATCAGTCGCCACTAAAACGTGCATACGTGAGCAGTGGGCCACAAGGCTAGGGCATCAGTCTCCCCAACCTTGCAACACCAGGTGCCACGCATTGCAATCCAGAGGTTCCTCTTTCTCCGACTAGGTTCCCCCACCTGCAGGGAGCAGGTATCCTTTAGGAGATAACTGGTCATATGGCAAAGGGGTAGATGGATCCCCCTTCAGTGGGATCATTCTGACTCTTGCAGGAGCAGGGGCTCACTGCTGGTGAGGGGAGTGAGCAGAAGCCCCCTGCCTGCCTCACTAGGGAGGGAGGCTTCTCTGTGTGCTCTGGGACCCCTCACCCTCTTCTCCTGTCATCTCAACCCCTGACCCTAACCACACACTGTTCCCCCATCTTCTGAGACTGGCAAATGAGCCAGTCCCACCACCGGTCGCCAATTTTTAAAAAAAAAAATCTCTCCTTGACAAACTAAGAGGGAGAGCTGGCTGTTTCGTTTGGTGGTTTTCTTTAGCAACATTGAAATGTCTAACATCTAAATGTGTGGTGTTTGCGAACTTAAACATGTCGCCTCTGGCCCAGCCATTCCTGCAGGAACATCTGCTCTCCCCAAGATGAGAAGCGAGAAGCCGTAGAGTTGCATTACTTATCTCTCCCGACAGCAACGAAAGGTGTTTTTCTCCCCCTCACAGTAACAGCTCCTTCTCCCTCCACATCAAAACCCCAGCCTTTGGCAAACACGCCTTCACGTTTCCCAATCCAAGCTCTGGCACAAAACGTGAGACTGTAGAAGTGACAGTGGCGGGCCTGAACCCCAAGCAGGTTCCCCAGAACCTGGCTCCCTCGCAAATTCTCAACGGTCAGAGGGCAGAAGGCACCTGTGCCCTCACTGGCAGTGTGCCCCCAAATGAGAGCAATGCATTACGCAACCGGGGCGGGATCCTGGAAGATGGGCTCCCCGCAGGTGGAGGCTGGACAAGAACTTGAACCACGGTGAGGATTGTCCCTGGGGAGGCAGAGAATACCCAAGGACCCAGGACGGAGGCCTACAGGCACACAACAGGTGCATTCTTCAATGAGAGACGCATAGCTGCGGGGAGTGAGGGAGTCCTGGGTCTCAGCGAAGCCACCAAGAACAAGGCTGCTCTTGTCTTCTGCTCTGCCATCCTCGGTGCCACCTCGAGGCCACTGCATGGCCTCCATCCAAAATGTCACTGGTTTTCCTGAGAGCTGTTTGCATTCCTGCTAGCACACCACGTTTTGGGGAGCAGTGAAAACAAAAGTAAAATGCACCCCCTGTCCCAACGCTCTCATCTCAGTTACAGACCACTAGCACAGGACACTTCTGCTGACTTCTGGGTGGCCAGGACTTCGTCAACAGCCACATCTGGCCATGTGGGACACTAGGAAATGCTGCCTTCTAGCTTGGTGAATTATAACCTTGAGAAAAAAAAATGAGCTGCTCCCACCCTGGTAGAGGGAACAATGTCTCTGAGGGGCCCCTGGCAGCCCTGTCACGGATTCACGCTTCCGTCTGTCAGACACGCCTGGCTCTTCCCCATCTCAGCACCAATGGCTCTGTGGGCCAGGCAACCCTTCACTGATGTGTTTTCAGCACCGTTCACCACTGCCCACTACATGCCAGTAGGAGTACCATCGCCCCATCAGCAGGTGATTGTCCCGTGTCCTACAGGGGGCAGAACCACACCTGGGAGAGAACCACTGGCTTCTACCAGAAGGACACGAAAATGAGATTACAGGTAAGATTTTCTTACGAATATATACTACACCTCCCCACACGCAACTCCCCACACACACTCACACCATTTCATACCTGACCACCTAGATGTAACACTACGAGGGAAAAAATGACACTGATCTTTACATTTTATTGAAAATACGTTGAGAGACATCAAAGTCAAGTGTGCCCTGTCACGCCCCTCAGGTTCCAAAGAGCAAACCTGGAAGGTGGAGAGGAAGCTGGCCTACCAGTGACTGCCCTCACGCAGACAGCTCGGCCTCCAGCGACTCTCCTTGTGCCTCCTGGCCCCCAGATCGCTGTGGGGATCTCAAGGTCTCCCCATGCCAGGATGCCCACATGAGCCCCTCCCCCTCCGCTGTCTGCTTAGCTGACTCCTTGCCCGTCAGGCTCTGCTTAGAGGTCACTGCCCCACAGTGGTCACAATCAGCCCACCTGCCCCCTCCTGCTGGCCCCTCCTCTGGATCCTCCACATTGCAGTGCCCAAGTCTGGATTAACCAGCCACTCTTACTCTCCCTCCTCTCATCAGACCATGGCTTCTACCAAGGCATGGGCCATGCCTCCTTAGTCACCTGTAACCACAAACACTAAATATCTGATGAACAGATGCATGTGTGATGCGTGAGAGATTGGCAAAAGGGGTGACCAAGAGACCTGGACCACAAATGGCCAGGACAAAGGCCTCATCGAAGCCGACGCTAACCGGTCAGGAGCAAGTGTGATGTTCGGTCACAGACGTCATGTTTGCATGCCAATCACAGGCACGAGTCGGTATCTATGTCTGGATGGAAAAACATGACCACAGACACAACACAGGAGACAACACACACATTTTAATCACCATACTAAATACAGTAAATGTAAGATGGCTGAAAGGGTACTTTAAAACATATAGAAAAGGCCAGCGCCGCGGCTCACTAGGCTAATCCTCCGCCTTGTGGCGCCGGCACACCGGGTTCTAGTCCCGGTCAGGGCGCCGGATTCTGTCCCGGTTGCCCCTCTTCCAGGCCAGCTCTCTGCTGGGGCCAGGGAGTGCAGTGGAGGATGGCCCAGGTGCTTGGGCCCTGCACCCCATGGGAGACCAGGAGAAGCACCTGGTGCAGCGTGGTGCGCCGGCCGCAGCGCACTGGCCACGGCAGCCATTGGAGGGTGAACCAACAGCAAAAGAAGACCTTTCTCTCTGTCTCTATCTCTCACTGTCCACTCTGCCTGTCAAAAGAAAAATATATATATAGAAAGATAAAAGAGAACAAACTCAACTGCTCTGATAGTGGAGAACATGCAGCTTCGGGGGGGGGCAGCTCTGGGGGAGGTTTGCAGGCTGGACAGGGCTAAGAGAGGGAGTCCTTCTGGAGGGAGGGTGGCGAGAACACCCAGTGGCTGGCCTGGCGCCATGCCGCAGAGACGCCCTTTGAGTCATGGGCACGGTGGAGCTTCCTGGCAGTCCCACTGAAGGTAAAGAGGAACAGGTGGCATGAGCTTGAATAGCTGCGGTTCTCCCTGAGTGGCCACAGGAGATGGGTCCCAGCACCTGCCTCGGGTAACAAAACACATGCACGCTCAAGCCCTTTGCATCAAGGGGTGCAGTGTTTACGTAGAACCTGTGCCCATCCTCTGACATGGTAAACTTCTCTAAATGACTTACAACACACAAAGCAACTGCCATGTAAATACTTGTTAGACTCACTGTTTGGGGAAATGACAAGAAGAAAAGCTCTGTATGGGTTCGGTACAGATGACATTTTTTTTTTTTGGAATATTTTGATCTGTGATTGAATCAGAGGATTTGGAACCTCAGGCTACACAAGACCACCTGCATATTTTATTTAATCCAATATATTCAAAATATTATCATCCCATCCCATAAACAACTACTGAGATAACACACCAGCCACTTATCAAATGCTCAGAGCCGCAGGTGGCCAGAGGCCACACTGCTGGGTACGGGGTACGCCTGGTCCTCTTAGGCATTCTGGCTTGGGCAGGCCCACCCTGGAAGTCAACAGAATATGACAGACAGGGTAGAAGTTGGAGCAAGCCTGTTCAATACTGTTTTGCAATGCAAGTTGCCAGAAATAAAGCTGAAACGTGGGAGGCACAGAAGACAAGGGAGCATGGCTGGGAGCAAAGGTTTATAAATGCAAGATCCAGTGGCTGGCACTGAGGGGCAGCAGGGTACAGCCGCCAGCTGCAACTCCAGCATCCCACATGAGCGCCTGTTCTAATCCCAGGTGCTCCGCTTCCTATTAGTAGTTGCTCCTACTAATGTGCCAGGAAAAGCTGAAGATGCTGGCCCCAGTTCCAAGTGGGTAGTCTGCCACCCACGTGGAAGACCTGGACGGAGTTCTAGACTCTAGGCTTCAACCTGTCATTGCAACCACTTGGAGAGTGAACCATGAGTGGAAGATACCTCAATACCCACCCTCCTCTCTCATGCTACCTTCCCGAAAAATGAAAGACCCACAGAAGCCAGCAAGACAAAGCTGGGAGGCCCCAGCAGCCACAGCGGTGCATAGCAATCTGACTGCCTGGCGCTGTTCACGGGACAGAGGCAGCTGGTCCAACTCGGCTGCGAAGGACTCTGCAGGGAATCTGGGACTCGTGCGGTTTATTCAGGTCTTCTGAATGGAGGAAATGTCAACACTAAGGAGATGTGGGAGGCAGCCCCCATGAGGGACGGAGCAGCAGAGAAAAGCAAGCTGCAGAGAGAGAAACAGGAAGCAGACGTGCAGAGAGGGCCCAAGAGCTGCAAGCAGGCCACCCGTGCCCCCGGCTTCACATGCCAGCTTCCAGGCCCCTCCGGACCTCCCCTGCAACCCTGCCATAGGGTTTCTTGAGCTCTCCCTCATCCTTCAACTCACCTCCTGTCTCTCTGTCTCTCTCTCTTCCCTCCCCACACCTAACTACCTCTTCTTTTAGAATGTTGGTGTCTGCTCCACGCAACTAAAGACTTACAAAGTCCTGAAAACGACCAGGCGCACAGGGCTTTACAAAATGCAAGTCCTTTTCCTCTTGAGCTGGGAGAAGGCATGGGGAGGACGCAGAGGGAATCCACGGTAAAACTGCCCGACTTCGGCACCCGAGGATTGATGGGAAGGGAGCTTCTGAGGCCTGGGTCCTGGGAAATCCGTGGTGTCCTCAACAGAGATGGAGGTGGGGCAGGGTCTCCCTGGGAGTGCAGTGCTGCCTCGGCACCGGCACCGGCACCCCATCCTCAGCCCGGGCCAGGCCGCTCATCGCTCCCCCTCCCCACGAAAGGGAGAGGCAGGGCGGGGCTGCTCCTGCCCATCCCTAGCTGTCAGCATGGGCCTGGGGATTACAGGCTTTTATCTCCTGGTCAGCTGAAAGCTTTGGCTACAACAGCCGTTTCCGGTAGTTACTTTCCAATCTGTCTTTGACACTTGCTCTCCACCCCACTCCCACTGGCCCCTGGCACTTACTCCCTGCACCACCTTCTCCCTTCCCTGGTCTTTCTTCCCTGCTGCAACCGGCCATGGAAATGGACAGGCAGTGGCTCTTTGTGATCCAGACCTAGGAGAGCCTATTTTCAACACAGGAAGAAAAACAGACTCTGTCCGTATCTTCCAGCAGTGTTTGCACACACACAAGCATGCATGTGCACACACACACACATACACACATACATGTTCATACTCTGTATCTCTCCATCATAAGTTGAATAGGATGTGGCTCCCCACATTCATGCAGAGGTTTAAACCCCAAAGTCTTATGTTGACAGTGAAAGGATTAATGCTAACGGTGGAGGGGTTAGGGTGGAGCATGATGCAATGAGGCCTTTGGGACGTGATGGGATGGGATTCCTAGGGTGCAGCCCCAGGATGCCATCACGATGCAGTTCTAAGGAGAGACCACCCAGAGGCTGGGGAAGAGCGTGCAGCCTGTGATTCTGCCGCTGGCTCATTCGTCTGCACACACTCCACCACTGCCAGCCTCCAGGAGACAACAGACTAACGGGGCTGCCCAATCTTGGACCCTGAACCTCCAAACCATAAGCCGAAATAAGCTTCCTTCCCTCCCAAGTGGCTCCTCTCGGGTATTCTGATCAAGGCAACACAAAGCTAAGACACACCCCATGTCTCCCTCCAACTTCTCCCCTCAGATGACCTAATAAGCTATCTGACAGACAGAGAACTTCTCTCTCCCTCTCCCCCCACTTGCTGTCATCCTTGCCCTCCCTCCTCCTCCCTCCCACTGCTTCTCCCCATCAGCCCCACTTAACTCTCAAGTTCTTGCTCTGGACGCACAGCGATGGAAGTGCAGTGTCTCTATGAGTGCTGCTGTTGCAGCTGCTGACTGCAGACAAGAAAGGAGAGGAGGTATCCACCCTAGCTCTACCCTGGCTCAGCCTCCCTTCTCCAGGTACCTCTGCAGTGTTGATCCTAGACATCTCTGGAATGGGAGCCACAGTCTGCATTTCACAGCCAAGGAAGCTGAGTTGCCGCAGGAGTAAAGGTGGGAGGGGTCCCATTTTCACAGGGCCCTCAGCACTGACAACCTAAGGGTCAGTGGGTCCCACTGTCCAGCCTATCGTCTCCGTTTGTGACTTCTTGTCCTCCCCCCCCACAGAGCTTTTTGGGCATCCTCCTCCAGTGTGTATGTGTTTATTTGTAAGTTAGAATCACATACAACTACATGTCCAACATTATGTACATTATAAATAGACACACTTGTTATAATGGATGTGAATAGACACACTGGAAAAATAGAAGTTGTAAAAGAAGAAGATAAAGAATAAATAGAACGAGGGGTTCCATCGTGTTCTTGCCGCACCTGGTGCATCATCCTGGCGCCTCCTGGCCGTGGGCTTGCCTTGAAGACGCCCGGTCTGCCCAGCAGCCTCTCACAGGTAATCTCTGGGGCAGACGCCATCCCTGCTTGCCAGGGCTCCAGCTCCTCCTCCTGTCCAGACCCAAGGGAGGCCGGTACTCCCCACCCTCAAGTCAGGAGTGGCTACCTCACTTGGTCTGGTCCCCTCTTCTCTCACCGCCATGAAGCCTGAAGCCCCTCATGGGAATGCAGTCTCACCAGATGTTCAGCCAGGGACCCTCAAGGGGCTAAAATGAACACACATCGGTGCACCCTGTTGGACCAAAGGTTTGGGAGTCTTGGTCCCTGCAGTGCCGCATGGCTCACCTTGATGGGTCCTCTTTGTGTGTGAGTGCCATCCCTCAAATCCTGGGGGTGTGCTCTATGGGCTGGGGTCTCCTGGTGGAGACTGCGAGTCCAACACCACCAAAGGAGGAGGAGCAGGGATGCAGTCAAGACATCAGAAACCCAGCACTGGGACGGAAGAACAAAACCTAAAGAACAAAAGGTCCCACCTGGGCGGATGTACCCTGATACTGACGGGCAGTCTGCACTCTGCTGCAAACGCCAACCCTGAACCCTGGGCTGGAGAGCCCCAAGCCGGAGAGTGACAAACAGCTCTGTCTTCCCAGCTTCTGCATGTCCTGTGTCTTCCTAATAGAGAAGAGGTCAATTTCAGGCCAGATACGCGGTCTTCTCTTAAAGGCTACTCTTTCAGCTCCTGGGGCCATGGACCTCTGTCTTTCAGAAGTTTTCAAGGGAATTAAATGGGAAGAGAACCTAAATCACTGAGGCTGCCTCACCCAGAATTTGAAACACTAACAACTCGTTTCCCAAATACCTCCCAGATTAGCTATGCCAAGGGCTGCCACTGCATTATGCCACGGGATCCCAGAGGGTGGAGGGATGCTCTGCTAGGCTAGCTTCTCTTTAGCTCAAGTCCCTGAGAGCAGCGACTCCACAAGAAAGGCTTTGGAGGCTCACAGTCTAAGGTCAGGCAGCCTGTGGGCTCGGGCATGTGGTGAGGATGAAAGATGGAGAAGGAGCGATCGATCACACGCTGAGCCAGGAAGCAGGGGACACGCAGCACGCCCAGCTCATGTATCCAACTCTGTCATGAGAACTACCTTCCCAGGGCGTGCCCCTGTGAGCCAACGACCTCCACCAGGCCCCCATCCAAGGCACCATGATTAGATCAAGTCCCACCCTTACGCCCTCAACCATTAACACCAATGCATTAACTGTTAACCTGTGTTTTGGGGTCTGAAAATCTGCATGAGTTTGGGAACCAAATCCTGTTCAAACCACAGCAGAGGAAATTAGGAGTCTGGATTCCGTCACATGCAATGTAACTGAATGTGTGGGTCCAGATATCACAGCAGAAGCCAAATAATCGCAGCTGATCCCAGATAGCATTTTCTCCGTTCTCACCTACTAGTCTGAAAGTCGTGGGCTGGTAAGGCAACTCTGCTGCTCACTGCTATTTCTGGTTCATTTTGTCGTCTTCCACTGCCACCTGACCACTGAGCTTCCTTCTCTGTCCCAGTTACTGTCTCCAGACCCACTTTCCAGATAACAGGCACAAGAGAAGCATACACTCTCACCTCATGGGCATCAACCAGAAACTGCTCATGTCATGTCACGTCTTCCCGGGGCACATTGACAAGATTTCTTCAAATGGTCAAGCTTAGCTGCAAAGGCAGCTGGGAAATGTAGTCTACAGCTGGGGATCCATTGGCCAGTTAGATTTGGGATGTTATAGCATTAAAAAAAGACAGGGGCCCCCTTAGTGGTGTAGCAGATTAAGCTACTGCCTGCTACACCAACATCCAATTTGAGTGCCAGTTCGAGTCTAGACTGTATCACTTCTGATCCAGCTCCTTGCAAATGTGCCTGGGAAAGCAGAGGAAGATGGCCTAAGTCCTTGTGTCCCTGCCTGCCACCTGGGAGACCAGGGTGGGGTTCCAGGCTCCTGGCTTCAGCTTGGCCCAACCCCACCTGCTGCAGCCATTTGGGGAGTGAACCAGCAGATGGAAGACCTCTCTCTTTCTCTCCTTCTCTCTCACTCTGCCTTTCAAAAAAGACTAAAAGAAGAAGGAGGAGGAGCGGGAGAAAAACGAGAAGAAGAGGAAGAGGAGGAGGAGGAGATTCGTGGGCGATGAGCAGCCTCGGGCTGGCTGGTACGCTCTGAGTCGCCCTTGCCATGAGCCACCCCCACCCCCCCGCCAAGCCTCCCACATGGCCAGGCTGCCATGTTCATCGCGAGCACGTGGATGCCTCTGTACTCATCTCTGTGTCCAGTTAGACGGAGCTTCCGGAGTAGAGGCTGGGTTCGCTCTGTCTATGGCTGCATTCCAGACACCTGAGAGATGCTGGTGATGACACGTGGCAGCCCCCTTAGCCACAGCTTCACTCTCCTTGCTGTCAGTGATCTGCACTTTCTGAAATCTACATATGGAGTACAATATGATATTTCGAGACTACACTTACACCACTTTTACTGTAGTGTAGCATGATAATGGTTCTGTTTTATTATTAGCTATTGTTAATTTCTTACTGTGCCTAATTTTTTTCCATTTTATTTGAAAGAGAGAGCAAGAGAGAGAGAGAGAGCTCCCATCTACTAGTTTACTCCTCAAATGCCCACACAGCCAGGGCTGGTCCAGGCCAAAGTCAAGAGCCTGGAACTCCATCTGGGTCTCCCAGGGGGGTTGTAGGAATCCACTTAAATCCACTTACTTGAGCCATCACCTGCTGCTTCCCAGAAGGAAGCAATAAGCAGGAAGCTGGACTTGGGAGAAGAGCCAGGCCTCAAATGCAGGCTCTCTGACACAGGCTGTGGATGGTCTAAGCAGCATCATGCCAAATGCCTGCCCGTATTTTTTAAAAAGACTTATTTATTTATTTTAAAAGCAGAGTGACAGAAAGACAGAGATCTCCCATCCACTGCGTCACTCCCTCAAATAGCTGTAATAGCCAGGACTAGGTCAGGAACTCCATCCAGTCTCCCACATAAGTGGCCCAAGCTCTTGGGCCATCATCCATTGCCTTCTCAGGTGTATCTGCAGGGAGCTGGAGCTGAAGCAGAGCTGGGTCTTGAACCAGAACTCTGGTAGGGGATGCCGGCATCACAAATGGTGGCTCAACCCGCTGCACCACCACCCTAGCCCACATTTTTAAAATGTGCTTTCAAAATTTTATTTTCATTTTGTTTGAAAGGCAGAGAGAGACAGAGAGCTGTGCCTAATTGATAATTTCCTTTTTTTCATAGGTATGTATGTATAGGAAAGACACAGTGCATGAGTACAGAGGGTATGGTGCTATCTGCTGCTTGAGGCAGCCACAGCAGCTCTGGCACGCACCCCTGCAGAGAGGGGGGCGGACTCCCGGACTAAGTGAATCATTTCGCGTGTGATGGTGTGAAAGCGTAATCATCACTAACCTCTGACTGTTCTCGGCCTGCCCTTCCCTTCCTCCTCCTGGCTCTGTCCAGCTGTGCCTGCCTCCCCATCCCTCCATCCCCTCCTCCCAGCCAGGCTCATTCCAGCCAGACCGGAGCCCTGGGCTCCTGTGATGCTCAACCACGAGGAAAGGAAACGGAGGGGAGGGTGAACGTTGGTGGGTGGGGGTAGGGCCACCTGCCAGGATCTGGGCTGCAGGAGGAAGAGGCTCGGAAAGAAAGGTGGGTTCAGGAAGTGTCTCTGTGGACATCATGACCTTAAAAAAATGCATCAGAGGACCGGAATTCATTGGAAATTTAGAAAACCTGCTAGGCTTTGTTTCTATGACCCAGACACGGCTTGGTGCTGACAAGCTACAGCTCAGGAGGGAATGAGTCAGAGCACTGTAGAAATGTTGGCAGAGTGCAGATCCCAGAAACCAGGCAGGGAGCTGTCGGCCTGCGCTGGATCCTCAGGAGGAAGCCACAGCTCTGCCAAAGATGGCACGTGGGTCCACAGCCCTCAGAGGCTCCAGGCAGCGCCACGCCTGGAAACCACGGTGCTCTCCAGAGAGCTCCGGGACACAGTCGTGGTCCCAATTCCATTTGACAAAACAGCCATTTCCACTGGAGACAGTATGATTCTATCCCAGGTTGGAAAATACAACATCCCTACTGTGCATGCCTGCCCAAAATGATTCATGGTCAAATTAAACATGAAAAACCCTATTTGTGATTTTTCCTGTGACTATTCATTTGCTACCAGCCCTTCAACTTTACTGCTGTTGTCTGTGCTGGCTGATACGTGAGCAGTGTTAAAAAAAAAAAAAAAAAAAAAAAAAGTAGATGAAAAGTTTAGAGGAGAAAAACTGAAAATGGAGAAAATTAATAACTGAAAGTTTCTTGTCAACTAGGGTAATACCTCTAGACTGTAAGCTGCACGAGAAAAACTGCAGTGAGGGGCCGGCACTGTGGCGCAGTGGGTTAAAGCCCTAGCCTGAAGCACCAGCATCCCATATGGACACCGGTTCTAGTCCCAGCTGCTCCTCTTCCGATCCAGCTCTCTGCTATGGCTTGGGATAGCAGTGGAGGTCGGCCCAAACACTTGGGCCCCTGCACCCACGTGGGAGACCTGGAAGAAACTCCTGGCTCCTGGCATGAACCAGCGGATGGAAGACCTCTCTCTCTGTCTCTACCTCTCTCTGTAACTCTGTCTTTGAAATAAATAAAATAAATCTTTAAAAAAAAGAAAGGAAGAAAAACTACAGTGACCGTGTTGTCCACTGCTCGGCCTGGGTCCCTGCTCGGTGCTCGGTGTTAGTCCTAGAGACTAACAGCCACTAACTACGCCTTTTGAGACCTGACCTCTCACCTGGTGCTGGGCAGCTGGGGTATAACTGGAAACTTCCTGGACCACAGCAGTGCCCACTTGTCCTTGGCTTCTCTCCAGGCCCCTTCTCAGTCATAAGTGGGTTCCAGGCTACTGGGCCACAGGCTCCACTGCTGACCTCGGAACATGGCAGAACACACTCCACATACACAAGCCCCAGATCCTAAACACTCTTGAGATCTTGGAAGTGACCTTGGACATGTGACCTGCCTGTGAAAAGGATTCCTTTTTTTTTTTTTTTAAAGATTATTTATTTATTTG
The DNA here is from genome assembly GCF_051225735.1 of Oryctolagus cuniculus. Lineage (NCBI taxonomy): Eukaryota > Metazoa > Chordata > Mammalia > Lagomorpha > Leporidae > Oryctolagus > Oryctolagus cuniculus. Next base: position 168,358,548 of record NC_142869.1, read on the forward strand.
AAAGTCAGATACACACACACACACACACAGAGAGAGAGAGAGAGAGAGAGAGAGGGAGAGAGAGAGAAAGTTCTTCCATCCGATGGTTCACTCCGCAATTGGCCGCAACAGCCAGAGTGCCAATCCAAAGCCAGGAGCCAGGAGCTTCCTCTGGGTCTCCCACATGGGTGCTGGGGCCCAAAGACTTGGGCCATCTTCCACTGCTCTCCCAGGCCATAGCAGAGAGCTGGATCAGAAGTGAAGCAGCCGGGTCTTGAACCAGCACCCATATGGGATGTCGGCACTTCAGGCCGGGGCATTAACCCGCTGCACCACAGCGCTGGCCCCCCTGAATAGGATTCCTGAGAGGGTTCTTGTTGTTCTATTTCACTTTTGTTTCTTTGCTTAATATCTTTTTTTTATGATTATAACAGGGGCTGGCACTGTGCTGCAGCGGGTTAAGCTGCTACCTGCGATGCTGGTATCCCATATCTAAGCACTAGTTTGAGTTTCAGCTGCTCTGCTTCCAGTCCAGCTTCCTGCTAATGTGCCTGGGAAAAGCAACAGATGATGGCCCAAATGCTTGAGCCCCTGTCACCTATGTGTAAGACCTGGATGGAGTTCCAGTCTCCTGGCTTCAGCCTTACCCACCCTTGGCCATTGCAGCCTTTTGGGGAGTGAGCCCATAGATGGGAGTGTGTGCTCTCTCTCTCTCTCTTGCTCTCTCTCTCTCTCTCTCTCTCTTTCTCTCTCTCTGTCTCTTCTCTCTCTGCCTTCCAATACATAAATAAATACAAAATAAATCTTTACAAAAATAAATCTTTACAAAATAAGATGATAATGAATAGCACTGTTATTTATATTGTCAATGCCCAATACCATTGGGCTGTTTTTAACTGTTCTTTTATCGTTGTGTCTAGCTTCCTTGTTAGTCATTTTTCTTTACTTACATATGCAGTACATTGATGATGCTTTGGGATGATTGAAATCCAGACAATAAACACTACAGTCCTTCAGCAACCACTGCTACCCTGGCTCTTTCCCTCAAGGGGACAACTTTTCCCTGGCTTGCTTGCACCTTGTCAGACCTTTCTCTGAGCCTCGGCATACAGGAAGGGGTCTTTGAAAAGTTCGTGGAAATGAACTCTTTTTAAAAATTTATTTGGAAGGTAAAGCAATGGTGGTGGGGGGGTGGGGGGGAGAGAGAGACATTTCATCTGATGGTTCTTTCTCCAAATGACCACAGCAGCCAGGTCTGAGCCAGACTGAAACCAGGCACAAGGAACTCCATTCTGGCCTCACATGTGGGTGGCAGGGGCTCAGCTACTTGGGCCATCCTTTGCTGCCTTCCCAGGTGCATCAGCAGGGAGCTGAATCCCAAGTGGAACCGTTGGGATTCCAACCTGTGCTCTGATACGGGCTGGTGACATTTCACCAGCTATCCACAATGCTGGCACCTGTGCTTTATATTTTAATTTCAGGTTTCCATGAACATTTTGAAGACCTCCTACAGGTATATATATGCCTAGAAAATTTAATACTGTTGTCTTGTTCTCATTTTCATTTCTATAAATGGCATGGAACAGTACAGAACTGAACCTTTTGCCCTGTGACTCCCATTTTTCGTCTGGAATATGTCTTAACATCCTTTCCATTCCTGTCTATATAACTCTACCTTCTATTTTTAACTATTTGTCTTAGTTCAGGCTCCTACTACAGGGCACCATAAATTAGGTGGCTTAAGAAAGTAGATATTTCTTTCTCATGAATCCAAGATCCAGATGCCAGCTTGCGTCTCCAGGTGAGTGCCTTGCTTGCTGATGGGCAGGGGGCCTCCTTCTTTCTGTACCCTCCCTGGTAGAGAAGGTCATCTCTCCAATCCCTTTTCTTTTTTTTTTTTAAGATTTATTTATTTATTTGGAAAGCAGAGTTACAGAGACAGAGAATGAGGGACAGAAAGAGATTTTCCAACCACTGGTTCACTCCCCAGATGGCCACAATGGCCAGGCCTGGGTCAAGCTGAAGCCAGGATCCAGGAGCTTCATCCAGGTCTCCCCGGATACAGGGGCCCAAGGACTTGGGCTATCTTCTGCTGCTTTCCCAGGTGCATTAGCAGGGAGCTGGATCGGAAGTGGAGCAGCTGGGATGTGAACCAGCACCCACATGGGATGGTGGTGTGGCAGGCAGTGCTTTATCTGCTAAGGCAAAATGCTGGCCCCTGTGGAAGACAGTTCTTCTCACACTGTTTCTTTCCTATTCACTTCCATAAATAGGGAGACACAGCAGCTGGTGTTGTGACATAGTGGGTAAAGCACTGCCTGCAATGCTAGCACCCCACATGGGTGCCAGTCCATATCCTGGTTACCCCACTTCTGACCCAGCTCCCTGCTAATGGGCTGGGAAAAGCAGCGGAAGATGGCCCAGGTCCTTAGACCCCTGCACCCATGTGAGAGATCAAGATGAAGCTCCTGGCTCCTGGCTTTGGCCTGGCCCAGCCCTGGCCATTGTGGCCATCTCAGGAGTGACCCAGCAGATGGAAGATCTTTATTTCTACCCTCTACCTCTCTATATATATTCTTTCAAATAAATAAATAAAATCTTTTTAAAAAATCAGAAGACACCGCCTGAGTAGATGATTGTGGCCAAGAAAGTCACCTGTGTACCCCTCTCTTCTCCTTCGGCACAGAGCTGGAGGGTGTTTTGGATTTCTCTGCACTTAGAGCCCCATCGGCGGGTCCCAGCCATTGAGCTGTAAGTGGAGACATGAGTACACTTCCAGGACTGGGGTACACACAGCTTCCACGGGGGACCTCCCGTGCTCTCCTACACTGCCTTGATGGGAGTAAGCGTGTGAGCCTTGGAGTCACACGTGAAGACATCAGAAACAAGAGGAAAGATGCCTGAGCCCTTAAATGACCGCTTGGAAAACAGACATGCATCAGTCTGGAAGACTTGTTTGAGGCTTCATGTAAGCAAGAAGCAAACTTCTCTCGTGCCCAAGTATGGGTTCTATGCTGAGGATTCTCCCATTAAAATGACTGTGGGTGCCATAAAAGCATTACTTCCTCCCCACATCCAAAAAAATAAAATAAAATAAAATAACAGGTAGTGGTCGCCTGGGCATTGTCATCTTTCCCAGGACAGAATGCTGCACCCTGTGAACATCTAATAATCAGGGGCGACCTGAACATGAGAACTGCTAGAATATTTCATGGTTTGGCTAAGAAAGGGATTTCATCCATGTTCCAGTCCTCCCTGTGGTCCGAGAGGGACCACGTACTGCCTGCTGGTCAGCGCTTCAGGCTTGGGGGACTGTTCCCTTGGACATGTTCCATCAGCCATCAAGGTCAATTGCTGTAGAGAATGTAGATGCTGCAGGACTGTCATTGGAGGTCGGAGACAACCTGGGCTGCCATTTGCTGTCAGAACACCACCCACGAGCTTGGGTCCAGGGGTGAGGCTGCTGCCTGGTTACCAGGTAACCAGGTGAGGTTGACTCTGTGGAGAAGAGACCCTGCCTTAGGTACAGTCATGCCCCTCATTTCTCATGAGGCCCAGTTGTGCAGCGGGCAGCTGTCACAGCTCTTTGTGCAGGCAGGCTATTGTCCTGTGACAATGAAAGGACATTCACGCAGCCCTCGAGGTGACTGCCACCCACCCAGACCCTTCCCCATTCTGTACAAGAACTGAGATTAAAGTTTCTGTGCCCTGGTTATATTCTAATAATGGCCATGAGCAGTTGATGCCTTTGACTGCCATTGGGGAGCGGTCTGGGAAGGTAACACTAAAAGGAGCTCACTCACGAGTCAAATGCAGATGAAAAAGACCAGGAGCCAGGCTGTCCAGCTCCTTCCACCAAAGCAACAGTCTTCAAATAGTCAAGTAAGGCAGGGGAAGAGAAGCAGATCTGGCTGAAGGCAGGAAGGGGGCCCCACTTTGGGTCCCACCTGCTTGCTCTGCCCTTCGCCTGTGTGACTTGCTTCCTGGAACCCTTGGGCTCTCCAGAACCTACAGGCCCTTCCAGTGCCTGTCCAAAGGTCTAGCAGGAGGGTGTGTGGCTGCACACCCAAGGGCAGAAGACCAACAAGCCTGAACGTGGAAGATGCAACCATGGACATGAAGACATGTTGCTCTGTCGATTCCCAATACTTGGCTTAGGGTCTAGCACAGAGCAGGCCCTTACTATGCAGGGAACGAAAGAATAAAAGCAGCTTAGTTTTTACATATTGCCATAGTCACAGCATGCTGGCCACAGTTTACACAGCACTTCACAATTTACATAGCACTTTCCCTTATACTGTCTCTCTCAATCCTCAGAGCCCACTGGAGTGGAGTCGAGACAGAGATCACTATCCGTGCACTGGAAACCGAATCTGAGAAAGGTCAGGTGACATCCCCAAGGCTGCCCAGCCAGATAAGGACAGTTGCAGGACCAGAACCACATCTTCAAGTTCCAAGTACTCATTATATCACCCACACTGGTAATAGGTGCCGCCATCATATTGGTAGCACCAGTGGTGACAGCAGAAAGAAGCAAAGAACGTGCAAACTCCAGTCCACGGCCATAGCACGTGCCTGGGGTCAGCTCACAAGGCTGTAAGCCCTGTCTCTTTACACAGAGTACTATGACCTCTGTTCCATGAGCACAGACCCCAGACCCCACACCACGTGGTCCATGTAGATGGCATGTCAGAGACCACTGAGGGTGCTAGACAGCATGGCAGGTTGATACCAACACTTAGCCATGAGCCGGAAACTGACTCAGAACCCCAGTCCTACATCACTCGGGAAGCCCCATCTGGGAGTTCATCTTGGAGAAGGAAGCACGAACCTGGGAACTACACTATGGACTTGGTCCATGAAACTCACATGTTTCTGAGTTGGTCTAAGAAACCTCAAAGCTAAACATCAGCCCCACCTGAAAATCTTCCAAAGGTTGCCCTATTCAGGCTCCCCACAATCTGTGCACTACTCTTAGAGCCAACTTTTCCATAAACCCATGGAGGCATGAGCAGGAAGTGTGGGGACACAGGGGTCCCATGCAAGAGAACAAACAGCAGAGTCACAGGACTTCCTCCGACCTCTAGGTTGCCCCATTTACTCTCCGTGTGTGAACTACATTCAATAATTCCTGCCCCACAGGTGGCCAGCGCTGTGAGTGCATTTTCACCCCCAGGAGAGGGATCCCTGACAATGAAGCAATGTCTTTAACCTTCCTTCTTTTGTTCTTTAAATTTCTCCTTTAATTTTTTTTTTTTTTTTTTTGGTCCATCTCAAAAGTAGAGGCTAGGGGCTGGTGGTGGTGTGTGCCAGTTCAAGTCCAGGCTGCTCTGCTTCTGACCCAGCTACCTGCTAATGCAACTTCCTGCTCATGGCAGGAGAAAATGAACAGAAAGCAGTGAAGATGGCCACGTACATGCTCCCTGCCACCTACATGGAAGAACAGGGTGGAGTTCCTGGCTCCCCGCTTTGGCCTGGCCTATCCTAGGCCATCGTGACCATTTGGGGAGTGAACCAATGGAGAGAAGATCTCTCCTCTCTCTCTCCCTCCTCCTCCCATCTCTGTCTCTATCTCCTCTCCTCCCCCCACCCCTGCTTCCTTTCCCTTCCCTTCTTTTGTCACTCTGCCTTCCAAATAAATAAATAAGCCTTTAAAAAATAGTGGTGGAGGTTAGGCAATCTGTAAGAACCTAAACCCCAACAGAGTGCACACCAAAGACTTCAGCCGAGGAGAGGCAGGGTACAGAAGCCAGCCTCTCTGGGTTAGGGCTATGGGACCATGTGAGGAAAGACCCTCCAGTCCAGCTTCACGACCCCAATTCTGCCCTTCTGAATTTGATGGCCCTAAAAAGCCACTACCTCTGAGCTCACCTGAATAAAACCAGCTAAATCTGCAGTATTTGGAATGGATCCTCCCCTCTCTCTGGGCGCCATCTTTTCCCACTGTTCACAAAGATCCTGGGAGCAGTAGCCAGATCATCACATGAAGGCGGAAATAGGTCTGGGAGGCAGACCGGGGTGTGTGCAGTCCTAGACAGAGGCTTGAGAGCTCGCTGCCACTCATCCTCCAGTGAATCTGCATGCATTTGGCGTGCGTCCTGGGAGCCGTGGAATGTACCGAAGGGAGGTGATCTGTGACATCAGCAACAAAATGCTGGCTCTCTCATCTGGGAAGCTGGACACAAAGAGGTGACCCCGGGAACAGTACCCTGGATCCACAGCCAATCTGCACACACGCTCCATACTTGACACAGGGCCTGCTCCAGGTACTTGGGTACAAGAATGACCAAGACAGACAACACTCCCTACCGCCATAGAGCACACATTGTGGCAGGGCTTGACTGTGAGTTCAGGAAATAGAAGTCTTCAGTAGTCAGAGAAGAGACCTGGGTGGGCTGACGTGGGAGCTTCTCTCCCACAGACCTCTGTTTAGCTCAGCCCACACTGGATTCATCACCTTCCCTCTTAAGGTGCCCTCTTTCTGTGAACACAGTTATCGCCACCATCCACCCACCCCTTCCAAAGCAAGAAATCCGGAGACCAGATGATCCTCAAATTCAAATTCACTTTCCTCCTCCCCTCACACCAGGCAAGCAAAGTGATGTAGATTTTGCTCCTAAATGTCTCTGAAATCTGTTCCTTCCACCCCAGCCTCCCGCAGGCCATCACTGTTTCTCAGCTACTGTGGTGGCCACTGCCATGTGCAGCCTGGTTCTCCTGCAGGGAAGTGCTTGCTGTCCAAGGACTGCTGCAGCTGCAGAGAGCTGTCCCAGCCAAGACTCGTGCATCTCAGCCTGCCTGAGGACAGCTCCGAAGGGCCACGCTCGCTGCAGAGCTTCAAGGCGGTCAGCAGAGTCTGTTGTTGGGGCTGTGCCACGGCATGACCCAGCCCTCTGCCCACTCCTTCCCACAGGCACTGAACCCAAGGGCCTCCTGCAGGCTGGAAGCCCATCCATGATGCCAAGAAAACCACAATGGCTCCCAAGTGCCTTCTGCAGCTCTGACCAACCCTGGACCAATCCCATCTCTGAATATCTATGAAATGGCTTTTCTAACTTTTTTACCTTCATGAAAGTGCTGCAGTGTGTATGAAAATCATATACAACTCAAGAGTTCTGAAGAAGAATGGCATTCCCTTCCCCCACCCACACTATCAACTTCTGGTCCTTATTTGCTATTTATAAATAACAGGTCAATGCTTCTAGTAGTTGGCACTTCTTAGTTTTAGATATCTGTTGATTTCCTAGTAAGGAAGATGAGAGTTTAGATCTTATACACACACACACACACACACACACACCCCTTGTCTATTCCCCTGAAATTGTTTTACCACAATATTCATTGTTTTTGTTGCTTTGACTTCATTATTTGCAGCTGATCCATGGATGATTACATTTTCCTCTACAATTTGCTTGTTTTTCTGGGTTAACTTACTTGCTTAGTTTGTATTTAGCCTTCAGTGGCTTCAGTGTACATATTCCCTCAAAATTCATAAGTTTCATTTCTGAGGTAGTTTGGCTAGGTATAGAATTACAGGTTCAAAAACTTTTCTGGGTTGAACATTTGGCAGGCATAGCAGTTAAGACACCACTTGGGATGCTTGAATCCCATATCAGAGTCCCTGGGTTTCAGTCCAAGCCCCAATTCCAATTCCAGCTTCATGCTAATGCACGTCCTGGGAGGCATCAGGTGACGGCTCAAGTACTTGGGTCCCTGCCACCCACATGAGAGACCCAGATTGAGTTCTGGGTTCCAGACTTTGGCCTGTCCCAGTCTTGGTTATTGTGGCCATTTGGAGAATGAACAAACAGACAGTAGATACCTCTGGGCCTGTATATTTGTCTGTCTCACTGTGTATATATGTATATATGTGTGTTTGCATTTCAAATAATTTTTATAAATAAATTTTTAAAATATACCACAGAATTCTGCAGACATGGCTTCCCCGCTCCATGGTCTAACATTTTGATGATAAGACCGATTCCAGGGGCCAGCATAGTGGGTAGAGCTGCTGCCTGCAGTGCCCACCTCCCGTGTGGGTGCCGTTTTGGGTCCCAGCTGCTTCACTTCCAATTCAGCTCTCTGCTGTGGCCTGGGAAAGCAGTAGAAGCTGGCCCGAGTCCTTGGGCCCCTGCACCCACATGGGGAACCCAAAAGAAGTTCCTGGCTCCTTTCTTTGGATCAGCCCAGCTCTAGCCATTGCAGCCATTTGGGGAGTGAATCAGCAGATGGAAGACTTTCTCTCTCTGTATCTCTCTGCCTCTGCCTCATTCTAACTTTGACTTTCAAGTAAAATAAATAAATCTTTAAAAAAAATGACCCATTCCAACTTAACTCCTGCTCTTTTTTTTTCCCTCTCCTCTCTCCTTTTTAATCTAACCATGGGATTTTTGAAATTCATGACTTGTGCTAGTGTGTTTTTTTTTTCCCTTCATTATGGTGGGCATTGAGCAGGTTCCTTCAGTCTGGAAACTCAAATTCTCTGAAGATCTCTCATTTCTGTGTGTGTGTTTTTGAAAATGTGCTCTTCATCCCCTCTGCTCTCTTTTCTACAATGTCTTTTATTCGACGTGGAATCTTCAGGATTTTCTTTATTTTCTCTTCCATTTCCATCTCTAAGTTACTTCAGTCTAATTTTTAGAAGATACTCCGCAATTTTGCCTTGTAACTTTTTTGTTACATTTCTTCCTGCTCTGTTATTTTTAATTTCTGAGATCTTGTTCTCTGAAATTCCTCGTTTTACAACCTTCTGTTCTTGTTTTATGAATGCAGCATCTTGTCTTACATCTCAAAGCATTTTAAACACGGGGATATTTTTGTTTTCCTTGTGCACAATGCCTAGCATTTGTCACTTCTGAGATCCCTCTGGCTTGCTTAGTTCAAGTTCAGCCTCATGTTAAAATCATTCCTCAAATGCCTGCTGTCCTTAGTTGTCTGTGTTTAAGGGTGAGGAACTCACACACTGACTGGAAGTGCTATCAGTACATTTTCCTCTGGTTGACCTTGCCACAAGGCAAACAGGTGGGACTGGGCCCTTTAGTTGGGAGATTCCAAATGGTGATCCTTTTAGATCTCTTCTCTTGGGGGGATTTCTTTTTTTCTTTTAAGAATTTTTTTTGTATTTATTTGAAAGGCAGAGAGAGAGAGAGAGAGAGAGAGAGAGATCCTTCTATTAGCTGGTTCATTTTCCCAAATGGCTGCAACAGCCCGGGCTGGGCCAGGCTGAAGCCAGAAGCCAGGAGCTTCTTCCAGCTCTCCCACATGGGTGCAGGGGCCCAAGCACTTGGGCCATCTTCCACAGCTTTCGAGGATTTCTTTATTCAGAGAATAATTCTTGGAAACTCATGCTCTTGGCAAAGAAGCCTGGCTGCAGCATGCTGAGAAGCTGAATGGGAGAAGAGGTGTGAGAGGTCTCAGTTGGTACACGGACTCCAACCCAACCCCAGCCTCACTTTCACCTGGAGGCTGTGAGTCCAGAGACTCTCTGGCAAACCTGTCCAGAGAGTTAAAGCTCTGTGTCTACACTGGAGTGCCACAAGAGCCCTGCATGTGCAGACTTGGAAAGGGTGTCAGGTTCCAATGCTGAGTGCACACTGGGGGCACGTGAGGAACATTTTTAGTAACTGGTGCTTGGACTCTGCTGAACCAAGTAAATCTGAGTCTTAGGGCTCAGGGACGAGGTCCTAACCTGCATTTTCTACTCTCCAGGTCAAAGTGATGCAATCTGAGGATGGAGAACCACGGTCTAACTACTCCTCACCAAGACTCCCAATCATTTCCCTGTTACCAGCCACAGAGTCTTAGCTCGGGCCGCCTTACCAGACACCACAGATTGCGTGGTTTATAGTCTCACAGTTCTGGAGGCTGGAAGTCCAAGACCAAGCTTCCAAGCACTTGACTTCTGACGAGGGCTCTCTTCCTGGCTTGTAGATGGATGCCTCCGCACTATGTTCTTTCTTGTTAGCACTCACATACACAGAGTTCTCTAGCTATTGGCTCTTCTTATAAAGAAGTTAATCCCATCAGATTGGGGCACTACCCTAAGACCTCGTTCAGCCTTATCTTCTAAAGGCCCTTTCTGTCTTACATTGGAGATAAGGCTTCAACACGTGAACCTGGGGGAGACACAATTGTGTTCACAGCACATGGTCTGCAACATCATTCATTGCCTCTGATTCCTGGCTCTTTCTGCAAACAGGTTTGCTTCTTCCTGGTGTCTCCTCAATACCAGTTCAGCTTTCTCTGCATAGCTAAGCCATTGCACTCATGCCCATTGCTTTCCAGCTTCCACAATTTTTAGACATTGTTTGCCTTTGCAATTTTTTTTTCTCTTGATGGTCATTTCAGCAGGGTTTGGGGGAGGGGACAGGAATAGATGTCCATCTGTAAGTTTACCTGGCATCCCTCAAGATTTCTCAAATGCAACCTTTGTCGTGACTCTTCCCAAACTAAAACCCTTTCACTGCTCCCCAAGACACACAGAAGGAACTTCCAAACTCATTAACCAGTGCACCCACAGTGACAAGAGAATCAACATGTGCATTCCCAAGTTTCTGGGATGTCGTCCAAAAAAGTCAACCACTTGCACACAATTTCTCTCAAGTCTCAAGTTTTATTTTTTAAGCATATGCAAATTTTGCCCCTATTCCATTGCAGCTATGTTTGTTTTAATAGGAGAATATTATTTTAAATTACTTGTCACTCAGATTGCTTTATTTTACTATCCATACTCAATCTTCAAGAAAAATGGATGCCTTCGAGGGTGAGCATGTTTATCTCACTGCTTTGTGTGTCCATGAGACGTATACTCGGTTTCAGAGGCCCATCCCTTACTCTTTAAGAATTTATTTATTTATTTGAAAGGCAGAGCCACGGAGAGGGAGAGGGAGAAACAGCGCAAGAGAGATTGTCCATCCACTGGTTCTCTCCCCAAATGGCCACAACAACTGGGGCTGGGCCAGGCCCCAGTTTCTCATGTGGATGGCAGGGACCCAAGTACTAGGGCCATCCTCTGCTGCTTCCCCAGGTGAATTAGCAGGAAGCTGGATTACAAGTGGGGCGCCTGGGACTCGAACCAGTGCTCATATGTCACAGGCCATGGCTTAACCCACTGGGCCACAACAACTGCCCCCAACTCTTACTGTTAGAGTGCCCCCTATTTTAGTGGGTCCTCTCTCTGGAGCATAGCATCTGCTTTTGGGAGATACTTAATAAATATGTGAAGAATGAACTGAACTGAATAATCTTACATGACTGGGTGGGAGTGGTGGACGTGGCTTATCAGGCAGACTGTGTAACTAAGCCAGTTTCTAAGGAAGGATGAGCACTGTCAGCTGAGTGTATGCCCCAGTGTACCCTGGGCTGGGGCTTTTCCAAGCACTCTTACACCTGATCTTTTGCTCTGAGATTCTAGGGCTGCCGTGTCCCCGGATGAGCTTTGTCCTCATGTCATTTTCACCCTGACACTTAACTCCACTGAACCTCCCTCAACTTCACGCTCTCACCTGCTCCCAGGAGGAGGCCACACGTACTCAAGGTCAAGCCAGCATGAGAAGCTGCATTCTTGGAAGCTGGGCTGCTCTTACAGGGAGGTACCCAGGAAGATACCTGAACTTTAAGTGCCACAGGGACAGTGCCCTCACCCACTGCATCGCCCACTGAAGGCGGGAATTCTTCCTCCGAGTCACTGTTCTTTCCCTGTGCTGTGGGCCCTGTGTGAGTCTTTGACACCCCAGCATGAATAGATACAGAAGCAGCTACTTATCTTCAAGGAGCCAGAGAGAGGAAGGGCCAGTGGGGCAGAGAGGTCCTCACTGGGGTTCACAGACTTTTTCAACTTTCCAACATATTAAGATGCAGATCTAGAGGTACCCCCAAAATGGAGCTCTACAGCCTTTAGGGGGTAAAAGTGGTGATGTAGGAGTCCCCGAGGTTCTCCTTTCAGTGTCTGTTGTGTGTGGCACCACAGTTGTGGTACAGGCAAACACCTGTAGAACATTCTCTTACCTTTCTCTCCTTTCAATCTATTTTTCTTTCAGCTTTTTCCTTTCATTGAAATCTTAAGTGCTGAAGAAATAGGAGTGAAGCATTTAGCCTTTGACTATAAGTAAATGTAAAATATGTTATTGCAAATCTTAAAAAAGGAGGAGGGAGGGAGGGACCGTTGTATTCTTAGAATTGTATCTATGAACTACATGAAATCTGTTCTTTATATTAATGATAAATATTTTTAAAAAGAAAAAATAAATACGAGAGAGATTGGATCAATCATTTGATGGAGAGCATTCCGAGCTTCCCGAGTAGAATTTTTGGAATTAGAGCCCATAGAAGGCAAGGAAATAATACCCTTCATGGAAATTTCTAGAAGCAATACTAATAGGGAATACATATTAACTCATTCAATCCTCACAATCCTGAAAGTGGCACTGTATTGTTTCCATTTTAGTTTGGGAACCTAAAGTTCAGAAGTCACACAAATGGAAAATTCTGGAGCTGAGTGCAAACCAGCACTGTGTCTGGTTCCAGAGTTAGAGTCTTACCCACTATCGACCTCTTGAAGTAGAAATGTAGCATCTCTCTCAACAGCTCCCAGACTCAGAGATTTTACATGCCAAGAAAATTTCAAAATAATTTGGGGGAGGGTAGATCAACACAGGATTGCCAAGTTTATATTTTGCCAAACAAGCACATTAAAAATAAATCCTATTATCACTATCATTTCATTTTTTAAATGACTTGTTAACACCACAACATGGGAAGAAGATAATCTCAGAATAAAGCAGAAACTGAATGCAGAATAAATTTAGACATAGGAGAAAAGTACATTCCCATTATTTTCTCCACTCTGCTGCGGAGCTGTGCAAACCATCTGGGACCTGCTGCGGTCCTTTCCCAGCAACTGGAGCAGAGATCACCTTGCAAGACCTGCTTTCTCAGAAGCCAGAGCCGTCCCCAGGCCACGTGGGCTCTGGCTGGGGGACTGAGACCCTCGGCGTCAACCCTGGGAACAATGCAAGGAGGAAAAGGCCATGTGTGCCCTGTCCAAAGACCCTCTACCCCAACCAGACTTCCCACGCTCCCTTCAACCTGAAATCTTCCTGGGCCAGGAGCAGTGTGTAGAAGGGGGTGGGCGAGGAGATGGAGAGAGAGAAACTGAATCAATGAAGCCGGCATTCTGAGTGGGCTGCAGAGGCCAAAGTCTGGAAAGGAAATGGGGGAGTTAATTGCCCCGGACAGAGGAGGACAAGCACAATTTGCTCAAGGCAATGGAGTGGGGCCTGATGTTCTCGCTCTTGTGTGCAGTACTCCTTCTCCAGCCCCGCTGCCATCAACTAGTGTTTATTCAGTAACTGAGTAGTTCAAAGTGAGCCTCCGGTCCTGCCCATTTGACCTTCTGAATAATTCCCTGACTCCAACCCTGCTCATCTCTTTGGTAGACCACTGCAATGGCTCTGCCCCGTGTCCCCGCTGCCCATCCATCCTCCTCTGCACTGGACTTCAAACCTGAGCATCGCGTCCCATGGGGTCTACCTCCTTCCTTTCATATCTCCTCAACGTGTCACCAAAGGAATCAGACTGGACTCCTTCAGCCCAGCACACATGGTGACACCATCACACACATAAACAGAGAGAGAGAGAGAGAGAGAGAGAGATGGAGGAGAGAGCAAACACATAACATACTTACACATCTGCATACACATATAGAGTAGCCTGGCCCCCCTGTACAGATAGACACACACTCACCCACACTCATTTGTGTCACCCTATGCTACTCCCTGCCTTATACTCAACACTCATGAAACGCAGACCTCCCTCTGGGTCATGGACAAATGCCCCTGAGCTTTTGCTCGTGCTGTTCTCTACATGGGTTACCCTCCCTCTTTTCTAACTAACTCCCACTCACCCTTTCAGACCTCACTGATGTCTGTGCTCCTCAAAGCACCACTCTGAGCTTCTCACCTGGCCACGCATCTCGCCTCTAGGCTGGGTCATGAAGGTGTGCTTGCACGCCTCATCACGGCGGCCACTAATCACGCTTCCTCACTGGGGACAAAGTACACAGCACACTCACCTTGGTATTCACAGTGCCTGCGTAGCACGTGGCACACAGCAGAAACTTAACAGGGTTTTGAACTGGACACTAAGGGCTAGAAAGCCAGACAAGACACAGACCTCCATCCTCAAGAGTTTGTAAGCTGGCTGCAGAGATGGTGCGGCGATGGGATGTAGCGTTATGAGACAATGATGGATTTGAGATCACCAAGAGTCAGAACTCACAGTGCAGGGTGGCCCCAGCAATCAGAAAAAGAAGAAAACAAAGGGGGCTGGCATCACCAAGAAGGGTCCATGGAGGCCTGAGAGAGCAGAAATGCCCAGGCAACCCCTCAGCTCCCTGCGTCGGGCTCTGTCTGACCCTGCTGCCCCGTACCTTGCCACAGCCCTCTGCCAAGCTACCCTGAAATCCTCAGCCGACCCAGAAGTACATGAAACCACACTATAGAAACAGCACCACGTTCATGTTTAACAGCACGAGAACTTTCTGAGGGTCAAGTTATTGAATCTGGAATAAGCAAATGAAAGTCTCAGAATGACTGTTTCAGGCAACTTTGAAAGGGAGTCCAGGCCAGAGAAGTATTTACGTGCGGGAAGTGAGGACGGGAAGTGAGGACGGGAAGTAGCTCCGTCAGGAGGCAGGCAGGGGAGTGGGAGATGCTGCGAGACGCCCTCTCACCTCAGCTCAGAGGGCACAGAGCCTCCAGTGACAGCACCTGCAGGAGTCAGCTTTCCATTGCTCCATAATGAAACACCTGAGGCAGGCTGCCATAAGCAGCAAGGGCTGTGCTTTGTTCGGGAGAAGCCAGGTCCGGGGCCCCCATCTGTCCCAAGACCGCAGAGAGCATCATACGGCAATGGACAGGGGGCACTTGTGCTGTGACTGGCTGGTGGTCTCCCTCTCTCTTTTCTTATAAAGCCACCAAGATTGATTCAGGCAGCTCCACCCTAATAACCTAATCAAAATCACTCTCCAAGACCCCACCTCCAAACACCACAGTCAGGTTCACTATCCACTTTCTTTACACCATTAATATAAGACACTGGGGTTTAAAGTCCTGCACGAGTTTGGGGGGACAAATCACATTCTAACCACAGTAGCATCCTCTCCAAAGAATTCCACGGGCAGAGTGAGGCCCGAGGCACAGAGTCCGCCATATGCAATCTGAATGGGGAATGAGGGTGGTAAACCCGAAGCTCAAGACCACAGACCTAAGACCAAAGTCGGCTCAGCTCTCTGCAACAACCCCAAGCCTACTGAAGGTGTCAGAGCCAGGAAGCCAGGGCAGCTGTTCAGAAATGTCCCCTGAGAGGTGGGCGCCAAGAGGCTTCCAGGAGTGCAGGGCCTGGGAGCTGGGGACCAAAGGCAACCAGGCTGGAGAGAGGAGAGAAAGGGCTAATCAGAGCCAGAGAGGGGTCGGTGCCGCGGCTCAGTAGGCTAATCCTCCGCCTAGCGGCGCCGGCACACTGGATTCTAGTCCCAGTCAGGGCGCCAGATTCTGTCCCAGTTGCCCCTCTTCCAGGCCAGCTCTCTGCTGTGGCCCGGGAGTGCAGTGGAGGATGGCCCAAGTGGTTGGGCCCTGCACCCCATGGGAGACCAGGATAAGCACCTGGCTCCTGCCTTTGGATCCGTGCGGTGTTCCGGCCACAGCGCACCAGCCACAGCGCAGCAGCCGCGGCGGCCATTGGAGGGTGAACCAACGGCAAAAGGAAGACCTTTCTCTCTGTCTCTCTCTCTCACTGTCCATTCTGCCTGTAAAAAAAAAAAAAAAATAGAGTCAGAGGGGAACTGGGGGACCAGCAGGCTGGGCCCCTAGCAACATCGGCTGGGAGGTCCCCTTAGAGTTAGGGGTTCTAGTGGTGGGGCTGCTGGGGAATAGATCTCCTAGGAACTTGAAGGTTTTAGAGAATCTACGCCAGAGGCACACCCCAAGGAGATGGAGAGGCTGTGGTCTCACACCCTGGCCTCCCTCCCATGGTCTCCGTGCAAATGCTGAAACACCCTGGTGCAGCCAGCCTACACAGCGAGACCCCACAAGCCCCAGGCAGTAGCAAAAGTTCCACACTTCCTGCTGTTGCCCTTGCATATTCACTGAAGGGCTTGAAGGGTCAGCTTTGACAGGAGGCCACACCGTGCGCTTCCCGCACTGCACGTGGGGCCCCTTTGAGCAGAGGAAGTGCTTCTGAGTCCTGTCACTCCCTGTGATTCATTCTCTTCTCTGGCCTCGGGCACTGAATCATTCAGGCCTCCCTTGGGCACAGGCGAGCCAACCCTTGCTTTTGGTATTCGAATAAGGTTGCAAAGACCATGGCCACCTGAATGCAAAGGTTACAGGAGGTGAGAAGGTGGGAAGAGTTCTGCTCCATCCAGCACCACCGCCCCACGCATCTCCTCACTCCCAGGAAGCTACGGCTACCAGCCTTCTTGGTACTGTTTGACAGACACAGGCCTTTGTAGAAATGTCTGCAATGACAGGGATGAGTAAGAGAGGATGCAGACATAGATGGTTCTACAAGTCCACTCCCAGAGAGCCTTTTGATCATTCTCTCTCGGCTCCTAGCTTCCTTCATTCCTCCCTCCCCCCTGCCCTTCCTCTCTCCTTCCCTCCCTCCCTCCCTCCCTCCTGCCTCACTCTTAGGCCACCATCTGTATGCACAATCCTTCCTTGGCCTGTGGGTGTAAAAGCCATGAATTACCTCCTCCATCGCAATGCAATGGCCCCTGTCCAAGCACCCCCACCTGCTGGGCACATAATTGAAGTGTGGTCTCTGAGTCTGCAGCTGTGACGGAGGAACTGACAGAGCCCTGAGACCAGGGCTCCCCTTGGCTGCCTTGAGCGAACAAGAATGCAATTTTCTGCCCTGTGCACGAGGGCAAACTACACAACACTCTCAGGCAGTGAAAGTGTCCTTCTATCGGGAGTAAAACACGAACAGACACCCCAGACTTGCTTTCAGCTGGGGCCTACTTGGCGGAGCCTCTGTTCTCACAGCCTCCTCCGTGCACAGCTAGGTGCACAGGAGGGACTGCCCTCCTCCTGCCTGCCCCCGGCATCAAGAGCAGATCAGCACTCCTCGTGGCAAGGCTAGGCCTAGGACAACTGGGAGACTGAATGAGGTGATGTGGGTAAAACTCCTGCAAGAGAAAGCACCGGGCATTAGTACCCATGGTGACTGGGTTCCCACAGCTCCGCTCTCTTTTACCCTTTTAACCCTGATAATGTGAAAGGAAAAAAAAAAAAAAAGAATGTTAGCGAAGCACCGAGCTCAGAGAGCAAGAGATGCTCTGTGGTGTATGCAGCCGGAATGTCTCAGCTCATGGGGACAGATATCAACAACATTCCAAGCATAATCAGCCCTTCCTTGAGCCCTGCTTAACTGCAGGAGGCAACTGAATGGGCCACTCAGGGGTCTTGCAGAACAAAGAACACATATTCCCCAAAACAGTCTTACCATTTTTATCTGCAGCTAGGAAAAAATACACGTAATTTTCCATTGAAAAATGTCCTGGCTTCTACAAATATCAAATTGCAAAAATCCTGGGGCTGGATCATCTGGGTACTGCTGCTCAGGGTCATGGATGGAAGGGCACTGCAGAGGAGACCTGGCCCCCACCCTAGTCCTGTCTCTAACCAGCTGTGGGTAACTTGGCCCAGTTGCCTCTTCTGTGAGGGGATTTGGCTGGATTCCTAATGACTGCCCGGCTCTGACGTTCTAGCATTGCACTGCCATTGACTACAAGTTGTTACAACCCAGACAGGAGTGAGCCTGGACAACCAGGGTCTGGGAGATCCCTGGCATTGTTCTCCACGCAGAGACTGTGTTCAGTTCTTGAAGAGCGGCATGCAGAAATGGCAGTGAGTCTCCAAACGGTCCCAGAGCACCTGTGTGTGCCAGACCATGCCCAATGACAGCAGTGTCATGGAACCGAAGGCTGAAGGAGTTACAGTCCTTGGGGGAGTCTTTCATGTTGCAGAAGTGACTTACAGGAACTGAGCACAGCTCACCGAGGATTTCAGACTGGATGGTGGCCCCCAGAATGGAATGTGAATTCACCCTGCAGTGTGACCATATTTGGAGATAAGCCTTAAGGTAATTAAGGTTAAAAGTTATCGTAAGGATGGGGCCCTAAATCGGTAGGATTAGTGCCCTTATAAGAAAAAAGAGACCAGAACTCGCTCTCCCTACACTTGCAAAGGGGAGGGGTCATCTGAGAACATGGAGAGGAGGCCGCCGTCTGTAAGCCAGGAAAAGAGGCCTTCCCAGAAACCAAACGTTTCCAGCCCCCTGATACGGACTTCCAGCCTGCAGAAGCAGGACACAAAACACTTCTGCTTTTCAAGCCACTTAGTCTGTGGTGTCTGTGCTGACCAAAGCACTGCAGGACAGCTCTGACTGCAGCAGACCTTTATCTGATGGATCACTACCAAGAAAGGAAACACTGCCCATCACATACAACACTTGTTAGCACTTAGAGCTTTCAGATTTGTTGAAAAGCTCTTGTAATCATTTAGGTATTTTTGCTCTTATATAAACAAAAAGGAGACATTGAAGCAAAATACAGTGATAACACTATTAACTAAAACTTGTCATTCAGAGTCCAACTCTTCCAAGTCACTTTTTGAGGCAGGATCTCTTAGAAAGAGTGCTCTCCTCCCAACTCCAAGACTTTTGCCCAAGCCCGGCCCTCATCGTCATCATGTGTGATGAAAATCAGTGCTCCTGTCTTGCCTGGGGACGGACAACTCTCTCACACCAACATCAACAACGAGATGTAACACGGTGGCATGCACTCTTGAGGGTCTTTTTCTTAGGTCCTTATCTTGGTCTGTTTGGGTTGCCATCATGGAATACCACAGACTGGGGGACTTCAGCAACATAACCTTATTTTCTCACAGTTCTGGACACTGGGAGTCAGGGTAAGGATGGGCTTGGTTTCTCCCTGGCTTGCAGATAGACATGTTCTTGCTGAGTCCTCACACTACCGTGCACCCCTGATATCTCTTCTCCTCCTCTTCCTCCTCTTTCCTCCCCTCCTTACCCCTCCCCTTCTTTCTGTCCCCCTCCTCCTTCTCCTCTCCCTCCAAGGATGTCAGTCATATTTGGATCAGGGCCCATCCATCCTATCTCATTTATCCTTAATTACCTCTTTAAATGCCCCATCTCCAAATGCAGTCACACTGGGAGCCAGGGCTTGAACATACGAATCTGGGAGAACATGATTCAGTCCACTACAGTCCTGTAGAAGATGTTACCATTACATTGCAAGAAAATACTAATTTTGTCTTTGGAATTATAAAGATTTGCTTTGCTTGCCAACATCACATTGACTTCCTGCTATTCTGTTTGCTTTCTATGTAAACTTTTTTGTTTCAGTACCAAATCAGAGTGACATCATCTTTCGGTTAACTATGAATGAGACCTCACCTATGTAATGCCAGCCATGCACCCAACTCCACTGAGAGAATGACAGTGGCAACGCCCATGGTCACAGCTGTACTTGCTCAGGCCATGATGAAAGCAGTTAAGGCTGCTTCCTGGCCCACAACCTTGCAGTAGTCATTAACAGTAAGACATATCATATCACGTCTTAGTCCATTTTGTGATTCTATAACAGAATGTCTGGGACTGGGCAAATTATGAGACAGTTATTTGGCTCTTGGGGTTGAAGGTTGGGAGCCCCAAGAACACGGCATCAGCATCCAGTGATGGCCCTCATGCTGCATTTCACCTTGGGGGCAGGCAGAAGGACAACCCAGTGACCAAGACAGGGAGCATGGGAGCTGAACCTCATGCTTGTATCAGCACCCACTCCTGAGATAATACATCCATTTTCATGATGACAGCACTGATCCGCTCATAAGGAAAGACCCCTCACAACCTAACCACTCAGAAAGGTCCTACCTCTCAACTCTGCTACGACGATGATCACAACCAACCTGAGTTTTGGAGGGATCCGTCAAACCACAGCACACCCCCAACTTCAGAAATGTCTTATCAAGAAAAGCAAACATGAGTCAGAACAAAATACAGGAAGATAAATTAGGATTTCCATGGAGTCCTTGTGCAATTTTTAATAAATGTACTTCTATAGAATGTATAAACAATTTCCATAATGCAACAGAGAAGAAATTTACTGAAGATTTCAATGAAATTTTTAATGATTCATTTGTTCTAATTTCTTTAATTTTCTAGGTAATAAACCCTTTGCTATGTGAGATGGTTATATCCAAATGTACCTAAAATGATGTTGGATCTGTTGAAAGCCAACATTTCTGTAATTAAATATAGTCAATTACAATTAAATTCCCTCTGTGTCCCATCTTGCAGATTGTTTATAACATACACAGAAGTGAAATCATTAAAACTCCAAACTGCACAAGGACTTTAGGGCCACTCGGTAGTCTGAAGTGATTGATGTCAAGCATATAAAATGCCGCGGGAATGGACAGAGTTGCCTGAGGGAGGCTTTCTCCAGCTGCGACCTGGAAGGTGGGTTAGGAGCTGGCTGAGGAGGAAGGGGTAGTCCGAGGAGAAGAATCGGCATTTACAGAGGCTTGGAGGTAAGAGAGGGCAGCTGGGCAGGAGGCCACAGTCGTGGTGCTGGGGGACAGGGTGGGCACAGCAGGACACACGGTGGAGATGAAGGCAGAGGCTGATTAGCCCCGCAGTGGGTCATGCGTGGACAAAACACTGAGTACAGACAGTCATAGTCATCCATTGCTTCATTTTTACAATAGCAAAAAATTATGAATGATCTAAATGTTTCATCAAGAAGGGACTGGATAAATAAACTACAGCCCTCCCAAACAAGAAATGCTAGAAATTTGGAAAAAAAAAAAAAAGAAGAATGTGGAACTCTATTGATGGATATACATCATGATCTCTGAGACATAATAAGTGCAGATGCAAAATAGTGAGTACCATGTAATGTAACTGGTGCTTTAAAAAAAATGGAAATATTAATTTAAGTTTGCCTATCTGTGCTAGACTACTTCTGGGAAGACCCACTAGAAACTCGGGAAGCTGATCACAACCAGAGAGGAGCACTGGGTGGCTGGGGACAGAGTGGGAGGGAGAATGTCAGTGGCCTGCTCTTTGGAATTCATGAAATCCTGAGTTTGCAAAAAGGGGAGTAGGAGAGGAGGGAGAAGAAAGATAAGTTTCAGGGCAGCTCCGGAGGACTGTGGCTCTGTGCAAAGACCTGTGTGCAGACTAATGAGGCTGGGGTCCTCCACACTCCCTCAGGAATCTATCCGGCATTGTTCTCTCAGAGCTTCACACGGGATGCTCTTTGAGAGAGACCATCAACTCCTCAAGGGCAAGTTCAGAATCCCCATAGTGCCCCACACATTCTAGACCCGGCAAACAGTGTGTGCATTCTGGCCACCAGACTCATTGGCACATCTCCCACTGCAACCACTGGAGCCTGCCCCCATCCGCAAATGCAGCAGCAACTGGCTGAGGGCCTTCTCTTCTCTTCATTGCGTCCACGAGGCCTCAGGGCCAGGGACACAAGCCCTTCTTAGCACTGCTATTGTGGTTACTCTAACAGGCACCAGGTGGGAGAGCTACCAACTGAGGACTCCCCATCCAGGAGTGAGCTGTGAGATCAATAATGCGGATCCATCCAGCCTTTTACAAAAGGAATGCAACTGTTTAAAAAAAAAATCCAGATGTCCATATCCCATATCAGAGCACTAGTTTGAGTCCTGGCTGCTTGGCTTCCGATCTAGCTTCCTGCTAATGTGCACTCTGGAAGGCAGCAGGTGATGACTCAAGTACTTGAGTGCCTGACACCCAGTTGAGAGACCTGGCTGCAGTTCCTGGATCCTGGCCTGGGACTGGCCCAGCCCTGGCAGTTGTAATGGTTTGGGAAGTGAACCAGCAGATAGAGTTCTGTCTCTCTCGGTTGCCCTTTCAAAGAAATGTTTAGATTATAAAAATAAAATTAAGCCCTTCTTTAAGAAAGAAGAGAAACTTTGGTGCAAAAAAAATTGAAATCCAGGCACAGTTTTATCATAAAACACATTTTCCATGACCTTGAAGGGCCCTGCTACTCCCTTCATTTCCCCTGGGTCTCCCTTGGCCGGACACAGACCACGCAGACTTGGCCTTGTCTGAGTAGAGACGGAAGCACACACTGGCTGTGTTCTGAGAAGGCCCACTTACTGGCTTCCTCAGTGAAGGTTTCCCTTCACTCCCCTCCCTGGCTGCCCAGGCACAGACTGGCCCCACATGTTCTTGTCTCTCCACCATCAGAGGGGCTGAGTGACCAGAAAGGTACATCTCAGCTCAGCCAAGAACATACTTGGCTTTAATGGGACTGCTGTTATTCCAGCTCCCTGTCGGCATGAGGGCCAGGGAAATAGATGGGTCCTGGACATTCCTTCATGACAGATTTAAAGAGGAAGACAGTGAAGAAAACGACAGCACTTGATTTGTGGTTTGAAAGAATGTATGAATGCATGTCCTGTTCCAAATGAAAGATGATGAATCAATTTCTGAGATGACAGTGACAGTGCTTTCTGCTGGGGCCTTGGACCCAAAGGCTTCTCTTCTGCTGGCTTCCAGTTCCAGCTCTTGAACAGGGGCGAAGGTGTGTCCTGAGTCTCTTCGTCTGATAAAAATCTCAGAGTCTGCCTCCTTCCCTCTGTTGCATTTCCAAAACCAACCGTCACCTTGAGTGCCCATCCAGGGTACAGGTAAGGAGGGGCAGGCAGAGCCACCAGGAGCCTGAGTGTGCTGGGGGACCATTAGATGCTTCCTATCAGGCTAGAAGCACACCCAGTGCCTATGGGCCCACATGTTCCAGGACGCTGTCCCTCAGCCATGTGTGGCGAAGCTTGTAGAGGTGACCCACCAACTGTAAGGATGCTTAGAGGATCCACCCCAGGACCAGGCACCAGGTCTCAATTAGCCACCTCCTGGCCCTCATTTCATGGTCCTAGCCTTTGGAAGACATGTAAGATGATGCCTTAGCCCAGGCTGCTGTAACAAAACCCAGTTAGCCCCCGCACTGGCAGGCTCCACAACCACACACTTAGCCAGAAGTTGACTAGGTACTATGGTGGTGAGACCTACAATGGTTACATGTGAACGGAACATTTTTTTTTCTTGTCATCATCCTCTGATTAGTCAGCTTTTCACTCCCACAGTGAAATACCTAAGACAAGCTGCTTAGCAAGGAAGGAAGTTTGTTCCAACTCATGGTTTTGGAGATTCGCAGACCAAGGTCAGGCAGCCCCATGGGTGTGGTATTCTTGCTGGAAGAGTTCTAAGGTGATGCAGTGTAGGACAAAGCACAGTGGAGGGAGGATCCCATGGTGAGCCATGATGTCGAGAGAGCAGCTGGGCCCAGCTCCACTTTTATGACCAACCCTCTCACTAGAATCACCTTCTGAGGGTATGCCCCCCCGAGGCCCACCCCCTAAATACCATCACTGCATTCAGTTTCCGCACCCTCAGAACCACTGATGGATGGCCCTGAGATTTGAAGTTCACCATGAGTCCAGGAGCCATATCCTATTCAACACAGAGTGTGCCCTAAGCAATAGAGTGGAGTAGCTATCTACAGTGTACAGTGGATTGGGCAGGCTCTCGTCAAATGTGCCACTCTTTTATATAAGGGATCCGAGCATCTGTGGTTGTAGGTGGGGTTCCTGTGGTCACCAGTTCCCCACAGATACCAAGGGATGATGGCACCATGGATGGGATGACTTAAACAATAGACATTTTACTTGTTTTTCTCATAGTCTTGGAGCTGGGAAGTCCAAGATCAAGATGGCCATAGACCTGACTCTTGGTAGGCCCACTTCCTGGGTGGTAGACAGCCGCCCCCTTAGCTGTGTCTTCACACATTGGAGAGAGAGCTCTGGTTCCGCCTGCCCTTCTATAATAAGGACATGAATCTCATCATGGAAAACTTACTCTCACGACCACATCTAAATGTAATTACCCACCACATTGGGGGTTAAAGCATCAACATATGCATCGCGAGGTCTCACAAACATGCAGTTCCCAGCAGGGAGGGAAGAAAAAGGGATTCCCGTGTGCCAGGCCTCATGACAGAGCGGACTGGATAGACAGAGAAGGAGCTTAGTCAGGCTGGCCTTCAGCTACAGCCTCATATGACTCAGCTCTGCCAAGTCCATCGCTCACTGAGGGAGAAGGTGAAGGGGGCTGGTGGATGGGAGATCACTGTGCTCTCTGAAGCTTGTCACCTAATGGCCTGATGACGGGAGGGTGACAGAGACAGATCAAGATAACTGCAGATTACTTCCTCGACTGCCATCATCATTAACAGCCTTCATTAGCCCATAATATACTGAGCGCACTGAGCCCAGCAGCAAATGCCACTGTTGGACATGGAAAGCAGGCCAACAAGTGGGAAGACCAGTAGCAGGAACGCACATGGCACGGCTCCTCTGACCCACACAGAGGTCTCCTGAGACACTCACCAAAGGATAAAAGGCGGACTTACGTTTCTAATCAGGCCCATGATCCTAGATTCCCACTCTCTTCTCAGTCCCTGTTCTCTCTTCCCCATTTCTTTGATCAGTAATTGCCGGCTTCTCCTCTTCTGCTTTCCTGGATGGTGACACCATCCTACATGTGCTTTTCACGTCACATTTCCCCCCAAGCTTGGCTGTATGTACTTCTTCCTTACAGTAAGTCTGTGGGGCTGGAGACTGAGACGCAGAGTCATCAGATAAATGAAACCAGGCTGGAACTAGGACCTAATTCTTAATGCAGCACCTGCTGCAAAGTCATACACACACACTACAGCACACAAATGCATACACATACACACACTGTCCCACCCATATGTGCTCACTCATCCACACTCATGTGGACACTGTCCCAGTCGCACATACACACATGCCCATGTACTGTGACTGTCCCTCTTGTCACAGATTTGCTCTCCATGTCCAACAGTGCCAAACAATCCCTAATTTTTCAAACAGGTGACTTACAGATCTTTCCCCTTACCTAATGCTACCAACAGATCAGTAACAGAAAATAGAATTTGCCCATCTCCCACAGGGCCTTTGTCGCTCCCCGTCTTCATGGAGGAACGACACAGGACCCTGCGCTGTTCTTTCGTCTGCTCGGCCCTCCCCGGGTTTGCTGCTGGTTCTTCCCGGGTTGGCTACCGTCCCTTCCACCTCCGTGGAAGGGCGGTTCCCCCTGCCACATTCCCCACTTCCGCGGGGGAGCGGCACACCGCCGGCCGGCTCTCTCGGGGGCTGCACAGGTGTTCCCTCAGATGTTCCCCTTAGATGTTCCTGGTGCATGTTGTCTCTCTCCTCCTTTATAGTCCTCTTCCGCCAATCCCAACTTGGCTGCCCACACGCCGAGTACGCTGCTCTCCTCCAATCAGGAGCAGGTCCTACAGTTTATTGGTTGAACTGGAGGCAGCTGTGTAGAAGCTGTTTTCTCCTCTCCCAGCGCCATATTGTGGGAGAGCAGATGCATAGAATAAGTCTTAATTCCAGTAACTCAGTCCAGTCTGGGTTGCTCCCCACAGGCCTTGGCCAGGGAATGCTATTAAGAGCTGCTTCTGGAGCTTTCTTCAGCCACCATAGCCTCAACAGTCATGCTGCTCAGTACTCCCAGCGTTCTTAATGAGGGCCCCTCCACTCAATATTTCTCCTACCTTCTGGGAGCATGAAAAAAGAGGTATGCAAAGGTGTCAGCCCCTACACCCTTCCCCCCTCAATCCTGCTGCGGAGGAAACACCAGTTTTATGGGGTCATACCCCCAAACACCGACAAGGCCAAGCTACTAGTGTGCAAGACCACTGTGCATTAATATAGTCAGTCCATGGGGTCTGCCTCCCAAATCCCACCATCCCAGTCTAACCATGAGACCCATCAGACAGATCCAAACTGAGCAGATTCTACAAAATACATGACCAGGACTCTTCCAAGGCATTAGGTGACGAACAAGGGAAGACTGGGAAACCATCACAGGCTGAAAGGACCACGGAGACCTGACAATCGCATGGAGTGTGGGATCCTGGACAGAAAGAAACAGTAGGGGAAGAGCTGGCAAAGACTAAATGCAGGCCCAGAGACTGTTAACACAAAGCAGCACATTGCGTGTCCCCTTGGCCTGTGAAACTGGCGACTGCCTATGTGTGACTAGGGCATGTCCTTGTGCACCTGAGCTGGAAAGGGGTGTGTGCTGCAGCAGTGTCTACGCTGGTGCTGTGTGGCGAGTGCAGACATGCCCAGTAAGTGCAGAATCGCAACCTGCCAAGTCAATGACACATTCAAAACCTTTACATGCACACACTCTCTCTCACACACAGAGTGGGAGAGAGAGAAAGAGATGGCAGAAGGGCTTTATTTTAAGATCTGCACAAAAATGAAATAGCCTGGCAAATAAAATGAACATGTTGGGTTTTAATATGTTGATATTTGGCATATAACCTATTAGAGTTGTGTTTTTTCTAGTACAACTACAAAAACGGTTTTTGTATAAGATTCACATCATGTCTGCAAAGAGGGGAGACCTGAGTCCCACCAAACAGTTCGAGAAGCCTGAGTTCCATCCTTGGATTTTATAGGTGTGAGTCTAAACAGGCTGACCTGGGATCACAGCTCCAGTTGGGAAGAGAGCCCAGGTCTCCTGGCTTGCAGACCTGGGCTCTGTGTACCAGGAACCAGTCAAGGGCAGTCCCAGCGGGGAGCCCTGCACTTACAGACAGCCTGGTGCATTCCAGAGCTCAGTGCCTGCAGACAGAACCTCTCTAAGGGGGTCATGACAATGTGCAGGAGAGTGCCAGGCTGGGGGATGTCTTAGGGACAGTGAGCAGTCACTGGTGAGTGAGAGACAGCCTGCAAGAGCGCGGAAGGAAACTCTAGGCCTCGACAGGATAAGGGAGCCGGGGTGCTGACTGTGTGTTCAGCCACTCTAGCGACAGGCCCTGGCTGAGGAAAGGTGTGATCAAGCAGCTGGGTTACAATACATAGAGAACGGGGGAGTCCCCATGGCTCTCACCGGGAAAACCCGAGACCTAGGGAGGGTGGCTCTGAAACTGTCAGAAGATAGCCAGGGACAGGCAGCTCTGAGGGAAACCACAATCCCACAATTCTATAGAAAGCGGAATAATTCACTGATAAATATTCCAATCGATCCAATTATAACCTCAAAAACAGAGTAGGGCTGGCCTTGTGGCATAGCAGGAAAGTTAAATTCCTGGCTGCTCCATTTCCAACCCGGATCTCTGCTAATGGCCTGGGAAAACACAGTGAAAGATGGCCCAAGTGTCTGGGCCCCTGCCACTCACGGGAGACCTGGATGAAGCTCCTGGCTCCTGGCTTTGGCCTGGCCCAGTCCTGGCCATTGCGGCCATCTGGGAAGTGAACCAGCAGATGGAAGATCTCTGTTTCTCCCTCTCTTTGTAACTCTAATTTTCAAATAAATAAATAAATCTTTAAAAGGAAGAAAGGTAGGAAAGTAGGAACGAAGGAAAAAAGGAAGGGAGGGAGGGAGGGAGAGAGGGGATGATCCAATGCACACAAGCATCCAAAATCTACAGCAGAGTCGCTGTACCCAGGGCCCAGCCTCTCCCAGAACACAGCAACACTCAGGGCCTCTTGCTGCCAGAGCCAGGCCAAGGGAGTGGTCCTGGGGCAGCGGCTGAGCCTGCAGGCTGCAGGGTGGAGACCTGGTCCAGGTGGCTCTGCCTGTTTAGCTGAGCGGCCTGGGTTCAGTCTTTCACGGCCCCCACAGATGCGCTTCCTCATTTTTTGAACAGGAGACTTGCTTTGCTGTTCTAAGTCAGAACCCATCACAGCTCTGTTGAAAACCCTGTTGAAAATGGTTCACCATTCCATTAAAAGAAGACCCAGGCCCATGACCATGGTGTGCAATGGGACCAGGCCACTGCCTGCCCTTCCTACCTCCTGTTATGTGGCCGCCCCTGTCCCCACTCACCCTCCAGCCTCAGAAGTCTCCTTCCAAAACAGCGGCTCAGCACTGCTGAGCCCCAGCCCTAGACCTTCCCAGGATGCCCCTTCCCACCATCCCCCCTTCCCCGAGCGAGCACCATGCAGCTGTCATTCCTAGACAGGTGCTGCTCCTGTTCACAATGACCTTGCCTATCTGTGTAGCTGCTTAGTGCCTGCCTCCCGCTATGAGAATGCCAGCAACTTGTCTTGTTCAATGCTGCATCTCCACTACAGTGCCCAGCACACAGTAGGTGCTCAATTCAAACCTATTGCGTGGATGAGTGAGTGGATTCTCCCCATACCCAACACGTCTCTCATCTTGAGTTTTTCTGCATCAGAGACACTCTCTAGATGCAATTCAGAGTCTCTTTGTCACGAAGTGGAGGCTTTGATGAACAAGTACTTGGCTAAGAGCATCTTGGGCAGGGTCTCTTTTCTGCCTCATTTTCTCTTCCTAATGTGTGACAGCCCAACACGATGGTCTGCAAGCCATCCTGAAACTGGCAGCTTCCCTCTCGCAACTGTCACATCCACCGCATCTGGTTTACAAGTCAAACGCTGGTATTTTCCCTGTCCTTGGGTAAACTCTAGCATTTGTATCAGATGGTCCCTCTGCCTTAGGAATTCAGGACTTAGAAGGATATTGAAAGTATAACCCAAGCTGGAAGAGATTTTGGATTTCCTGCATTCAACAGAGACTTTAGTAGCACAGAGAGATGACTTGGGTCCAGTCTACTGGGAGCAGCCATCACCAGCAAATGTCATATACAAATGGTCAGGGTTCTCAGGCCATGGTATCTACAACCTAGGGTGCTGGTACTACTGTCCTGCCTACAGATGTTAAGAATAAAAGACACTCCTTAAGAAGAATAATGAAGCAGGGGAACTTGCCTTCCAAGACTTCAAGATGTATTATGTATGGAGCTATATCCAGACACAAAAGTGACATTCCAGGTCACGGGAGAAAAGATGAATTTACAATAAATGGTGTCAAGCTGGTTGGCTATCCATGTCAGGAAGGGGAGGAGGAGGGAAATGTGCAAATTTCTACTCTTACTTCACATAAAAATTCCAGTAGGTAGAAGACTTAAGTATAAAAGGCAAACACTAAAACATTTAGAAGAAACCATAAGGGAGTATTTTTGTAAACTCAAGAAGGGTGTTTAGCCACTTAGGGAGGAAGAAGGTTTATTTCCATTGACAGTTTTGGAGCCCTACAGTCCAAGATCAGGTAGCCCCGTGGGTTTAGGCATCTGGTAAGACTGAAGAGTGGAGGCAAGACCATCACATCGTGAGCACACTGAGTCCATGTCCACGTGTCTTGCTACCATGATTCCATCGGGGACTCTGCCCTACCAATCTAATCCAATCCAATCATGTCCCAAAGTCCCTGCCTTCAGACACTGTAATTGGATCAAGACTCGCCCTTAATTCATCAACCATAACATTAATCCATTATGTGCTACAAAAGACTTTGGGGTTTAAATGTCGGTAGGAGTTCGGGGAGCCAGATACTATTCAAACCATAACAAAAGGGATTCACACACAGATACCCTCGAAAGAGAGAACTGGTAAAAGTGCACTACTCTACAAGAACTTCTGTGCAAAAAGAAAAAAGAAATCTGAGTTACCAAAAGATATCACTAAATGAGTAAATAATAACTGGGAGAAAACATTGCAAGGATATTTAATCTGCAAAGGATCCGTATCTAGAATACAATGAGTCTTACGAGTCAGAGAAAAAAAAGAAAATCCAAATAAAGAGCGAAAGACATGAATAGGAAAGTCACTGAAGAGAAAACAGGAAACAAACCACACTAAAAGATGAGTAACCTTTCTAGGAATCAGGAAAACATAAACTAGGGTCACGCTGACAAACCACCTAACATGTACCAGGTTAGCAAAGGGTTAAGAAATCTGAACACAAGAAGTGCCAGTGAAGGTGTGGAGTGATGGGAACTTGAGCTAGTTCAGAACTTTGGAAAACAATATGGGAACATTTTGAAAGTGAAAGCTACACCTCACACAGACGGAGTGATTCTACTCTGGCTATCGACCCTAGAGAGATTCTTCACCCTTGTACCAGGAGAAACTTACCACTTCTACCCCAGGAAACATATACAAGATGTTCTCATCAAAAGTTCGAAACCACCCACAAGTTCACCAGTAGGAGAGTGCATGCAGGGATTTTGGTACATTCCCACCATGGACTGTTCAGTAGCAGTGAAAACTGAATGCAGCACAGCTACTCACAGTATCAAGACACTCTTGGAAAGACAATGTTGAATAAAAAGCAACCTCCAAGGGCTGTCATCAATATCTTTTTCAAACTTAAAAGAAAAAGTAGAATGAAACAATGTATTGTTCAATGATTCACGTGGATAAGGAGGTAAAACTACATTTTGAAAGTCCAGAGGATAATAAACATAAAACTCAAAAAAAGTACTTACTGTGGGAGAGCAGGGCTGTGAACCCAGGGGTAGAATACATGTAGCATCCACCACATTGGTAAACCTCCACCTCTTATTTCAGGCGGTGGCCTCATGGATGGGTGTCATGCGACCAGGCTTTATTGATGACCTTAGCACACACACTGCACACATAAAATCATGTATGGGTATTTGGCCTAGCAGTCAAGGCTGCACTTGGGACACCTGCATCCCTGAGTGCCGAGTTGAGTCCTAGCTCCACTCCCAATTCTACCTTCCTACTCAGGCACACCTGGAAGGCAGCAGGTGACGGCTCAAATGGTTGTGTCTCTGCCAGCCAGGTAGGAGACTGAACTGAACATCTGGCTCTTGGTCCAGCCTTAGCTGTTGTGCATATCTGGGGGAATGAACCAGCAGATGAGAGATCTCTGTCTGTCTCCCTTTACGTCTGTTTTCAAATAACTTTTTCAATGAAATAATATATTTCTATTAAGGAAAAATGCAAAGGAGATACATCTCTGGTCCCAAATATCATTATTCTCCCCCAAACCCATTCGCCCTTTGAGGGTATGTTGAGGCTGATTAAGGGCAGATGAATTAGGGCTGTAAAATCACAGCTGTTCATTCCGTCAACAAGAATTAGGGAGCCCATACCCTGTGCCTGCCCTGGGGACTGGTCATTTAGCGAGCTGAGCAGGCCCTCGTCTTGCTCTTATGCAACTAGAGGTTGGGGCTACGCTGAGGCCTGAAGAAGCGACATGCCCCTGCTTCCTTCCTCCATGGAGTTAATGTCTTCCAGGATGTGGCCGTGGCCGTGAACAAGGAATGAGGGCCTGTTGCTGGGATGGGTCTTGATCACAATCTCCCCTGAGGTCTAGAATCTGCCTCCCAAACAAATATCACTTCGTAATGAGACTTTCTTTGGCCACCAGACTGTTCTCCACAATAATTAAAGCCCGTAGGCCTTTCTATAAAGCTGGCTCATGCCATCTGCTTGGAAAGCAGCAGCTTGAATTTGGATGTCGATGCCATGGTGGAATTGTGAATGCGAATGGCTTGGGGCTGTGGGTTTTTATTTATTTATTTTTTTATAAGCATTGGTGTGTGGCTTGTTTCCCAGGCCCCATCTTTCTCAATGCCCTGGCGAGTTTGAGCAACTCACCCCTAAACACCTGGGCTCCCTCCACACGCAGGCCTCACAGTCCCTGCCTGCCACTTGCTGTCAGAGTCTGGTGACACCAAGCCAGTCCTAGGAAGGGCAGGCGGTGGCTGATGGTCTCACTCTGCCCTCGCTGCTCCTGGAACACCTGCTAGACTACGCAGACAGTAGGTCGCTCTCTCTCCTTCCCCTGTGCTGCGACAGATGATCCAGCTGTCTAAGGACAGCGACTATGGACACAGCACGCACTCCCCGCTTTCAGCTGAGCCATACCCGGCCTGGTGAAATGAAACGAGTGCCGGCGCCGCGGCTCACTAGGCTAATCCTCCACCTTGCGGTGCTGGCACACCGGGTTCTAGTCCCGGTCGGGGCACCGGATTCTGTCCCGGTTGCCCCTCTTCCAGGCCAGCTCTCTGCTGTGGCCAGGGAGTGCAGTGGAGGATGGCCCAAGTGCTTGGGCCCTGCACCCCATGGGAGACCAGGAGAAGCACCTGGCTCCTGCCATCAGATAAGCGCTGTGTGCCGGCCGCAGCGCGCTGGCCGCGGCGGCCATTGGTGGGTGAACCAACGGCAAAGGAAGACCTTTCTCTCTGTCTCTCTCTCTCACTGTCCACTCTGCCTGTCAAAAAAAAAAAAAAATGAGATGAGTGAGTAGTCTCCTCCATCCCTTCCTCTTTGGCTAGGAACACACATTCTGTTCTGCAGTTGAGTCTTAAAAGATAGCACAAGAAAAGCTTACTGGTGTTTTAATCATTCATGGAGCTAGTAAGTGTGGGAGGGATTCCCTCGAGTCTAGTAAGAACCAGCTCTAAGCCCCACCTTTGGATGCAGAAATTAGTTATTAACCAGACTAAGAGGAAGCTGGAATGTGGATCTGCCTGAGAAGGCAGCATGAGGGGTTCACAGTGCAGCGGGAAAGCCCAAACTGCTTGTGGGTGGAGGGGCTGGAGGGCCCAAGGAGACCTCGTAACAAGGGAGCCAGGAGTGAAGAGCCAGGTTCACCCATTCCCCAGTGCTGTCCTACAGAACTTTCCACGGCAACGGAGATGCTCCGTGTCTCTGCTGACCACTATGGTAGCCACGGGCCACTTGTGTCTCGTAAGCACTTGAAGTGTAGTTAGTGTGACCAAGAGACTGAATTTCTAGCCATATTTGAATTCACTGAAACTTGAAGAGCCACATAAAGGTGATAGCTAATGTATAAGACAACAAAGTTCTAGAAAAATACTGAACTAAACCAACCAACCAACCAAAAAAACACCTGAGGGTTGTTGCAGGCAATCACTATTGTTGGCTTTCAGCAGGTTCTGAAAGTCCCAATTCAGGGACTTTATAAGGGGGACTTCCAGGGGCTATGAGAAAGGAGGACTCTATTTTCAGCTCAAGGGCGAATCCATATCTGCTGCCAAAAAATACTCCGGTGTGGGTACCAAGAGAAGGGGTGAAAGACACTGAGAAAGCCATTTGCATGTTGTTTGTAATAACCCAAACACTGGAAATAATAGAGGATTAGAGTCAAAAAAATAATAGAGTCAAAAAAAGACTGCTGTGTACTGTTGGAGGGAAGGCAAATTAGTATAGCCATCATGGAGGACAGTGTGGAGGTTCTGTAAAAAAAAAGAAAAAAAAAAACTAAAAATAGACATAGCATATGACCCAGCTGTCCCACTTTTGTGTATATATCCGACGGAAATGAAATCAGCATATGAAAGAGGTATCAACACTCACTTGTTCATTCACAATAGCCAAGATATGGGATCAACCCAGATGTCCACCGCAGGTTGAATGGATAAGGAAAATGTGGTGTGTATATCCACACCTGGACATTACTCAGCCATACAAAAGAATGGAATCCTGACATTTGCAGCAAAATGAACAGAGCTGAGATCACTAGGCTAAAGTGAAATAAGAGAGACAAATTCTCTATGTTCTGTCATATGTGGAAGTTAAAAACCAATCTGAACTTTTAATTATGATTACTAAAGGCTGAGAAGGGTGGGGAGCAAGGAGGACGGATGATGGGCCCTAAAACACAGAAACAGAAGTGACCAGTTCCAGTGTTCTACAGCACATGGGATGACCATAGCCCACATGGACTAGACCCTGTAGGAAGACCTGGAGAGGCTGCTGGGTTCCAAACACAAAGAGATAAGGAAACGGGAATGCCGATTGCCCGGCTTGACTGGAGCATGCTGTGTCTATGTTCTGAAATACCGCACTGCACCTCATAAAAATGTACAGGAATAGCATGTAAGCTTTAAAAATTTTAATGAAATAATTTTTCAACCGATATATACATAGGATGGAATAGTATATAAACATTAAAATTGTGTTTTTAAAGTTGTTTAATTGCCTAGGTGAAAAGGGGAAAAGGGAAAATTCCTTAATTAAAAAAATTGACTAAGAAAAAATAAAATTACTCATGACAGAGATGTCACAGAGGTAAATACCCTTTATACATAAGCATAGAAAAACAAAATATCCTATCAACAGGAATCATTTCTGGGTGGTGAAATTTTGAGCATTTTTACTTCCTTTTTTATCCTCTTGGTATTTTTCTAAATTTTTAATGATGATTATTTCTTATTTTAAATCAAAAAACCCCTTAGATATACACATACACTCTAAAGAGCTTTTAATAATGTGGAAAATGTACTTTAGTCATAAGCAAAATAAGAAAGCAGGACACGATACCATGTGTGTAAGTTCCATCACAACTCCACCAACTACATGTGGAGGAGAGACTGCGATGGCTGCACACTCTGGAAAAATTCTATACTTCTCTAACCACAGGACTGTTTCCTAAAGTCCTCGTTTGTGTAATCAGATGTGTGCTATTTTCTAAAATAGGGGGAACCTGAGGTGGGGTCAACTTCCTCTGAATGGGACTTCAACCTCAAATATGTAAACCACATCTTCAGGCCTGCCCCCATCCCAAGTCAGACCTGAGCCTCGTCCACCAACATCGCCCAGCACAACATCGCCCTGCCCTGCCACCTCTGCCACTACGAGTGTGCGTCACTCCCCGCTCAGTGCTGACCTTTCCTGCTCCATGTGCCCTCCCCCCAGTCCATTACCACAGCGATTCCTTGCAGATCAATAAATATGAAAGGTGATTGATTTTTCTCTCCTCCCCACCCCCACCTCCGTTCCTCTGAATGCCTCTGTCTGACACACAGAATGGGAGTGAGACCAGAAAGGAACTAGTGGTTTTCCTGGTGAGATTCTGTGCCCCATCTCTCACTCCTCCAGCCAGCCTCTCCTCTGCACTTCCAGCAACTTCAAGACCCAAGGCCACCGCCTTCATCAACCCGGCAGGTGCCCTCGCCTCCTTGGCCTCACAGTTATCCACACAGGGCACCTCCTGTCTGCGACCCTGTGGCTGAGACCCAGCCCCCAGCTGCCCAGCTCAGGTGGGAGGACAGAAACTACAGCAGCTGCCTCTGCAGCCTCCATGGTACACCTGCAGCCTTAATGTAACCAAAGAGAATTCACAGAGTTGCATCTTCGTAAAGGACCTCATTCATTCCAGCACAAAACAGGACAACTCAGAGCTTTATGTGGACCCTGTTCCAGTGGGAACTCCACCGAACCATCTCACTCAGGAGTCTAGTTCCAGAAAGCAGACAGAGGCTTGGCAGTGACAGACGTGACACTTGTTTTTTTGACCCAAGATGTCCATCACCCACCATCATTTGCGATGTGACTAACACTTGAATTTGAATTGCCATGCAGCATGGTTGATGAGCCAGACAAAATGGAAGAGAAACTGAGGCACCAAGAAATGGAGGTATTGGTCCAGTGTGCCCTTGAAAGGTGGGATTTCAGATGCACAGAAGGCTACCTTAGTTGGGTTTCTGCAGCCATAACAAAATACCTGAGGCCAGGTACTCCATGAGAAAAGAGGCTGATTCAGCTCACAGCACTGGAGACTGGAATTCCAAGAAGAGGACCCAGCTGTTTGGCTCCTGGTGACCGCCCTGCTGGCTGTGTTCCAACAAGGCCCTGAGTTAGAATGGAAACAGCCCCAGGCAGCAGGGGCCCTGCTCTGTCAGATAATCTACTCCCACTGGCATTCAGCCAGCCCTGCGCGACGCCCCATCTTTTAAAGGTCCCACCACCCACATCACTACCGGAGGACCACACCTCTAACACAGAGACCTTCGGGGAACAAACCACATCTGACCCACATCAGGAGCATCTAGCCCGGCTGGGACAGCAGCAGATATGGAGGATGAAAATGCCTAGTCTCTGGCTACACTGGTGTCTTCAGCCAAGTTTCAGTGGCCAGCCTCTCTCCAATCCGGAAAGAACACGCAGTCTATTCATAACTTTCAACTACACACCACTTGCCCTTAAAGCTCTCTGCTCAGTCATCTTATGGAACTCAGATTTCTCCTGGTGGGTGCTAACTGCCCTGCTCCCAAGTCATCAAAACAGGGACCCTGTGGGCAACCCTGTCCTGGCAGACATCTAACCACCCAGGTCAGATGGGTCTGTCCTCAGCCCATTCGTTTTCCCTCCTTCTTCTTATTCCCACCTGCCACAATGCATTCCGGCATTTCCTTAGTTTTTGTCTAAGCATTTCTAGCATGCCTTGGGTCTGCCTGTGACACTAATAATATGTGGAGGAAGGAGGACAGGCCAGCGTGAGCTCAAAGCACATTCCGCTCACCCCAGAAGCCGGCCCATTTGGCACACAGAGGAGGAACTCCTCACGTCCCACGTGAAGAGCACACATTCGTTTTGTGTGTGTGTGCTCGGGACAAGAACTGCTTGGTGCCTGGCTTACCAACCGTGCAGTGAGCATGGAGAAAACCAAGCAGATGGGAGGCAAACCGTGCCCAGGTGTAGGGAGGAGGGTTGAGTCAGGAAGGAGGAAGAGGAAGAACGTTTGGAGAAGAGAAGACATGGGAAGAGACGGGTGAGAGTCATTTCAGGCACTGAGCAAAAAAAAAAAAAAAAAATCTTTGCCAACTCCTTGGCTGGTGCTTCGCTACAAAGTCACTCCCAGAGCCAAGGTGAAGTCTGCTCGAACACAAATGTCTCAGTAACACCTTAAAAAAAGGAGTTGGTGTTTTATTCAGCTCTGAAAGCATCTCTTCGGGGAGGCTGGTGTGGAGGTGGAGCAGGAGGTGGGTGGGCACCTTGCATGAGGAAGGGCTGGCACCCTGGGAAGAGGGGAGAGAGCCCAGTGGCCAGGGGGGCCTGCGAGCTCCAACACCTCATTGGTCTTCCATGGCCAGCCCCAGTATCTGTGGCCTTTTGCTTTATGTGAGTTCTCTTTTGTCCTCCTCGACCCTCCTGCTCTGCATTTCTTCCCTCTCCCCCACAGATCCAACCCCAGGCCACAGGTGTCCCAACCTGACACGGTCAGAATTATTTGAAAAGCAATGAGACAGAAAGAGACAGAGATCTTTCATCCAGTAGTTCACTCCCCCAAATACCTGCAACAGCCAGAAGCCAGGAGCCTGGAATTCCATCTAGGTCTCTCACACTTGAGTCACCACTGCTTCTTACCCTGCACATCAGCATCCCAGGCAGCAGCTTAAGGGCTGCACCAAAGGCTGCCTCCACGGGACAGTTTCCAGACATGCCCTCCCGGGGCTCCCCCGGCCCAGGAGCTCGGGCTTTCTTGCCTCCTTCTCTCCTTCTCCTCCTTTCTGCCTTTCCCCCTGCCTCCTTCTTCTCCCCCCTTCCTCTCTTCTTCCCTTCCGTATTTATTAGACACCTATTTATGTGCTGTTGTGAACAACACACACATTAAGCCATTGTTCTTCCATTTGAAAAGCCCTTCAAAAGCTAAGCCCAAGCACAGAGAGCAGCAAGCACCTGAGTTTTCATTCTGGTTCATCACCTCCCCACAGCAAACCTCTCCTCCACCTCCTCCCCACGGCAAACCTTGGGCAACTGGAGAAGCCTCAATGTCTCTGCTTCTCTACTGAGGAAAAGGGAGCAATGGGAAAACAGAAAGCCCCGGTTTCTTTGCCTCGTGACCTTAAAAAGAAGCATATTCATTTCACCCCTCTAGGAACCCATAGAAAACCCAGTGGTGTCATTAAACACCCCAGCAAAAGATACTTCAACATTCAGAGAACGTCTTTCTGTTCTGTAAATTAATGCTTTGGTAAATCTACCCTGGAGAGTGCGTTACAATAACATCTCATTTTAAAGTAAACAGAATTCATTATTCTAGTTCAATGTAATAGAATATTTGGGTGTATGTGTGATTTTTGTTTTCTCTAACTCACACTTGGAAAAAGAACTTTCAACAAAGACCTTACCCAAAAGATGACTTTCTTTTCTAGAACTTCCACTGTCTAACAATTTCTGTATCACTCGAAGCATCGTGCATACAGCGACTGTTTTGGGGTGGCAGCACATTGCACCAGAAACAGAAAATTAGATTGAAAGTTCTGGGGCTGGTATTGTGGTTAGCAGGTTAAGCTGCTGCCTGCGGTGCCAGCATCCCATATAGGTGCAGTTTGTGTCCCGATAGCCCCACTTCTGATCCAGCTAGCTGCTAATGCACCTGGGAAGGCAGCAGAAGATGGCCCAAATATGTGGGCCCCTGCACTCATGTAGGAGACCTGCATGAACCTCCTAGGTTTGGTCTGGCCCAACTCAGGCTATTGTGGCCATTTGGGGAGTGAATCAGCAGAATTAAGATCTGTATGTGTGTGTGTGTGTGTGTGTGTGTGTGTGTGTGTGTGTCTCCCTCTCTCTCTGTAACTCTGCCTTTCAAATAAGTAACTATATCTTTAAAAAAAAAAAAGTAAGAAAAATCATGAGACCTGACTTCCCATGGTAGCATTGTTATTTACTAATTCTGTGTCCTTTTCAGTTAAGGTTCTTCCACTAGCCAGCAATGGAAACCAACTCTAAATGACCTTTTTACTTTTTAGGAATGATGTTTTGTAAGGAGTTGGAGCCGGCTATCTAAGACCGTGATGAGGAGGCAAGAGACTGGGTCTCGACTCCCAGCATCAGAGAATATGGACTTCCTTCCAGTGGTGCAGCCATTCATGAACTTAACCTTCAGGATCCTTTGACCTCTGAGTCCCTGTTTCAAATGTCAAACTCTTGGGGAAGAGACTGGTCATCTTCAGCTTGAAACCGAGAGCGCTATCTGCCTCTGAGGCCAAATCTAGGGGGAGCCACCTGACAGGGTACCAGCCCAGATGTGGCGCTGAGAGTCCACCCTCCCCAATCCCAGAAAAGTGGTCATCAACAGGACTGTGGAGTGAAGCCTCTGCCAGAGTCCCTGGGCCTGAACTCCCTCTGTGACAGTCGGAAGTTGGTCTGGGTTACACCTTAGATCCCTTCTAGCTCCTTGGTCCTGTGGCTAACAGCTCCTAGTGCTTCCTGAAAGCAACCATGGAAATCTTTGCACAACCTTCAGTGTTTCTAAAATTCAACAGACATTGTTTGTTGGGAATCAGCTTGCTGGTGCACACTAAAACACCATGTTTTGATTGATGGCCTGGAATAGTTTCAACCCAGTGGAATAACAATGGCCGTAGACTTATCAAAAGCTCTGATGGACAGTTAATTTTGATTAACATAAGATGGAGAAATGATCATTATTTAATCAATGTAACTTGATTAAAGAATGTCTTGGGAGATTCCTTTGACGTGAAAAGCATTGGCATCTTTAATCCATGTTGCAGAGGAAGCTTAATCTATGTGTGGGAAGTTGGAATTAGTTTTTTTACCAAATCTACAGAGGTCTATAAAAGAACTTTGGAAATAAGGGACTTACGGCTGCCCATACTGCCTCGGAATCCGAAGCCCGGGTGCGCTGGTGCCAGCATCTCCAAGAAGGAAAACATCAGCACAAGGACTTTAAAAGGAGGATGTTAGGTTTCGTCTCAGAAAAGCACTCATCCGTGTTCAGTCACCGCTCCTACGGGTCTCAGAAGGGGAACTCGAAGCCTACCAGGCCTGTGTGGACATTAACAATTACAACATGTTCAAATGACACATAACCAGATTATATTCTTATGTTTTAAACATTCTGGATGAACCTTGGCCTGGAAAATGACACCTTCGTTTGGTAAACTAAACAGCATAAAAGGATTCAAAGTCTCGGTTGAGCGCCAGGCTGGCTCCTAGTCCATCCTGCCCCTCCTGTGACCAGTGCCGTGTCCACACTTCGGCTACCTCTCCCTGGGGCGTAGGCTTCTTCCTTGGCAGCCCTAGATCCTGGTGATGAGGCTTGCTAGGGTTCAGTCCAGCTCTCATTTTCTGTGTTCCCAAACCAGCAGGTATTGCTTGAGCTCATCCTACGTGCCAGGCACTGCTCTCTGGGATATTAATACACAGTGTGTCCCTCACTCCCCGAGCACGTGAGAGCATTCTCACTCCAGTTTTACAGGAGGAGACTCACGCACAACCAGGCCACGTGGGGGAAAGCAGGGTCAGGGGCTACGTCCTGGGAGGCCCTCTGGGCTCAGCCCGCTCTGACAGAGGCTGCTTCCGGATCCCCTCGCCCCGTTCCTTCAACGCAACCTCAGCAGACGCTCGCTTGTGTGATTTTTTTCATCTCTGCCCTGACATCATCCCTAATCATGTAAGGTTTCTGCCTCGAAATCGTCTGCAATTTGTCTTCAGCTTTCGAGAACGGAAGAGAGGATGGCAAAGCGCCTTGCAGGTGCAGCTTCCTGGAGGACCCTTCAATGAGGCAGGAAACTCCCCTCCCAGAAGTCCCAGGGAGTTCCCTGCAGGAGTCCTGGTAGAGGGTCTGCCCCAGGGTGCTTCCCAGGAGGCAGGCAAACTACGGACTCAGAGACAGCCAGAGCCCCAGTGGGGAGGACCACCCACCAAATAAAGGGGCTGGGAAACAGAACCCAGGGCCAAGGGTCAAGGAACTGGGATTTGGCATTTGGCGCAGCAGTTAAGATGCCGCTTGGGATGTTCACATCTCATGCTGGAGTTTTGGGCCCAGGTTCTGGCTCCTCTGCTTCTGATCCAGTACCTTGGGAAGCAGCAGCTAATGGATGGAGTACCCAGATCCCTGCCACAAACGTGGGAGACAAAGATTGAGTTCTGGGCCCCTGGCTTTAGCCTGGCCCAGTTCCAGCTGTTGCAGGCAGATGTGTGAACCAGCAGATGGAAAAATCTGTCTCTGTCCCTATCTCTCTTCCTTTCAAGTAAAATGGAAATAAATATAGTTACCTTTGAAAAATAAAATTAGGATTTGCTCGCCTAAATAATAAAACCGATTAGAGAGAAAAGCATAAATATCAGAGATATTTCTCTATGGAATGCTCAGGTTTTTACATGTCTTATAAGCAGAATGTTACTGTTGAAGAGTGTTTGTACAGTAAATAGCCCTGAAGATGAGATAGGGTCTTGCTCCTGAGCAAAGAGGAATGCTTATTGCCTATTATAAGAGATGTGGGCTCGCTGAGTTCAACGCACTGTGTGTGCAGGCATCATCTGGCCACCTGCAGCCCCACCCCATTGATAATCCGGCCACAGGTTTCCTATTTGTGTCTGATCCGGGAATCTCATATTCTCTTCCAACTTGATACGGTAACGGGCTAACTGACTCATTTGTGAATATAGTAAGAATCTCAGACCCTTCACAGTTCTTGGCATTAATGATTTCTGTACAAGTTTCAGTAAAAAGAATCATGTCTTCAGAGAGGCCAACAAATTTCATTCCTTCCTCTCTGAGAACTCAGCAATATTCTCTCTCTCTCTCTCTCTTTTTTTTTTTTTTTTTTTTTTTACAGGAAGAGTGGACAGTGAGAGAGAGAGACAGAGAGAAAGGTCTTCCTTTGCCATTGGTTCACCCTCCAATGGCCGCCGTGGCCAGCGCACTGCGGCCGGTGCACCACGTTGATCCAATGGCAGGAGCCAGGTACTCATCCTGGTCTCCCATGGGGTGCAGGGCCCAAGCACTTAGGCCATCCTCCACTGCCTTCCCGGGCCACAGAGAGAGCTGGACTGGAAGAGGGGCAACCGGGACAGAATCTGGCGCCCCGACTGGGACTAGAACCCGGTGTGTCGGCGCCGCAAGGCGGAGGATTAGCCTAGTGAGCCATGGCACCGGCCAGCAATGTTCTCTTAAACTACAGGAAGAGAGAGGCAGAGTCAGGCTTTTGGACTATTAAATATGCTAATACCGGTAGGCTGACCCAGGACAATTTTGGGATCTCCTATCCTGGAAGATTTTAAAGGAAAATCTAGTTACTTATCTATCCGACACAGTCGATCTAGCCACACCTGAAGGCAAACGCAAAGGCATGGCCTTGGCAACGCTGTGATGCCTGGTGAAGAAACTCTACGCATGTACAGGCCCTGAGCTTGGTTCTTTTTCCACATAAAATGTCCACAATACAGGGGAGTTCCTCTGGTGAATTTCCTCAAAGTTTGTTAACTCTGGGACAGCCTCTCTGATTCCCAAAACCAAGTCAGCCCCCAGCCCCCAGCAAACTTTTCTAAGTGGTGAACCCTCCCGGGGTGACTCGAGGCTTGTCTGGAGAAGCTACACTCAGAAGACCACTGATGGGGACCTGATGGTGCCAATCTCTGGGACCCAGGGACCTGTTACTGCTCTCCTCTACACTTTGCAGTCCCTCCCTCTCCCCCTCTCTTCTGTCCTTCCCCAAACCTCTCACAGACACGGCTTGAGGAAGGACCAGATAGAGGTAGGGGAGGCCCAGTGAGTCAAGTCATCATTTCCCAGACGCCAGCACCTGACGGACAGGATGGCGGTGACAGCATGGCGCCCTGAGCTCCCGGGGAGAAGGTCTGACACGCACACTTCCTGACTCAGCACTGCTCTTCCAATGAAAGCGCGGGGCCCCTCTTTCCTCTTTCAGATCACTACCATCTCACATGACTCCAACTGAACCTTAGTTAGAGGAGCTGACTGGAATGCAGGGTCTTGTCCTCCTGTGGGAAAAGAATTTCGGAGGTGAGACAGAGTAGTGGTAAGCAGCGTAGCAAGGTTTAAAGAGGTATCGCATTTGTCAGAATGCACCAGAGTGCCCAGTCTACATCCAGACTGGGGCTTTCAACGGTGCGGAATCTACCTCCTCCCACCCTAGCCCCTCCTCCTGCACAAAGGGTTTCCTTGGAGTGAAACTGGTGAAATTCCTCCCCAGGTTTTATTACTCAGTATTATCAGACGGTGTAGTCCTCTTGATCCTGAGCAGAGGACTCTTCCAGGATGCTGTCCTTGGGGGCCAAGCTGGGACCACTATAAAGTTATCGGGGTACGGGCAGGACTCTGTAGTGTAAAATACTGGGCTGCTGCCAAGGCTGCTACACTCCTTTTCTTAGGCACTTTGCTTTTCTGAGGCCCTTTTCACACACATAGGCTGATTTCTATCTTCCTACCTATACATTAAGGCAAATATCAGTAAGTCCATTTTAGAGACGGAGAAATTAAAGCTTGCTATGGTTAAAAGGTCGCAAACCCTGCTGTCATGTGGCATGACTGAGACCGAAACCCAGACACCTTTCTGGATTCTCTGCAGGAGGGGTACGCCAGCAGTTGCCAGGGGTGTGATGTTTCTATTTTGCAGAAGAGGGATTTATCCAAGGCCACACGCATACAGTGGAACCAGAACTAGACGCAAGGCCTAAGGAGTCTGGTCCCAGCTCTTTACCAGTGACCCCGTGGCTTTGCCGCAGTGGATGGGAACTCATACTGAAG
The DNA here is from genome assembly GCF_051225735.1 of Oryctolagus cuniculus. Classification (NCBI taxonomy): domain Eukaryota; kingdom Metazoa; phylum Chordata; class Mammalia; order Lagomorpha; family Leporidae; genus Oryctolagus; species Oryctolagus cuniculus. The sequence goes on from NC_142869.1 coordinate 168,401,799, forward strand.
ACAAGTCATTGCTGAGAGGCTGGGCATGTGACTGAGCAGTTCAGGGAATCCCCCAAGTCTGGACACCAGGGCTGTCCACAAGGCTTCCTCTGTCCTTGGTCTCTTGGGACACAAGTCCCCATCTCGGTGGTGGCAAAGTCATGTGCTTCTGCATCAGACCAACCAGAATACGAGTCCCAGGTCTGCTGCTGGCTCCCCGAGAGCCTTGTGATGAATGACTCCACATTTCCTGGTCTTCAGTATCCTCTTCTGCAAGAAGGGATCATAAGAGTGAGCCCCTCATAGGGATACCATGAAGAAAAGAAGCCGTGTACGCAGAGCAGCAGTAAGTCGGAGCTCCTATTATCCACCACGCGGTGGGGAGCAGGTACATGGCACGAGAAGCCAGGAGAGAGGGAGAGGAAAGGTTAATGCACTGGGGACACCAGCAAAGAAGCTTGACCTTAGAGTCCTGCTCCGCAAGGTCCTCTGTGACCTGCTCTATGCCTGCTCTGGGCAGCCCTTGCTCCTCACTCGTCAGCCAGAGCTGCCTTAGCTGCCAGGATGTCTTGTGGCTCTGAGACAGCAGGGTCTCTCCTTGCCTTTGTCTCTTCCCTTTGCAGCACTGCTAAGTACAGCCCAGCAGGGCCCAGCAAACTGTGGGGCCCCGAGCCTGCTCCACCTCCCCTCACTAGAAGACAGCTGCCTTTTTTCTGCTAGCGGGGGTATCGGGCTGTACCCAGGAGAGTAAGAGGCAGGCAGATGAGCCTACTGCAATGGATACTGTGCTCGCCAAGGCATTAAAACATCCAACCGTGTCAAAGGAGCCTGGGGGAAGATGTTTACAGACACAGAAAATAGGGTCTTGATCCTGCTTCAAACCACTCCACTTCCTGTGCCTAATGCACCATTTCCGCGGCATTTGTAAAGAAAAGGCAGTGGAAGATGTTGGTTGGTGGCTCCTTTTGTTCAAAAAAAAAAAAAAAAAAAGGCTGGCTTGAAACTGATGGGGACTTAATCCATTTGCAAGATGAGATCAGCGTTTGACAGGTCTCTCTGCCTGCTGGCTGACCGGATGGAGAGGAAGCCTATGAAACACAGCAGCCTCCAAACGACCCACCTCAAATGTGAGCCGTTGGCACAGGAGAAAGACACCAGGCCAAGGTCGATGTCATGAAGCATACCCTAACATCTTGGAAGTGGGCTGTACCTTCTAGAAGAACATAAAGGAGATTTGTGCCATTCCAGGGGACACAGACCTGACCTGACCACCACCCCCAGCATGCACGCGTGCACACACACACACACACACACCAAACATCAGGTGCAACGGCTGTCCCCTCCATCCCTAGCTCTCGGTTGTCACACAGCCCCCTCTTCATGTGCCCCGGGCTGCAGCAACCCGTCCTCCATTCACTGTCACTCAGTGCATGTCCAGCTCTTGGTCCGTCCCTTCAGGAGGCTCTTGACTCATGACTGCTAGAACCAGGAGAACTCCAGAAGGCATTTGCTCCAGATTCCTCATTTCACAGACAAAGACTGCAGCCCAGAGTTGTGAAGTGATGTGTTCAAGATCACTCAACTCGAGTTGGGAGAATTGGACCTGGAACCCAATCTAAGCATTCTCTGCACCACAGGAAACCAGCTTTTGGAAACCCACTCTCTCCAAACCCATTTCCCTTGGCCCTGGCCTTATTGAAAGAGAAAATGGAACTGCAAATACTTCATCCTGGTCCCTCAAAGGAAAGCTTGCGAGAACAAGAACCCTGCTGTAGAATATTCGGTTCAGCCCCAGATCACACGAACAAAGTAGAAGCTGACCTCTCACACCATAAAAGGTTTGCCGAGGAAGTGGACAGGATGGGAAGGAAGTCACTCACAGGCATCAAGGAAGCGTGATGAAGCCAAGCTGGGGAGGGCTGTGGAACAGAAACCCTTCTGGCTCCTAGCTACACAATTCCAGGGCCCCTGGAATTAGCACGATTCGGCCTGGGAAAAGTAAGACTAAGACGAGTAAAATAAGACTTTCCTAACTGACTTCCGGTTTTAAAAGAGGTATAGCTGGAGAGGACCAGGTGAAGAGGAACAAAAAAAAGAAAAAGAAAAAGAAGAAATAGGCCTCGCTGATATGAGAAGATTCAGATCAGACATCACTGAGAATTTCCAAATAATAATAAAAAAAAAAGGCAAGCAATCAAGAAAGAACTGGGAAATGAATCTCAGAAGCTTTTTTCAGCCTGAGGCGTCAGGGTGGAGTCGTCCTCTAAGGACAGTGTTGAGGGTGAGAAGGAAAAAGTCACTGATGTTTAAGGTGTGTAGCTGACTCTGCACACCTGCTCACTGGCCACGCTGGGCCCACATCTTCCCCTGGGCAGGCTCCTCCCCGGGAGAGAGGAAGAGATGGATAAATGGAGCCACGCACTCCAGAAGCGCTCTTGGCTGGGCACGTGCAGGTTCAGATCTCCCTCCTGCGCTGGACTCGCTAAGTTATGCCTTGAGCCCATGAGATCCATGATCCGGTGGAAGGTTCCAGCAGGCTGGCAACGCCCAGTCCTGCAAGGAGGGCATGTGAATGCAGAGGAAATGGGGGGCAAGGCAGGGACAGGGAGCAAAGAAGATCACAGCAACGCATCCCCTCCTTCCCTCCCTTGTCTCCCTGCACCGAGTCCACGCTAATGAAAATCAGCCTGCACAGCTTCTTCTGCAACCCAAGAATTCGTTCAGAGCAATTTGGAGCCAATTGAATGAACAGGAATAAACGAGCAGATACCACAGTTTATGGCTGGCTGCTCCGAGGCTCCAGGCAGTGATTAGAGGCCCTCGTCCTTTTTATGCCCACAGCAAGGAGACGGGTGATAGTTGGTCCAGTTAAGAGCGCTAAACAGGAGGTGCGGCGGTGGGGAATAGGATGGGTAATTACGGCCTGTGTTAATACTGGGGCGATGGCCATGCCATCCGGACCTGAGAAATCATTAAGTGATTGAGTAAAAGATTGAAACGGTGGGAGGCAGTGATTGCTTTGTTAGGCTCACAGATAGACAAGGATGAAGTGTCCTGGGGGAGGGAAGGACAATTGCTACTTCTGGTCAGCCCTGGCTGTCGCTGGATTCTGTCCCATTATGATTCAGTGTCCCCACGCAGCAGAAGAAACAAGTCAGTCCCTCTCCCTCTCCCTCTCCCCTCCCTCTCCCTCTCCCCTCCCTCTCCCTCTCTCCCCCCTCCCTCTCTCCCTCTCCCCCTCCCTCTCCCTCTCTCCCTCTCCCTCTCCCTCTCCCCTCCCTCTCCCTCTCTCCCCCCTCCCTCTCTCCCTCTCCCCCTCCCTCTCCCTCTCTCCCTCTCCCTCTCCCTCCTCCCCCTCCCTCTCTCCCTCTCTCCCCCTCCCCCCTTCCCCTCTCCCTCTCTCCCTCTCTCCCTCTCCCTCCTCCCCCTCCCTCTCTCCCTCTCTCCCCCTCCCCCTCTCCCTCTCTCCCTCTCTCCCTCTCTCCCCCTCCCCCTCTCCCTCTCTCCCTCTCTCCCTCTCTCCCTCTCTCCCTCTCTCCCTCTCCCCCCCTCCCTCTCCCCCTCCCCCTCCCCCTCCCCCTCTCCATCTCCATCTCTATCTCACGCACATGCACACACACACACTTTCCCTGAAGTGGAACCCCTCCTCTGTGTTGTCTTCCTCCCTCCACCAGCAGGGCTTGGAGGCAGACAGTGATGCTGAGGGTCTTCTTGGAGTTTATGTTTTCTCCTCCCCAGGATGGAGAGAAGGGATGCGTTTGAGCAGCCTTGCTGTGATCTATCAGCAGCTCTCCCTCTGGTTAAGGCCACTCATTTCCAGGAGGGCTGTCCGGGGTCACAGGGACACCTGCGGCTTTGTCAGGTAACTGGGTCCCGCGGGGAGGCAGAGTCCACAGCCTTGAGTTTAGCACCAGAGAAAGTGCTGAGCAGATGTGGTTGACCGTGGTGAGCACCCTGCACACCTTAGTGAAGCATTTCAGGCAGAGGCCCCTGGGATCAGCGTGAGAAAAGGAAATGCCTCATCTTGGTTGGAACACCCACTGACTGTAGGCGTCATGCTCCTCTCCACTAGTCCAAGAAGAAAATCAAAAATCAAAGTGCCAGCTCTCAGACCCCTGCCACATACAAACATGCTTTTGTTTGGCTTTGCAGTAGTTGCACTGTAAGATTCAGTTTGGTTCATGCTCTTAAGAAACTAAAGTCATGTATTGGAGATAGGGAAGGAAACATCATTTTTATCTATAGCATAGAGAATCCAGGGTTGGAAGCAAGGGCAGGGTGCTCCAGGAGCCAAGAGGAGGAGCACCTGCTGCAGCCACAGAGCCTCAAGGGACCTCAATCTTGAAAGACAAGGGCCAGGAGCCAGCCAAGAAGAGGACAGGGTATTGCTGGTGTTCTGGGCAGAGAAGACGGCACAAGCATATGTATACAGCAGGAAAGCCGCACGGCTCATTTGCAGAATGACTGCTGGCCAAGAGTTGTGAGAACACAAGGTGTGGTACAGACAGGCAGGATGAGATCAGCAGTTCCCGGACGCACAGGCTTGAATAAATAATGAGTGCCGCTGACAGGTACCAAATGAATGAGCCGAGTGGGGTTTCACCAGATGTAAACTTTTGGAGAATGGATCTGAGGAAGCCTGGGGGCAGGGAGACCAGTTAGGAAGCTCTGGCCAAAGTCCATTCCAGGGGCCAGTGTGGTGGCACAGCAGGTTGAGCCGCCATCTGCGAGGCCAGTATCCCACTTCTGATCCAGCTCCCTGCTAATGTACCTGGGAAAGCAGCAGAAGATGGCCCAAGTGTTTGGGCCACTGCACCCATGTGGGAGACCCAGATAGAGTTCCAGGCTCCTGGCCTCATGCTGGACCAGCCCAAGTCATTACAATCATTTGGGGAGTGAACCAGTTGATGGAAGATCTCTCCCTCTCTCTGTCTCTCCCTCTCTCTAACTCTGTATTTCAAATAAATTTTTGATATGTATTGGAAAGTCAGAGTTACAGACAGAGGAAAGATACACACAGAGAGAGAGAGAGACAGAAAGAGAGAGAGAGAGAGATTGAGAGAGAGAAGTCTTCCATCTGCTGGTTCACTCCCCAGATGGCGCAACTGCCAGAGCTGGGCACGTTTGAAGCCAGAAACCAGCAGCTTCGTCCGGGTTTCCCACATGGGTATAGGGGCCCAAGGTCTTGGGCCATCTTCTACTGCTTTCCCAGTTGCATTAGCAAGGATCTGGATTAGAAGTAGAGTAGCAGTACAGGACTTAACAGCACCCATACGGGATGCCAGCGCTGCAGGATGCAGCTTTATTTGCTATGCCACAGCACTGGCCCCTCAAATAAATTTTTAAAACTAAACAAATATTTTTAAAAATCCAGCCCAAGAGGGATATTCTGGGGCCTGGCCAGGAGAGAGAGGGGAGGGGAGGGTATCCTTAGGCAAGCACGTTGCTGCTTGAGTGTATGTGGGCCACAGCGACGTCACAGAAGCAAGAGTGGCTCTAAGATTTTTGGCCTGCATGAGATTGGGAGGGTCTGACGAGGCGCTGGAGGAGGCTTGGGAGAGAAGGTTCCATCTGATCAGGTGAAGGCCAAGGTCGAGGCACACATCCTTACAGAGAGACGTCCAGGGAGTGTTAAGGCTGTATCCCAGATCCCTGGCCACTTAGAGAAGGCATTGAATGTCTCCGTGCATCAACTTCCCCAACTCTAAACTGGAATAGTCCTCCTCCTCCACTGGCCTTCTGGAAATAGATCATGAAGACCAACTTGGAAAATGCATTTCAAGCACTTTGGAAATAAAGCTGCTACATAAACACAATGGATTTCAGCGGTCCCTGCACGGGACATTCTCAGCTTGCCTACTGCTGTAGAACGATGATGGGAAAGGATGAACTCACTCTGTGACAGATCTGCTCTCCATGATGCTTAAGATGCATTTGAAAAGTACAAGTCAACAGCACCAGTTGCCTGGCTTCAACTCCTTCCCCCTTGGGTGCCATGGAGGAGCAAGGGTGCTTACCCTACAGCACGCATGCACCTTGAAGGGACCTGGGAGGCCACATGGCCCAGTGTCCTCACTTTACAGATGAGAATACTGTGACCAGAGAGAGAGGAAGCTGCACCGGAAGGGACAGGCAGCTGGTGACAAACCAAGATGAGCATGCAGCTCCCCTGACCTTCAGCAGGGCTCTCCCTGCTTACAAGGTCAACAGGCAGTGCAGTGCCAAAGCCACGGCCCTCCCACCTCAGTCCACTGGGCCTCCTGAGGACCCTGGCTCTTCTGAGCACCAAAGGAACTATTTGCAATAGTGCCTGTGCCTGCAAAGCTCTCTGAAGTTCCAAAGAGTTAGAGAGAATACATATAAATATATATATATATATATATTTCCCAGATTAATAAGCCTCTCCCTCTTCATTTCAAGCCCAGAACATTTTCTAGATTTAAATAATGCACGAGTGAATATGGATGAGGTTGGTGATGGCGAGCAGCAGAGTGGAGATGTGGAAGTGTGAATAAATTACAGTGCCTGGACCAGAATGGGGTACAAAAGGGAGCCCAGCAAGCCCAGAGGACAAGAAAAATGAGACTCCAGATGAGAAGGCAGGGGTGGGGGACAGGAAGCCGAGGCTGACCGGGGATGGGCAGAGCCCAGAGCCTCAGCCCCAGTGTAAGCCAGTGTGAACCCAGACGGCACAGCTAGAGAGGCAGGTGGAGGCGCCAGGCACACGGAGTCCCTTAGCTTCAGGGCCTGGACACCCTGGGAGTGGACGGGGGCCCCTTTAGTCTTTTCCGTGGAGCCCCTGCCACACACACACACAGGAGGTTCCTCAGGGCTGAGCCATGCACCCCAGCTCCTCGGAGACGACCCCCACGGCGACTGCTGAGCGAGAGACGTGTGTGAAGCCCACGTGCCACACGGGCCTGCGGGAGTGCCACACACACAGCCTGAGAAGTCTTCCTACGGACAAACCAGTGTAAGGTGGTTTCCCAAGAACCCCTTCCTGTCCCCCTTCACCTCGGGAGAAGCATGGGAGACCGTGCCCTGGCCCCCTTCCCATCCTGGAATGGCCTCACACTCCCCTAGTCCTCCGCAGCTCCCCAGGCCCTGAGCAAACACTTGAGCAAACTCATCCATTTTGCCAACACGTAGGCCTCCCCAGTTACCCAAAGTGAAAAGTCTCATTTTTGCATGAAGCTCCGCAAACACATCTGGCAGACACAATTTCAAGGTGATCTGCAAGCCGATGCTGAAGCCTGGAGGCCGGGGGCAAGTGCTGTGGATGATCAGAGGCAGTGAGAGAAGTCCTGTTTGTAAAAATGCAAAACACACGTAACATACAAGCTACCACATTAGCCATCTCAGGTGTACAGGTGAGTGGCCCTAAGCACACTGGCAATGCTGTGCAGACATCGCTGCAGAACTCCGCTCCTCTCCCCAGCTGAAACCCTGGCTGCTCAGTGCCCTCCCGTGACACCGGACACGGCCCTTCTGCTTGACGTCCCCATGGATCTGAGTGATCCGGGCAGCTCACATACGTTCAGCCACCCAGTACGTGTCTTTCAAGGCTCATCCTCCTGGCTCCTGGCTTCAGATTGGCACAACTCTGGCCGTTGCAGTCTGGGGAGTGAACCCACAGATGGAACACCTCCCTCCCTCTCTCTCTCTCTTCTTCTCCTTCTTTCTCTCTGTAACTCTTTTTTTTGTTTGTTTGTTTTTACAGGCAGAGTGGACAGTGAGAGAGACAGAGAGAAAGGTCTTCCTTTGCCGTTGGTTCACCCTCCAATGGCCACCGCGGCCGGCGCGCTGCGGCCGGCGCACCGCGCTGATCCGATGGCAGGAGCCAGGTGCTTATCCTGGTCTCCCATGGGGTGCAGGGCCCAAGCACTTGGGCCATCCTCCACTGCACTCGCTGGCCATAGCAGAGAGCTGGCTTGGAAGAGGGGCAACCGGGACAGAATCTGGCACCCTGACTGGGACTAGAACCTGGTGTGCTGGCGCCGCAAGCCGGAAGATTAGCCTAGTAAGCCGCGGCGCCTACTCTTTCAAATAATTAAAAAAAAAATACCCCACAAAATCAACTACTTACAAAGGGATGCATGGATGGACAGATGGCTAGACACCTCTCCCTCCTGCCCTTGGGAGTCTGTGAATCCAAGGTAAGTTCTGGAAGGGGAATGGCTCAACCGAGAGCAATCAGCATACATTTATAGGGGAAGATGGAACGACCTGGAACCCAGGGCCATTCCCTCCAAACTTAATGGCTTCTCAGAACCTGGCCCAGAAGGAAGCCATCCTGCTTGCTAACAAAGCAACACAGCCATCAAGGCCCTGTCTCCTGCTCATAGATCATTCTCCCAGCAAGATCTTGGGAGTTTGTCATGTCACGGAGGGGACCAGCTGCTCCCACGCCGAAGGCATTCAGAATCCAACTTGACCGCAAGCCCTGATGAGCCCTTGCCACTGGCCCTGGCCAGGTGACCACACGAGCCACCCACAGCTTCCCTGCAGGGCTCACAGCCCCGGGACCCTCGGCCTGTCTTATGTCTCCCACTCCCCGTCACTGAACAGTGGCCTTCTCAGGCCTGGCCGCCTTCCTTGTCCCCGGCCTTTACCGCACTAACTCTAGAGTCAGCATTGCACTTTCTGACAAGAAGGAAAAGAGCAATTAGGAGCTTTTGTCTCTGCCTTGAAGCCTGGTGATGTCATCCTCCACTCCCGTACCCAGCTCATCGCTAACCCCCATCTGGCCCCGCTGCCTCTGGTCAGGAACAGAAAGCCGAGCTGTAGTCTCCACGCCCAGGTGCTGGGGACACTGGGAAGGGAGGAAGTGCACCAGGCAGCCCAGAGTCTGCAGAGATGCCTGGGTAATCAGCGAGGTCACCGGGGCAGCTCACTGCCCCTCCCCAGCCAGGCCTGGCCCCACAGCCATCCCTCATCTGGAGTCTGGCGTGGTGGAGAAGACTAAGGGTTCATGGCCAGTGGCCATGACTGCTCTCTGCCCCACCCCACAGCACACTCTTCTCTGACCCTGCCTCGCCCAGTGTCCGGCTCAGCAAAGACCTGAGAAGGCAGAAGCAAGGAGGACAGTGGCTGGTCCCCCAGCACCAAAATATTCACCAGGCCTTGGGAGATGTGGTGAATCCCCCAAGCCTCTACTGAGTGCCTACTGTATACGAGGCGCTGAGCCAAGGACAGCAGGACATAAGGCAGATGCGGTAGTCCTCAGGGAACCTCAGCTGGGCACTGGGCCGGCCAGCGGGAGTGTGCTGAGGCTCTCTTGGGCAGAGTGGATACCAGGGGAGCCTTCGAGAGGGTCAGCTAACCCAGGGTCAGACATGAGGAAGAGCCCCCTGCAGAAAGTGGTACATGGGAAAAAGCAGAAAGCTGGGTAGGAGGTGACGAGCAGCGAGAATGGGGTTGATGTGTGAGAAGGCCCCGGGGTGGGAAAGAAGACTGTCCATTAGAGGACCTCGAGGGGCCCCGTGTGGCTGGACTGGCACAGCCAGGCTCCCTGAGCCTGTCTGCCTCACACTCCCACCTCGGTGGAGGAGCCCTAGGGGGGCCCAGGAGACTGTCGTCCCGCTTCTACCAAGACACACTGTGGTTTGTTCATGCACAGCTTCGGCTGTTAGAATCGTTTCTCTCGACTAAGAGGAAACGGGCATCAAGTAGGGAGCAGGAAAGAACGTGGGGCTTTGAATTCAGATAGACAGCACTCGGGTTCTATCTCAGCTCCCTGCCGGCTCTGTAAGCACATCCAAGTTATGTTAACCTCTCAAAGCCTCTGTTTGTTCATCTGTGAAATGGGCAGATAACATCCACCTGAAAGAATGAGAATGCGGTGCCTAGCTGAAGGCTTGGACATCTGGTCTTAGCCATCGGTCCTCCTTCTCCCTCTGGAATGAATTGGTTAGAAGAGACAATCTTTCACATTTTTAAATATTTTTTTTAATTTACTTGACAGGTAGAGTTATAGACAGTGAGAGAGACAGAGAGAAAGGTCTTCCTTCCATTGGTTCACCCCCAAATGGCTGCCATGGCTGGCACTGCGCTGATCCGAAGCCAGGAGCCAGGTGCTTCTTCCTGGTCTCCCATGTGGGTGCAGGCGACCAAGGACCTGGGCCATCCACCACTGCCTTCCCAGGCCGCAGCAGAGAGCTGGACTGGAAGAAGAGCAGCTGGGACTAGAACCCGGAGCCCATATGGGATGCTGGCGCCACAGGCAAAGGATTAACCAAGTGAGCCACGGTGCTGGCCCCAATCTTTCACGTTTTTTAAGGCTCCCTAAGTCTCACGACTCCCAGTTCCTTGGACCATTTCTCACACCACATGGTCCCTCACCATCTGGTTGCAGACCCCAGGATAATCCGGTCACACCAGCTGCGTGAGGGTGTGGTTCACCTGTCTCACTCATGCTCCATGCCCAGCACCCAGCACCCAGCCCCGCACACAGTGAGCAATCGGCATATGCCCTTGCTGAGTGAATGACTGCCATCTGCCTAACACAGCCCCTGGTTTTCTTCGTTTTCAAGGAGTTTGTGCCATAGCCTTGACTCATAGCAGGCGAAGGGGCACTGGGAACCCCAGGATATTCACACATGAGCCGCTACTGACCTGAGCCTCCGTCACCCTGTTCTCACTCAGTTCATCTTTGAACTGAAGGCAGGACTTTGATTTATCCCCCCTACATTTTATCTTGTTAGTTTCAGTCCATTGTTCTGGCCTGCCCAGACCTTTTAGAATCTTCACTCTGTCATCCGGCATATTAGCTCTCCGGCCTACCTCCCCGTCATCTATCACTTTGTTAAGCATGCCTCCTATGTCTCCATGTTTCTGAGGATAAAATGTCAAAGACGACAGGCACACTGTGTGGTTCTCTAGGGGACTGGACAAGCCTCCCATGACCCAGCACTGGGAACCTCCTTGTTGACATGGGTTCATTACTCAACACATCTCGGGGGACAATTGTTACACCAGCGAGGAAGCCTCCATGCAGCCCTCCTCGCCACCTCTTGTCCACAACATGGCAAGAGGCACTGCGAAGTCCCTGTCTCAAAGTCCTTGCTGTATTAGTGGCCATCAAGTACGGGGCCCACCACGCGCCAGGTGTACCAGACACTAGCTCATTTAACCCTTGCAGCAACAACAGCAGCAGTTGCAGCGCTGACAAGGAAATCATCAGCAAGCCCGGGTTTGAGTCTTGACTCTGCCTCTGCTGGCTGGGCAGCTCTGGGCAATGGATTTTCAGAGCGGGCCATTTGCTGAAGCGTTGTATCATAATGGGTTATTTTTCGCTCAGGTCCCTTTGCCATCCCAGGGGTGGTCTCCCACAAGGCAGTGCAGGGACCAAGGAGCCTGACTTGTAAGGGCTTCTACTCAGAGGCCTCCAGGGAGTTTTCTGCATTCAGCCAAATACAAGGAGGATGGGGAATTCCAAGGCAGGGATAATTCTGACATGTCACTCCGCCCACAGACCATTGGTCAGAATTGGTCACGTGACCACTTCAATGCACAAGCAGCTAGGAAACCCGCAGCGTGTGGGTTGGTGAGCACTACTCATCTCCGTTTCAATAGTGCTTCCCATTTACCCATCCACATCATGGATATGTACTATTCTCTCCCTCACTACATATTAGGGACCTCTAGACAATCAAATAAATAGGAGAGGGGGAGAGAATGAGAAGAGGGCAGGTTGGATGGGAGATTTACCATGTTGGCCACAAAACCTGGGTAGTGGTTGGCACAGTGGTTAAGACGCTCCCATGTCCCCCTCTGGAGTGTCCGGGTTAGATTCTGGGGAGGCAGCAGGTGACAGTTCAAGTAGTTGGGTCCCTGTCACCCACGTGGGAGACGTGGATTGAGTTCCTGGCTCCAGGGTTCAGCTTCACCTGGTATTGCTGTTGTAGGCATTTTGTGAGTGACCCAGTAGCCAGAATATCTCTCCAGCTATCTGTCTCGTTCTGCGTGTGTGTGTCTGTGTGTGTATTGTGTGTATGTATGTGTGTGTGACAGTCTACCTTTCAAATAAATAGGAAATAATTACAGTTTTAAAAAAATAATTGTCTTGGGGCCGGCGCTGTGGCACAGTAGGTTAATCCTCCAGCTGAGGTGCCAGCATCCCATATGGGCACCGGTTCTAGTCCCGGCTACTTCTCTTCCAATCTAGCTCTCTGTTGTGGCCTGGGAAAGCAGTGGAAGATCGCCCAGGTGCTTGGGCCCCGTACCCACGTGGAAGACCTGGAAGAAGCATCTGGCTTCTGGCTTTGGATCGGCACAGCTCTGGCCATTGCAGGCAGCCATTTAGGGAGTACCAGTGGATGGAAGACCTTTCTCTCTGTCTTTCCTTCTCACTGTCTGTAACTCTACCTCTCAAATAAATAAATAAAATATTTTTAAAAAATAATTGTCTCACGTGGTTGTAGGGTCAGCAAGGCTGGAATCAACGGGGACTCCAGTGGGGGTTGATGTCACACGTGAGGTCCAAGACAGTCTGAAGGCAGAATACCCTCCTCCCAAGGGACCTCCATCTTTCCTCTAAGTTAAGCTTTCCATTGACTGCATGAGGCCCACTCACATTGTAGAGGGCAATCTACCCTATTCAGTGTCTACTTAGTTATGTAAATGTTAATCACATCTAAAAAATACTTTCACAGCAGCATCTACACAGATGTAAACTGAACAACAGGGCACCATGGTTTAGCCAAGTGGGCACATAAAACCAACCTCACAATGGCATTGTAAGAATTAAAAGAGGGGCCAGCGCCACGGCTCACTAGGCTAATCCTCTGCATGCGGTGCCAGCACCCCAGGTTCTAGTCCAGGTTGGGGCACCCGGATTCTGTCCCGGCTGCTCCTCTTCCAGTCCAGCTCTCTGCTGTGGCCTGGGAGTGCAGTGGAGGATGGCCCAAGTGCTTGGGCCCTGCACCCACATGGGAGACCAGGAGGAAGCACCTGGCTCCTGGCTTTGGATTGGCGCAGCGCGGCGGCATTTGGGGGGTGAACCAATAGAAGGAAGACCTTTCTCTCTCTCTCTCTCACTGTCTGACTCTGCCTGTTAAAAAAAAAAAAAAAAAAAAAAGAATTAAAAGACCTGTGCCTGAAAACTATGTGTGACTCCAATTTGGTCCACTTCCTAAAACGGAATAAATACTCAAAAAATACTTGCAATTATTATTGTCCCGTTTTACAGATGAACGGATTAGGCCTCAAACAAGTAAAGCAACTTGCCCAAGACTACTGCTGCCAAACTCCAGAGTCAATGTTTCTCCATTCGCCCCATGGCTCCCTGGGGCCAGGGAGTCAGGAGCAGCTGCTCTCCGGGTCAGATGGGAGGTCAGGAGGTCAGGGGTCAGCCTGGGGAGAAGCTGCTTAAAGGGAAGGCAGCACTCAGACAGAGTGCCTAACACCTGGGTACGTTGTGTGCACTCAAAACATGCACCAACTAAAATACAGTGCAGATGTGAAATGACAGTGTAGATGTGGCACGAGACAGAGAGCCAGTCCCTTGCTGGAGGACAGGCTCAGGAAGACGGTTTTCTTTCCTGTGATTGGATAGGCCTCCAGCCCCACCAGCATCAGCCACAACCGGTATGAGCTGGTCCCTTAGGCCCTCAGTGGCAGGGCTGGGTCTCCTCATGCGAGCCTTGGCCGATGCTGGTGAATAAGGGCCTGCTCTGCCGTCTGCAGGAGCACCTTGGTCAAACATCGTTGGTCAGAGGATGGCAAAGCTGAGCCTGAGAACCCCAGGTGCTGTTTCCAGGCCAGCCCCAACAGAAGCCTAGAGAAACAAGGCTAGCCAGGCTCATGTGGGTGACGGTAGAATGTGGAAACAGCCAGAGTGTGGCTGGTGACACACTAACTCTCCCCTCTAGGGAGTCACAGAAGCCCCATGTTGCAGCAGCAGGCCAGAAACAGAGACAGAAGAGAAGTACATCAGGAGTCAGGCCGATGCTGCTCCCCGCCCCCTGCTGCTCCAGGCAGCCCCTGGGCTGATCCGCCGGCCCGTATTCCAGCCAAGCCACGAACACCACCTCTACATGCTTCTCCCAGCTGCACAGAGCCCTGGACTAGGTAAGTCCCGGGTACTGGCCATGAAGCCATCGAGAACACCAGGGAAACCACTGGTCCCTGTGGAGCTGCAATTTTCCTCCTCTGTTAGGGGACTATTTTCCACTAGTCCAACCAGCTACACATTCCCTGTGTCAACACAGCTTGGAAAACCATAAAGCAGTGCCCTGTGTGCAGCAGGGTTATGTGTGGGGAGCAACTCGGACTAGACTGTTACTGGAATTAAGACTTATTCTATGCATCTGCTCTCCCACAATATGGCGCTGGGAGAGGAGCAAACAGCTTCTACACAGCTGCCTCTCACCAACTTGACAAGCTGCAGGAGCTGCTCCTGATTGGAGGAGAGCAGCGTGCTCGGCGTGTGGGTAGCAGAGTTGGGATTGGTGGAAGAGGACTATAAAAGAGGAGAGAGACAACATGCACCAGGAACACCTGAGGAACATCTGAGCAGGCCCCGAGAGAGTCGGCCGGCGGTGTGCCGCTCCCCTGCGGAAGTGGGGAAAGTGGCAGGGGGAACCGCCCTTCCACGGAGGTGGAAGGGACGGTAGCCAACCCGGGAAGAACCAGCAGCAAACCCGGGGAGGGCCGAGCAGACAAAAGAACAGCGCAGGGTCCTGTGTCATTCCTCCACGAAGAGGGGGAGCGACAGTTATGGGCATCACTGTGTTCAGGAAAGAGACTCGAGGCAGCTCCCACCCCAGCTGGTGCAGACCTGGGCAGGGGGATGCTCCTCGGCGGTCTGCCCTTACCATGGCATCTCAGGCTGTGGATGCTGGTTGCATCTGGCGCCATCCCGCTCACCAAGCATTTCAGCCATGGGAAAGGCACTGGAGGATGAAGGCTTCTCTGTGAATGCATGCTAGGGCGGGCAACACGATGGCCCTCCCAGGAGAGGCCTGTGAGTGCCTCCCCAAAACGTGCGGATTTGCCACCTTGCATGGAGAGAGGCCTTGCAGATTTGATTAAGGTTAAGGTGCTTCTGATGGGACAAGTGTCCCATGTCACGCAGGTAGACCCTGTCTAAATCATCCAAGTCCTTAAGAGCACAGAACTTTTGCCAGCTCTGCCCAGGGGGATGCACAACCACAGGAGGGTCAGAGAGATACAGCCACGTCGGCTCTGAAGATAGGGAGAGGGAGCCAGAAGCCAAGCAGTGTGGGTGGCCCCCAGATGCTGGAAAAGCACAGAAGCACAGCAGTGAGCTTTCCACAGACCCTCCAGGAAGGACCCCAGCCCTGCGGACTCTGTGACTCCGCCTGGTGAGACAGGGGCACAGTCCCCACTTAGAAGCCCTACGACAGTAAATCTGGGTCCTTGTAATCCACCAGCTGTGTGGCAGTCACAGCCACACTGGAAAACTAATATACAAGCCAAGAAGAAGACGAGAGAAGCAGGCTTGGGGCTGGCATCGTGCACAGCTGGTTAAGTCTCTGCTTCTGCTGTTGGCATCCCATATGAGCGCCTGTTACAGCCCCAACGGCTCTGCTTCCCATCCAGCTCCTTGCTGGTGAGCCTGGGAAGGTGGCAGAGGATGCATCAGGTACTTGGGCCCCTGCCACCCATGTGGGAGACCCAGATGGAGTTCCCAGCTCCTGGCTTCAGCCTGGCCCAGCCCCTGGCTGTTGCAGTTATTTGGGGATCATCTGTGCATGGAAGATCTCTCGCTCGATCTTGCTCTCAGTAACTCTGCCTTTCAAACAAATAAATACATGGATATATTTTTAAAAGTAGGCTCATGTTACCCGGAACAAATAGAGAAGAGTAAATAGAAAATGAAGACCCCAAACAATGCCCAGACTGACTCTCCTATCCCTGTCCCTCTCCTTAAGGAATTACCGCCCAGGCTGGGGCAGAGATAGGGTGGCAGGAGGTCACTTCTGGATTAGAAGTTGGTGCCTCTATCCACCTGAGCTGGACCTGCCTTTGAGATCTCAGAAATATTCCTGGGTGTTGTGACTGTGATGCCTTTCCCGCATGCACCCCCTGCTAAGATTGGAGAAGGATCCTACTGTGCCTCCGGCTTCCTCCCAGCAGCCACCAAGGGGACAGTCCACCCCACAGCCTCCTGGTGCCTCCCCCACTCCTCAGCCCGCACCGGCCGCTGTCCATTCTAGGCTCTTAGTCATCTTTAGAGCCATGAACACCATCGTTAGGAGTCTTTCATTAGCAGCGGCTTGCACGCAGCTGATGTTGATTTGATAGAATCCAATTTAGCATCTCTGGGCTCTGCTCCATAAGCATTTGGGTTTAGCGTGTACAGGCAGTTTGATGCTGTCTTGATGGCCTTTTAAGCGGCTGAGGAAATTGCTGGCATGGCAATTTGGTGGCAGGCAGGCTCTGGTGGGCGGGGCTGGAGGGATGGGGGAAGGGACAAGAGACGAGGCGCGGAGTGGGAGGGGTACATTTCAGCCCCTGTCTGCAAAAGGCAGCCCAGTGTCTGGGAATCCCGCATTTCAAGTACACAGAAGGCAGACCACACCATGAGGGCATCTCAGGGAGTTCAGTCCCGTGGACCCGTGGTGCCCCCGTATCAAGATACCCGTGAAGGGTCATCACCATTGCATGCATTCACAAAATGCTTTCCTCTTTCAACCGCCAGCTCCTGACGGAGTGCATCAGGGTCCTTGGGAGGTGTTGTGCTGGGAAACACTTAACCTCTAGATCGCCAAAGAACGCAGCTCTGATCTGCAGCACGTGCCCCTGGCCCTGACGTGAACACTTCCACTCTGCCAATTGCAAGCTGCCGATGAGCAGGCACTGAGCGCAGCCTTGGGAAGAGACATCTTCGTGGCTTCTGAGCGCTGGAGCCCGTATCCCCACACCAGTGCGAGAGGGTCACTATGCTGTTCTGAGCTGGCGCCCATTTCGCCACCAAACACACTGAGGCTGAGAGGCTGTGACTCTCTTGGGCCAACAGCGACGGGCGGCGGATGCCAGGGATGCCCTGTCTGGGCTCAGAAGGAGCCCAGCCCGCCAGAGCTGGGACACGGCCCACACGCAGGGTTCCAGCACACAGAGGTATGCCTGCTCCCGGGGAAGGGGGTGGGCAGGAGTGCTGGCTGAGGGCAAGAATGGCGGGGGATGCCTTCACTCCTCTCTGCCTTCCCACCTGGTTCACTGCTCACCTGTCTAATCGGAGATCTCAGAAAACCGCCGGCTTGAAATCCTCCCCAGAGGTTTCTGTGAGAGTCTCAGGCTCTGTTTCCTGCTTCTCTCCGCTAATTGTGTGCTAGGCCTTTCGCCCCAGAGGCCAGGGGCACTGCGGCAGGTGCAGCAGAAGGCAACATTACATCTCTGGGCCCTTCTGCTCACAGCCGCAGCTGCAGCCGCACTGCAGGGGTCAGGGCCAGCATCAGACCCACACTGATGGCATCCCACCTCTTTATTTTGGTGCATAAACTCTGTTTTACACAAATGACATCAACAGGCAACAAGATTTTTTTCAGCTCCATTAGAACCCATGGGATCACCCTCAAATACAAAGAGTCTTCAAAGACTTTGGAAAAAGCAGGTTATGAGAAAATTATGCATTGATTCTAAAACCATTTTGCACCAAAACCACACTGATATGTCAACTCCATGTTTTCATGAAATTCTTTCAAGTTATTGTGCACCAAAGCAGAATATTTTAATTCCATTTTCCATGAAGTTTTTGAAGTATCCTTGCACAGGTTGAGCCTCGCTAATCCAAAAATCCAAAATGTTCCAAAACCTAACACACTTTGAGTATCACAGGGAAAAAAAAAGGTCAGATTTTGGATTTTCAGGTTAGGGGTGTGCAGATACGCACAGCAATGCCTTGTTAACGAGCAGCAACACATTCTCAGAAAGGCAGCCTGCGGCGAGTTGGACGTTGTGCACACATCACAGAGTGCGTACGCAAATGACATCACTAGGTAACACTAGAACCCCTGGGACCACCATCGAATATGAGAGGTCTTCAAAAAGACCCCGGCACAACCACTGCCACCAAACAGTGGAACGAAATCCGTAACGGGACAATCCAAAAAACACACTCCTATAAAACAATGACTCATCGACAATCTACTGTACCAAATGTTGGCATCTGAGAAATTTGACGAGCCCTTCTTAAGCAGTGACTGTGGACTCAACATGCTAACCCCTTGGCCCTACTAACCTTTGCTGCCACCTCTGTGACTCCGTTTTCAAGTAAATATAAGCATTGACATTTGTGATCAAAATTCTCTGCATGTCTCAGCCAAAAAAAAAAAAAGTTAATGGAAATCACATATTAAGAACAGAGTATGCACTGCTTGAAAAAAATTCTTGCACCGAAAATCAGCATATTTTAATTTGATTTTCTCAGGAGCTCCTTGGAATAACCTCACACACAGTCCATCATTGACCTAAACATCATTTTACAGCAAGTGACTGTCTTCCCAAATCCACAAAGCTTTGAGACCCAAAATATTTTTGATCCCCAGCATTTTGGATAAGGGCTGTGCAACCTGTGTATGTGTACAAATATACATGTAAATATATGTATTGTATAAATATGTATGCATTAACAAACATATGTATATGCACCGGTGTGCATGTGTAGAGTTAAAAGGTTGGAAAGAAATTTGTCAAAATGTTCACCGCAGTTATTCCTGGAGAGTGGCAAATGTTATTTGTATTTTAGGTATGTTTTCTGTCTTTTCCACTTTTTCTCATGAAGAGATAGCATCATGGTAACAGGCAAAAGCATCATTTGGAACTAACAGATTCGTTATTAACCTAAAACCCAACTGCTAGACAATAGGGCACTTTGCATGTGTGTCGAACTCCGTGCTTGGTAGCAAGCTCCATGTCACATCCCAGGAACCCCAAACAGCAGGGAGGGCAGAGGGAGGGAGAAGACAGGGAAGGCGAAAGAGGACCAGGTGCCGTCCCCAGGTGCACTGGGACAGGGATCAGAGGCAGGGACCCCAGGTACTACACACAGCTGAGACAGAGCTCTGGAGACCACAGACAAGACCTTCCCCTCTCAAAGCTGCAGAGAATCCACTGGGTAACCTTCATCGCCTCCCCGTCGGAAGGCCTCACCATGCATCCTGGGTGCCAGCGGTCCCTAGCCAGCCCATTCTCCTTGGTTCTTTCATTCCACAAAGTCAGAGGGAGGCCCCCTGCTCCCGCCTTAGAGCCGTCACCTCCATGAGTCACGGGACCAGGATAGCCTGCCTAGCTGAGGCCCCCCACCAGCTGTCAGCACAGCGTCTGGCAGACATCCCACTCACACCGCCCTCAGCAGAAGGGGCAGCTGGTCTGAGCGGGAAGAAAAGTCAGGTGCAAGACCTGCGATCTCATCTCCAGCCTCCCAGCGGCCCACCACAGGGCCTGTGCAGGGGTCTGCTCTGTACTCTGTCAGTTTCCTCCAGACAGGAAGAGCTTCCCTGCAAAGAAAGTTCAGGGGCTAGCAGTGTGGTGTAGTGGGTAAAGCCACCACTTGCAGCACCAGCATCCCATACGGGTGCTGGGTCAAGTCCCACTGCTCCACTTCCAATCCAGCTCCCTGTTAATGCACCTGGGAAAGCAGTGGAAGATGGCCCAAGTCCTGCTATTACCCACGTGGGAGACCTAGAAGAATCTCCTGACTCTTGGCTTCAGCCTGCCCAGCCCCAGCTGTTGTGGCCATCTGGGAAGTGAACCAGCAGACAGAAGATCTCTCCCTGTCTCTCCTTCTCTTTCTGTAACTCTTTCAGATAAATAAATCAATCATAAAAAAAAAAAAAAAAAAAAAAGATGGAGGGCATTACCAGCATCTCACTAGGCCACCTTGCATTTTTAAAAAAAGAAAGAAAAGAAAACCCAGAGACGAAACCCACAACATCTACTATATACTCTTTATTCCATGGGATGAAGAGCTGATATAAATGGAGGACATAAATTAGCCCTGTCCTTGAGACACTGGAAAGCCTACAGGGGTCGGCCAGACAGGCCCAGCCAGCAGTGCTAGGGGTTGGGGGTGGGTCTTCCTGCTGCTCTTCAGTGGCTCCTCCCCTGGGACCTCGTGATCTTAATGGAGGCTGCATTAGCTAATCTAGTGATTCAATTAGTTCTAAATGCCCCTGGCCTGAGCAGCAGGGACAGCAAGGTGGGGATTTGCTGACTCCTATTTGCCGGAAAGGGTCTCCCAAGACAATGGAGATGCAATTTGAATTCCCAAGCCCCCTACTTCCTTCTCTAGGCAAGAGCCCCTGGGTCATCAACCCAAATGAGATCATGCCTGTGACAGCACTTTGCAAACTATTTTTATTACTCCTGCCCCTGGAGGGAGGGCCCTCACTGCCTTCTCCAGCCACCTGCTGGCCCAGAGGTGAGGGGGCTGTGCTGGGCCAGGGGCGTTTCTGATTCTGCCCTGGGTAAGGGACCACTCCATCCCGCATGGCAGATGCCAATTCTCCCTCCAGTGAAGGCGTTGCCCAGTTCTGGGCTACTCTGCTCAGCTGGGAAGTCCTGTGTCACTCAGAGACACCACCATGGACTGTCCCTCCCACTGACCTCCGGCCCCCAACCCCCAGAGGAACCTCACTTTGAGGACGAGGACTAGGGAGGGGGCAAAGAAGGGGAAATGTGGGGGCCGGGGGCCGGGAGGACGGCAGGAGAGGGCTGAGTCTCTACCATCAGGAGGTGCGTTCCCTCTGCAGGATGATGCACTTCCTTGTTGCCACCAACGCCCAGGAAGCTGTTGGGACTGGGAGGGGTCCCTTTCGCCCTTGTCCCTCGGTTCTTTCTGCATAAAATGGAAGGATCCTGTTGGAATAGTATTTCCAACTTGGCACATAGGAATCAGCTGAGAAGCTCAAAACACTATTCATGCCTCTGCCTCTCCCTCCCCCCACCCCAAACAAAAAGATTCTCATTCAACTGTTTGGGCCCCCTGGACATGAGACAGTTTTCATTTCTCTGGGTGGCAGGGGTTTGAAAATCTGCTCTGTTTGCTCCTGCCCCTGGTGTAAACACTCCTCCTAAGGCCTATTTCAAACAGCCCAACGTAACCACTGGTACCCGCAGTCTCCTGGGATCCTGGCCTGCAGCTGACAGTCATTCCGGCCAGCTACTTCCTGAAGAGGGATTGGCCTGCGACCAGGGAGCTGCCATCCCCGGAGCAGAGGTGAGAAGGAAAGACCCCGTCACAACTCGCACAGCAACACCGCCGCTCCGCCTGTGCCTCCCACCGCGGGCACCCCACGGTGCGCTGTGCAGCTAACGGGTAAAGCAGCACGGAAAGTCCCAGGGGCTTCCAGACGCCGTCAGGGCTCCTTCCAGGAAGCAGCCTCTTAGCTGTTCACCACCTCCCTTCTCGTCCAGCCGGAAAATCTCCTCAACATGAGAGCAGCCAGCCAGATGGCTCAGGGGTCATTTTTTAGCACATTATCTACTTTGGCTGGCAGTAGGATCCAGAACCATTTCCCTAGAAGACACTCGGGGCCTTTGCTAGAGCTGGGGGGTGGGGGGGCCCAGCAGGAAGAAGGAAATGTCTACTCTGGCAACGGGGCTGTGAGTGCATCCGTCAGGGCCTAGCTGCTCCCTTTTTCCTGAGGACAATCACCTTGCATTGCACTAAATCCAACAGCCTTTTTTAAGTATGAAGGAGCTTCAAAAAGTTCGTGGGAAACAGAATTAAAAGGCAAATTTACTCCAGATTGAAAATTGCTGAGATCTATGCATCCAAGGGGTCTTCAAAATGCTCATGGAAAATGAGTGTTGGGGGGAAAAAAAACCACAGTTGGATATTTTTTAATGTACCAAAATAAACCCATCTTTTAGTTCCATTTTTCCATGAACTTTTTTTTTTTTTTTTTTTTTACAGGCAGAGTGGATAGTGAGAGAGACAGAGAGAAAGGTCTTCCTTTTGCCGTTGGTTCACCCTCCAATGGCCACCGCGCTGATCCGAAGCCAGGAGCCAGGTACTTCTCCTGGTCTCCCATGGGGTGCAGGGCCCAAGCACTTGGGCCATCCTCCACTGCACTCCCTGGCCATAGCAGAGAGCTGGCCTGGAAGAGGGGCAACTGGGACAGAATCTGGCGCCCCGACCAGGACTAGAACCTGGTGTGCCGGTGCCGCAAGGCGGAGGATTAGCCTAGAGAGCCGCGGCGCCGGCCTCCATGAACTTTTTGAAGTATGCTTGAGCATTCACAAAGCAAGCTCTGGGCTGACCGTTTTCAAGGGGAAACTGCTGCTCTTTGAGGCACTGACTAGCCAGTGGGACAGCCAAGACTGGAGGAAGCAAGCGCTTAGGAATTCAATCACACGTGGTCTAGTACACCAAGACACTAGTGGGGCAGGATGTGAGCTCTGACGGAATTCAGAGTTTACAAGTGTATTTTTCATATTCCACCAATCCCCACAAAAAAGGGTGTAAGCAGCTGTAACTCAGAAAAGCGCAAGTCCTTGTAGAGGGGAGTCTTAAAGCCATTGAAAGCACCCACGGGTAAGATCAAGCCCAAGTTGCCTGGGCCTCCAGGAAGCAGGAAAACTCCCCATCCCAGGCAGCGAGAAAACAGCAGATGACACGTGGCTTGGGCAGACAGCTCTTGCAAGGCCATCGTGTAGGCTTTTCAAGCCAAGAGCGCTGGGTGGGGCTGCCTTCCCTCAGGGGGATGTCTTTGTCTAATTTGCTCAAAGGCATTCTATTGGCCAGCAAGAGCCTCAGAGCAAGCCCATCCTGCCAGTACCACTCGGCCAAGTTGGCCTCTCACTAATACCCACTGGGCCTTGGGTTCTGGTGCCCACTCTGCGATGAACAGGCCGGGTGAACTTAGGCACACTGCTTTACTGCTAAGACCCGAGGATACTCTGGGGCATTCACCTATGTAACAAACAGGACCATCCACAGACATTTAGCCTTTGGGTCTGTGGTCACTGCTGTCTGGATTTATCTTATGTTCGGGCCAACAGTCTACATCCCTGAAGCCCTGGTGGCGGTTAGATGACTAGAGGAACAGTCATAGAATTCACACCCAGACACAAAGACCCCATGGAGACAGCTACGAGTTCTCACATGCCTTAACACAGAGAGAAAATCTGTCCTCGGTCAAGTCCCTTGAACCACAGACCCGACAACAGAGATAAAGGGAAGCTTAGGGGTGAGTGGCTCAGATAGTGCATTTCACAGATGGCAAAACCAAGTCTGAAGAAGCCAAATGTCTGGGGTCCAGACACACGGCCTCATGCAGGTGACCTTTAGTCTCCATGCATCTGCAAGAGAGGGTGTGGCCCAAGCAACCGCCACCATCTGCAGGTCCCCACGCTGGGTCTTGATAGATGTGATGGAAAGAAAAGGCCGAACTGCAAAAGAAATATGGAAGTAGACAGTAATACTGACATAGTTCCGTGGTGGGTTGGGGGTGGAGAGAGGAAAAAATAGATTTTAGAATTAGACAAGGGCCAGATCAGTCAGGGGTGACCAAAGAGAATGGTGAATGAAAGACGAATGGGGTTCCTGACCATGGAGGAATTGAAGCAAGTCAAGGGTGAAATCAACCGTCTTTGGCCGCACGTCGTAGGCCAGCCTTGAAATACGCTGCTCACTGCCTGTCGCTGGCAGGTGGAGGGGAGGGAAGGCAGCTGGTGAGCGAGGCGGGAGTGCAGACCGCTTCCTGTGCACGGCTATGGCAAGGAGAGGGCCCGCAGGCCCAGGAGCAGGACTCCTGGAGTTGATGGGGCTGACTCCTCTGGGTGGGTGAGGCTGACCTCTTCCTCACCAGCCAGGATGGCCCAGGGTTTGTCCCTCTAAACCTCTTCCAGTCACGCCTGCTTGAGTCCTGGGGTTCAAGTGCCAGGTTAAGAGCCCAGGGGAAATCCTGCCTCTTGTCTGCTATATTCTAGTCCCATAGAGGTACCCAGGCCTGGGCCAAAGTCCAAATGGCCTTAGAAGGCGGTCCTGGTGACTCCTTTAGAGATGGAAAATTCTGCCTCTCACTCTCCCTGACACACATATATACACACATGCACACACACGCACACCCCACTGCCCCTGCTACCTTGGACTGAGGCCAGAATCCCTTCCGTGATGAGGTCTCGACTCCAAGGAGGCAGCTGAACCCACCCGAAAGCCGAAGTATCCATCTGAGGCAGCCTCCATTCAGAAAGCGAAAGCTTGGTCCAGCCCTGCATTCTGGACTGGGGTCCCTGTGACTCAGGAAAGGACCCCCAAGGCCACACAGTAATATAAGGCCCTCACCATTAGGGGACAGACACAGGCTTGATGAAAGCCAGTGTGACAGCCCAGGAAGCCCAACAGATAAGACCAGGGCTCCGTGTTCACCAGCAGGCCTCACACAGACTCCTTTCTGAATGTGTGAGCAAGGCCCCAGGACACAGAGAGCTCCAAGTGCTGGGTACCGGCACACAGAAGGCCCAGTACTCCCCACTCCCAAATCAGTGTTCCCCAGGTCAGCACTCCAGCCCCAGAAAGAGGCAGTGCAGGAGCCAGGGAGCAGCCTCATGTTCTGAGCTGTGGGGGAAAAGGGAGGCTATGGGATTGGTGTCTCCATGAAGGGGCAGCCAGGCACAGCCAGAGGTTCTCAGAACTGGCTGGCCACCGCAGAAGCAGATGAACACATGCCACCATCTCCCTGCTACCTTCAGCACTTCTCACCGAAGTCCCATAGGAGAGAACCTGGGTGATCTGCAAGGGAGCTGAAGGAAGAATTTTTTTTGCAAGAGCCTGGGCATAAGAGTCATTGTGCAGTAAGTTAAAATGCAGGTTCCTGGGCCCCAGACTCTGGGTCCAGGGATCTGGGCTGGACCTGGCCACCTGTGCTTCCAGCAATCACCTTGTCCTGGCTGATGGAGTTGGTCCCTGGAGAAACCCTGGCCAGAGTATCATTTTAGGAATGAGCAGAAGGCCAACTGGTAGGGAGGGAAGGGGAGGCCTTGAGAGCAAATGTGATCACTCAGCTAGGCCCTGCATGATGTCATCCGCTGGCAGCATTGCAGGGGTCCAGCCCCTCTCCTCTCACCAGACATGAACTTCCCACCTTCCCAAGGACGGATTCAAGGTGCACGTTCACCATCGAGGAGCAAACAGAAGCTCTGAGCAAAGCTGGGCGAGGAATTTCGTCACAGAGCAGTTGAAGCCACCTGTCCTCTGACTTCACCAGAGGCCACTAAGAATGACCAAGGTGGCCCTCAGACTCCAAGAGAGGTGACTATGTGATAGCAAGTGTCCCATCTGTCCTGAGAGGCCACAGCCAACGGCACAACACCACGCAGGCATGAGCCCTGAGTGCTGGTGGGTCCTGCACCCCTGCACCATGCTGTCCTGCTCTCCCTACGCTTTCCAAGAGAAGCAGATCAATGTCACGGTCACAAGGGAGGGGACACAGGGAAGAAGTGGTACAGGAGAAGTGGCACAAGTTTAACCTGGGTGACCTTGACTAGGGAGTTTACCTCTTCCCCTCTGTACCTCTATCCGTGGGATGGGACTCATAGCACACACCTCCTGGGCTTACCATGAAGGGTAAACACAATAGGGAAGGAACCCCCAGAGCCAAGGAACCCCCAGAGCCAGGATCTCAGTGTCCTGTCCTTTCTCTCCCCCAACTTTCCTGGAGGGACACTGTGCACAGTGTCCTGGCGTGCCCCTATGGTAGGGACTAGTGTTGCCCCACAAGGAAGAGCCAGGGCCACTGTGCAGACCGAGCTGACTCAGAGGCTGGTTGGTTGGAACGCCTTCTCCCCGTTCACCCCCGACTCCTGCCCCTGACCAAGCAGGATAATCGGGAATCTGTGCAGCAAGATGCTGGCTCAGCAGAGGCCCCATATATAAACATTATTCTCGATGGCCTCAACGGAGTTTGCAGTGTCCAGGCCAAAATGAAATATGAAGACGGGGCAGCGGAGGATGACTAGGGTGACGCCCGGGAGCCGTGATTGAATGTAGCCCGGGAGTGACATTCAACCCTCACTGAAGTATGAAGATGAGGTCACGGGCCGAGGGGCTCTTTCTCCCGGGGTCTTCAGGCATCCCATTATGCCACTGCCAACGGCTCGGCCCACTCTGCAATCTCAGGAACTGAAACACGTGTGACACTTGCCCACAAAGGACAGCCCCTGGTGAATAGCTCTGGGTCCTGCTCTCATGGATCTGCCAATGTGAGGGCACACAGCAGGGAGAGCTGAGTGTCCCTCTCTGTCCCCGGCCTGGCGCTGGGACGCCAGGCAAGCCACTTACCCTCTCTAAGCCTGGTTCCCTCCCCTACAAAGTAAGAGCAATGTCTCTTGCTCCATTCAGGTGCCAGAGAGGAACAGCAAAAGTCCCTCCGTTCAGCTGATGGGGCAGAAGTTTATGAAGACACCTGGATAAAGCTAATTGGTCCCACCATGGTTAATTTTGTGGCTCTGGGAAGAGCCAGCCACTGAGGCAGGGGCAAGGTCTGGGAGGAGGGTCCTTTTTCTTTCCTAGGGCATTGATGGGAAGTTAACAATAAGTGAGACTGTTCGCTCCCTGCCCAGTGACAGATCAGAGGTGAGCATCATTAATTTTGGAGGCTTTGTTTGCTCAAAAATGAGAAGCCTTTTGCCTAATGAAGAACTCTTAATAGGTGTTGTTTTCCCTAAATTATCATATTAAGCACAGATAATTAACAAGCGTATCCTTGCTGCTGCAGGCCACTGACAAACTCACTGAATGCATCTCGGTGCCTATAAATCATCCAGCCGGCCTTTCAGGCAGCTGTTTAATTACTCCCGCATTTGGGAGGAGCAACAGAGAGGCGCTCTCTAAATTTGGCTGCCAGTGGAAATAAAGTCAGCAACGTGTCAGCATCATTGTTCTGTCTTAAGATGTTGCTGCCAGTTCTATTTATAATAGTGGAAAGCTGGGAACAACCCAAATGTCCAGCAATGGGGGAAGAGCTTGGCTAAACCAATTAAAGGGAATAAACGTAATGGGATAGCAATACAGCTACTTAAATGGCAAGACTCCAACGATGTCAATACATGGAGAACACGCATTCTAAATCACATTAAGTGGGAAGGCAACAGAAAAATCCTATGTACACAGTGATTAGAACTCCATAAAAAGGTATATAATTATTGACAAATAATAGATGAGAATTTAGAGGGGTATAGAGTGTTGTGCTTAATGCTTGTTTTTGACTCTAAAGTGGATTAAGCAAATTAAAAAAAAAAAAAAAAAACAGCTCGTGGCAGTTGGCCCTGGCTGTTGTGACTGCAGCCCATGGGGCTGAGGTTCCTGCAATCTAGGGGGCAAATGCCCCAACCCCTTTTAGCCCCCGCCCTATCCCAATTCGGGCCCCTTCTCTGTAACACACTGCATGGTCTCAGCACCCATGGTAAGTGGTGTCCCTGGGGTAGAAACCAACCACATGTGCTTTCTCATGCCTGTTGTCCATGCAAGTCACAGAACTTCCAGCCAGAGGGACCCACAGTAACATCTACCCTGCCCTCTTTTGCCAGATCCTCACCTGGGCTCCGGTGTGGCTTAGAGACGCCTGGTTCTCACGCCTAGCCGAGGGCCCATCCTGACGTCTGGTTCTGGGTGGTGAGAAGTGGGAGAGAGAGAAAAAGAGGAGCGCATCTGCGCTACCCACTAATCCCCTGCAAGCATGGGCTCGGGGCTCAGCCCAGAGTAGAGGGGTTTTGTTCAGCGCGAGCCTTTGTTCAGCTGTGAATCGGGTGGTGCACTCCCTTCTTGAAGTGTATAGGAACCAAACCTGTCCTGGAAAACCCTTTCACTCAGGGCAGGCATTTGGCACAGCTTAGAATGTTTGGATTCAGACCAGAGTCCCTGAGTGCGAGCCCTGCTCTGCTTCTGGTCCAGCTCCCTGCCAAGGGCATCCGGAGGCTGCAGGTGATGGCCCCAGTACTTGGGCCCCTGCCACGCACATGCGAGACTGGATGGAGCTCCTGGCTCCTGGCTTCTGCCTGGCCCAGCCCGGGCTATTGTGAGCATTTCGGGAGTGAACCAGCGGATGGATTCGCGCGCTCTCTCTCTGTCTCTCTGTGTCTATTCTTTCTCTCTATGTGTATCTCTGTGTCTCTGCCTTTCAAATAAAAGAAAAATAAATAACAGTTTGTTAAAAAGACATTTCAATGAGAGTTAAGGTCCTCACCCCAAAGAAAGATTTTTCTTCCCCCACCAGGGGAGTGAAAGAAGGTAGCTAAGGAAAGGAGCACCCAGGGTGGCTGGAATCTCCACCTCAGATAAAATTCGAGTGCTGGGTGGCTCCGGCCAGCTGGGTGTTAGGCGGAAGTAGATTCCCTGTCTGGTCTTGTCCTGTGCCCACGCTTCCCTGTCTCCTTAGATTTCTGGGACAGGACGCTAGGAACGCTAGAGAGCAAAGATCTCAGCCAATGCACAGGCGCCAGGGCTGGACCCGTGGCGCTCGGGTCTCCTCTCCCCTGCAGCATTTCCTTGTAAAAAAAAGGAGGGAAGCGCCCTTGCTTTGCAGTGAGCCTGGGCTCAGGCGGCAGGTGGAGGACGGCCGCTCCTCCCCTCCCCACCCCACCCCACCCCGGGGTGTGCGGAGAGGTCTCCCTCTCTGCTCCCACTCACATCTGCTTGCAGGCCATTATCACATTGGCCCGAGCGGCTGCTTGCTGCCTCCTACTTCTAGTTGAAATTTTATTTCTGGTTCTCATTAACATATTTAAGCAAAGTGGGGGATAAAGTCCCGAGGTGACCCCAACCATGCTGCTGCATTCACTTCTGTCCTTCATGGTGCCTAGAAGAAGCCTACATTTTTATTTACTTATTTTCAATGTCTAGGTTTTCCAAAAATGTATTTCAAAGGCAGAAAGACAGAGAGAGCCTCCCATTCACTGGTTTACTCCCCCAGGTGCCTGCAACAACCAGGACCGCTCCAGGCCAAAGTCTGGAGACAGAAACTCAATCTGGGTAGCAGGGGTGCAACCTCTTGCGCCACCACCCACTGCCTCCCAGGACGCACACTATCAGAAGGTAGAAGTGGGAATGGGGCCAGGACTCAAACCCGAGTAGTTCAATATGGGATATGGACATCTTAACCAGCATCTTAACTGCTAGGTATTTTTTTTTTATTTTTGACAGGCAGAGTGGACAGTGAGAGAGAGAGACAGAGAGAAAGGTCCTCCTTTGCTGTTGGTTCACCCTCCAATGGCCACCGCGCTGATCCGAAGCCAGGAGCCAGGTGCTTCTCCTGGTCTCCCATGCGGGTGCAGGGCCCAAGGACCTGGGCCATCCTCCACTGCCTTCCCCGGCCACA
Source organism: Oryctolagus cuniculus (assembly GCF_051225735.1). NCBI lineage: Eukaryota > Metazoa > Chordata > Mammalia > Lagomorpha > Leporidae > Oryctolagus > Oryctolagus cuniculus. Next base: position 168,431,063 of record NC_142869.1, read on the forward strand.
GCAGAGAGCTTGACTAGAAGAGGAGCAACCAGGACAGAATCCGGCACCCCGACCGGGACTAGAACCTGGTGTGCCGGCGCCGCAGGCGGAGGATTAGCCTAGTGAGCCATGGTGCTGGCCAACTGCTAGGTATTTAAACAAAGCACTTCGCTGAACTCTTTAAACCAGAAGCGCCCACATAAGCACAGATGCAAAGAAGAACGCCTAGCTGTCATTTACACATCTCCTGAGTGTGACGAGCAAAGCTGGAGGAACAGGGTCCTGGGATAGCGGGTGGCTGGACACTCCCCCAGGGAATGAACTGAGGCCACGCAGTAAGGGTGCAGGTGCACCCAAAGCACCCAGGACACGGGAGCTATCGGTATCCTCGTTTTACAGAAACGGATGCTCAGCGAAGTCGCGTGACTTCCGCGCTCACACAGCTGGCAGGTAAGGAAGCCGGGGTGGAAAGCCAGGCGGGTTCTAGACCCACGCTCTTACAGATGTTACAATCCACCATACTGGTGAACACATCAGAAAGGCGGAAAAGGTAGTTCAAGGATAAGTAAATGTGTGTATGTGTGTGTGTGTGTGTGTGTGTGTGTGTAAAATTCCCGGGCCAGTCGGGGGCATGTTAAAGTGCACAAGGAGTGACCTGCCCTCGGCGTGGAACCAGGCAAGGCTTGAGGGACACCTTTTGCTCCGGTGCTGTGTCCACAAAAGAAGCTTCTAAGCTGCCCTTCGGTTTGTGAGAGGGCCTGCGTACTGGGAGGGGAGGCCTGGAGCAGGCGGCCTGGCAGGTGCCCACGCCAGGATCCCCGCTGATCCACTTCATTTCCCAGTCATCAGTGCAGCCTCCCGGGGCTTCAGCAGGTAGGAAGCTGTGTGGGCCTTGCCTGCCTGCCACGGGCATGACCAGGTAGCCCTCAGGGCATTCGCACAACCTGAGAAGTGCAAGGGACTATCCCAAAGTGCAGCAGGGCATACGGCGAGCCAGGGCGCCGGGGGACCCCTCACGAGCTCATGGAGGGGAACAGGGCTCCGGCAAGCTCTCACTGTGCCTGTAGAGGAGGGACAGACGCAGGCCACAGCCCTTCAGTCCTTCCCAGGGCCAGTGCGTTTGTGCCACTGCAACAGATCACCTGAGACGGTGCCCAGAAGGAACAGAAATCTGTTTCGCATGGTGCTGGGGGCTGGGAGCCCGAGATCAAGGCACCGGCAGGTTCAGTCCTCTGGTAAGGGTCTCTCTGCTTCCAAAATGGCGCCTGGAGGGTGCACCCGTCGGGGAGGAACTCTGTGCCCTCACATGGCAGAAGGGCGAAAGGGATAAGCCCCCTCCATCAAGCCCTCAGATAAAGGCACATGGCCTGACTCAGGATGGTGGAGTCCTCGTGGCTTAGCCGCCCGAGCACCACCCTGTTCCCAGCACCTGCAACTGCCTGTGTGCCTCTCCCTCAGCTGCCCCTTTGTCTCCGAGTTAATGTACGGTTTCCCTGGAGATGCCGTCAGCAACTGTTTCTACATCAACTCCGGCCACGGAATCCCTGCCTGCCCTTCCTCTCTGCCATTCACATAGTACCCCCCCGCCACCACCCTGTCCCCGAAGGCGCTGTATGCCAAGGACTGTGATGCAACCAACAGAAAGGCTGAAGCCTAGTTACAGTCACAGGGAGAAACGGGATGCAGAGAGGCCGGGAAGAAAATAAAGAGCAAGCGTGCTCAGCTTACTAGGACTGCGTCTGTGTGAGATGTGTAACTGCCCACGTGTCTACGCCCAGAGCAGATCCGGGGAGCGTGGCTGCCTGGGGCGCAGGGTGGGGGGTTTCTGAGTGACGTCCCCCAACTTTTTAATGCTTCTCTGTATGATTCGAACGTTCTGTGATGCACACAGATTAGCTATCTAAACAGAAAATAGACAAAAGCTATACGTTCCAACCCAAACCTCTCTCCTTTGACAAAGCCTTCCAGATCAGCCCTGGGAGACTCCACGACTTGCAGAAAATGCCAGGAAGTGCTCCCCGTCCCGTTGAGGCTGTTACTCTGCACTCCCCTCCCCCAAACCGTGATGTGCCACACTCAGAAATCTAAGGGGGCCAGGCGGGCTCGGAGAGAATCACCCCTCCCAGACCAGCCTGTGCTTACCCAGGTGCCTCCTGGAGGCGTCCGTGCTTCGAGCGGCAGACACGCAGATTGCTAACTCACGTGTCTGTCTTCTAGAAGGTTGTGGCCTGAATTAAGACAACGGCATGTTTTCTCATGAGCTTCTCCTGCCTGGAAGGCAGCCTCAGGCCCTCTCATGGGCCCCGGACTCCTCAACAGATACATCAAGGAAAGGCAATACCCAGTTTTGGAACCTGCTACGTAGTGACAGTGAAATTTACCTTCCCCAAAGCTAAGCCTGACTGCAGCCTGGGCCTCGGGACCTGTGTCTCTGAGCTCCACCCCCCAAGGTTATGTCCTTACATCTCTGTGCCTCTCGGTCACTGCCAACTTCCTCATTTAGAAGCCTACTCTCGCCGGCGCCGCAGCTCACTAGGCTAATCCTCCGCCTTGTGGCGCCGACACACCGGGTTCTAGTCCCGGTCGGGGCGCCGGATTCTGTCCCGGTTGCCCCTCTTCCAGGCCAGCTCTCTGCTGTGGCCCGGGAGTGCAGTGGAGGATGGTCCAGGTGCTTGGGCCCTGCACCCCATCCATGGGAGACCAGGAGAAGCACCTGGCTCCTGGCTTCGGATCAGCGCGGTGTGCCGGCTGCAGCGCACGGGCCATGGCGGCCACTGGAGGGTGAACCAACAGCAAAAGGAAGACCTTTCTCTCTGTCTCTCTCTCTCACTGTCCACTTTGCCTGTCAAAAAAAAAAAAAATCCCACTCTCTCCACACATGCCTCCTCCGCATCCCACTTAACCTCCAAAAAGATGTGACAGAAAGAACTGTGTTCAGTTACAAGTAACAGAAAGCCTGACTTCCAGTGGCTTAACAAATCAGAATTTATTTTTTTCAAATAACAGAAAGTCTGAAGGTAGGCAGCTAAGAACATTGACTCAGCTGCTCAATGATTTAAGAATGAATGGTGCCTGCAATTGAATTGATGATTGCTTTCATGGGTCCAAAAGGGCTGCCCCCAATCCAGACATCACATCTACAGTCAAGGCAGGAAAGAGAAGGATTGTTGGAGCTCAGCCCTATCATTCCTTGTGGCAGAAAAACAAGTTTTTCAGAACGCTCAGAGCAGACGTCCATGTATGTCTTATTGCCAGGTCTCATCATATGGTCATTCCCAAAGGCAGAAGAGAGTGGACCCCAAATATTTAGTTTTCCCAGCCTCACACACAGCACACCATGAAGATCCATAGAGATCTCCAGTGCAGGCACCAGGCGTCTCCCTTGCGAAGTGCGATGACAGAGTAAGGGCAGCAAACCCTCCCTGAGCACCCAGTCTGCAGCAGGCTTTCCTCAGGGTTCTCCTACCATCTGCTGGCTTGGGTAACCCTGCTGAGACCCATGCTGAAGGTATTGCCATGACTCTATGCTCTGTTTTTCTTAAAGATTTGTTTTATTTATTTGAAAGGCAGAGTTGGGGGGCGGGGAGAGAAAGAGAAATATTTGCCACCTACTGGTTCATTCCCCAAATGGCTGGTGCTGGGCCAGGTAAAGCCAGGAGCCAGGAACCAGGAGCCAGGAGCTTCTTCCAGGTCTCCCACATGGGTGCAGGGGCCCAAGCACTTGGGCCATCTTCTACTGCTTTCCCAGGCACATTAGCAGGAAGCTGGATGGGAAGTGGAGCAGGCGGAACTCAAACCGGCGCCTGTATGGGATCCCAGTGCTGCAGAAAGTGGCTTTACCTGCTATGCCACAGTGCTGGCCCCTACCATGACTCTATTCTATGGATGAGAAACCTTCAAAGTAGCAAAAGTTAGAGAGTGTGCCCAAAGTGACCCAGACTGAGTTACAGCTGGATTTAAATCCATCTTATCCCAGGATTGGCAAATCCTTTCTGGGCAGAGTCAGATTAAAAAAAAAATTCTAGCTTTTGCAGACCATATGCCCTCTGTCCCCTCAATGCTACCATTGTAGTAGAAAGGCAGCCACAGCTGGTATGGGCAACAATGAGCTGAGTTCCGATGAAACTTTATTTATGGACACTCACATTGGAATCTCATCTCATTTTCACCTGCCACAAAATATTATGCTTCTTTTGATTCTGTTCAAACTATTTTGAAATGTAAAAGCCATGTTTCATGCATGGGCATACAAAAACAGTCTCAATTCGGATCCCAGGCCACGGCCAGTGGGCCCCTGGTTGGCTGTTGCCTGCTGTTGGCTGGTGTTCTTAAGGTTTTTGATTTTCAGTGTATGTAGATTTAAAAAAAATTACTTATTTATTTGAGAGGCAGAATTATATATAGAGAGAGGGAGAGACAGAGAAGGAGGCCCTCCATCCACTGGTTCACTCCCCCAAATGGCCACAATGGCCAGAGCCGGACCAATCCAAAGCCAGGAGCTTCTTCTGCATCTCCCCTGCGAGTGCAGGGCCCAAACACTTGGGCCATCCTCTGCTACTTTCCCAGGCCACCAGCAGAGAGCTAGACTGGAAGAGGAGCAGCCAGGACACGAACCAACGCCCATATGAGATGCCGGAGCCACAGGCAGAGGCTTAACCTACTATACCACAGGCACCAGCCCTGTGTACGCAGATTTTAATACACACATTGACCCCTGCCCCCTGTTTTGGCCGAGAACTTTCCATTCAGTTCTCTTTGGCTCCTGGACCCTGACCGTGGACCCACAAAACAGAGACCTGCCCCCCACCACACACCGGCCATTGCCTTTGACTCATGCTGGAGCTCATGGTGGTGTTGATAATCCCAAGAAGGACTCAGCACTGCCAGACTTGGTGCTCACCTGCTGAGTCCCAGCGCAGTCACCGGCTGGTTACTTTTGTTATGTTTTAGAGCTGGGGGTGAGATTTCTCTCCCCTTCGCAGCAGCACTCCACCAGCTGTCAGTGAAAGAAGGAGGAAAAACAGACAGGGAAGCCCAGGTTGCTCTCCTCTGTTTGTCGAAGTCATATTAGCTCTCCTGTTTTATCTGGATGCGTAAGGATGCTCAGAAGGGGCGAGGACCGAGCGAGGCGTCTAATTCTCTGCTTCCTCTTCCACGCAGGCACAGGTGTCCCCCTGTGCACAGCACGCGCCTCCTTCACCCCCCACAAAGGGCACCTGGGGATCCCCCCAGGCTTTAAGAGCGCCCCTCTGCAGAAGGCGTGCTTGTCTACAAAAGCTGCCGCCAGGGGCTGCCGGGCTTCGCTCCTCTGTGGGTGGCACAGGCGGCCCCCGAGGCTCCACCGCGAGATCGCAGAGGCAGAGACAGCCTCCGGCCTCCGAGCCTACAAGTGCCTCTACCTCTCCACGCACAGTGGTGCTAGTGCTTAACTACCTTGGGGTTGTCGCTCCCCCTCTTCGTGGAGGAACGACACAGGACCCTGCGCTGTTCTTTTGTCTGCTCGGCCCTCCCCGGGTTTGCTGCTGGTTTTTCCCAGGTTGGCTACTATCCCTTCCACCTCCGTGGAAGGGCAGCTCCCCCTGGCCACATTCCCCACCTCCGCAGGGGAGCGGCACACCACCGGCTGGCTCTCTCGGGGGCTGCACAGGTGTTCCCTTAGATGTTCCCCTTAGATGTTCCTGGTGCATGCCGTCTCTCTCCTCCTTTATAGTCCTCCTCTGCCAATCCCAACTTGGCTGCCCACACGCCGAGTACGCTGCTCTCCTCCAATCAGGAGCAAGTCCTACAGCTTATTGGCTGAACTGGAGGCAGCTGTGTAGAAGCTGTTTTCTCCTCTCCCAGCGCCATATTGTGGGAGAGCAGATGCATAGAATAAGTCTTAATTCCAGTAACTCAGTCCAGTCCGGGTTGCTCCCCACAGGGGTGAGTCCCAGAATAGCAGGGCTGGCTTGCTTGCGTGCTTGCGTAATTTAACTCCAACCTGTGCAGTCAGCGGATGCTTTAAAACTCTCCTAGGTCACTCTCGCACCGTGGCTAGCCTCTCTGTCTCCTCCGCTGTGACAGTGGTGGTCACGGGCTCCACTTCACGTATGAAGTTACTCTGTGAGACTCCTAATGCAATCCCAGCACATACCTGGTGAGCTCCTCCTGCTCTGTGTCATTGAGGAAACGCCTAAAGCCTTCAGATTGGTTCCTGTGCACGGGTCCCTGCCTTCCAGCCAGGAGGGAGGTGGGTTTGAGCGTAGACACATCCCTGACACTAGCCTCTACAAGATAGCTCAGCAGGTATAGACGGCTCCCTGACAGTGACATTGGTTTTGTCCAGGGACAGAGCAGCCTTAGCTGATGGCTTTCGGGGTATGTATTTATTTGTTTGCTAGTACTATCATGACATGCCTGAGGCTGAGTACTTTATAAAGCAAAGAGGTTGAGAAAGTTCACAGTTTGGGGGGTTCAAGGGTATGCCCCCCAACATCTGATGAGGAAGGAATTGGGGGTGGGTGGCATCAGAGTGGCAGCAGCCTATGTGACAGGGAGAGAGAAAGCACATGGCCAGGCAGGGGGCCACGACCCCGACAGGGCTCAGGGTCACTCCTCTGTGACAAGCCTATCACAAGAGCTAACTGGAGTCTCAGGACAACTTGGTCCCTCCCAAGGGTGATGGCCCTCCTGACTCCCACCAGGCCCCGCCTCTTCAAGCTGCACCAGCTCTCAACACTGCCACCCTGCGGACAAAGCCTCCAACCCAGGAAGCCTTGGAGGACGAACCACGTGCAGACTTCAGCGGGGAGTGGGGGTGAACTGTGCCGAGCCGGGGTTCCTCTACAGGGGAAGGGAGACGTCTGCCAGCCCTGGTCGCGGGCTTGGAGGCCCATGTGCAGCTGGTCGGAGTATGAATGGAGAACGGAAATGGAAAGGAGGAGTGTGGAACCATGCCGCCTGCTTCCCCCCCACCCCACCCCGGCAGTCTGGAGGCTAAGGAAGAGCACTCGCCACAACGTGCATTTCTCAGGCTCTGGCTCTCGGCGCCGGTGCCCTTTCACCCCCATGGCTCAGCTCTGCGGCTCCGGCTCCGCAAGGCAGCCCCACAAGGGGATCCCTGCAGACGGCCACATCCTCCCAGCATCTGTCCCAGAGCACAGGGACAGACTTCTCTTGAAACTCAGACAGCTCTGGTGCCATGGCTGGGCTGCCTGCAGGGCCCCGGGGCCTGCTCCCTGTCTCCCTGGAGTCTGCGGAGACTTGGCTGGACCTAGGGCGCTTCCAGCCTGCCACCTTTCACAGGGCACCTGTCCTACAGGTTCTCCAGCAGTTTCTGCTGCCTGGGGCTTTGCTCCTCTGCATTACTGGACCCTGTCCCGTCACCTGTCGAGTCCCCCAGCACCCAAAGCCCACCGCACACTGCTCAGGGCTCCTGCTCTGGGGTTGTGTCCTCAGCAGGTCCCTGGTCTCGCCTAGAGGGGCCTCAGGGGACTCATCCTTCCTACCCAAAAGTGAGGAAAAAAATCTGGGGGAGGGAAAGCAACCGGCATGAAACCCCAAGGTCAGGCACAAGTTCACGGGTCTTTAAACTGACCTCCAGAACTCCTTCCTTTTGCAGTCATGAAACACATATGACATAGTACGTACCACTTTGGCCATGCTGAGGTCAGCAGTGCAGTGAGTATGGCATAACATGTATGACATAGCATGTACCACTTTGGCCATGCTGAGGTCAGCAGTGCAGGGAGTATGACAGAACACATATAACACAGCGTGTACCACCTCAGCACACTCACATTGCTGTGCCACCATCACCACCACACACCTCCAGGACTCTGCATTTGGCAAGACTGATGAAACACTAACTCCCCAGCCCCTGCAGCCTCCAGCCACTTCTGTCTCTAACTTTACCTACTCCAGGGACCTCATTAGGTGGAATCGCTCAGTATTTGTTCTTTCGCGAACAAATTCACAAAAGGGTTTGTAAAAGAACGTGGTGCCTTATTTCACTTAACATAAGGTTTGAGAGGTTCATTCACATTGTAGCATGTGTTGGAACTTTATTCTTTTTCAGGGCTGAGTAATGTTCCATGGTAGGGATATACCATGCTTGTTTTTCCATTCATCTATTGATGAACACTTGCTTGCTTCCACAGTGGGACTCCTGTGAATGTGGCTGTACAATACCTGTTTGAGACCTTGCTTTCAATTATATGGGGTACGCACCCTGATGTAGAAAGGCTGGATCTTATGGTAATGCTATTTTTGATGTTGTGAGGTATGCCATACTGTTCTCCACAGCAACTGTACCATTTTACTTTCCAGGCAACAGGGCGCAAGGGGTCCAGTCTCTCCATACCCCTGCCAATGTTTATTCTCTACCGTGGCTGATGATGATGGTGACGCTAAAGGGTATGATCTCCTGAAGGGTACGCGGGGCCCAAGCCTCCTTAGGGGTCTGTGCCAGTGTGAACGCATGAGTGTGAGTTGAGTGCTAGGGTGTGTGGGTATGTGAGCTGTGTAAATGCATGTGTTGGGGGGTATGTGTCAGTGCATATGTGTGTGTGAGTGCAGTAGGAGACATGGGTGAGAACAGTTAGACAGGGTGTTTTCCACTCTTTCATCCCTGACAGAGGCCCTCTGGTGAAGACTGGGCTGGGCTGTGATATGCCTCTGGCTCAAGTGCTAAAGTCATTTCCTATCAGCCCAGGGGACCTCAGAACTCAAATGCTTAGAATTCATGGTTTTTCTTTCCTTTTTTTTTTTTTTTTTAAGAGATGGATAGACAGGGAGGACACCCATCTACTGATTCACTCCTCAAATGCCCACAACAGCCTGAGGAGTGGGAGGTCAAGGCTGGGAGCCAGGAACTCAACCCACATCTCTCACTATCACTGCTTTCCAAGGTCTGTATTAGCAGGAAGCTGGAATCAGGAGCCAGAGCTGTCCTCTAATACAGGACAAGGGTGTATTAACCAGGATCTTAACCACGAAACCTGCCCCTCTGGCTTTAACTATTCATGAGTGACCCTGTAATCTCTGGCAGGTGACGTGCAGTCATTTGTCATTTTGCTAAGGCATAAACATGAATGGTGCCCTCAGAGCCCAGTGTGTGGATGGGACACCTGACTGGAGGGGCAGTAATCTTCTCCATTTGTTATGGGACGGGTGGAAGGTGAGGAAGCCTGTGTCTCTGTGGGAAATGGTCCCTAAAGAAAGGCAGCTGCTGGAGAGGGCGGGGGAAGAAACAGAACAGGGCTGCTCATGTGACGGTCAAGGCCAGAGAGTGGCTTTGTGAATTCCCCACGTCCCAGAGTTATACAGCCAGGATGGACCTGAATGAGGCACTACATCCTTCAATTATACTTTGTCGCTCTGTGGGGATAGGAATTATCAGTGTCATTCTCCAGTGTGGTGATTCAGTAAGGGCTACACCCAAGGCTCTACTACAAGGCAACGTGATTCCCATTGTATTTTCCCCACTGATAGGGAGACGGCCACCCATGTGGTGTGATTTGGAGATACTCTGAGAAGCAGCTTGTATCACAGCACCTTGTGCTCAGCAGCCTTTTCCTATCACAGCAGGAATGGCCTGAAATTCTGCCGCTCCTGACCCACTCCTCTGGGCAAGGCATGAGGTCAACTAACACAGCAGCCATTGTTGGGAGAGGAGTTACTGCACCAACACCCTCTGACTCCTCAGCAGGAACAGACTTAGCAGAGTCTTCCAGACCTGCCTGACCTTGGCATTGAGACGGGAAGTGGAGGAAGAATGACAGGCAGAGTGGACAGTGAGAGAGAGAGAGACAGAGAGAAAGGTCTTCCTTTGCCGTTGGTTCACCCTCCAAGGCAGGAGCCAGGAGCCAGGTGCTTTTCCTGGTCTCCCAGAGGGTGCAGGGCCCAAGCACTTGGGCCATCCTCCACTGCACTCCCGGGCCACAGCAGAGAGCTGGCCTGGAAGAGGGGCAACTGGGACAGAATCTGGTGCCCTGACCGGGACTAGAACCTGGTGTGCCGGCGCCGCTAGGCGGAGGATTAGCCTATTGATCCGCGGCGCCGGCCCTGATTCTCCCTTAGTGAAAGCGGTGCCAAGAGCATCAGAAGAGGGAATTCCTCCAGCAACATTCATCATCAGGGCCACGAGTTGTTGCTGCCATCAGATGAGCTCCTGTAACCACTCAAACGAGCTGCAGGAAAAGCTGGTGTTGCAGAGAAAGAAAACATCGTCAGATATCGCCAAGTCCTGATTTCCAAGATCAGGCTCGTGTAGAATGGGCCTCTGGAGCCTCTGCTTGGTTGCCTCTTGATTCCCTTTCAGTTTCCCTTCTTCTTTTCAAGACCCACCCTCCACTTCTGTCTCTGGAAAGCTCTGAAGGCAATTCCAAAAATCAGAGCGATGTCAGGAAACAGCCATGCATTATTGAGCGCCATTGCTGGTTCCCCAAGATGGATACAAAGATCATTTGTGAGACATTCATGGGTCTGCAAAATCAGGAAAATTAAGTTGAACATGAAACAGAAAGCCAGGGTGTATACTGTTGGCAGTGTGTGAACCCGTAGCACAACCAGCAAGGAGGCACAGCCTCAAAGTTCAGGTGTTTTTGTCTGTCCACATATTCAAAGAGGTTTTCTTTCTTTTTTAAGCTTTTTTTAATTTATTTTAGAGATAGAGCTACAGACAATGAGAGGGAGAGACAGAGAGAAAGGTCTTCCTTCCATTGGTTCACTCTCCAAATGGCTGCAATGGCCGGAGCTGCACCGATCTGAAGCCAGGAGCCAGGTACTTCTCCCATGTGGGTGCAGGGACCCAAGCACTTGGGCCATCTTCTACTGCTTCCCCAGGCCACAGCAGAGAGCTGGATTGGAAGAGGAGCAGCCGGGACTAGAACCACTGCCCATATGGGATGCCAGTGCCGCAGGCGGAGAATCAACCTACTGCACCACGGCGCTGGCCCCAAAGAGGTTTTCTTTCATTATGCACTTGTGATAGACCGACTCCAAAATTACCACTGTAGTCATCCTTTGGACTCACCCTACAACAGGAGACTCTTAATTTTATATATATATAGAATATAAATATATATTATCTAATATATCTAAAATGAAGAGGTTCATGTTGTCTATATATGATTTTATATACATAAGATACACATAAGTATATATGTTTATATACATGATTTTATATATATGTCTATATGACAGCACCTGGCATATATCAAGTAATTAGTCATAGACCATGTGCAAGATGGAGAAACTAGGTATCATAATTACCTCCACCTTACAGAAAGGAAAGTTGAGGCTGGAAGAGGACAGGAGGGTGGTGCTAAGTGGTAGAGTGGGGTAGAATGCAGTTCTGACATTGGAGCTGATCTAACACATATGGGAGGCATTACAGAGACTGTCTCAGAGGGAGCTAGAGTTTGTGGGAGAGAGGGAGACAAACACTGTGTGGTTAAGATGTGGTGAAAACTGATTTTACATGTCTTGTGGCCCAAGACAGGATGTACACATAGGTTTTCTGAAACAAGAGTGATGTATAAGTTCCACTATTCAGGAAGCTATGCTTGATAACCGCCTTGGGTTGGTGGTCTAGAGACAATCTCTCTGTCCCTCCCAGGGCTTGCTTATCTGTCTGTCTGTCTGCCTATCTATCTATCTAACCACCTATCTATCATCTGGAGGTCACACCCAGGTTGGAAAGTCGATTCTCCCTGGGACATATCCTTCCCCAAGACATCTTCGTGTGGATTCCTTTCAGCTGGGCCTGATGCCTCCCCTCTTCTTAAAGAAAACCATAGCAACATCCTTGAAGATCAGAACTGCAGTTCCAGTACTGTTAAGGGCCCTGCCTCCTCCTTGCTCCCCTCTGAGGGGCGGGCAGGGTCCCAAGGAGCAGAGCCGTGGGGACCAGGCAACAGCTTAAGTATTTCAGGGTTGAACTAGGCAGGGAGAGTAGACCACTGCTGGTTTCTTCATCTAACCTTGTATTGGTTTGGTTTTTTCCCCCATTAAATTGTGTTCTAAAAGTATAAACTTGAACATAAGGATAGTAATGAGAATTCAGGGTATGGAGAAGTCTCTGTGAGGTCTACGTCTCATCAGGCTGCTCCAGGGGCTCCTGGGTCCAAGGTTCCCCACAAGGACAGCTCAGTGCTCACAGCTCCTTCCACTTAAGGAGCTCTGGAGGCAAAGCATCCAAACTGGCTGGGGCCCAAAACATTAAAGATATTATGATCCCTTGCATGTTAATTAAAAACAGAAATAGCACTAAACCATAAGGGTAAGAGAGCCCAACCTGGTTCAGACTTCCCCAGGATGACTATAACACACGGCAAACACAGATCCACATCTCTCGTAAGAATGCATGGTGCATGCAAGGGCATGCGCCTACTTAGTCTGTCTTACCCAGCGCGGAAGCTGTTCGGGCCTTGGGGGTGTGGCTGGGTCTCCCTCCCAGAGCTCTAGAAATGCCTGCGTGTCATGGAAGGCCGCTACGATGCCCAGAGAGGAAAAAGCTCCCCAGCTGCAGGTATTCGCTTAGCCTCCATGAAGGTAGAGAAATCCTCTCAACGCCCTCAGCTCTCTGCGGCCAGGGAAGATGCCCAGGACTCAGGCACAGCCATCTTCAGGGCTGAGAATACTCCGAATATGGGGTCCCCCTTCCAGGTCCACCATCCGCCTGATCCCAGCGCTCTGGCAATAGGAAGGGTCACAGTTCCACACACCCACCAATAACCGGCCTGGAGAGAAGAGAGTTTCCCATGATATCTGGAGCTACTTGGCCCAAGTGAGCTTTGAGGCTTTGAACGATCCAGAGAATCTGGCACTAAACCACCCCATCCAAGCCCCAGTGGCATATACCAAATGCCCAAAATTCCATGACAGAGTCTCCCTTCCCACCCAGTTCTTCAAGGAAGACTTGCTGCATTGGGCAAGGACCCTCTAGCCTCACTCCTTAAACCCTGAGACCCTGGTCTCCCACAGTGAGGCCTTCCTCACTGCTTTCTAAGGGCATTTAATTTGAACTGGCACGCCCTGGGAGGGGGGTCCCAGGAAAGAGGCTTGGTTTTGCATGGAAGACCAGAGCACGGTCAACTAATATTAACAGAAGTTCCTGCCATTCTCTGTTGGAAATCTGTGCACACACACACACACACACACACACTCACATCTCTACACCCCAATCCAGAGGGAACATTCATCTTCCCCATAAGGCCCTCCTATTGTGAGTGGTGATAGACAACAGAGATGATGCAATAATGGTTTTATTGGATCAATAGGTCATTTAGAAAGTAAAAGCCCTCCCCTTCATTGGGGGATGACCAAGAGGGGAAAAGCCTGCGTGTGGCCAGTAATTCACATCTGTCAAGCAGAATGGATGTGATCTGTAGCTCAAGACACTTGGGTCTTCATGTTTTACTGAATCCCATGTTTTCAGCAGTGCCCATAAAACATCCCTCTGAGCTCTCCTTCGAGCAGGAAGGCACTCCCTCCCCCAGGGGTTGGGATCTCGGTCAAGAAGGGAGCTGGCCTACCCTTGGCTTTTAGTTTTTCCACGCCATGGCGATAAGGTCAATGTTGTTAGGTTCACGTCTGAGTGGCTACCTCTTTGCCTTCTTCAGCAAGCAAGTATTTGGAGTCTATTTTAAATATGGGGCAAACAGAGGACCAGGAGGGTAAATTTTTTTCCCTCCAACACTGCCATGCCTCTCCACCACTTTGTGGGTGAGACCAGGGCAGGAGAAGGTGGCCAAGGAACTGCACCCCATTCAGGCGACAGCGACCTCAGGTCAGGACACCGCTGCTTAGCTCGCCCTCTCTCCCCAGAGCCTTCTGCACTCCTGCTGTCTCTTTCAGGTCTTGGCCTTTCCTGCCTCTGACATCTCGGGACCAGGGCCCCATGTTGACAGCTGGTTTGACGCTGGCACCGGTGACCCTTAACCTTCCAGGCTGTATTGGTACAGGGTTAGTGCACCTCCTCTTTGCAACACGAAACTGGCACACAGAAGGCAAGAGAGGATAAGGTCACAGAATATAGGGCAATGTGCAGTGAAACATCTGATCCGTCAGTGGCTTTCTGAAAAGAACTGAAAGGAAGAAATGAGCAAAGGAAGGAAACTCTTCTTTGGTGTGTGCTGTTAGACCATCAAAATACAGACACACAAAAAAAATCCACAGGAAGTTGATTTTGCTGAAGCGGTACTGACAATAAAATCGATGGTGTCTTTATATATGGAACTTTTCCTCTGTGTGCTGAACGTGCTTGAGTAATTTCACCCACAGTGGAGCATGGTTTGAGCTAAAACTTCTGCACTTGGGCAGCAAACGCTCATTCACACGTGCATTGATTCCCTTGGCTTTTGCAGGCGGAACCCAGGGGATTGGCCACAAGTTTTGTGCATTCAGATTCAAACCGTAAAATTAAGATGCAAATTTGTCAGTTATTTGTTGGACCTGTGACTTTAGCATATGGTACAAATTCCTTCTTTTTAGTTAGCAATCTGTTTCAAACACTCAACGTGTGCTGGCCCTATCCTGACCACAAGGGGTACAGGGCTAAGCAAGGAAGAGACCTTGCCCTCCAGGGACGTGACTAACAGTGGAGACCTGGAACACAGGGAGGGAGTTCATTCACTGTGGCTCAAAGCCCCTAACAGAGGCGACTTCATGTTTCAGAAGGAAAATGGTGGGTTGGTTTGCTTGCTTTTGATCTTTATTTACTCTACAGGCAGGGCAACAGACAGGCAGAGAGAGCTCCCACCCACTGTTTCACTTCCCAAAGGCCCACAGTGGCTGGGGCTAAGTTGAGCCAAAGCCAAAAGCAGGAACTCAACCCAGGTCTCCCAGTAAGTGGCAGGAACCCAATTACTGGAGCCACCATTGCTGCCTTCCAGGGTCTGCATCAGCAGGAAGCTGGAGTCAGGAGACAAATCCAGGGATGAAACCCAGGCACTCCTGCGTGAGATGTGGATGTCTTAGCCAGCGTCTTGGCCGTGAGGCCAAATGTCCACCCTCATTTCTGCTTTTGAAAACGGTATCACGCTTAGAAGGACAGGAAGACCCCCAGTTTTAAAAGGCTACCCTAACCCTGTCTTTCCTTAGACTTGCACATTCCTCTTGCAATAGGAAATCTAAATGCAAGGACACATCATTAGCTCTAACCTCTGGCCACTTGAGTAAAAATCTATGGCCATCTCCAGCCTTTCCTGAGACGGGTTAAAGACACAAATGGAAAGTCTGCACACAGTAGAAGCCCTCACCCTGGGAATCCTAGAAAAGTCCTCCTTCCCCGGCAGGAAACAGAGTGGGTGGGAGGGGAGAGTGGGCAGACGTTTGAGTTGAGCTCACAGACGTCTTTCTGTGTTAGGGAAAATCCACACCACACAGATTCCAGATCTTCAGTCATTCAGTGTGCATTTCAGCTCCTAAAATACATTTGTTTACCTTCTTTTCCTCAGTACCTTAGTACTATGCCTACCACATGGTAGAGATCGAATAAATGGCTTTTTACACTTTCAATTTTTCTCTAAATGGCATGTATACAGTAACAATCAAATCTTACATAAGTGCTCTTTTGTGTAAAAGGGGCGTGGAGGCATAAATGGCTAGAGCCAGGTGGTGTGGCTATAAAACAGGGATTATTGGGGAAAATTTACAAGTCAGAGAAGTGGCAGAGCGTATATGGTCCCCTGGGCACTCATCAACCCCAAAGAGATGGATTAAGTCGGACGTAGCTGGAGCAGATGTTCCACGTGCAAGGAGTGAGCCCTGGACTGCTCAGATGTGCTGCCTCCTAAGCTTTTGTTGAACTGCAACAGTCTCTGACCGTGTTCTCTTCCTCACATCACTTCCCGGAAGCAATCTCTAGAACTGGTCTATTTTTAGCTCTACTAGTGTTTGTACTAGTCAGGCCTCCCTAGAGACAGAAGTAATGAGGTAGGTAGGTGAGTGGGTGGGTGGGTGGATGGATGGATGGATGGATGGAGAGAGGGAGAGAGCGAGCGAGGTGGGCGGGGAGGGAGAGAGAGAGAGAGGGAAGGAAGAAGAGAGAGCTGACTAGAGGAATTTGCACACTGCTCGCAGGAATTCCACAATGGGCCACCTGCAGGCTGGAGACCCTGGGACACTGGGAGTGTGGCTCAATCCAAGCCTGAAGACCTCACTACCAAGAAAAATGAAGGTAAAGTTCTCAATCTGAAATTGATGAACTGAGAATGCACAAGGCTACTGGGATAAGCCCTGGAGCTCAAAGACTAGGGGACCTGGAGTTCTGATATCAAAGGACAGGGAAGCAAGAGGGCATCCTAGCTCCCCAAGTCAGATCCACACATTGGCCTGATCTCTGTTTCTGTTCTCTCGGGTCCTGGCCAACAGGACAGTGCCGGTCCACAATGAGGCTGGTCTTGCCACCCAGCCTACCCAGACCTACACACTATTCTCTGGAAACACACTTGCAGACACACCCCAAATAATGCTTTACCAGGTGCCTAGGCATGCCCTAATCCTATAAAACTGACCTTAAAATTAACCATCACAGTGCTTATTACCTTTTTTAATGCTATCAAGTGTTAACCGGAGTGACTGTACCATCAATAATATGGCAGCAGTTCAACTAAAAAGGAAATAAATTAAAATGAGTTGTAGGAAACACTGGCCAATGTCTGGCTGTGGTCAGCTGCTGGGGAATCTGAACCAAACTGACATTTAAGCCTGGATCCCTGAACCCCTGTACTTGCTCTGTCCCAGGAGACCTGATGAGCCCTGGGGCTCTCCTGACAGCTCCAGGCCTCTGTGGGCTGCGTGGGGAAGAGCTGGGACTAAGGGCCGCTTGGGATAGGTTGGGACTTCAACTCAACATTAGCCAGTACCGGTGGTGATAGTTTTCTTTCTTTGAGCTAGTGTGCTTGCTCATCTGCTGACAGAGCCGCCATCCAGCTTTCTCAAGGGCTGTCATCATGGACCACCATGTAGCTCTCGCAGAAGGAAGTGGTTCTCTCTGATTCTTTGTCTGTGTCTGTCTTTGGTCATCTCCCTGCTTTGGTTGCTTCTGACATGTGTAGCTGGTGTTTCTGTACAAAGAGCGCACGTGTCTCCTTTATTCCTGAGTAGCGAGTTTCCTCCACGGTTCCTCCCCGGATGACGTCCCTGATTTACACCACCTGTTCGCGATGCAGTTCAAGTCTCAGCCTCTGCAATCTCACTTTCAAGCTGTGGGTTTTCAGACAGCACAAATGCTTGCTGTTTGGAGACTTTTCGTGGGTCCTGGACGTTCTTCATTCATTTGATGTTCTGGTTTTTTCTCCTTCAAGTCTCAAAAAGGATGCAGGTGAGTTAACAGCACCCATGGTTCTCTCCAGATCAGCTTCTGATGGACAGACTGGGTGCTCACGTTTCTCTCTTCCCCCTTTTTCTCCAATTCCAAGTTGCCATCACTGTTTATCTTTAAAAAGATCAGGCACACCTATGACCTTCAGGACTGTTTCCATCCAAGATATTAACTGGCCTGTCGCTCAGAGCTTGTGTCGTTACCATATTTGCATGTTCAAGGCTTTTTCCCCGCTTCTGTTCTCCTAGTTCCCACACGCTTTGCTTCCACACCATGGTTTTTGGGTAAGCAAATCTAGACTCTCCTGAAGATGAGTGCTTCCACTGAAATCATCCACTATTTGCTTCTGAGTTGTTCTGAGATGCCTTTAAGCTGTTTTGCATCAATCAAGGGATTGTAGGGATGTCAACGCATCTTCTAGTTGGAAGGCAAGTCATCTTCAGTCCATGAATGAACGTTTAGGGTGATGGCTTTTTCTGTCCATTTCCAAAAGTCTACTGTGTCCTCAAGTGCAGGTTTGTTCAGATTGTAGTAAGTACCACCCAACAAAGACTTTGTAACTGCAGAGGACTGACTGGCCCCACAGGTCCCCTGAAGACTGCACAGGTTTGTGCCATGAATCCAGACAGCTCCGTCCTATAACAACCACAGCAAAACCTGCCAGGATTTCCTGTGCAAATGCAACGAGACCTGGGGCTTGCCTCCAGAATTCAGATCTCACCAGCAGAGCCCTGCACAAGACCAGCCACAGATGTGCTGATGGCAGGCAGCAGGCCTTTCATGGGTCTGAGGGGCTTCCCTGTTCTGCCTCCAACTGCCAGCGTCCCATGGGCCACTAGTGACCACACAAGACCCTGTGCTCTGTGGCCAGCACAAACAAGGGCCCAACAGCCAGGACAGACAGAATTTCAGTTGAGAAAGAGAAGAGGATGGGGAGAGCCATCTGGGTTCTATAAAATACTGTTCCTTGACTTGGCTTTGCTTAGTGCACAGTAGAAAATACTACTCCCTAAACAGCATACATGAGAGAGCAGAAAGGGCCAACCGCAGACAAAGACAGACCTGGAGCTTGGGCACTGTTGGACCACCTGGCACCACAGTTACCTCAGGGCATCAGCACAGTGCTGGCTGGTGGTTATCATCTCAACCTAAGTGGTAGCTATAACTCTATTTCATGGTGTAGCAACTTTAAACAATATCCATCGACCACTTCCCACTGCACACTGCAAAATACAAGGACTTAAACTGGCTTCCTTTACAATCTAATTAAGTGTTTGTGGTTTCATATTATTTTTGTACATATGTTTGATTACTTTCATAACATTAAATGACACACACACTGTACCTCCATTTACTGTTGCATCAACTTGAGTTGGTATTTTGATTTTCTATCATGCAAGATGGGGATATTTACTCTACCCCTACTCCATCCTTCTGTCTTCAACCTACTCTCAGATAAATAAGGTCAACATTTACTTTCTGCCTCCATCCTCTAGCCTTCTACAGGCTTATTCTAAATGTTTTGTTTTGTAAATGGTGTTCAATTATCCCCACCTACATATTGCTCATCACCCAAACAAGTAGGACTGTGGCAGTGATTCCCACTCTACAAATCTGAGAAGACAACCCCCAGCCCACTCACAGAGGAATGGTCCCATCATAAAGCTCAATACAGGAGCTGGCACTGTGGCCCAGTGGGTTAAAGCCTTGGCCTGAAGCGCCGACATCCCATATGGGCACCGTTTCTAGTCCTGGCTGCTCCTCTTCTCATCTAGCTCTCTGCTATGGCCTGAGAAAGCAGTAGAAGACGGCCCAAGTCCTTGGGCCCCTGCACCTACGTGGGAGACTTTGAAGAAGCTCCTGGCTTCAGATCGGCACAGTTCCAGCCATTGCAGACATCTGGGGAATGAACCAGAGGATGGAAGACCTCTCTCTCTGTCTCTACCTCTCTCTGTAACTCTTCCAAATAAATAAAAATAAATCTTTAAAATAATAAAGTTAAATACATTCCCTTTCTGATGTTTCAGCAATTGCTAAAAATCATGACACATTTTCTTGCTATTTAGATAATGACTTTCTGAAACAGCTTCCTGTTTTCCTAGGAATTTCCAAACACCTATTTTTCTTGACTAAAGAACATTTTTCACGCGCTCAAGATTTTCCACCTTCTCAAGCACTCTGCCTATCCCAAGAGTCCCCTCCCTTGCAGAACACTTGGTTCTGCTGCCTCTGTCTGGGCTGCTTTTCTTCTAGAATTAGTGTCTTCCACACATGCTCCTTGGTTGGCGTCTGGGAGCCCCTGAGCTGTTCTCCTAGGTTGTACCTGTTCTGGCTCCTGAATTCCACGTCTTTTTCTTCCTTTGTTTGCTTCCTTGTGATGCTGGGAGATTTTCTAAGAAAGGCATATGGAAATTAAATCACCTTATTTTGCCCAGATATTTGATAGACAATTGAACACAATAAAAATATTTTTAAAGAAGTGAGGTCCTAGAGCAGGTGTTTAGCCTAGGCATTAAATGCCTACATCGCACCTCAGAATGCCTGAGTTTGCTACCTGGCTCCAGCTACTGACTCCAGATTCCTGCTAATGTAGACCCTAGGAGACCCGGACTAAGTTCCTAGCTCCTGACTTTGGCCTGGCCCAACTCAGACTGCTGTGGGTATTTGGAAAGTGAACCAGTACATGGAGCTCACTCGTGCTATGTGTGTGTGTATGCGTGTCTACGTTTCTGTATCTATGTCTCTCTGCCTCTCAAATAAAGGTCCTAGTGTCTCAAAAACTTTAAGGCATTAATGTATTTTCTTCTAGCATTGAGGGTTACAGATGAAAAGCCAACTGCCAATTTGAGTTCAATTTCTTTGAAATGACTTGTTTATCTCCCTGGCAGATTTTAATTAAGATCTTCAAATTATCCTTGAGGTACTAAGACTTTTAAGAAAGTATGTAGTGTTGGTTGGTTGTTTTCTTTTTCTGTTTCTTTTTCTTTTTTCATTTATTATTCTGGATACTCTGGGCCCTTTAAAATTATGGTCCTTCTTCAGCCCTGAAAATTTTTCTTTTATTTCTTTGCCAATTTCCGTCTTCTCGATTCTTTTTTTCAGTTTATGTTTCTAGGGTGAGTCTCATATCTCTTATCACTTCTCCAATATTTTTCTTCTTTTCCTATATCTCTTCTACATTTTGAAGGACATACACTTCACCTTGACTTCATATTTCAAGCTTATTTTGAATTTTTGTTTTGATAATCAACATTTTTAATAGCTAAGAACTGTCTTTTTTTTCTCTTTCTGCTCCTTTTTCATTGCATCTTATTCTTGTTTTATGGATGCAATATAGTCTTGAATTAGAGTGTATAAATCATAAGGGTGTTTTTCTGAGCTAATCTGGTTTCCATTGTGGCCAAGTCTATTTGCCCTGGGCTGTCTCTTGCATGCTTCTTGGTTATCCTTCCACAGTTAAGATAAGTACTACCTAAAGGCCAGAACATGGCGAGCTCTACTCTGGGCACCAAAGCGTGCACTTGGTGCCTTGGTCTTTAGACAGGAGCCTGTCAGAACCTCTCCAGAAGCAGATACAGGATTATCTGTACCCAGGTACAGCACGTGGCCCACACCACCTCCTAACCATTCCTCCTGCTATGAGCCCCTCCTCACTCCTGTCTTCTACCATACCTGCCAACTCCAAGCCCAGAATCCTTTCTACTTTCTAGCAGGTGCATCCATTCCCACGTTCACTGTAGTCCTACTTTTATTTCCAGGTTAGGCCCTTCACTGACTGTTGCAGGCATCAAGAATCCTTTTCCTTTTCTTAGGAATATATTGAGTGCTCCTGCATTGTAGCAATCTCGCTCCCCAATCTGTTTGCCGTGATAGACATATCTGAAGTCACAAAAGTGAAAGAAAATGCTCAACCCACCATCTTGAACAGGAAGGCCCCCTTGAAAATGTGTTTAAATTTTGCAAGGAATTCAAACTACGAACACCGTTCTATGCGCCAACCATCGTGCTTGATTTCCAGGGGCTGCCAGGATGAGAAGTGCTAGAGTAAACAGGAGATGGAGTCTGTTTTTATTAAAAAGTTACTAAAGGAAACTCAAAGTGGACTTGAGAGGATTGTTTCAAAGAGTTCAAGGGTTCAGAGGCCAGGGTGGGCAGCTGCTGGCATTTCCCCTGACTGCAGCTGCCAGAGCACACAAGGTTTGGAGGCCACTTCAGCCCCTGCAGGGCGGACGCAGTGGCTGTCAGTCAAGAGCAAGAGGCCATGCGCTGGGGCTCTGATCCAGGGCTCCTCACCAGCAACTTTTTCTCTGCATCAGCTCAGCTGCCAACCTTCGTGCACACCTGCTTCCCCTGGTGGGGCCAGGAGACTCTGCCTCTCAGAAGAAAGGAAGGAGGCAAGGCTGGATGCTGAAGGAGGTGGGCTTTGATGTGCGACCCGTGCTGATCCACGAGTAACTGCAGGGGCAGAGCCTCTCCAGAGTATTACCAGGGACGCCAACTGCCAAAGACAGAAGCCAGTTGGAGCCAGCTTAAGCAAAAAGGTGATTTTAGGATAAGGGCCTTGGAGAAACTGATGAAACCTAGCAAGATCACGAGGCACAGAACACCCAAGCGTCTCTCAGGCCCTATCTCCAATCCTCACTGTCTCCGGTTCTCTCCTCCAGCAGACTGGCTCTCTCTCCTCTTCAGTCTGCAAAATGGTGCAAAACGGCCACCCCTCAGGTTGGGGGTTCACACCCACTCCTTCAGTATCCAAAGAGACTGGCTGATTTCTCCTTAGATGATGGGCTAGAAGCTTCTGTGCAGGCCACAGAGGAAATATGTCCAGCTGTGAGGGCCATGCAGCCTCTGGAGCAACTGCTTGATGCCACCATCGCTTCAGGTCAGCAACCACGGCCAATCCGTCAGTGATGAGTGGGCACATGGCTGTGTTCCAATAAAACTTTATTTACAAAAACAGGCAGGCGGTGGGCAGGATGTGGCTGCTTTGCTGACCCCTGCCTTAGATACAACTCCACATTAGAAGAAGAATCTAAGTGGCTCAGCATGGGTCAGTGGTCAGTCCCTTAGTCCACAAACGAGAGGCCGCAAAACACAGCAGGAACGTGGGCGTTTGGGAGCCAAAGGCAGCAGCCTAGCGATTCCCAGAGAGGGGAATTTGAAGGAACTCTCGGTAAGGGTCCACTGCATCAGCACCTCACCGTGGAAGCCAGGTGCTATGGGACTATTAGTTCTTAAGTCTCTGACTTCAAGGTAGTCTCAAATAACAGGGCAGCAGGCCCTGTGGCATGGTGAGATCCTCAGAAACACAGTTTTGTTTAGAATGAGACATTTCCCAACTCCCCAGAATAAAAACAGGAAATGCATAAAGAATGTGAGGCCATTAGCCCTGTAAACAACACACATTTCAGGAAGCTTATTCAAAACCGTTACTCTTTCTTAATGGACTTTTAGGGGAAATACTAACATTTCAACCCAAGGCTCTGAAATGGAACAAAAGTAATCCTGAGCTACAGCTGGCTGAGGGACGTGTAGTGGTGCGGCTGAGGGCAGAGTTACGTGCCCAGTGTGGCTGTAACTCCGTCTGTGTCTTTGCTTCCCTTGGTTCCCCTGTGACTGACAGGCCTGTCATGAAAAGCTTGGGGTGTGGGTGGAACCATGCAGCGGTACAGCCACGATGGAAGACAGCGTGCGGTTCCTGGAAAGTCTCACCGTGAGAGCCAGCAACTCCACTCCTGGGTATAGTCCCCAGAGAACTGCAGCCGGGTCTCAAGGAAATGCCTGTACACTCATGCTCATAGCAACATCGTTCACGGCCGCCCAAGTGGGGGGGGGGCAACCACGTGGCCATCAGCAGACAAGCAGGTAAAGAAAATTTAGCTTATGCATACAATGGAGTATGCTTCAGAGTCAAAAAGAGGATTTTGACACACACTACAAGGATGCACCTTGAGGCCTTATGCTAAATGAAACAGCCGAAGCAAAAAGGACAAAGACACCACGTACATCAGATGCCCAGATTAGTTCATAAAGACAGGAAGTGGAATGTGGTTCAAGGGTCTGGGGGGGGATGGAAATTATTGTCTAACAGGTATGGAGTTCCAGTTTATGAGACAAAAAAGGGTTACAGAGAAGAAGAGTGGTGACGGCTGCACAATAGCACAAATGCACTTAACACTATTGAACTGTCCACTTAAAAATGGTGAAGATGGGAAATTTGATGCTGTGTTTCACCACAATTTTGATAACTTTTTTTTTAGATTTTATTTATTTATTTGAGAGTTAGAGTTACAGACAAAGAGAGGGAGAGACCGAGGGAGAGGTCTTCCAACCACTGGTTTACTCCCCAAATGGCCACAATGGCCAGAGCTGAGCCAAACTGAAGCCAGGAGCCAGGAGCTTCTTCTTGGTCTCCCATGAGGGTGCAGGGCCCCAAGCACTTGGGCCACCTTCTACTGCTTTCCCAGGCTATAGCAGAGAGCTGGATTGGAAGAGGAGCAGCTGAGACACGAAAGGGTGCCCATGTTGGATGCCGGCACTGTAAACAGAGGTTTAGCCCACTACGCCACAGTGCCGGCCCCTTCACCACAATTTTTTACAGGTCTGCAGTAGAATAGGTGTCAGCCTCACGAGCCGCACCAGGCTGTGCCAGTGCACAGCGATGGTCTCCAAGTGAAGCGTGGTCCTTGGCCCAGGGCCACTAGCACCCAGGCTTTCCGGAGGTGAGCTTCAGTACGTCCTTCCATTTAGGGGGTCTTTTCCCTTCTGCCCACAGAAACCACGCAGCAGGTGTTTAGGAACACCAGGATGCTCGCTCCTCTGCACCACCCCCAGGCCTCCCCCTTGAACTGAAGCTGAAGTTCTCTAACCCAGGGAGCTGGCCTTCCCAGAAGGCCCTGGGGCCCAGATGCTGGAACAACTGGGGTGCCCAGGGAGCACCCAGAAAGGAGAGATGGGGACTTTTCTAGGCTGTTGTCTTCCTAACAGCAGTGCACTGTTGACACCTCCTACACCATCTGCCACCAGGAGCAGAGAGCCCCTCCCTGGACCGGGCTCTGCTGACAACACCCCTGTACCACCCACACCCACACCTGCCCCTCCCCTGAGCTCAGGGATTCTGAGAGAGGAGGAACCCACTGAACCCCCAGAGCCTGTCAAACCTCACAGAAGAGCCCTGAAATTCCGCTTTCGGTACAAATACTATCAGCGCCTCCTAAAGCCCTCCTGGCCTCAGCCTCGTGCCTCTGAGCTCTGAGCACCTACAGACCTCTGGTCACACCTCCAAGAGCCACTGCCCTGCACTGCCCTTCCCCGGCTCCCCACTGCCCTCGGAAACCGACTCTCAAGGCCATGTGAGCTGATCCCTGCCTACCTCGCCAGTCACCTTCCCACATGTCTCTGCACTTTCCCAGACTAACCCCCATCAAGTCCTTTTCCACTGGCACTGTGGGGGGTTCCCAGGAGAGCATGGTGGCCCCTCTGCTCCCCTGAGGGCCCCAAGTTTGCACGTGTCCTCTGTGCAGCGGGACACCCAGGACAGACCATGCACTTCAGGGCTGCCCCACCCAGCAGAGCAAACAGCACAGGTGCATGGGATGACTGCACAGGACAGGGACCAACCAAGGTCAGGGATCAAACAACGGAAGGGGGGATTGAAGATGAACTGCCAAGCAGGAGTTCTGAAAGGTTCTGGGCTAAGCTCCAGGAGAAAACCGCCTCTTTGCCTCCCTGGAAATACCTACGAGTCAGAAGCCTGGCTGGGAGGCTCTGGAGCTAGCCTGGAGGTAGGAGACGGGTGAGAGTCTGGCTGGGTGAGCATCCAGGTGACCTTCTGCCCCGGGACTGTGTGACCCACTTCCTGGCATCTCCAATACCTTCCATTTCTTTGGATTTTCTTTTGTTTTTGAGTCACAGAGTGGGAATTCTTTAAGAAAAAAAAAACATCTTTTACTCTCGCCAAATTCCTAGCCCAGGGGACAGGATTCATGCCCATGCCTGGCCACCATGTTGCCACTTGACAATACCATCAAGATCAGGCCAGAAACTGAAGCAATGGAAGGGAAGCATGGAGTCCTTACCCCTCCCTGGAGGCCTAGGAAGCTGGGCTGAGTGAAGTCCCAGCCAGAGGCCGGCCTCTGTGTGCAAGGGTGAGGAGGTGTGGCACAGCCACAGTACCACACCCCTGCCAGGCTCTTCCCCTCAAGCACTGGGCCTCTTGGAACCTCGGCCTCCCCCATCAACAGAGCTGGTAGTGCTAACCCTGCATGTGAGAAGGCTTTGCAAACTGCCAGGCATGATGCCAATATGGGATATAAGAAGTTTCTAGGGTAAAGAAGATCCATAGAAAGCTAAGAACTTGATGTCACTGGAAGAATACATAGTCCAAGGCAGATAATGTAACCACTTAGAAAATGACAAAAGCGAAGAGTCACCCCGAAATGGGCAGGGGGCAGGAGTGACGGCTGAGGGCAAGGAAAGTCCCGAGAACCTGACCACGTCCACTGCTCTCAGGACCCCAGGCTGGGCTCTCAGTCCCACTGCGTTGAGACCAACTCTTCTGCATCATCACCAGCTCAAGACCTGGGGCTGGGGCTGGGGCTGTAGCACAGCAGGTAAAGCCTGAACCTGCAGCGCCGGCATCCCTTACGGGCACTGGTTCCAGTCCCAGCTGCTCCATTTCTGACGCAGCGCCCAGCTAATGTGCCTAGGAAAGCAGTAGAAGATGGCCTAAGTCCTTGGGCCCCCGCACCATGTGGGAGATCCGGATGAAGCTCCTGCTTCCTAGCTTTGCCCTGGTCCAGCCCTGGCCATTGCAGCCATTTGGGGAGTGAACCAATGGATAAAGACCTCTCTCTCTCTCTCTCTCTCTCTCTCTCTCTGCCTCTGCCTCTGCCTCTGCCTCTGCCTCTCCTTCTCTGTGGCCAGTAGAGGGTCATAGAGACAAAGGGGCAGCAGCTCTCTCTCTAGTCCTTGAGTATGACCAGAGTCAGGAATCCATCCTGGGGTCCCTGCAGAAGAGGGAGGGGCTGAGGCAAGCAGGCGGTGCCCAGACACCAGGCATTCCTTCCCCAGGGCCTTGGGGACTCGGGCAAGTGTCAAACTCATGGCCCCCAATTCCCCTTAAGTGTGATGGATGGACTGAGTTTTCCTGGCAGTTTAAACACTTTGCATTGATTTGTGTATTAGTTTGTATATTGTTTTGAGAGACCAATTTCAAGAACAGCTTTGCCCATCGTCCATCAACGCTCAGGGGTGCTTTATCTTCATTCAGAGCCGGCTGCTCATCAGACTCCAGGCAGGCTGTTGCCAAGAGATCCTGAAGCCAGGGCCTCCATCCATCACAGCTCAGGGAGCACTCCACCCCAGGTGTGTGAAGGGGACAATTCCACACACTCACTGTCTTTGCTGCGGGAGGAGAGTTGAGTGCTGGTGTCTGGAATTCTTAACAGCTCCAGAGAGGAGAATGTTACAGGAATGCTTGCAGCCATTCCACAGATGTGGAAACTGAGTCAAGTGCCACAGACCAGAGACAGATCTAAGCCACAGTTGCATCTTCACAGCGTTGTGAACGCACAGAAGGAAATGGGACCTTCTGTCTGAGAATGGGACCTTCCCACGGTACCGCATCTTCCGGCAGAACACACAAGGCACGCCTAGGATCCGGCACAAGGAACACCTGTGTGAGCCCTGGCCTCAACTCTGACGCTGTCTGTTTGGATGGCCACAGGCTGTCACCCCCCACTCTAGGCCTCAGTTCCTCCATCTTAACAACAGTAGCCCCTCTGGGCCTGATGCTGTGACAACACGGGCCTGAGAAGCATAACTGCATGGCAGCCTACTGCTATCACCTCTTAAGAACAAGTCCTAATGCGTCACTGATACCCTGTCCCTTCTGAGCCCAGAACACAGAACAAGCCTCCGTACACAGCAGGCACTCAGTAAATGCTCCTGAATGAGCATCAAGATACGCCCAGTCTGAACTGCTAGTGGTGGCAGTCATGTCTAATTAAAATCTAGAGGAAAATTCCAGGGACCACCCTTCTAGCACCATCTCACTGCCCCAAGGGACTGGCTCATGCCCCCCCTCCCATACCCAAGACAAAACATGTGCCGCCTCAGGTGGGTGAGTGAGGTCCCTGCCCAGGGACAGCCCACCCTCCCAGCCCGGCTGTCAGGACCAGAAACAAAACCTCCATAGCCCCCACTCCCGGCCCCTGTGCTTCTCCTAGTACCTGCTGGGCCCTGGATACAAAGCTACCCGTACCAGCTGGGATGACACCTTTCTCTCCTCCCTCTCTCTCTCTCCCTTCTTGCTTTTTCAAGGACAGAAGAGTCTCTCAGCTTGTTCTTCACCTGCTTCAGATATGCACAGAGTCTTGGCCTTCCGCCCCAGATCATCTCCTGGCATCAAAAGGCAGGTGGAGGCAGGGCTGGCAGAAGCCCAGTGCTCTTCTTATCCTGGAATTTCAAGTCTCCAAGGGGCATCAGCACCCAGTGGCCAGCTTTCACTTGGCCCTTCTGCAAGGCCCCCCAGGCTCTCCCAGAGCGGCTGAGATTTCTTGCTAATGGAGCCATGATAGACTCCTTGTCAGAGGGTGTCTATGGGACATGGGGGTGTACAGATGCAGAAAATGAGATGGATCCTAATAAACACTTTCACAAAAAAATAAAACAGTGGCCTCCAGTCCATATCTGACTCTTGCATGTCCCCATCCATGAGATCCCATAGCCCCTCTCCCACCCTCCCCAGGGCCCCAGGAAGTCAGCATCAGGGTGCCATAGCATTCCACTTACAACCCCACCAAGTTAAGATGCAACAAGTCTTGCCCCTCACAGACCTCCAATGCCAAGACCTTGCTCACTTCTGTCTGTAGCCAATGCAGATCAATGCAAGCAATGGATGTTTTCTTTTCCCAAAATTTTCATAAAATACTCCAGTTTCTGAGATCTGGCAGATGTGGTGGCTTAGGGACTTCGTCTCAAGACCTTCCTTTCTTCTGGCTAGCGTTTATAATGGCTCAATAAAACTTTTTTTCCAGAAAAAGTTTCTGAACTGTGTAAAAAATTATCTGCTTATTTGAGAGAGAGAGAGGGTCAGACAGAGAGAGACCCCATCCACTGGTTCACTTTTCAAATGGCCACAATGGCTGAGGCTGGGCCAGGCTGAAGCTGGGAGCCAAGAGCTCAGTTTGATGGCAAGGACTCAACTACTTGAGCCATCACCTGCTGCCTCCCAGGGTCTGCATCAGTAGGAAACTAGAGTCAGGAGTTGGTAGGAATGAACTCCAAGCAGGACAATGTGGGATACAGGTTAAATGTCTGCTCCCCCACAAACTTTGTGAAGTACTCTCATCTTTACCAGTATGCAAAGTGAAGCAAATGTCAGCATTGTTTAGAATAGCAAAAGAATAGAAAGAACCAAATTGTGGCTCCATGTAGGAGCTGGTTACTGAACACATACACAATGGGGTTCTATGTAGTCACATTTATAAATAAAGATTGAAGAGCCTCTTCCTGTGTTTATGTGGAAAGATACATTTTGTTAATTGAAGAAAAAGCAAGATGCAGAACAGTGTTTACAGTACGTTGTTGCCTTGTGTTAAATGAAAGAGGAATAAAGAATATAGGTTTGCACCACCGTGTACACACAGTTTTTTCATCATCGGGAGGATAAGAAAGGATCCATGGAGACCAGCCTGAGTAGGAACATAATAAGCAGGTGAGGCAGGCACAGTGGGGAGAAGCACCATGAACTCTGTGAATGCAATACCTAGCCAAGCCGGCATACTCCCAGCAGTCAGACCCGGAGGAAACCTCAGAGCTTCTATTTGAAGCTAGAGTTGTGCACCTGGCTTCCTGGCCCACATACTTCTCAGATCTACACAGTATGGACACCAGAACCTAAGGCCCTCAGCCCCGATCAGCTTTCTCAGGGATACCACCAGACTCCATTCCCCCCAGGCAGGGTACAACGAGGCACGGGCGATGCCTTGAACCAGAAGCCCCTAACAAAGCACCTGGCACATACCCACTATTAAAAGAGAAATGACAACAAATCTGGTTTTGCAGGTCTCAGTTGCAGCCTCAATCAAACATGGCTCTGAATGCTCCACCCCACCACACGGGGTTGTATTTACAGCCAGAGAAAACCACGTGGCCAACAGAAAACAGAAGTGATGGACCAGTGGGTGAAGTTGGCCTTACGAGACCCAGTCTGCAGCTCAGCAGCTGTGATTGGCTGACACCAAGTTCTCGTCACAAGAACAGGTCACAGGGTGGGACTTGGCGCAGTGGTTAGGACGCCATTTGGGACACCTGTATTGCATATTGGGCTGTCTGGGTCGGTTCCCAGTTCCTTCATTTCTTTTTTTTTTTTTTTTTTTTTTTTTTTTTTTTGGACAGGCAGAGTGGACAGTGAGAGAGAGAGAGACAGAGAGAGAAAGGTCTTCTTTTTGCTGTTGGTTCACCCTCCAATGGCCGCTGCGGCCGGCACACCACGCTGATCCGAAGGCAGGAGCCAGGTGCTTTTTCCTGGTCTCCCATGCAGGTGCAGGGCCCAAGGACTTGGGCCATCCTCCACTGCACTCCTGGGCCATAGCAGAGAGCTCACCTGGAAGAGGGGCAACCGGGACAGAATCCGGCGCCCCGACCGGGACTAGAACCCTGTGTGCCGGCGCCGCAGGCGGAGGATTAGCCTATTGAGCCACGGCGCTGGCCTAGTTCCTTCATTTCTAATTCACCCTTCTGCTAATGCACACGCTGGGAGTTCTGGGCTCCTGTTTCTATCTGACCCTGCCCTGACTATTGGAGGCCTTTTGGGAATGAGCCAACATATAAAAAAACCGTCTCTGTCTGTGTTTGTGTTTGTGTGTGTGTACAGTGTGCAAGTCTTCCAAATGAAATAAAAATAAATAAATTTTAATTTTTTTTAAAAAAAGAGCAGGTCACACAGTCTGTTTATGTACCAAGTTAGGTTATATACAGAGAAACCTTCAGACCAAGTTTAGCTCAATTTAACACTACTGTTTATGAAGTTTTCTTTGAATAGCCCTTGTCTCGATGGTTGAGGAACAGTGTTTTTTCTTCATACTATTTGTTGAACTCTTTACTTAGTGGAGGGTTAATCTTATATGTATAAAGTTAATTAAAAATAGATATCAGTAAAAAATAAGAATGGGAATAAGAGAGGGAGGAGGAAGAATGGTGGGAAGGAGGGCAGGGTGAGAATAATCACTACGTTCCTAAATTTGTATTTATGAAATGCCTGAAGTTTATATACTAAATAAAAGGTTTCTAGGTAAAATAAATAAATAAATAAAGTTTTCTGAATGAATGAATGTTGTGCTGTACTTCCTGTGATCCCCGAATCTCTGCAGAGGCTAATTAATTAATTAATCACAGCCTGAGAATGGTGGCGATTTGCAGTCTCCAGCCACGACAGAGTCACATTTTCCCAACAGCCATGAAAGGTAGGAGCTCAGGCATCTTGGCAGAGGGACAGATAATAAAGGGGAGAGGTGGGTCTTTTAACCCCTGCCAGTGACAAGCCACGAGCCATTGCCTGTGTGGTACCAAATTGCAGACCAGCCCACATAGAGAGCAAGCGATTAGGGAAACATGGCCAGTGTTTAACATGCCTAACATAGCACTCCGGAGGAGAGAAAGTGCTCATTTCCATATCCAACAGAACCAGTTGCATCGGCCGCAGAAGCGCTGTGGTGCGCTGCCTCCTGCCTACCCTCCTCCTTCAAGGCCAGACTCGTTTAACTCCAAACCTGTTTGTGGCAAGATGGCCGCCAGACATCCTTCTGCTCAACACCTGTAAGGGGTGCCGGGCTGATGACGTGCGCATGCAGACAGGCACGGTGCTCACACCAGCCCCGGGCAAAAGCTTAGAACTCTCCAGAACATAGCAAGCTCATCATTAATAACACGAGGCAAGCCACGCGGCTGTATCTAAGCAGGGATGGCCGAGTTCCGAGGGAGACGAGGTAAGGACAACACCACGAGAAACTCCCAGACTGAGTGAGGCCATCAATGATGGATGAGTGTTTGGTGAGTCAAAGAAATCTAGGGCTTATGAGGAGAGCCACGCTGGGGAACTGCTGGCCACCAGAGGCATGTTTGGGTCCTCAGACACGCTGGGCCGACTACTGCACTGGCAGCAGCGAGCTTTCAAAGCCGCCAGAGGGAGAATGGGTAAGTGAGACGAATGGAGATCAAATCCCATTATAACCAATCCCATTACAAAGAAAACTTCACCTGAACAAAAACATACCCGAGCCCCGGGCATTGGCCCTTAATAATCACCTATTGTTCAGATCACCAGTGCAAAGCGTGCCGCTCTCTGTCCTAGGTGAGAGTCTCCAGTTGTAACAACGGCCTGGCACACCCCACTTACCATGTGATGGATCACTGGCAGCACAGGGCAGTATCTGCATGCCTTTCCCACCTGCTGACTGTGGGAGGTGACTTCTGAGACTCCCTGTCAGAGGGTGATGCTGTGAAACATTCTCAGGCATTGGTCTCGATAAGAATCTACACCTGCTCTCAGAGCGCCCCATCAAATCAGTCACCTCACTCCAGGGTCAGCAGGAAGACCACCGAAAATATTAGATGACCCCCTCCAAACAAGCTGAGCCAAAAATATTTTGAGGTTCATAAATGTATTACCTCATTTTTAATTGCTAGAGGTTTGAACCCAATCTTTAACCTACCTTTTCATTTTTGATTACTTTTTCACATGTAAGAGTTTTTATTTTTATGGACTTATACATGGGGCTATTTCCTATTTTATTTTTTAATTTAATTGACTCTATTTAGGGTGGACAACATGATGTTTTGATACACATACAGTGAAATAGTTACTATGGTCAAGCAAACTAATATGTCCATCATCCCATAGTTACTCATTTGTATGTGTGTGTGTTTTAAGAGTACTGAAATCTGGCCGGCGCCGTGGCTCAATAGGCTAATCCTCCACCTTGCGGCGCCAGCACACCGGGTTCTAGTCCTGGTTGGGGCGCCGGATTCTGTCCTGGTTGCCCCTCTTCCAGGCCAGCTCTCTGCTGTGGCCCGGGAAGGCAGTGGAGCAGGGCCCAAGTGCTTGGACCCTGCACCCCATGGGAGACCAGGATAAGCACCTGGCACCTGCCTTCTGATCAGCGCGGTGCGCCGGCCGCAGCGCGCCTGCTGCAGCAGCCACTGGAGGGTGAACCAACGGCAAAAGGAAGACCTTTCTCTCTGTCTCTCTCTCTCACTATCCACTCTGCCTGTCAAAAAATAAAAAATAAAAAAAGAGAGTACTGAAATCTACTCTGTAGCACAAATCCCACATGCCTAAGAATGTGTAGCACAGCCTCATTTTCAATGGAAAAAGGATTAGAAACACCATGCATGCCCATCAATGAAAGATCGCATGAATATGATGCATTCCTACCATGGAAACATGTGCAGCAGTCAAAATTAAGGAACTAGAGCTACTGCATCAACACGGATCCCTGGCACAGGGCGGAAAAAGCAAGTCTGGGGCAGATATAAGCAATGTGCTGTCTTTATATAAAGCAAAAAGCCATGTTTTAGGGAGACACAAATGGATATTAAAAGGTTTCAGACACTTCCGGAGATAAAAACACCGTATTAAGAACATGGATTTCATCATGGGACCAGGTAATGCTGCAGGGTTCCAATCATACTTATGAAATGTTGTTTCTTACACTGAGCATATGTTAAATAATTCTTTGAAGTTTTCTAAGAATATAAAATATCTCATAATTTAAAGTAAAAAGGAGTCTGTGACCAAGAGAGCTTGGAATAAAACACACTACACTGGCATCCGTGACCCCTCGGAACTAGATTAATTTGGCGTCGAGACCACATTTCTCCCATGGCTCCCTCTGCCCACAGCCTCTGCCGCCAGGCCTGCCCTGGGGTGCAGGTGTCCTGGCTCCCATTAGTGGATCATGGAGCTGACAGCCTGCTGGCCCCTGGTTTCAGGAGGAGGCCCAAGTTCTACTGAAGACAAGTTCACACACTCTATTTCACTTGCAGGGGCCCTGAACTTGGACCATCATCTGCTGCCCTCCCAGGTGCATTAGCAGGGAGCTGGATCAGAAACACAGCAGCCAGGGCTCATGCGGCCTCTGTTTAAAGACCTTGTCTAATCTCTCTTGGTCTCAGGTTTTTATTAAAGGGGAATAATGACAGGAACAGAACTGTTAGCTTTGACTCACTCATCCTCCCAAACTTAATCAGGACTGACCTCCCAAAGAGGTGGGGTTTGAAACGGAATATTCCAAAGAGCCATCAACTTAGAGCAGTATCTCCCCAAAAGCCATTCTCAGAGGTTTATTAGAAGTTGATGGTGGTGGGGGCAGTTTTCCTGGTCAAATTAGTTTGGGGCCAGCAGGCATTTAGCCCAGTGGTTACGACATCCATGTTCCAAGTGCCCACATTCAGCCCCTGACTCCAACTTCCTGCTAATGCAGACCCTGGGAGACAGCAGTGATGCCTCAAGTAGTTGGGCTCCTGCCACCCATGAGGGAAATCCAGATTGCGTTTCAAAGTTCCCAGTCACAGCTCCAGCCTAGCAACCCCTGGCCTTTGTGGGCAATTGGAGAGTAGATCAGTTCAGGTGGATGTCTCTCTCCTTCTCTCCCTCCCTCCCCCACTTTCCCATTAAATATTGGTTAAAAGAATAACTCGGGGAGATTCTGCACACTATATTCCCCTGTTAGATGGTAGTACTATGTTTTTAGCAAAGTCTTATGGAAACTGGTCTATTTCATTTAACTCAGTATACGTCCCAGGCTAGTTTGGTCACAGGACATTTCTTTCAGACACTGGTTTAAGAAACACTAACCTGAATGAATAATAACAATAAATCCACAATGCAGGCCTAGGACTCAGGCCCTGTGTGTCCTGTCCCAAGGTTGTAGGTCCAGTCCCTCTTAGCAAACAGAATCCCACAAACCTCTGTCCCTGAAGCTGAGTGATTTGCATGACCGCTCCAGCCCTGAACTGGGGTCTGAAGCAGGGTCACGCCCTGTGTCTTGGATCTCAGTGACAACTTTCGACCCCTTGGGAGAGTCCAAAAATCTGCAGCCATGTGAGAAAAATGGCAGCATGGAGTTAAACACAAGAACACCCTCTTCTCTTCTCTGCTTTTCTTTCCTTTCCTTCCAATTTCCTACCCTGGTTTCTAATCTCCTCTGACCACCACCTGCTACAAGGCATCCGCCAGACATCCAGAAGGTTCCCTCAGGTCAGTCTCTGCCTCCACCACCTCTCCAGATCAGTCGCTATATTATAGACATCAGGAGACCAAAAGGAAAAAAGAAGCCACCATAAATCCTTTGTTGGTCCGGTCAGCATTATCTCATAGCATTCAGCAAAACCTTGGAATTTCAAGACTATTAAGAGGAGCTGGTTTAACCCACTTCCTCTCGGAGCACCAGAGGGGTAGCCTGGCTTGCCTAGGGTCACATCAGCAGTTAGTGAAAGGGAAAGACCCCAACTCATCTCCTGACTGCAAGAAGGGTGTCACTTCTACCGTACTGGCATCTATGGCAAGCCTTATGGAAAACTTCTTTTTTTTTTTTTTTTTTTTTTTTTTTTGACAGGCAGAGTGGAGAGTGAGAGAGAGAGACAGAGAGAAAGGTCTTCCTTTGCCGTTGGTTCACCCTCCAATGGCTGCCGTGGCCGGCGCACCGCGCTGATCCGATGGCAGGAGCCAGGAGCCAGGAGCTTTTCCTGGTCTCCCATAGGGTGCAGGGCCCAAGCACCTGGGCCATCCTCCACTGCACTCCCTGACCACAGCAGAGAGCTGGCCTGGAAGAGGGGCAACCGGGACAGAATCCGGCGCCCCAACCGGGACTAGAACCCGGTGTGCCGGCGCTGCTAGGTGGAGGATTAGCCTAGTGAGCTGCGGCGCCGGCCCTATGGAAAACCTCTAAGCATCAGCTTGAGCCTGCTCGTCCCTGTGGGATTTCCAAAAACATCCGACTGTGATTGATGCCACTGTCAAGCTCACAGAGGAACATTTTCAAGATCCGCTCTCTGTGAGGTCAAAACTGCGCTTACCTCATGGATGGGACGGCTCCCAAGAACACGGGGGCACGTGCAGAGTGACCGCTTCCGTGTTCAGACAATGAGTCATCCCCCTGGATGTCACTGGGCTTGGAACATCCTGAAAGAGAAGGCAGGAAGGACAGCGATGTTGAAGTCTCAGCGGAGTGTGCTGATGGAGACATGTTCCAGTCAATGAAAGGCAAAGAGCCATCTCACATTCCCTCCCTAACTGGCTGATAGCCAATGATCAATAACGCGCTGGACGCCAGGAGCTGTTCTAACAGGGGAAGGACGGAGCCAAATTCACAGGACAGTTTCTACAAACATCCCAGACTTGGCCGTTTTCTGGGTGATGCTGGTTTGTGTAGATCAAGGAGAAGTGTATAACCAGATGGAAAAAGACGTTAAGATCCATACTGAGGCACTGAACTTTTATGTCAATCCATGCAGCAAAGCCAGAAAAACATCTCCAGTCCCTGCCTCCCGAAAGTGTATAATTGCATGCAGATCCAGAACACATACATGTGACAAATTTAAGACATGTATGGAAAAACAAATGAGAACATGGCAAGCAATTTAAAGAGAACCCCATATACTTCCGGCACTGGAGAAAAGCGAAAGAGATGTTCAAGTGGGATGGGGGTGGTTAAGGAAGACCATAAGAGGAAGTAGGAGGCAAGCTGGTACCAAGAGGATTGGAAAAAAGGATCACCTTGGTGGTGAATGCCTAAGCACGCAAATGGTTTGTATGGGCACCCACAAGAGAGTACACGGTGATGTGGATGGTTGTTCCGTTAGCAAAATATACTCCTCAAAGCAAGTGATCCTGTCCAGTGTAGACAATGGCCTTAGGAAACAGATAAGACATGGAATGTCTCCATTTTAGAGGGGAAATTGGCTTAGTAAAGGGAAGTGCCTTGACCAAGGGCTCCTGGCCAATAAGTAGTAGAGCTAAATCGTTAATCTTGGTCTTTGGGTTCCAAGGATAGAGCATTTTAGAGGTCCTTTAACAACCCTAATAGAATTAGAAACCTAAACAAAATAATAGCTTTTAAAAGAACCCAGGATGGAGGCTGATACTGTGGTGGTAGGTGAAGTCACTACTTGTGACTCGGCACATACTGACGTGCTGGGTCAAGTGCTGGCTGCTCTGCCTTCAATCCAGCTCTCTGCGAATGTGCCTGACGTGGCAGCAGAAAATGGCCCAAGGATTTGTACCCCGTCACTTTTGTGGGAGCCCAGGAGGGAGTCCCTGGCTCCTGGTTTCAGCTTGACTATTGTGGCCATTTGGAGAGTTAACCAATAGATGGGAGATCTCCCTCTCCCTTTTCCCCTCTCCCTCCTTCCTCCCTATCATGCTACCTTTCAAATAAATAAATCTTCTTAAAAATAATTAAAAATAAAAGAACCCAGGAGGCGCATGTTACAGATGAAGGATATGCTATATATTTCCTGAGGATTCAATATTCATGAATGTGACCTATTAGATTTGTTAGTCCAGAGTCACGGAAAATGGGGCAGGCATCTGGCTTAGCAATTAAGTCACTGCTTAGATGCCTACATCCCATATCAGAGTGTCTGGACTCAAGTCTAAGCTCTGCTCTGGAGTCTAGCTTCCTGCTAATGTGGACCCCAGTAAGTACTGGTGATGGCTCAAGTGAATGGGTTCCTGCCACCCTTCGAGACTTGGAATGAGTTCTCAGATTCAGCTTCAGCCTGGTCTAGCCCTAACCATTGCAGGCATCTGAGGAGTGAACCAGAGAATAGGTGTTCGCTGTGTGTCTATGTCTCTCTCTCTCTCTCTAATAAATAAATTAAAATTTTTTGGGAGTCATGGAAGATTAATTAATGTGTTCAGGGCACAGTTTCAGTGTATCAGAGAGCAGGACTGAGAACATGGCTATAAGCCATTGGTTTCTTAATTTACCAAGGTACCTCAGTCTGTAAAATGGGGTGGGGGGACAGTAGAGAGCAGTAACAAATGAAGGCCTTAGTATTTAAAAAAACGAAACTGTGGATGCACAAATCCTCAGAAAAATATCTCCAATTACCTACTTAACCCTGGATTGCCCAAGATCTTTCTACATGCAAAGATTGGCATGTTACTCTTAACTTGGAGATAAACTGGGCTGGACACTTACTCTTCTCTCCCTGTAGCCTGACTTCAGGAGACCCCAGCTGGAACACAGCCACAGCTCTGCTTAAAATCATCTACCCTTAAAGAGCATCCAATGTAAGTTTGCTTAACTTTTTATCCCTAGTTAAAAAGGCCAGAGATACACTTGGTAAATACTTTGGATCTAATTAAATCTGATTGTATTATGAAATAGAATCAGTATATTCAACTGTTTACATTTTGAAATTCCAAAGGGATGCTACGCTCTCCGGAGCCAGAGCTACAGCCTCTGCATATGGAACACAAAGCCCCTCTCTCCACCTGGTCCACAGCTCAGAAGCATACAAGCCTCAAGATGAACCCATTCTCAGGCGTTCCAGGAGAAACCATACCTTACACCTTAATTTGCTCTCTGAAACATGGTTAAATCTTCTACCCTCACACACATGAAGGGTGCCCTGTTGGTGTTTCTCAAACTGGGCCACACATTGGAATCACGGGGGCTCCTAAAAGTCCCCAACCGCCGGTGCCACCTCCAGGGGTATTGATTTGTTTCACATGGAGAATGGTCTGGAGTTGCAGTCTTTAAAAGTTTTCCTGGTCAGGGGCCAGTGCTGTGGCTCCCTTGGTTAATCCTCCGCCTGCGGCACCGGCATCCCATATGGGCGCCAGGTTCTAGTCCCGGTTGCTCCTCTTCCAGTCCAGCTCTCTGCTGTGGCCCGGGAGGGCAGTGGAGGATGGCCCAGGTCCTTGGGCCCCTGCACCCGCATGGGAGACCAGGAGGAAGCACCTGGCTCCTGGCTTCGGATCGGCGCAGTGCCGGCCGCAGTGACCATTTGGGGAGTGAACCAATGGAGGGAAGACCTTTCTCTCTGTCTCTCTCTCACTGTCTGTAACTCTACCTGCCAAATAAATTTAAAAAAAAAGTTTTTCTGGTGACTCTAATGGACAGCCAAGGTTGAGAATGACTGCAGCTTAATGACCTCCAGAACCTACATTTTAAATTCCATCCAGGAGGGCAGGCGCCGCGGCTCACTAGGCTAATCCTCCACCTAGCGGCGCCAGCACACCAGGTTCTAGTCCCGGTCAGGGCGCCGGATTCTGTCCCGGTTGCCCCTCTTGCAGGCCAGCTCTCTGCTGTGGCCCGGGAGTGCAGTGGAGGATGGCCCAAGTGCTTAGGCCCTGCACCCCATGGGAGACCAGGAGAAGCACCTGGCTCCTGCCATCGGATCAGCGCGGTGCGCCAGCCATGGTGGCCATTGGAGGGTGAACCAACGGCAAAGGAAGACCTTTCTCTCTGTCTCTCTCTCACTGTCCACTCTGCCTGTCAAAAAAAAAAAAAATTCCATCCAGGAGCTCAGACACCCAATTCCAATCTTCTGTTTGAGCTCCTTCCTGCTCCTTAAACCATGCATTCACGTTGTTCACTGGACTAGTCAATCTGGATATCTGGGTGGCTTCTGCAACTGCAGAAGTGGCAACTGGAACTCGGAACTTCTCACCTCCCACATGTCTCCCTCTCAATGGTTTCCACTGTAGCTCTAACCTGAAACCTAGAAGCCCTCCTTGACTCCTCCCCTTTCCTCATTTACCACATCATACCCATTAGCAACCAAAGTTGATCTCATGCCCATGATGGTAGATAGTACCCAAGGTGACCCCCAATATTCCTCACCTTCTGGTTTTCATACCCTGTGTTTGCCCTCCAACTTTGTGCCAGAGTTGGCCTGTCTGACCAATAATATATAGCAGAGTTGTTGGTACATCACTCCAGAGATTAGATTATAAAAAGACTAACTTCACTTCTGTCTTGTTTCCTCTTTTCTCTTTCTCCTCCTTTTCTCTCTCTCCCTCCTTCTCTCTCTCTCTCCTCACTAAAGAAGCAAACTATTCATATTAAGAATAACCTTTGACAGGTCCATTTGATACAAGACAGAAGCCAGAAGCCCCTGGCCACCAGCCAGGAAGGAACCGACTTTTTTTTTTTTTTTTTTTTGACAGGCAGAGTGGACAGTGAGAGAGAGAGACAGAGAGAAAGGTCTTCCTTTGCTGTTGGTTCACCCTCCAATGGCCGCTGCGGCCGGCGCACCGCACTGATCTGAAGCCAGGAGCCAGGTGCTTCTCCTGGTCTCCCATGGGGTGCAGGGCCCAAGCACTTGGGCCATCCTCCACTGCACTCCCTGGCCACAGCAGAGAGCTGGCCTGGAAGAGGGGTAACTGGGACAGAATCCGGCGCCCCAACCGGGACTAGAACCTGGTGTGCCGGCGCCGCAAGGTGGAGGATTAGCCTAGTGAGCCGCGGCGCCAGCCAGGAACCGACTCTTTCAATAACTGCATGAGCAGCTTGGAAGTGGATTCTTGAGCCTGGTTTCTCCTTGAGATGTCTGCAGCCCCAGGCAACAGACTGAACGTCAGCTCATGAGAGACTGGTCCAGAGACACCCAGCTAGGGGCTCCTGGATTCCTAACGCTCAGAAGCTCTGTGATACACGTGCATATGGTTTTAAGCTGCTAAATTTTGGGTTAATTAGTTATACACACACACAAAAATAACATGCCCCTCCACATGATTGCATTCCATGGCTACCACATGACTCCAAGCCACCTGCCTTTCTCATGTGGACTTCCACAATGGCCTCCAAAAACATCTCCCTTTTCCCACCTCTGCTTCCATTCCCACAATCTTCCATTCTCATTTCTATTCTGAAAGTTAATTCACAGGGCCAGCACTGTGGGGTAGCGGGTAAAGCCACTGCCTGTA
Organism: Oryctolagus cuniculus; assembly: GCF_051225735.1. Lineage (NCBI taxonomy): Eukaryota > Metazoa > Chordata > Mammalia > Lagomorpha > Leporidae > Oryctolagus > Oryctolagus cuniculus. The sequence continues at coordinate 168,471,295 of NC_142869.1, forward strand.
TTTCTGGCATCCCATATAGGCACCGGTTCTAGTCCCTGCTGCTCCACTTCTGATCCCGCTCTCTGCTATGGCCTGGGAGAACAGTGGAAGATGGCCCAAATCCTTGGGCTCCTGCACCCATGTGGGATATGCAAAATGAACTCCTGGCTCCTGGCTTTGGGTCAGCGCAGCTCCAGCCATTGCAGCCAACTGGGGAGTGAACCAGCAGATGGAAGACTGACTGACCGACCTCTCTTTCTCTCTCTCCTTCTCCATGTAACTCTTTCAAATAAATAAACAAATCTTAAAAAAAGTTAATTTACATCCCTCTCTTATTTAACCCTTTTCTAGGACTCTCCATTTGACTTAGAACAAAACCCAGCTGCCCACAAGTCTTTCATGGCCTGATTCCAGTCTATGCTTGCAATTTATTCGCACGCCTCTCTTCCTATTTCTTAGAGTGTTCCAGCCACACTGGACCCTCATTTTATACCAAGACTCTTGCTTTCCTTTATGATCGGAGGAACTGGAGGAAAGAGGGACATCTGACATCAAGAGAACAGGATCCTAGTAACATTGCTCAAAATAGAAATGACTTTTTGCTACATCGCTGACAAGCGTTCATCAAGCTTGGAGGCAAAGTACTGGAGTGTGGAAAGAAAACAGGTGCTCTGCTTCTGCAATATGTTGGGCCACATGAGGAGAAAACTATTTCCTGGGACAGGACAGCTAAAAATTATGGATATAGCATAGTTTAAGACGATGGCTGAGTTGTCAGCAGAGTAAGGAAGACAATCAGAGGAAATAATTAGAAGGGAAAAAAATCCAGTGGAGATTCACACTCTGTGTAGGCATTTTCCTGTAGGAAATCCATAGCCTTCCTGATGGCCCAGAGCCAGCCATCAAACAAACTAGGGAAAAAGAAGCCCTAGGGCCCAACAGTTTGGGATCCTTGTTGGCTAGATTCCTGCAGGTGACACCTCAGTGGCCCCCAGAAAGAGATCTGTCTGGCTCAGCCTGGACCCTTAGAATAGGAAGACAAGAGGAAGAAACCCACCCTAAAACTTCCTATCACAAGATAATATATGTAAGGATTCACAAATGGAATCCATATCCCCTTTGGGGTTAGAAGAGGAAAAGTATAAGGAGAAGCATCAACATTTACTGAAAACTGACGATGGGATTCTAAACATCTGGCAGAAGCAATACAAATTCTCTACAGAGGATGCAACTGGACCTTCAACTCAGGCCTCTTGGGATTTTCACAGATGAAGAGCAAAACCACTGCCTGCATGGGAGCCAGAATCAGCAGGGACATTTAAGCTGCAGAATTAGATCCACAGGGCCTACAGGTATTGAACGATCAGACAAAAAATTTTAGATAGCTAACCAATAAGGTTTTTAAAAGTAAATGGAATTTATAGTATTATAAAGGAGCAAGAGATCACCAAACTTTACCAAACATAAATATAAATTCTTGAAGTGGAAATTACAATAAACTGAATTTAAAATCATGGGATGGGTTAAACAGCATGTTAGACTCAGCAGAAGCACACCTAGAAAACTGGAGGATATGGCTGAAAATTGCCCAAAAAGTACCAGGGAAGAAAAGGTGAAAAATATAAATAAGAGATTCAGAGACAGGGAAGAAAGAATGCAAATATACAACATAGGTATAATTGGGGTTCCAGAAGCTACAAATAGAAAGAAAGGGAGATAAGAAATATTAGAAAAGATAATAGCTTAGAATTTCCCAAAGTGAAAAAATTTCTTAGTTTCAGGAAATTCAGCCAATTCTATGCAAGAAACTTCGTAATGAAATTACAAAGAACCAGAGTCAAAGACTCTCTCACAAACAGAAACTTCAAGGAAGGAGGGAGGGAAGGCAGCTTGGTTGGTTACAAAGATTAGTCTGACAGCTGACCTGAACACCAACAGGAAAGCCAGAGGTGGTAAAACAAAATCTTCAAAACGCAGAGAAATGGCTATCAACCTACAACTGTCTTAAATATATGCATGGAAACTGTATTTCAAGAACCAAGGGAACATACAGCTATTTAGACATATCAAGGCAGAATTCACAACAGCAGACTTTCACTAAAGGAATATCTGAACTAGAGGACGTACCTCAAGAGGAAGAAAAATTATACCAGAAAAAAAATTACAAAATGCAAAAGGGATTATTATGCAATAAAAATAGCAAATGTGTGTAGAGAAAAATAAACATGACTACATGAATCATAATACACACATCTGATTTGTGGGATGAAAAATAAATCAAATTCAGGATTAAAAATTATCTAAAACATAAAATCTTATGCTCATAGAATTTACCCTCCAGTGAGAAATATGGACAACCAGCAATTAAGGAAGTTTTTTAAAAAAGATCATCCAAATAGTGATGAGTGCTACACAAAGAATTTGAATGGGACAGCGAGTGCGAGGGCCACAGATCTGGAAGCCACTGAGGACTCAGGGAAGCCTTATCCACACAGAACAGCAACACACGAGCTAAGATCAGGAGACCAGGAGGGAGCCCCTTGGAGTCACGGGCTATCGCACTCCAGGCAAAGAGGAGCTAACACAAAGCCCCCTGGGCTGTCTGAGTCAACATCTGTGAACTTTGGTTTCTCCATCTCTAAAGGGGGGGGTGATATTTGCCAGGCTGAACGAGCTTTTTTAGCCCTAGCCCTAACCCTAACCCTAACCTTAGCCCTAGTCCTAGCCCTAACACTAACCCTAACACTATCCCTATCCCTAGCTCTAACCCTAACCCTAACCCTAACCCTAGCCCTAGCCCTAGCCCTAGCCCTAGCCCTAGCCCTAGCCCTAACCCTAACCCTAACCCTAACCCTAACCCTAGCCCTAGCCCTAGCCCTAACCCTAGCCCTAGCCCTAGCCCTAGCCCTAGCCCTAACCCTAACCCTAAAATACTGCAGCATTTTTGGTTGCTATTGTACACGGTCATTTTACGGGGCAGTCTTGCTTCCTGTGAAGAATCGGGTCGGAGGACCTGGCAGGTCAACACTGAACAGTTCTAGGCTTGACCGTCCTTGGGCAGTCCCGCTGAGACCCAGTGCCCATCCTCAGCTGTTCAATGAGAACCATGCAGTCACCACACAGACAAAAGGACACTCAGTCCCAAGCTGAAGCTGCGCTTAGGACCGACAGATGAAGTCTGTACTTCTCACTTCTAGCCTCCACCTGCACTTGACTTAGCGACAAGTGACAGTCAGCCCCCTGCCTCCCCCAGAGGGTGCTTTCTTTTCTGGCCTCAAAGGAGACCCCTCTGTTCCCTCCCACCCCAGAGGCTGCTCCCTCTCGGTCCTTGTTGGGTCCTTATCCACCCTCACCCAGCAGTGCCACCCCAGCAAATCCCAAGTCTGAATTTCCCAACTGAATTCCAGCCTCTCACATCCCATTGCCTGCTCTGTATGTTAATAACACAGCAGGGGTCTTACATTTAAGCCACCCAAGCAGAATCCTGAGTCCCCACTGCCACACCCTACCTCCCCCAACGCCTTCTCCCCATCCTTACAATCAGTGACTTCCTTCTCACTTCCCACGTGGGACCTCACAACTTTACCTTTAAAGCATCTGCACAATCCTACCATTTTTCCCATCTCCACCACTCACGCCCTCCGCTAAACCACCATTCGCCCTAATCCAGACTTCTGAGACTATTAGACCTGTTAGGTCTCCCAGCTTCTGCCCTGACCTCATAGGAACCTGTCGCACAACCAGAGTAACCATGTCAGACAAAGGTCAATCCTACCTCCTGTCCACTCAAAACCTCCCGGTGGCGTCTCCCATCACTCAAAGTCAGGTTCAGAGTCATTGCCATGCAAGAAGGCCGCTCCAGCTCAGGCCCGAGTCACCTCCTGGATTGCACCTGCGGCTCTTCTCACCCCGGCTCACTCCACAACAGCCACAGCCGGCTTCCTCGTGGTGCCACCAACGCCGTGAGCATCGCCCTACCTCAGCTGGGACGCCTGCCACCTGCTCTTCCTGCCGCCTAGCCACGCCCCTCTCATCACAGCAGGCGCTCCCCTCCTTCCCACAGGGGTCTTTCCTCAGGGTCTCATCAGAGAGGCCGCACCAGCTGCTGGGTCTCTCTCCTGGGCACTCGCCATGGTCAGCACACCACTCCCTCTCCTGCACCGGGATGCTCATGCACTCTAACAGCCAGGAACCCATGCTGGAACCACGCCAGGCCCAGGGTGCCGGCCCAGTATGGGTTGAATCCATAAATCCATGCAGCGTGGGGTCCTCTGCGGATGGCTGGTACGTATCAATTGTGTCCAGGAAACCGATGGCTTTAACATGTTCAGAAAGACAGGATCACAAAGTCTGCGGTAGGAGCAAAGGCAGGCACAGTCTTCGAGGTGAACACCCCTAGGTCCAGGTCGTGGAACGCCTTGAATGGCCGGCCAGAATCTAGATTTCTGTTTTCTTAACCACACATGATGGTAAAACACATTATAGGTTTTTGAGTATAACACTGATCCAAGCTGTCTCATAAACAACTTTCATTTGGGTAATTTTTTTTTTTTTTAAATCCTGCTTAGATCCATTTGGAAGCAACTTGACATTTTCCGTTTATATTAGCTGGCTTCCAGTCCATGTTGACAAATACGGTTCCTGCTCAGTGGTCCTCGGGGGTCCCCTGCACCACGCGGGCTGGGACCCCCGGGCCCTGAGACGCCGCGAGCAAGGCGGTGTTGGCGGCTGGGCCTCCTGGCCACCTTTCACGCTCACTACACACGTGTGCTCCAAACGTGGCACCTGCGCGCCACTATATATAGCGAGCCCAGAGCCTGTTTCCACGTCGCAGGGGTGGGTTCTTGCCAGCGGCTTCCTTCCAAGCCAGGGAGTCGAGAAAAAAAAAAAAAAAAGCTGAGGGAACACAGCGGCAGAGGAGAGGGCCGGGCCCCATCTGCCGCCAGCTCCGCCACGCACGCCGAGCGCTGAGGAGCGCCCACGTGGGCTTCACGCGGCCGCCGCGGCTCCACAGTCGCGCAGCGGTGGCAGGGGGAGCGCACCAGGAGAGCCCACGCCGAGAGGCGGCGCCGCCGGGAGCTGACGGGAGCCCAGACGTCTTTTAAGGCGTTTGCACTTGACACGCGACAGGAGGGGGGCCGGCACTGTGGCTCAGTGGGTAAAGCCGCCGCCTACAGTGCCGGCATCCCATATGGACGCCGGTTCGAGTCCCGGCTGCCCCACTTCCCATCCAGCTCTCTGCGGTGGCATGAGGAAACAGTAGAAGATGGCACCCACGTGGGAGACCCAGAAGAAGCTCCTGGCTTCTGATCCACGTAGCTCCGGCCGTTGTGGCCAATTGGGGAGTGAACCACCGGATGGAAGACCTCTCTCTCTCTGCCTCTCCTCTCTCTGTGTAACTCTGACTTTCAAATAAGAAATAAATAAATTTTAAAAAAAGGGACGGAGCCAAGTCTCTTCAACGAGGCTTGTGACTGAGAAGTAATCAAGGCCATTCCCAGGACCTGTTCAGCAGCGCGTGGGGATGAGGCTCTGGGTCCCCGCAGGGGCTGGTGGGAGATGCAAAGCAGGCCCTCTGCAGCCACCCTCCCTGGAGACCCAAGAGCTCAGGACTTGAAACCAAAATCTCTCCCTTGCTGCAGCTAGGAAGTGTCCCAAAATAAATCGTACCTGGCCTGGCCTCTAATTTTCGTCCCGACGTCCGGGAAGAGCCTCTGATCTACGCTCAGTCAGCCCTTCTCTCCCCTCTCCTCCTGCTAACCCGCTCTTCAGGAGCGTGGTTCCCACGCCCACCTCCGCTTCCCGCGTTCATCCACCTCTTACTCCCGCCCACCTACGGATACAGGCTGACACCTGTGCTCCCTCCCGGGAACCGTGTCTGCCTCTTTGTTGATGCATGGGGCTTCCGTACCTGAGAACCCTGATGAGTGCGCACACACACACACACACATACACACCAGCACTCGCATGCGTGCAGAGGGCTCAGCAGAAGGGAGCAGGGGGCTTGGAGACAGTCTGAGAGGCATCGGGACGCTGTGAACCAGGGACCACACTCACATCCCAGGCAGTGCCCAGTGTTTGCCTCCCTCCCGATCAGAAAGGGCTTCCAGAAGCAAGGCCAGGCCGGAGAGGGGCAGGCGGCAGGTCCCGAACCACGAGGTGCAGCGTTGCTATGGCAACCCCCTTCCCCGCACACATACATACATACATACACACACACACACACACACACACACCACCCCTGCCTCCTCGCCAAATGTTTGTCTCGCAGACACTTCCAGGATATGGAAGAAGCAAGCCCTCGGTCCTTGGCGAGCCCACCAGCCTGCCCACCTTCCCTGCCCACACTTGCCCAGGCACCGTCAGGGCCACTGAGGTAAGGGAGGACCCAGAGCTCCTCACCCAGGCAAAGCTAGAGAGGAAATCAACTATGGGGCCTCCAGCTTCCCTCGGCTAAGCGCAGTGATGTCAGGGGTTGTGGATAGTGTGGGTGCCCCGGAATCTCAAGGAGCTGGGAGGAAGCGGGAGAGAGAGACTCGATACTTCCAACCTAAGTGGAGGGGTGGAGACAGGTGTTGGCACAGCAGCTAAGACTTGGGATGCCCACATGGCATGTCAGAGTGTCTGCATTCAAGTTCCAACACATTTTTTTTTGACAGGCAGAGTAGACAGTGAGAGAGAGAGACAGAGAGAAAGGTCTTCCTTTTGCTGTTGGTTCACCCTCCAATGGCCGCTGTGGCTGGCGCGCTGCAGCCAGCACACCGCACTGATCCAAAGCCAAGAGCCAGGTACTTCTCCTGGTCTCCCATGGGGTGCAGGGTCCAAGCACTTGGGCCATCCTCCACTGCACTCCCGGGCCACAGCAGAGAGCTGGCCTGGAAGAGGAGCAACCGGGACAGAATCCGGCGCCCTGACCGGGACTAGAACCCGGTGTGCCGGCGCCGCAGATGGAGGATTAGCCTAGTGAGCCACGGCACCGGGCACAACTTCACTTCTTACAACATGCACCCTGGGAGGCAGCAGGTGATGGCTCAAGAAGTCAGGTCCCTGCCATCCACGAGGGAGACCCAGATGGAATTCAGGCTCGTGAGGCCCCACCTTGGTCCAGCCCTGGCTGTTGGGCATTTGGAGAATGAACCAGTAGGTAGGATATCTCTATTGCTGTTTCTCTTTCAAATCAACTAAATAAAGAGATGTTTAAAGGGCCAGGCATGTGGCACAGCGGTTAAGATACCACTGGTGATGCCCACACCCCGTGTCAGAGTGACGGGTTGATTCTCAGGCCCACTGCTGATTCCAGCTCCCTGCTAGGGCACGCCCTAGGAGGCAGTAGATGATGGCCCAAGTAGTCAGGTCCCTGCCACCCACATGGGATGCCCACGTTGAGTTCTAACCTCTTGGCTTTGGGCTGGCCTGGCCCACCCCCAGCTGTTGCAGGCATTTGGGAAGTGAACCAGCAGATCGAAAATCTTTCTCTCTCTCTCCCTCCCTGTCTTCCTGCATTTCAAATAAAATGAAAGTCAGTTAAAAATTAAAGCAAAAAACAAAACTCAAGTCCAGAAAAAAATACATAGGGGTACAATATGAATGAAAACTTTATTCATGGCTTACTCTGGTCGCTGTTAAATATTTTTATAAAAGAGCTCAGAAACTCTTTAACCAAAGAGGAGTAGACCTACTAGTTTTTGGGGGGTACTCTCAGGGGTGTAAACACCAAAATACAGCAGCCCAGGTTCTGCATTGACAGCATCAGTGAATTGCAGATTGAAACATTTGCAGGGCTGGGACTGAAGCACGGCAGGTTGAACTGCCGCTTGTGACGCCGGCATCCAACGTCAGAGTGCGTGTGTGAGTGCGGGCTGCCCTGCTGCTGATTCAGTTTTCTGCTAACATGTCTGGGGAGGCAGTGGAAGATGGACTAAGTACTTAGGCCCCTGCCACTCATGTGGCAGTTCCAGGCACCTGGCTTCAGCCTGGCCCAGCTCTGGCTGTTGCAACCACTTGGGGAGTGAACCAGCAGATGGAATATTCCTCTCCCTCTCCCTCCCCCTCCCCACCCCGTCCCCCCATGAGTCTTTCTCTGTTGCTCTGCCTTTTCTGGATAATGTAATCAAAAGATAAATTTAGTTTTTTTTTTTTTTAAAGAACATATTTAGGGGGAAAAAAAATCTATGTACTAAACATATACAGATCTTTTTTGGTCACCATTCCTAAAACAACACAGTATAACCACTATATACATAGCATTTATGTTGTATTAGGTGTTATAAGTAATCTAGAGAAAATGTAAGGTGTATAGGAGGATATACATAAGGCATAAGTCCCATGGAAATACCATGCCCTTTTATATAAAGGACTTGTGCATCTGTGGAGTCTGGTGTCCTTGGGGGCATCCTGGACCCATCCCCCGTGGATACTGAAAGGAGACTATGCTTATTGAAAACACCTGCATGAGGATACAAAATCAACACAAACAAATCAATAGACTTTTTTTTAAGATTTATTTATTTATTTCAAAGTCAGAGTTACACAGAGAGAGGAGAGAGAGAGAGAGAGAGAGAGAGAGAGAGAGAGAGAGAGAGGTCTTCTATTTGATGGTTCACTCTCCAATTGGCCACAATGGCTGGCGCTGTGCTGATCTGAAGCCAGGAGCCAGGAGCTGCTTCCAGATCTCCCAGGTGGGTGCAGGGGCCCAAGGGCTTGGGCCATCTTCTGCTGCTTTCCCAGGCCACAGCAGAGAGCTGGATCAGAAGTGGAGCAGCCGGGTCTTGAACTGGTGCCCATAAAAGATGCCAGCACTTCAGGCCAGGGCGTTAACCCACTGCGCCACTGCACTGGCCCTCAATAGGCTTTGTATACACAGACAACGCCATGGCTGAGAAAGAACTTGTATGATCAGTCCCATTCACAATAGCTACAAAAAAAACTTAAATACCTTGGAATAAATTTAATCAAGATGTGAAAGGTCTCTACAATGAAAATTACTAAACTAAATTACTAAAATAGAAGATACACCCAAGAAAAGGAAAAAATCGTCCATGTGTATGGATTAGAAAAATCAACACCATCAAAATGTCCATACTACCCAAAGCAATTTACAGATTCTATGTAATCCCAATCAAAATACCAAGGGCATTCTTCTCAGATCTTGAAATAACTATGTTAAAGTTCATATGGAAATACAGGAGACCCCAAATAGCTAAAGCAATCTTAAACAACAAAAACAAAGAGGCATCACAATACCAAACTTTAAAACATACTACAGGACAACTATAATGGAAACAGCCTGGTACTGACACAAAAGCAGCCATGTAGACCAATGGAACAGAATAGAAACACCAGAAATTAGTCCACATCTACAGTGAATGAATCTAACACATCTACAACAACTAATCCTTGACAAACAAGCTAAAATCACCCACAGAAAAAGGACAGTCTCTTTAACAAATGGTGTTAGGAAAATTGGATCTATGAAGGCAGATGTATGAAACAAGATCCCTACCCTATACCCTATACGAAAGTAAACCCGCAATGGATCAGGGATCTAAATCTAAGACCTGATACCATCAAATTACAAGAGAAAAACAATGGGGAAACTCTGCAAGACATTGGCATAAGCAAAAACTTCTTGGAAAAGACCCCAGGACGGTAGGCAATAAAAGCATAAATAGATAAATGGGATTATATCAAGCCAAGAAGCTTCTGCACTACAAAGAAAACACTCAACAGAGTGAAGAAGCAACTGACAGAATGGGGGAATTTGCAAACTATGCAACTGATAAAGGATTAATATCCAGCATTTATGAAGAGCTCAAGAAACTCAACAACAGCAAAACCAACAATCCAGCCAACAAAAGGGCAAAGGACATGAACAGGTGTTTTTCAAAGGATGAAATTCACATTGTCAACAGACAAATGAAAACTGCTCAGGATCACTAGCCATCAGAGAATTGCAAACAAATACCACAGTGAGGTCTCACTTTACCCCAGTTAGAACAGCTATCATTCAAAAATAAAAAAAATCATAAATACTGGCAAGGATGTGGAAGAAAGGTACCTTCATCCACAGTTGGTGGAAACATAAATAAACAAGTACAACTATTGTGGAAGGCAGTAGGGAGATCACTCAGAAATCTGAAGACAGATCTACCATATGACCCAACCACCCTACTCCTGAGATTTTACCAAGACCAAATGAAATCAGCATATGAAAGTGCTATCTGTACCCCATGCTTATAGCAGCTTAATTCACAATAGCTAAGACATGGAGTCAACCCAGATGTCCATCAGCTGATGACTGGGTAAAGAAAAAGTGGTACATACACATCATAGAATGCTACTCAGCCATGAAAAAGAATGAAACCCTGTCTTTTGCAATAAAATGAATGCAACTGGAAACTAATGCTTAGGGAAATGAGTCAGTCCCAACAAGACAACTCTTATGTTTTCCTGATTTGTGGTAATTAATATGTAGAACACAAAATGAGTAATGTATAGGAGTAAAACTTCTGTCCTTAATGTGCTGTACTATGTGAATTAACAGTATAACTAGTACTCAAACAGTACTTTACACTTTGCGTTTCTGTGTGGGTGCAAACTGTTGAAATCTTTACTTAATATATACTAACTTGATATTCTGTATATAAAGATAATTGAAAGTGAATTTTGATGTGAATGGGATGGGAGAGGGAGCAGGAAAAGGGAGGGTTGTGGGTGGGAGGGGGGGTTATGGGGGGAAAAAGCCAGTGTAATCCAAAGGCTGTACTTTGGAAATTTATATTTATTAAATAAAAGTTAAAAAAATGAGTAAAACTGACATTTTGAGATTTGATTATTGTTTATAGCCCTTATTTGTACTCTTGAGGAACAAGTGGTTTTTCTCCTTACTACTTGTTGGATTCTTTATTTGGTGGAGGGTTAAGCTTGTGATTATAAAATTAACCGAATGTATATTACTGTAAAATTAAAAGAAAAATAAGAAAGGAAGGAAGAGGGAGGGTGGGAGTGTGGGCAGGAAGGAGGGTAGGGTGTGAAGTATCATTATGCTCTTAAATCCCTGTATATGAAATACATGAAATATATCCACCTTATATAAATAAAACATTCCAAATAAAAAAAAATACCCCTCATGGAGGCTGTCCTTCAACTTCACATATCAAAATTTAGGCTTCTGCAGGTCCCAATCCAGGTCAGTTTTATTTCAGAGCCTACACAGATTTATAAAGCTCTCCATCAGTGTCCCTTTGATGTCACTAGTCAAGAAATGAAGTGCCTTCTATTGGCAAAACGTGTATTTTATTTATTCATGCATATCAGGGCAAAAACATTATTTGTAGTTTCAACTCTTGAACCCAAATACAGTTCTCCTGAAAACAATGTTATCCGTGATGATACAGGGGCACGGATGACAAAATTTTCCCCCGTGCCTCTCCAATCACGGGGCAGCTTCATTCATTAAGTCATCTTCCCGAGAGGAAAGCAAGCAGTGAGGCATGAGAGAGTCCGAGTTCGCTGATGCAAGACTTCCTGTGCTCTGATCTCCATTAGCCAAGCTTGGTGATTAGCAGGTGGCATTTTAAACAATCAGCGCTGCCTAATGACATTCCTTGTTCCTAATCAGGCTTTGCTTTCCTCCGTGCATCTCCCTGTTTAGTTTCGGTTTAGATTTTTTCATCAACGTGTCTTCGAAGGTTTCCTTAGATTTCACAGTTAAGCAATGGATATATTTCTGAAACTTTTCGGGAAATAAAGGCTTTGAACACATCATGCAATGTTTAATCACTACCATGTTGACAATTAAGTCAACTCAATCCCTTTCACGGGGTGGGGCAAAGCTCATCCATGCAGTGAGCTGCAGAAACTTGAGGTTAGTATTTTACAGCACACAGAGCACCCCCCGGCCATTGGCTCGGCTTGGCTCATCGTAACCTTCCATGAACAGCTAGACTGAGCCATCAGGCAGGTGTGTCTGTGAGCTGGATTACATCCCAGTTCTTATCATGAAGCCTGGTCCATCACTGACATCTCACAAACTCTGCAAAAGGGATGGTCGCCCACTTGGAGTCACTCAGTGTAGACTCCAGCTGAGCGGTTAAGGGGTGTCTTAGGTGCGAGAGTCCAAACACAGGGCCACCTCTTGGACTACTGATGAGCTTAGCATGCTCCCGGAAGCCTGGCACCTTGTTCTGAAATAGGGTGGGGGCAATGCTAGGGCTTCTCTTGGGTGTGGAGCGGTAGACAAAATAGACCGGTGGTTGTCTGGTTCTGAGGAGTTTCGGTTTCCCTGTTCGGAGATTTTAAGATTCCCTACAAGATACAGCCTGGTATCATGAGAAGACAGAGCCTAGACATGCCTTCGATCCAGCCTCAGGCCTCAGAACTCCACAGATACTGCCAACTTGGCACTGCAGCTGTGAACACTCAGTGTGGCGGTTCTTCCCATGTGTCGGCAGGCCAGGCCATGGTGCCCAGTCGTTTGGTCAATCAGTGGTGGATTTTAATTATTTCAGTTTATTTGATGTTCTTCTATGTGATTGCCATTTGACTCAGTTGATTTTGAGTAAAACAGATGATCCTCCACGTGGTGGGAGGGCCTCCTCTGATTGGTTAAGGTCTTTAAGAGCCAAAAAGACAAAGTTTTCCCAACAAGACAGGAGGTTGCCTCAAAAATCCAACAAAACCAGGTGTGGTTCTCTGGGGAAACCCTGATGGCTACAGTGAGTCAGAGGGTACCCGGATGCTCATTCTGCCCCCTGAATCCAGCTGCACCATCCTATCCGTTATCTGTCCACACGGCACCAAATGAGGAGCGGATCCTGCAGCATGAATGACCTGCCCAACGTCAGGCCAGCGTGTGGCAAGATCAGCAGTAAACCAAAATCTCCCAACTCGTTTCCTCTGCCCCCTGTGACCGCCCACCTTTCTACCACTTGCCCAGACGCTATGGCCATTTAGCCTCGGACACCAGCTCCCCTACAGCGAGAGCCCACGGCGCTCCTTTGGGCCAGACGTGTGTTTACTCTTGGATTCTCTTCACCTGGCGCAGTGTTTCGGTGAGCGCTCCATTTGCTCAGTGCCCGCCGGGGCAGCTCACGCAGCCAGGCAGCCCTGGGCAGTGGGGTCTGTTGCAGAGAGCCTGCGCGCCTAGCGCTGACTCCTTGATTTCCTGTCCACTCTGGCCTGGCTGCCGCAGTCCGCTGACCCACGGAGCCAGCTTGGAAAAGACAATCAGAGGGGGAGGGTTCCAGCCCCCTGCATTGTCAGAGCAACAGGCCACAGCAGCTGCAAGGTTTGAGGGGTTCCCACGACCACCTCTAGGTCTGATGACTTGTGGGAAGGATTCCAAGAACTCATGGAAAGCTGTTCTGCCCGCAGTACGGTGTATTATAGCCGCAGGATACAGATTACACTCGGCTGAGGAAGAGGTGCCTAAGGCACAGTCCAGGGAAAATGCCACACGCAGGTAGAGGGAAGCCCACCTGAGCTGCGGTGTTTTATGGGGGCTCTGTGGTTGACCTCCTATTGGGTTGACCTTTAGTCCCAAATCCCTCCACCTGGCCCAAAGCCCCATCATAAACCCCGCTGTGCAGCCTGACCGAGGACCTCAGCTGAGCAAGGCACTCTTACCTGGCAGGACATTCTAAGACCCTGAAGACCAGCTCCCAGTAAAGGAGGGCACAGCTAGAACCCCGGAGCCTAGACGTGTACCCCGTGCTGTATCAGGGACTGCAGCTCAGCTCTCCAGAGTCCTACAGCCCCCTACCATGTTCCCAACTCCCACTAGTCGTTTTCTTTTTAATTAAGAAAGTAATTTGAAAGGGAGAGAACTGGGGGCAGGGGAAGAGAGAGAGAGAGGGAGGGAGGGAGGGAGGGAGAGAGAGAGAGAGAGAGAGAGAGAGGGAGAGAGGGAGGGAGGGAGAGGGAGGGAGGGAGAGAGAGAGAGAGAGAGAGAGGGAGAGAGGGAGGGAGGGAGAGGGAGGGAGGGAGGGAGGGAGAGAGAGAGAGAGAGAGAGAGAGATCATCCATCTAACTGCTGGTTCACTTCCCAAATGACTGCAACAGCCAGGTCTGGGCCAGGCCACAGCCAGGAGCCAGGAGCTCCACCCTGGGCTCTGGAGTAGGTCACAGGGCCCCAGGCACTTGAGCCATCTTCCACCACCCTCCCAGGCACATGAGCAGGAAGCTGGATCAGAAGCAGAGCCGCTGAGACTTCAAGAGACATTCTGATATGGGACGTTGGCATCACAAACACTGCACCACAATGCCAGTCCCCTACTCCTTTGGAAAGTAGAAACTTCTTGTCTCAAATAGGAGCGGGAGAGAGGCTGAGGGGGCCTCAACATCTGCCATCCCCACTGCTGGCTTTGAAAGAGAGGCCAGGACACTGGGGTGGCTGCGGCAGACCTCTCTGCCCTCTTCGCTGGCACCCTCGGGTGGAGATCAAGCCCGATTCTAGGGTTGGCCCTAATTCCTTTCTGTCTGGATGAACTGGCCAACTCATCCCATTCTCCCTACTGTATCCCAAGCTCCAAGCTGGTGGCATCTTCAATTCTTTCTAAAAATGCCTGTCTTCCAACTGCCCCACTGAGCATTTGTTGAGTCAGAAGTAATTGACCACGCTTGCAAAGTCTAGAGATTACTGGCACTCAACTTCCTTTTTGGCTTCAATATCACATCGCAGCAAGACCCAGGGTCACACACTGGTGGAAAAGCCCTGTGCTGGTCAGGAGAGGTGGCTTCTAAGATGGCCAGTTCCTCCACCCCCAAAAGGATGCGGAGAGCTATGAGGGAGATTGGTTCCACCCTCAAGCCCTGTCTGGTTTCTTCATGAAGGGGAGGGGTAGAAAGAAACCTGTGAGACTTTGCACCATAGACCAGGACAAGGATGAGGGGCAGAGCTGCCCATATTCTACAAATGATGACCCTAGGACTCCTCAGTTTCTCAAGCCTTGTGTCCCCTTTCCCGCACAGTAAGGAGAAGAACCTAGCCTAAGAGAGCAGCAGGGGCCAGCATTGTGGCTGAGGGGGTTAGGATGCCAATATAGCATTATGGCAATATGGCATTCCCATATTGGAGCGCTAGTTCAAGTTCTGGCTGCTTTGCTTCCAGTCCAACTCCTTGCTAATGCACCTGGGAGAGCAGCGGAGGATGGCCCACATACCTGGGCCCTTGCCATCCTTGTTGGAGTTCCAGGCTCCTGGCTTTAGCCTGGCCCAGTCCCAGATGTTGTGGCCACTTGGGGAGTAAACCAGCAGATGGAAGATCTCTCTTTTTCTCTGTGTCTCCTTCTTTCTCTGTAACTCTGCCTTTAGAATACATAAAAATAAATAAGTAACTAAATAAATCTAAAAAGAAGGAAGAGGAAGAGGGACACAGCCATCACAGGAGGCTTTCAATCACCCGAGAAAAGCTAGAACTGGCAATTCAGGTGCGTCAAGGGAGGCCATGAAGGCTACAGCCCAGAGGTACAGGTGCAGCGTGGATAAGCAGGGACAGGCACAGAGGCCCGGTCCCCCCGATGATGGACACAGCATCACCAATAAGGTACGTGCAGCACCCACTGAGCATCTGCCCAAGTCCTTGAGTCAATTTCTTTTCTACATCATGAACAGGGCTCATGGTCAGGTGGTTTTCCAGGTTCCTTCCCCTGCATCTCAAACTTGGGTAAACCAAGACTTGTACCAAGCCCTGCCCTCACACCACCCCAGTGAGGAAGGAGAGGATCCACCTCACTACCTGGCACTAAGGTGTCACAGCCGTTAACACTGCCACATAACGCTTCCCCTCTCACAAACTCCTAGGCCTCACCTGGAAAGAGACCAGCGCAGAAGCTATTTCTGCTTTCGTAGGCAGCTGCTGCGTGTCAACCCCACCCACAGAGCAAAGACTCTCAGAGCACTTGGCCCACTCAGTAGCGCTATGCCATCCAACAACCCTGGGAGAACCAGATCGTCACAGATATACAATGAAACACAGCAGTTCTGCAAGTCACCTGGGGCTTGCCGTGTTCCAGACACTGCAAAGGCTGGTTCTAGAAGCCCAGAGGCGCCCATTACCCTGCTTTATCCCAGCTGTGTCCCTGGGAAGCAAAGGGAGGTCTCCTCCATCTGTTCTAGAAACCCAACAGAGCAGACCTAGCCCGGGTGTCCCCTGGCCAGTGTCACTCCGTGTAGGTTGTAGAGGTCCCAGAGCCCACATCATCTTTTTCATCTCCAAGTGGCTAGTGGTGAAATGGTTTTACCAGCCTCCGCAGCTGTGCCAGTCCGCGTCCTGATTTCTGGGCTTCAGGATAACACACATCACGCAGCCTGGCCCTTACTCATTCCATGATAACCAGGTCAGCTGCACCTCTGCTCTCTTCCGGAGTGGGCAGAGCTTGGGGATGCCCCAGGGAGAGGCCAGGGGCAGAACCCCCTAAACAGCCTAAGCCAGGCCAGTCTGCCAAGGCCAGATCACCAGGACCGGAATCTCATCTTCTCCATGCTGAAGGGGTCAGCCTGTCTCCAGGGCGGCCCTGGCAGCTGAGCTCAGCTCCGCCCCTCCCACCTGTTAGCAGTGAAGAGACATCAGGGGTCAGAGGGTGTCACACAGCATGGGAATGCCCTTGGCACAGAAAGGAGATCCCTTCCCATGGCTCTTTGCCCAACACCGAAGACAGCCCAGGACCTGGAGCTCTGGCCATGCTTCCTGTTCTCAGGGGGCCGTGAACTCAATCTTCCTTCTCAGCTTGGCCCGCAGGGCCCAGGAACCAAGGCAAGACGTGGTAGTGGCTCACACGCACCCTCAGTGATTATCTATGGCTTAGAGACTTCTAAACACTGCTCCTCTCTGAAATGAGAGTGAATCCTGCCCCCCAGAGAAGTGCTGCAGAGGAGTGAGGTGTGACACACGCCGAGAAGAGCCGGGAACACCTGGACACGCAGCAAACACTATTTTTATTTCCTACCTGCGAGCCACAGTCTGTGCACAGAGTCGGCTGTGTTGGCTTTTCTGCCCATAATGTTTGTGGTCGGATCATGTCTGTATTTAAACCAAACACTGTATTTAAGCCACTAGAAATAAGAAAACAAAGAGGGGAGAATTCCATCACATTGATTTTTTTCTCTCTCCTTTAGTCTATTCATCCAGATGGTGATAATTAGTAGGATCGCCTGTCTGCACCTGTTACTGTTTATGTACGTGTTCCACCTATAGGAATGTGTGGGGAACTTTCTGGAAGAGTCTGGCAAGGGACACTGTGGGGTTGGAGACGGCCTCTACTTGCAGGTTTCACCCTTTCCATCTTTGGAGGAGTGGAGAATGCAGCCATGGTGCTTGAGGAACCTGAAGCCGGCCTCAGGACTCCCAGCTGCCTTCTACAGTTTTGCACCAAATAATAGCACCTCACACCTGAACCTACATGCCTGCTGACAGCAAAAGCAGCCCCATCACTCACAGGTGCTTCCTTTTTTTTTTTTTTTTTTTTTTTAAGATGTATTGATTTATTTGAAAGGCAGAGTTAAGAGAGAGAAATCTTCCATCTGCTAGTTTACTCCTCAAATGGCCACAATGGCCAGAGCTGGGCCTATCTAAAGGCAGGGGCCAGGAGCCAGAAGCCAAGAGCCAAGAGCTTCTTCCAGGTTTCCTACATCAATACAGGGGCCCAAGCACTTGAGTCATTGTCCACAACTTTCCCAGGTGTGTTAGCAGGGAACTGGATTTGAGGTGGAGCAGCTGGGACTCGAACCAGCACCCACGTGGGATGCCGCTGTAGGCAGCAGCTTTATGCACACCACAGCGCAGGCCTCACCACTGGAGCTTCTAAGAAATCTCTATGCCAGGGCCCACTCTAGACCAGAATTGACTCCTTTAGGGGTGGTGCCTGGAAAAAAAATCCATTTTAAATACTCCAATGGTTCTGACCATTGACTTTGGAATCTTCCAGACTGGAAGGAAACTTGAGGCTTTGACTGGAGACCTTGGTTCTGTTCGAGGCTTTTCTGAAGACACTGTTTCTTTCTGTGTGAACTTGGGCAAGCCATCTTGCTCTGGGCCTGCCTCTTAGATAAGGACATTGGACAAGAATAGATGCGACCACACACTTGTGCCCTAAGAGCCCTTGGGTTTCCATGAAGGCTCCAGAAGCTTCCATGGGCAGGAGAGTTTGAAGAGAGGAGTTGGGCTCTGGGTTCCCACCTCAAAGGTCAGTCCTAGGGACTGCGGGGGGTGTATTTGCAAAGGCATCAGTCACATCTTCCCAGTTGGGAACATCTGCCTGGGGTGCAGGACAAACGCAACCCAGAACTAGTTTAAGGTAGTTCACGTGGCTGTGGTTACTCCAGGAATCGCATTGTAGATGTGAAGTAGTAATACTCATTGTAGAAGTGAAGTAGTAATTGGTAAAGTTGGCAATACCAGCCAAATTAATCTACAGATTTAACACAATCTTATCAGAAACCCAGCTGACTTCCTTATAAACACTGAAAATATGGATTCTAGGGGCTGGCGCAGTGGCACACTAGGTTAATCCTCCGCCTGCAGCACTGGCATCCCATATGGGCACCTGTTCTAGTCCCAGCTGCTCCTCTTCCAGTTCAGCTCTCTGCTGTGGCCTGGGATAGCAGTAGAAGATGGTCCAAGTGCTTGGAACCCTGCACCCACATGGGAGGCCTGAGAGAAGTCCCGGGCTCCTGGCTTCGGACTGGCGCAGCTCCAACCGTTGTGGCCATTTGGAAAGTGAACCATCAGATGGAAGACCTTTCTCACTCTCTCTCTCTCTCACTGTCTGTAACTCTACCTGTCAAATAAATAAATAAAATCTTTTTAAAGAAAAAGAAAAAACGGATTCTAAAATTGGTATGAAATTGTGAGAGGCCCAGAAGAACAAATAGCATTTTGAAAAACAACAACAAAAAAGTTAAACATAGGATTTGGGTTTCTTGATTTCAAAACTTACTACAAAGCTACAGTAATCAAGACAGTGTGGTGCTGCTATGAGGACAGGTGCATAAACAAATGGAACAGAATCAAGAATCCGGAAATAGGGCCGGCACTGCTGCTCACTAGGCCAATCCTCCACCTGCAGCGCCAGCACCCCGGGTTCTAGTCCTGGTTGGAGCACCGGTTCTGTCCCGGTTGCTCCTCTTCCAGTCCAGCTCTCTGCTGTGGCCCGGGAGTGCAGTGGAGGATGGCCCAAGTGCTTGGGCCCTGCATCCACATGGGAGACCAGGAGAAGCACCTGGCTCCTGGCTTCGGATCGGCACAGCACGCCAGCTGTAGCAGACATTTAGGGGGGTGAACCAACGGAAGGAAGACCTCTCTCTCTGTCTCTCTCTCTAACTCTGCCAGTCAAAAAAAAAAAAAAAAAAAAAAGAATCCGGAAATAAACCCATGCATATATAGTCAACTGATACATTTTTTAAAAAAATATTTACCTACTTATCTGAAAGGCAGAATTTGAGAGAGAGAGAGAGAGAGAGAGAGAGATCTTCCACCTGCTGGTTCACTCTCCCAAATTGTTATAACAGCAAGGGCTGGGCCAGGCCGAAGCTAGGAGCCCGCAACTCTGAGTCTCCTACATGGGTGGCAGGGGCCCAAGCACTTGGGCCATCTTCTACTTCTTTCCCAGGCCAAGGCAGAGAGCTGGACTGGAAGTGGAGCAGCTGGGACTTGAACTGGTGTCCATACGGGATGCCGGCACCGCAGGTTTCAGTTTAACGCTGTGCACCACAATGCTGGCCCCCAGCTCGCTGCTCGTCAGTGAAGTTTTCCTCATTCAATGGGGAAAGCCCAAAGGATGTACGGAAGTGTCAGTCCATTTCTGAGAACAGTGACTTGTCCGTCCTCGACAGAAGGAGCAGATGACTCCACGTGGGGGTCTAACGCTTTCGTCATGGCCATGATCTACAGGGAATCCACACCTCCCCTGCCCGGGCCTGAACCTGGCGAGTCCACCAAGCCTTGGCCTCCTTCCCATCTGCTGTGGGCTGAACTGTGGTCCCCTCAGATTTCTATGTTGAAGCCCTAACTTCAGGGTGACTCTGCTTGGAGCTGGGGCCTTTCAGGAGTAAATGAAGGTTACACAAAGGGCACCCCGAGAGTCCCAATCCAATAGGAATGGTGTCTTAGAAGAAGAGTTAGGGACCTGAGACTTCTCTTCTTTCTCACGCACAGACCGCATGAAGACACAACCCGGAAGAAAGCCCTATGTAGACCCCCGCCCTGTCACAGGCCTCTAGCCTCCGGAACTACGAGACAACACACACTCATTGCTAAGCCACCAAATCTATGGGATTTTGTTATGGCAGCCTGAGAGCTAAGACCCCAGCCCACCACGAACGACCAATAGCAGTGTCTGTTCTGTACAGCCAGCCTGGAAGGCAGCGCTCAGGACAGGGTGCGGCCTCAGCTGTGAGTGACCACCCTCACCTTGTTAACAGGTGGCAGCGCTGAGACAGGGACCGCCCCTGTGCAGGGCACGTCAGTGCGCCACCTCGTCCCAGCCGGGCCCAGGCAGAAGTCAGTCATAGCCGTCAGCCCCTCCCCCAGCTGCCCCACGCTGCAGAACCCTGTGCTGTGGACGTGGCAGCGGGAAACGGAGAAGATGCAACGGCGTTTCTCAAATGGGGTTCCAGGGAACCCTAACGCCCAGCAAGACATTAAAGCAGTATTTTTTGGTTTTTATTTTTTAAGTGTGGGTTATTCTATAGCAAGTTGAAATACTACATCCTTTCCTTATTAGGAGATGATGTGAGCAATGAAAGGTTCTAAAAAATGCTGCAATGAAGAAACTACAGTGAATTTAATTGAGCCTTTAACAACAGAATTAAATGTTCCGAGGCTGGCGCTGGGGCATAGCGAGTAAAGCTGCCGCCTGCAGCTGGTATCCCGTATGGGCGCCGGTTCGAGTCCTGGCTGCTGCTCTACTTGCAGTCCAGCTCTCTGCTATGGCCTGGGAAAGCAGTGGAAGATGGTCCAAGTCCTTGGGCTCCTGCACCCGCATAGGAGACCTGGAAGAAGCTCCTGGCTTTGGATCGGGCCAGCTCTGGCTGTTGCAACCATCTGGGGAGCGAACCAGAGAATTGAAGATCTCTCTCTCTCTCCCTCCCTGTAACTATGCCTTTCAAATAAATAAATGTTTAAAAAAATAGTCTGGAGAACATCTTGGTCCAGAGAGAAGGTAATACAGGATGCGGACATGTATGTGGCTAAGCGTCCAGTAAGCACCTGCCCACTGTCAACGATCACTGAGGGGCAGGCAGCTGGTGTGGAAGTCCAGTCCCCACTGGAGACACTGTGTCCTACACTGGGTTCAAGTCCCAGCTCTGGCTCCCGACTCCAGCTTCCTATTAATGCAGAACCTGGGAGGCACTGGTGATGGCTCAATGAACTGGGTCCCTGCCATCTACTTGGGAGACCTTCCTGACTCCTGGCTTTGGCTTTGGCCTTGGCCCAGCCCTGGCCATTGCAGGCACTACGGGAGTGAACCAGTAGGTAGGAGATCTCAGTCTCTCTGTCTGCCTCTCCAATTAAAAACATAAATAAAAGATCATTAAAGTGAAATGAATTAAACTGCAATCATTATCAAATAACCATGTTTTAGTTCCTCTCTTAAAACCTATCACTTGGGGCCAGTGCTGTGGCTCAGCGAGTTAACGCCCTGGCCTGAAGCGCCGGCATCCCATATGGGTGCCGATTCTAGCCCCAGCTGCTCCTCTTCCAATCCAGCTCTCTGCTATGGCCTGGGAAAGCAGTGGAGGATGGCCCAAGTCCTTGGGCCCCTGCACCCACGTGGGAGACCTGGAAGAAGCTCCTGGCTTCGGATCGGCGCAGCTCCGGCCGTTACGGCCATCTGGGGAGTAAACCATCGGATAGAAGGCTTCTCTCTCCCTCTCTGCCTCTCCTCTCTCTGCATAACTCTGACTTTCAAATAAATGAACAAATCTGTAAAACAAAGAAACTATCACTAAAAATGCTCAATTGACTAAGTCTTTAATGTATTAAGTTTTGTCATTTTCATGTGTAAGTATACTTTCACTTGGAGGATTACTAAACAAAAAAATCATTATCTCCTTTTTTCTGTATTCCCCAAGTTTACAAGCAGGTGCCAGTTGCAAGCCAGGATAAAACCAGCAATTTGAAATCTTCCGCCATGCCACAGTCAAGATTAGTGGAAGAGTGGGCTGTGGAGGGGGCAGGGAACCAGGGGAGCAGGCAGACCACGGAAAAGCCTCACTGCACGGCCCAATCAGTGGCGCTTTCTCTGCAGCCACGGGCTGGAGACCGAATCTGTAGGGACTGAAGTGTTGATTTCTCTCTTTTTTTTTTTTTTTTTTTTTTTTGACAGGCAGAGTGGACAGTGAGAGAGAGAGGGACAGAGAGAAAGGTCTTCCTTTGCCATTGGTTCACCCTCCAACAGCCGCCATGGCTGGCACGCTGCGGCCGGCGCACTGCGCTGATCCGATGGCAGGAGCCAGGTGCTTCTCCTGGTCTCCCATGGGGTGCAGGGTCCAAGCACTTGGGCCATCCTCCACTGAGCTCCCAGGTCACAGCAGAGAGCTGGCCTGGAAGAGGGGCAACCAGGACAGAATCCGGTGCCCCGATCGGGACTAGAACCCGGTGTGCCGGCGCCGCTAGGTGGAGGATTAGCCTAGTGAGCTGTGGCACCAGCCTGAAGTGTTGATTTTAAATCAGTGAATTCCCGGGGCAGAGAAATACCAACAAGCCCCAGGTCTGAGCCCCAGGTGCTGCTGTCTGAATGGGATCCCTGGGGCAGAGGACAGAGACCAGCGAGAGCAGGGGAGAGGCGTGCGGTGAGCAGGAGCCGGGTGTGGACACTGAGTCACAGAGCTGAGTACCACAGCAGTGGGACTTGACATGGGCGTGGCTTCCAGAGTGCACAGGGTCAGGTGGAGACACAGAAGAGGGGCTGGTGGTCAGGGTGGGGGTCGTGTGTGCACCCTTACCAGGTGCACGGTTCAGAGAGCTTGCTGGTGGAACCCCTGAATCCTCACAACATTATGAAGGAGATTCAGCAAATCCTTGTAGTGCCGATGGAGAAAGCGAGGCAGGAACAGGCTGAGGAGGCGACACAACTTCAGAGCTAGCAAGTGGCTGGGCCAGGTACAGACGCCGGCACTGGCTCTTCAGACAGACAGACAAAGGTGATTCAAAAAGCTTGTGGACAACAGAATCCAAAGACCAGTTGAACTTCGGTGGAAAAACATTGTGAAATCCATGCATCTGAAGGGTCTTCAAAAAGATCATAAAAAATTGTATTGAGAAGAACTGCACGAATTTCAATTATTTTTGTGCCAAAATAAGCTTATTTTTGAATTCCACTTTTCCACAAACCTTTTAAAGTGTCCTTATTCAGGGACACTGGGAGGCAGGCCCCCAACGTTGTGGAGACAGAGGAAGCGAAAGAGGCGGGTGTGTATTTCGGGATAGGAGACTCGGTGGCTGATGCCAGGTAGAGGACTAAGCGTAGTCAGGTTTTCCTGGGAGACTGATGTCATGGGAAATCAGACTAAAGGGTAGGGGTGGGGAGGGTCCAGTTCTGACCCCTTGTTAAATAGGCAGGCAAAGCCTGGCAATGGGCTCATTCCCAGGGGCACGTGAGTGGTTGTGGCTCAGCCTGACGCCCTGGGGTCCTGGCTCCTTGTGCAAGTCTCGCTGGGGACAGATACATGGCAGGGGCTGGGTCTGTAAGTGCACCAGAAAGACCTACCACGCAGGCCTGGGAGCCTGGCTCCGCCCGTCTGGGGTTCATGAGCAAGGTGTTGGGACCTGGTGGAAGTTTGAGTGACCAGGAAGAAACATCCCCTCTCCTGCCTTGTCTTCCCTTCCTCCCTCCCCAACCCAGTAAGGACCTTGACACCCTCCCATGCTCCTTTCAAAGCTGAAGCCTTGAAGCCTGAGCAACCACAATGCAAACAAACCACCTGGTTTGGGTGACCCAGAGCTAAGGTTAAATGATCTCATTAACCAGTGATCCTTGGGGGGCGTGGGGGCCTGATTGACTGGGGCAGAGCAGGCGGGGGTGGGGCACAGCATGGAGCCCACAAGGGTGGGGGAAGAGCAGAGAAGAGGAAGCCACCGAAGCGGAGCCACCCTGCACACACACACACACCTGGGGGCAGCACTGGTCCAGGAGCACCTGTGGGCACAGGTGCATAAGGTCTGGCTGTCCAGCTGGTGCTGAGTGGCCTCTAACTGTCTCTTTTTCCACCTCTGCTTTGCTCTTTCAGGATCCCCCGTGTCCCACACACAACCTCGTCTTCCTCTGCGGGCTTCTCTTCTGTAATACCACCCCCCTTCACTCTCCAACCGCAACCGGCTGCATCTGCCCCCTGGCCCTGCAAGGCAGGTGCCAGAGCATTGCCGATGACGCCCACAGTGTGGGACTGAAAGCAGTGCCCACAAGAACCGTGGAAGCTGAGGGATGCAGGTCAGACCCCGGGCAGCGCCCAGGACTTCAGAGGTCCTGTGCCTCAGCGGGTACCCCCAGGAAAGGCAAAAACCCCACGGGCACAACTTAACACTCAATAGTTTTACAAAGGTCTAAGTGTCCCTTGATGTAATAGCGCCCCAAGTTTGCCAGGCAGGACTGGGGTGGGCAGCTTCTCAAACCCCCAGCTCTCCCCGTCTTTTCCACCAGGGCATTCTGGGTGCCACTTCAGTAGCTCTAGGTGCCTGGGGTGGGGGATGGGCACGGGGGGCAATCTGTGCAAGGCACGGAGGGTGCTGAGCTAATTTCATTATTTCAAAAAGAGCACACTTGTTCAAGCAGGAAGTTGGACTCCTTTTTCACTCTGTACAACAGGCAATTTAAAAATGCATCCTAGACCTATGTAAAACAAGAACTATCAAACTCTTAGAAGAAAATAGAGGCAAATCTGCATGGTTTTGATTTAGGCAATGGTGTCTTAGCTACAACACCAAAACCCTGAACAGAAAGATCAATTTGAATTCATAAAAATTAAAAATGTTTGTGCTGCAAATGATATCAAGAAAGGGAAAAACAACACACAGCATGTGAGGAAATATTTGCAAATCAGGTATCTGATAAGATATTTGTTCCCAGAATAAAGAAAGAACTCTTAAACAGTAATCAAAAGATAAGTAACCCAATTCTTTTAAATGGGCCAAGGTTTTGAATAACTTTTTCTCCAAATGAGATATACAAGTGGCTGGTAAACCCATAAGAAGTGCCGGCGCCACGGCTCACTAGGCTAATCCTCCGCCTTGCGGCGCCAGCACACCGGGTTCTAGTCCCGGTCGGGGCACCGGATTCTGTCCCGGTTGCCCCTCTTCCAGGCCAGCTCTCTGCTGTGGCCAGGGAGTGCAGTGGAGGATGGCCCAAGTGCTTGGGCCCTGCACCCCATGGGAGACCAGGAGAAGTATCTGGCTCCTGCCATCGGATCAGCACACTGGCCGTGGCAGCCATTGGAGGGTGAACCAACGGCAAAAGGAAGACCTTTCTCTCTGTCTCTGTCTCTCTCTCACTGTCCACTCTGCCTGAAAAAAAAAAAAAAAAAAAACATAAGAAGATACTTAACGTCATTAGGCATGAGGGAATGTAGGTGAGTGAAATCAGAATGTCATACCACTTGATACTTATTGGAAGGCTATGGTCAAAAAGAAAGGCAGTCACTATTGAGAAGGAAGTGGAGGAATTTGAGTCCGCAGACACTGCTGATGGGAATGAAAGCGTTTCGGGCACTTTGCAGGACAGGTTGGCGGCTCCTCAAGCCTTTCGGCACAGATGCCACGGAGTCCAGGAATTCTACTCCTGACCACGGACCCAAGAGGAGAGGAAAAGAAGGCCCACGCACAAATTATCCACGAGCGTTCCCAGCAGTGTTGCTCCTAAGAGCTGCAGAGTGCAAGGCACCGGGATGTGGGAGATCCACACAAAGCGATGTTGTTTGACAGTGAAAAGGAACGAAGAACCAACGACGCACGCCTCCACGTGGGTGGCCCCCGTGAGCGCTGAAAGCCAGTTAAAGACCCATGTTGCGGAATTCCATTTATAGGAAACACCCAGAACAGCTATCCTGACGGAGAGCAGACGGGTGGTTCCCGGAGAATGGGGACTTGGTGGGGAAATGGAGTCCCATGGGGCTTCTGTCTGGGTGATGAAAATGTGCTAAAATTACACGCAGAGTGCCCGGTTCAAGTCCCGGCTACTTCACGTCCCAGCCGGCCTCCTGGTGATGCACACCGTGGGAGGCAGCAGCAATGGCTCCCGTGCTGAGCCCCTGCCCCTCACTCGCATGGCAGACCCAGACTGAGTTCCAAGCTCTGGGCTTCAGTCTGACCTCGCTCTGGCTGTTGCAGGCATTTGGGAGAGTGAACCAGTTGGGGGAAGACTCTCTCTTTCTCTGCTTTTCAAGAAGATGAACAAAAAGAAACATTTTAAAAATAATTTTTTAAAGTTTTTTTTTTTTATTTGACAGGTAGAGTTATAGACAGTGAGAGAGAGAGAGAGAGAGGGAGGGAGGGAGGGAGAGAGAGAGAGAGAGAGAGAAAGGTCCTCCTTCCGTTGGTTCACCCCCCCAAATGCCCGCCACAGCCGGCCGGAAGCCAGGAGCCAGGTCCTCCTCCTGGTCTCCCATGTGGGTGCAGGGGCCCAAGCACTTGGGCCATCCTCCACTGCCTTCCTGGGCCACAGCAGAGAGCTGGACTGGAAGAGGAGCAACCGGGACTAGAACCCAGCGCCCATATGGGATGCCGGCGCTGCAGGTGGAGGATTAACCAAGTGAGCCATGGTGCCAGCCCCCAAAAATATTTTTTAAAAAGTAAATAAAATTAGGTGGTGGCAATGGTTAACAACCCTGTGAATATACTAAAAGTCACTGAACTGTCTAGATGAAGGACGTGAAGTATATCATACATGCATCCTGTTTCAATAAAGTTATTCTTCAAAAATGAATAAATGAAAGGGTGTAACTCCCTTTTAAAACTGAACAGGCCAAGGCTGGCGTTGTGGCATAGCGGGTAAAGCTGCTGCCTGCAGTGCCGGCATCCCATATGGGCACTGGTTCAAGTCCCGGTTGCTTCCATTTCCAATCCAGCTCTCTGCTGTGGCCTGGGAAAGCAGTAGAAGATGGCCCAAGTCCTTGGACCCCTTGAGGCCAGGAAGAAGCTCCTGGCTCCTGGCTTCAGATCAGCTCAGCTCCTGCTGTTGCAGCCATTTGGGGAGTGAACCAGAAGATGGAAGACTCTCTCTCTCTCTGCCTCTGTCTCTCTGTAACTCTGACTTGCAAGTAAATAAATAAGTAAATACATCTTAAAAAAAAAAAAAACTCAACAGGCCAAGTCAAGTGCACATTTTGCTTTTGGCTGGAATCCATCTGTGTTGAGACCCTGGTGGTCTCCTGTCAACCACAAGTTAATCAGTAGAACTAGATACTTCTTACTCCAACATTTGAGTATTTTTTTTTACCTTCTGCCAGGACTTGTGTTAACATCAGCGAAATAAAGTGATAAAGGAAAGCATTAAAATGCCAGAGCTTGGCTGGAAGACGTCAACTACCCCCCCACCTCCCACCAGGGCCACAGTGAAGACACGGAGGGTGGAAACATTCTTACCTGGGCAGGACTCTCTGGGCCGAGCAGGCAGCTGCCACGGTGGCTTCTGGCATCGCTGACAGGAACAGGGGACGCTCTTGGTGCGCGTGGGCCCCCAGCTCAGTCCTGAGAGAGCTGCTCCACCCAAAAGGAAGGGCCAGGCCCCCTGCAGGGTCAGCCGGCCCCCTCTCATTAACTGCCCTTGACCGCAGACTCTCAGCTACCTTCTAAAGAGCTCCGGGGTTTTCTTCTAGAACAGGTGCCGCCTCTGCTCAGCACATGCCTCCAGCTCTTGGCACTGGGTGCAGCTGCCCTCGGAGCTCATGACAGCTTGGCTCTGTCTGTCTCCTGCCCTGGTGCCGGGAGCATCTTCTACGCCCAGGCCTGTTAATGAGCCGGGACAGGCAGGGTAAACAGCCAGCAACGGGATTCACAGATGATTCTCATCTGAGAGGTGCAGGAAACAACAGCTCTGAGGGAGAAAGCAAATACTACGGAGGGAGAGGGTGGAGATCCAAGCAAGGCGGACGGGAAACAAGGCGAGACCACGAAGTGCGCAGAAAGAGAGAGGGAGCCAAAGCCAGGTGCTTCAGGCCTAGGGGCAAGATGTTGACTTGGGCTGGAGATACTAAGCTACAGCAGACGAGATGGGATGTGCCGGGTGGGAAGGGCTGTGCCGTTTGGAGCCACACACTCGGCCAGCAAGAGCACAGCGTGCCAACTGTTCCAGCAGAGACCCTGGTCCTGCCACGATGGAGGCAGGAGCCTTCCTCAGAGCTATTTCTGTCTGCTGGCATTATGCTGGCACTTACAGCACTTCTGAGAACATAAAAAATTTGTGGGGACTTGACATGAGGCTCTACAAATGGTGCCCGTCGCAGGTTTGCACGGGCTGAGTGTCCCTTATCCGAAATGCTTGGGGCCACAAGTGTTTTGGTTCTCGGAATTTTTTTCAGATGTTTGCAATATTTGCATATTCATGATAAGAAGACTTGGAAGGGGACATAAGTCTAAACATGAAATCCATTGATGTTTCGTCTCTGTACACATAGCCTAAAGGTAATTTTATACAATATTTTAAATAACTTCATGCTTGAAACAGAATTTCATGGTGTGGAATTTTCCACCCGTGGGATCCTGTTGGTACTCAAAAGGTTTCCGATTTTGGAGCTTTCTGGATTTCACATTTTCCAATTAGTGATACACAACCTGTAGAATAACCCCGGGTCCGCCGAGTGGGGCACAGGTGATCTACATCAGCAGCACCAATGCAGAAAAGCTGAGCAGGGCAAGGCGCCTAGGAGAAGCCATGAACTTGCAAAGGTGGTCGGGATGAGTGGGCGGAGCCAGAAAGGCTGATGATTGCTGGCAGGTGCAGCTGGGAGGGTAAGCTGGTGCTGGCGAGCCGGGACTGCAGGAGAAATGTCAGGTCCTCCCCAAATCCATCTGTGAAGCCCTAAGCCCCGGAGAGATGGCAAACAAACCCCACCCCCTTTAGCTGTCACTCTGCGCTCCTGGCAACCACTACTCGGCTTTCTCTTTCCCTGGATTTGCCTGTTCTGCGGTTCCAGATAGAAGGAGTCATGTCGTACTGCTCTGTGGTCTTTCGGCGACTGGCTTCTTTCACAGAGCGGCACGTTCTCCAGGCTCCCCCAAGTAGCAGCCAGGGCAGAGTTGCACTGGGTTTCACCAGACAATGCCCCGCGGTAGGGGTCTGCCCCCTTCCGCTTACTCACTCACTGGGAGATGGAGATTTGGGTTCTTTCCACTGTTTGGCTGCTCTGCACAACACGTCTGTGAACAAGTTTGCATGGACCTGCATTTATATTTTTCTTGGGTCTTTCTCTAGGAGTCGAATTGCTGGGATGCACGGTACGTTTAACCTGTTGAGGAACTTCCAGACTGTTCTCCAAAGCAACTGCACCATTTCACATCCCCACCAGCAGTGCACGAGGGTTCCAATTTCTCCACATCCTCACCAGCACTTCTTACTCTCCTTTCTGAAACAAAACAAAAATGCCCTACTCTCCTTAAAGTAGCGTTGCATTTTGGTTTTGCTTTGCATGTCCCTGACCTTTAGTGTTGTTGAGCATCTAACATGAGCTTAGAGGCCATTTGCATGTCTCCTGTGGAGAAATGTCTACTCAAATCCTTCGGGCGTGTCTCACGCGGTTCTGGTTCTGCCTGGGTGGGGGGGAGAGTTAACACGGTGTTTTATTCCACAATCAGAGGTTAAAAGCCTAACCTTGAGCCAACAATTGATGAGAAGATTATGGAGGTGTCGGTAGAAGTCCAAGCCCCAGGAGGGGAAAAGCTAGCCCAAGGTTGGTTCCCTTATGCTATAAGAACAGGGAACCAGAGAGGGAGACTGCACCTGTCCAGGCTAGGTGCATCAGCTAGGGGGTTTCGGCTAAAGGTATTCTCCCCCCCACCCCCCGGCCAGCTACATGATAAAGAGGACAGCGGTACTGCCTCTCACAGCAAGAACCCACTGGTAGGACAGTCATAGCCGATTCCTGCAGCAGCCCAGCCAGATCACTACACTCACAAACTCTTCTCATCTCTCACCCCGGCCATCTCCCACATCGGTTGGGCCCTCAGCCCTGTCACTCCTTTGATTACAAAGTGGTCCCCCGTGCTCCGGGTCTCATACACTTACACCAAAGGGATAGGACCCAACCTCGCTCCAGGTCCCTCTTTAACTTTCCCAGAGGCACCCAGGGGCTCCCCTGGCACCTCACTGGCCACAATTATGTCACACGTCCATTCCCAAGCCAATCACAGGCAAGGCAAGTGGAGTCGCTATGATTGGCTTTCGTTAGCCAGGAGCCAGCCCTGAGCGAGGGAACAGGGCTCATTTTCCCCAACAGACTGTCCGCCTGCTACTTGCTAGGGGGGAGGCATCAGCCTTGACCTTGCACACCGCGCTGCCCGGGTTTGTAGAGATTTGCCTGAAGGGTACTACAGGCTGTGTGTCACCTCTGTGCTGCCTAGTGATCCTCTCCCCAAGGGCGTGACTCACGTGGCTTCAAGCTGTCTGTGAAACAGAGGATTGACCCAAGTTCTCCAGGCTTCAAAAGACTGTCAGGGGCCCGGGCCGCAGCTCGATAGGCTAATCCTCTGCCTGCAGCGCCGGCACACCGGGTTCTAGTCCCGGTCGGGGCGCCGGATTCTGTCCCGGTTGCCCCTCTTCCAGGCCAGCTCTCTGCTGTGGCCCAGGAAGGCAGTGGAGGATGGCCCAAGTGCTTGGGCCCTGCACCCCATGGGAGACCAGGAGAAACACCTGGCTCCTGCCTTCAGATCAGCATGGTGCGCCGGCTGCAACACGCTGGCCGCAGCGGCCACTGGGGGGTGAACCAACGGAAAACCTTTCTCTCTGTCTCTCTCACTGTCCACTCTGCCTGTCAAACAAACAAACAAAGGATTGACCCAAGTTCTCCAGGCTTCAAAAGACTGTCAGGGCCCAAAGGATGGTACTCGGATGCGGAAAGGGCCTAGGTGGGTAGGGGAGGGGTCCGTGGACTCTGGGTCTGCAGGCTGGGTGTGGGAAAATGGGGTGGGTGAGTGGGTGGGGTGTCAAAATGCAAGGGTGGGGCACAGGTGAGGGAAGTGGCACTGATCAGTTGTTTTGGACAATCTGAGGTTGTGGTCGAAATTGTCCAGCAAAATGTGTGCTAAGTTCTGAAATCTTTTTCTTTCTAAAAAAGATTATGTATTTGAAAGGCAGAGTAACAGAGAGAATGAGAGAGAGAGAGACATCTCCTATCTGCTAATTCACTCCCAGATGGCCACTGCAGTGGGGTCAAAGTCAGGTGCCCGGGACTTCATCTGGGTCTCCCATGTGTGGGCTGGGACCCAGGTACTTGAGCCATCGGCTGCCTCCTAGGGTGCGCGTGGGTAGGAAGCTGGAATCAGAAGCAGAACTTGGATTCAAACACAGACACTCCGATGGGAAATATGGGTGCCCCAAGTGATGTCTTCAGCATTGCTCCACACGCCTGGCCTGGCACGTGCATGATTGAGGTTGTTCTAGCTTTCGGGTCAACGCACCACGGATGAGTCACCCCCGACTAGGACCTGAAACCTCCAGAACAGAAGTTACCTGCCCTTGAAATTCTTTTTGCCTCAGAAGACCCTGGGAGTCCACGTGGACCTAGGGGTTTTATTTAGAACGGCTGGGCTCCGTGCCCTGCACCCTGCTGGCCCACCTGGGGTACCCTCTAGAGGCAGAAGCAGTGGGCACGCACCCAGCCTGGCTGTGTCTCTCCATCTCCCGCTTCCTGGGTGGCAGGCGGAGGGAGGGAACACAGTGTCGTCAGGCAGATGTCTTGGAACACAGGGAAAGTAAAAAAGGAAGTAGGGAGTTTGTCTGACAGACCCCAGCGAGCAGAATTAGCATGAGCCCCAGACAGGAGGCACCCCGGTTATATTTCTACTCCTTGGAACCTCAGCCTCTTTGCACAGACAAGACATTCTGTGCGACTGCACCAGTCCACGAGAGATGCAAGTACGAGTGGTGGGCTCTTACTCGCGTTTCCAACTCAGCTGGCACTACTTATACAGTAAAAACCACGACACCAGCCATCATGGTGTAGATGTGTGAGGTGGGCAGGAGAGCTGGAGATACACACGAACAGGGGGAGCCCTGAAGACCTGGCATCAGAATGGGGCGTGGGCAGGGAGGAGTCCCCGCAGACGTCTGGGGAGGGCGGGGCTGACTGGTCATCTCCCAGCTGTGTGGTTCTTGGTGAGTTATTAGCCCTTTGAAGCCTCAGTTTTCCTTATCTGTGAAATGGGGATAATCAAAGTACCTAATCTCTAGAACTAGAGCAATATGAGAAAATGAGAGTGCTTCAAAAAGTTGGCAGAAACATGGGATTAAGAGACTTTATTTTGGTATACAAATTATTAGAAGTGAATGCATTTTTTAAATAATGTGCATTTTCCTTGAACTTTTTGAAAGTCCCACAGCAAGTGTCAGTTACCGGGAGACATTATCAAGGGAGTGAAAATGACTTTGTTGGAGGGACCTGTTTTAAGTTTACTTCTGATTTTTGCAGTATGAAGTATACAAAGCAAATGCAGAGACGAGGGAACTGTCATGAGTCACGGACCCCATTCACTGCCCAGGCGAAGGCACAGAACACAAGTAGAACCCCAGCGGCACCACTCGGGCCACCCCTGGAGTAGCCAGCTTTGCACCACGATAACCACAGACATAGCAACAAGGCAGCCGTGACGGCGGGAGTTCTTTTCGATGGCAGGGCGGCTCCCGCGGCTCCAGCTATCTCGTGAGGCTGGACGCTGGCCAGGCCACAGCCCGTGCAGACGTCCAAGCACGTGGCGAGCCAGCAAGAAGACAGAGCGGCGGCGCTCAACTGGGCTTTCGTAACCCAGCTTCTTGGAAGCACGTCCTGCGAGGGCATGCCCCAGTGAGTAAGGCTGGCTCCCACGAACCCCACCTCCTGGGCCCCACGGCTGAATTAAGTTTCCCTCCTCTCAGTGCCACTAACATGGTTTTTACATTTCAAACGCCTGCGTGAGTGCAGGAGTCACATCGTGTTCCAACCTCGGCACTTGACAATCGGCACCTCCTCTGGCTTCGAGAGCCGTAACTGCTGTCCATTACTTACTTCTCCTAACAGTCCTAGTACACAGACACGCATCCCTAAACACTATCTGAAGTTTATATGAGAGGAATTATACATACAATATGCAGTCTTGAGTCCTTGACTGCTTTGGCTCCATACTGAAGAATCATCGTGTCTAGGCATGCAGTCATAATTTATTCATTTGTATTATATGATAGTCTGTATGCCTCAGTTATCCTTTTTCCTGTGATGTACATTTGGATGTTTCAACTTTGTAGCTGTTCTGAATGATGCTACCGAACACTGCTTGGGTCCGTACCGGGCACGGTACAGCAGGGTTCTCAGTTACATATACACGCAGCTTGGCTACACCACGCCAAATCGTTTTCCCACACTGGTTATAACGACTGACACTCTCACCAGCAATGTATTAAAAAGCCGCCCGTCCTTGTCAAAACTCCGGATTTCCATGCAGTGTGTTTGCCAGGATGAGTGCTGGGGTCTCATTGTGAATTGAATGTGCATTTCCCTAATTAGCAGTGCTGCCGGGGACATTTCATGTGCTTACTGGCCTTTTATGTACTTTTCAGGAAGCGCTCCCGTATTTGTTCCTTGTCTTTTTCTTCCTGGTCTGTAGCAGTCCCCTCTGGGGTCTGGTGAGGGCCCCTCCTTGGCCACGTTTCACAAACGTCTTACTCCTGTCGCCTGTATCTCTCCCTGCTCTTCAGGGGTCTCAAGGAGCAAACATTCTTGATTTTAAATTAATCCAATGTTATCAGCCACCTCCCTCATGGCTAGTGCTTTTTTGTTTGCTTGTATCCTGTTGAAGAAATAGCTGCTCGTACTAAGGTTATGAGGCCATTTTTCTATAGGATATGCTACAAGCTTTAGTGGTATATAGTCACTTAAACAACAATCCACTTGAAATTGACTTGTATTTGCAGTGAGGTAGGTTCAGTCTCCAAACTGACCGTGCATCATTTAAAAAAACTATTTATTTGGAAAGCAGAATTATGGGATGGGGGAGGGAGCACAGGTTATGGGGAGGAGAGAGAGACAGAGAGAGATCTTCCATGTGCTGGTTTACTCCCCAGGTGCCCTCAGCAGCTGAGGGTGGAGTCGGGCACCAGGAAGTCCTCCTGGGTCTCCTGTGTAGGTGCAGGAACTCAGGTCCCATGACCTGGTGCCTTCCCAGATGCATTAGCGGGAAGCTGGGTTGCAAGCAGAGCAGGTGGAACTTGAACCAGGAACTCGATATGGGATGTGAGCATTGTAAGCACCAGCTTAACCTGCTGCACTTTTTATTTGACAGACAGGGAGAAAGGTCTTCCTTCCGTTGGTTCACCCCACAAATGGCCACTACAGCTGGAACTATGCCGATCCGAAGCCAGGAGCCAGGTGCTTCCTCCTGGTCTCTCATGCAGGTGCAGGACCCAAGGACTTGGGCCATCCTCCACTGCACTCCCGGGCCACAGCAGAGAGCTGGCCTGGAAGAAGAGCAGCCAGGACTAGAACCCGGCGCCTATATGCCAGCGCTGCAGGTGGAGGATTAAACAAGTGAGCCACGGTGCCAGCCCCTGCCCTTTTTTTTTTTTTTTTAAACACCATCACTTCTCACCCAGGCTGCAGCATGGCCTTGGTGATAAGTGGACCATCCAGACCCGTGTGCTCTGTTCCTGCTCCCACCGTTCTGTCCCACCGATGTAGTCCACAGCCTGCTCTTCAGATTATTATAACTCGTTAATGACTCCAGGAGAGCAAGTCCGCCCATCTAGTTCTCCTTCAAGAATGCCTTAACTATTCCTTAATCTATCTTCTACATTTCTTTTACTCTTGGCTACGTTAAAAAAACTTAGAATTCTTTTTGATTCTGTAATGATTTTGAACGTACAGAAAAGTTGTGAGAACAATGCAAACAACTATTTTTCCCAGCCCCTTGGCAAGTGAGTTGCTGACATGGAGCCTCATCGCCCAGACACCCTAAACAGGATGGGCCCACTCCACTACTGCATGCAATCGTTAAAACAAAAACAAACAGCCGCACGGCCCTCATGTCCCCCACAGCCCCTGTTCAGTTCGGCCAGTTGCCCCAGTGAAGACTTCAACAGCAAAAGCATCCAGTGGAGGGTCATGCACTGTATTTAGTTATTGTGTCGGGCGCCAGCTCTTGAGGTTTTTCCCGTCGCCCTTCACGGCTGTGACACGTCGCACGTCCGAGGCCGGTCACTCTGCCCCCTGCCTCTCGCCCGGCCATGTCCGATGCCTCCCTGCTCTGTTTTTGCAGGGGCACTGCTGAGGCCATGTCCTCCTCACTGCGCCCCGCAGGCTTGGTGGGACCCAGTCCCGGGGTCGTTACCGTTGCTTGCTGGCTCGCGGTGGCGTCTTTCGGCTTCTTCACGGTGAGGTCCCTCTGCTTACTTTGTTGTTCCTACACAGGGAGGCGGGGGCAAACATCCTGCTTCCCAGAGAGCGCCCACTGATGCGTCCTGGGGGATTATTGCTATGCTGCTTGCCCAGCAATGAGTTCATAATTCTGTCCTCTTACATGTGCAGGTTTGGATTCCATCCTAAGAAAATGCTCTCTCTTCTTTCATTCATTCATGCATTCATTCATTCAATTTTATTTTGACAGGCAGATGTCGCTCCCCCTCTTCGTGGAGGAACGACACAGGACCCTGCGCTGTTCTTTCGTCTGCTCGGCCCTCCCCGGGTTTGCTGCTGGTTCTTCCCGGGTTGGCTACTATCCCTTCCACCTCCGTGGAAGGGCAGTTCCCCCTGGCCGCATTCCCCACTTCTGCAGGGGAGCGGCACACCGCCGGCCGGCTTTCTCGGGGGCTGCACGGGTTCCCTTAGATGTTCCCCATAGATGTTCCTGGTGCATGCCGTCTCTCTCCTCCTTTATAGTCCTCCTCCGCCAATCCTAACTCGGCTGCCCACACGCCGAGTACGCTGCTCTCCAATCAGGAGCAAGTCCTACAGTTAATTGGTTGAACTGGAGGCAGCTGTGCGGAAGCTGTTTACTTCTCTCCCAGCGCCATATTGTGGGAGAGCAGATGCATAGAATAAGTCTTAATTCCAGTAACTTAGTCCAGTCCGGATTGCTCCCCACAGATCCCCCTTTCTTTTTATTTTTGGCGTTGATACGCGCCTGTCTTCGGTGTCCCGCGGCACACACTCTGCTCTACTTGCTAGAGTTGCCACAGGCTCTTACAAGTCCTATCAATCAGGCAAACCGAATCCAGGTCCTCTCTTCGCCATGTTGTGAGGAGGTTTTTAGGCGCTGATGCGTGCCTGTGTTCGGTGCCCTGCAGCGCATGCTCTGGTCGAGCCTGCAGGGGCTTACAAGCCCTATCAGGCAAACCGAATCCAAGCCTTCTCATTGCCTTTTTGTGGGGAGGCCTTACTGATGTTAATTCGTGCCTGTCTTCGGTGACCTGCGGCGCATAAGCTGCTAGCCGCCCAGGTGCTCATCGCCTCACTAATCGGGCAGACCGAATCCAAGCCTTCTAATTGTGGTATTGTAGGGAGGCCTTTCTATTTCTCTATTTCTCTATCTCCGGGCATTCCTATTTCTCCCATTTTACTTCTGTCTGCCAACATTCCCATTTCTCTCACTCCACTTCCAAACTTCTGTTTCTCTTATCCCCGCAGCTTCCCGCTGCCCGCCCCGAGGCTACTTCTCGGCGGCTTCCCGGCTGAGCCGCTTCAGCCCGCGCCTCTTTCATCTGCGCAGCTTCCCGGCTTTGCGCGGCTTGGCTTCGCGCGCTCCGCGGTCTCCACGCCCTTCGCGTCTGCACCACGGCCTCGCGCCAGCCCCGTTCCCTATCTATTCACGCCCCGTGCTCTCTCTGCACGCGGCGGCTTCCGCGAGTAACACAGCGTAGCTTACGTGTCCGCCACTAGCATTCAATCTAAGTTCCCCGGGCTAGCCTGGCGAATTCAACCCAGCATACGTCTCCGCCCCACGATCTGGCTTCCCGTCCTTTGCTCCCCGGGCTAATCAGACGGATCCCAATCTGGCTTACGTTTCAGCTTCTGGTTTCAACTTTTCGCCCCCTATTCCCGGGCTAACTTGAGAATCCCAAAGTGGCTTTCGTGTCCGCCTTGGCCTGCCCCCCACGGCTTCAATTTCCCTAACATTTTTCTCTACCCGGTATGTTTCCCCAAACTTTCCTCCAACAATATTCCTCCCTCATTTCTCCTGGCCTCTCCCCACAGTCCGCGTCCGAGTCTGTTTGTTCTAGCGTTCACTTTCGCTTTCGACCTTAGAGATTTCTCCCAGCTTCCCCCCGTAGTCCGTATCCGAATCTATGCCTAGGCTTTCAATAGCTTTTTCCGGCACCCTTTTCGTCCGGCTTTTCCCTAGGCTGTTTGCTAGTCTCTCTCTCTGGTATTTTCCTGCTTCTTCCCGTTTCTTCCCTCCTAAGTTTGCTATCCGTCCTAGGTTTCCTAATCCGAGTCACGGCACCATTATGTCGCTCCCCCTCTTCGTGGAGGAACGACACAGGACCCTGCGCTGTTCTTTCGTCTGCTTGGCCCTCCCCGGGTTTGCTGCTGGTTCTTCCCGGGTTGGCTACTATCCCTTCCACCTCCGTGGAAGGGCAGTTCCCCCTGGCCGCATTCCCCACTTCCGCAGGGGAGCGGCACACTGCCGGCCGGCTTTCTCGGGGGCTGCACGGGTTCCCTTAGATGTTCCCCATAGATGTTCCTGGTGCATGCCGTCTCTCTCCTCCTTTATAGTCCTCCTCCGCCAATCCCAACTCGGCTGCCCACACGCCGAGTACGCTGCTCTCCAATCAGGAGCAAGTCCTACAGTTAATTGGTTGAACTGGAGGCAGCTGTGCGGAAGCTGTTTACTTCTCTCCCAGCGCCATATTGTGGGAGAGCAGATGCATAGAATAAGTCTTAATTCCAGTAACTTAGTCCAGTCCGGATTGCTCCCCACAGGCAGAGGGGACAGTGAGAGAGAGAGACAGAGAGAAAGGTCTTCCTTTGCCGTTGGTTCACTCTCCAATGGCCGCCACGGCCGGCGCGCTGCGGCCGGTGCCCCGCTGGTCCAATGGCAGGAGCCAGGTGCTTCTCCTGGTCTCCCATGGGGTGCAGGGCCCAAGTACTTGGGCCATCCTCCACGGCACTCCCTGGCCACAGCAGAGAGCTGGCCTGGAAGAGGGGCAACCGGGACAGAATCCGGCGCCCCGACCGGGACTAGAACCCGGTGTGCCGGCGCCGCTAGGTGGAGGATTAGCCTAGTGAGCTGCGGCGCCGGCCCATTCATTCATTCATATATCAGCACGTAACCCAGGAGTCGGTAGGGGCCTTGCCTACGCTATTGAATCGGTTACTGTCATTATTTGTTTTGATGCTTAAATCATGCTGGAGTTGAGCGACTCCACCAGGGTCACTGGTAACTACTCAGGCAAATCGGCGGGGTTCTCACATTTGTTTGACTCCTCTCTCCCTCGCGCCAGCTGACTTCTCTCCTGGTCCACCGCCATCACTCCCGTCCAGGGCGCTCCCTGTCACTCCCCTTGTGGGACAGGGCTCCTGACAGTCTCCCTGCTCCCCCTTGGCCCATCACTCCGCACACACAGCCAGAGTGCTCTTTCAAAGATGGAAACCAGACCAACGCACGGCCTAGCATCAGCATCTTTCAGTAGCTTCTCGTTGCACCCAGAATAAAACTGAAGTCCTCCCGTGGACAAAAATGTTCGGCTATTCTGTCCCCAGCCTCTTGGAACTCATGTGCCAACATCGTTTGCTGGTTTCCCTCTGCTGGAGCCGGGACGGCCTCCTTGCTGCTCCCCTACCACCACCAAACTTGCTGCTGCCTCAGGACCTTTGTGCCTGCCGCCTCCCCAGTAGGGAGGGTCTCTCATGACATCCAAGAGCATGCTCAGATGTCTCCCTGTAGAACAGCACACATGCCCAGGGAATGCCTGTTCCCCCTTCCTGAGCTCTTCCTGCGCCCTGAACGTGTTCATACTTGCCCCTCTAGTATGTAAGCTGCATGAAGTCAGGGCTGTGTCCGCCTTGCTCATCACATCTCTCATGCCCAGAACAGTGTCCAGTGCACACCGGCATTGTTAACTTGGGGGCCAAGGTATGGGCGAGTCGGGCCATGCCAGTGTGTGGCTGAGAGCCACTCATCCCAGCTGGGGCTGGCGGGAATGCTAAGCTGAGCCGGGCAAGCTGGCCCATCTGGCGACGCACAAACCCCTCCTCTGCTGAGCAGGAGCTGGAAGGTGGTTATAAAACCTCTGGATTGGCCAGCACCGCGGCTCACTTGGCCAATCCTCTGCCTGCGGTGCCGGCACACCGGGTTCTAGTCCCGGTCGGGGCGCAGGATTCTGTCCCGGTTGCCCCTCTTCCAGGCCAGCTCTCTGCTATGGCCCGGGAGTGCAGTGGAGGATGGCCCAGGTCCTTGGGCCCTGCACCCCATGGGAGACCAGGAGGAAGAACCTGGATCCTGGTTTCGGATCAGCGCAGCGTGCCGGCCACAGCGCGCCAGCCATTTGGGGGTGAACCAACGGAAGGAAGACCTTTCTCTCTGTCTCTCTCTCTCACTGTCTAACTCTGCCTATCAGAAAAAAACAAAAAACAAAAAACAAAAACACACCCTGGATGACAGCTTGATGACCCCAAGGCGGCCTCACTATAGCGGTGACTCGTGACCCCGCTCGTGCTTGGGCACAAGGACCTCTTCCACCTCCACTGATAAACCCACGGCCAATGGAAGCAGCATTGTCTCCCTTCGTTGTTATATCTGAGCTCCCGAGGGTCAGGAGTGTGGGCTCTTGCATTTCGGGTTCGTCTTTGACTTGTGGCTGCTGCCAAGGCAGTCTAAGAACACAAAGGTGCCGGAAGCTAGCCGCGGGCACGGCTCTGCACCACCCGTCCACTGTGGGCTGAAAGGCCGTCCCCGGGGCTCGGTCGGCAGCCTGCCCCTGAGTCTGACGTAAAACGACAAAGCCACTTCACCTCTAGGCTCAGCCCTGCTTTCAGTGACTTTGTGGCCAAGCTTTGGAGAGTGGGGTGCACGGAGTCTCAGCCCAAGCCAAAGATGGGTGGGCCAGCTTGGCTTTTCTGGTTTGATGCTGGTGGCTATGAAATGAAGAACATGGCTTTATTCTTGATTCTCACACTGCACGGGGAGCAGATAACAGGCAGGTGGCCCCAGGGGGAGCAGATAACAGGCAGGTGGCCCCAGGCACCTGGCCCTTGACCCAGCTGTATGCACTTGCAGGGAGACACACACACACACACACACACACACACACGCACACACAGAGAGAGGGAATGTTTTCCACTGGTGCTGTGGGTACTGGTGCGAGCCCAGCCGCAGCCTGGATGACAGACAGACCTGAAAGGGAAGAGAACTCTGCAGGAGGCGCCCCAAATACGCCCCCCGCTGGGATGCAGCAGTGGAGCCTGAGAGGGAAAGGCATGGCTCGAATGGTACCGGCCCACTGGCCACTGACCTTGACCTTGTATTTGCATTGCAAAGCCATTAGAGAAATGCCATTCCCTCTGAAGGCAGGGACACAGTGAGGGCACACAGCACCCTTAACAGTGTGACAATGACCACAGCCTGGTAGAGGGCCTTCCAGGAGAGGCAGACCGGAGACCCTCTGGAGGTGGGTAAGTCAAGCTTTTCTGTGGGGGCTGGGAAATGAAATCTATGGTGGTCTCGCCCAATCAAACACACTGCAAGGGGCTGGCGGCACTTCACTGAACTGGGACCTAGCTGTTTCCATTTACAGCTGACTTGGTTTGAAGGAGCTTCAGGGACTGAACTTAACAGTTTCCAACTTGAACTGAAAGGCATAAACATGGTGACTGCATTTTCCGACTCCAAGGTGGATCTCATGCTGCGTTGTATCTTCCCTATCGAGAGAGCCCGGGGATCCACTCGGAAGAGTCGGAGACGTGCAGGGCACCTTTGATTTGGATGCTTCTTACTCTCTGCCCTAAAACGAAACTATTCGGCTCCTTTTCCAGGGACTCTGGGAGCAACATCAAAACTGGAAGCACCAGAGGAGAGCTCGAGATGGAATGTATAAAATGTCATCTGCATTCTACGGCAGCCAGGAGGTAGGAGAATAAATTGGGTGAGTGGCCTTGGGCTCCCAAACCCAGGGCCCCTCTGACTCTGGGTTTGCATTGACAGGCCAGCAAGTTGTCCCGTGCGTGGGCCACATTTCCTAGGGCCAGGGACCTTGTCAGATGAGCACCAGGAGTCTCCCTCTGGGAACGGGAGGCGAGATCTGCTTAGTCCCCACTGCCATCGATTCACTCGACTTCGACGGGGCAGAGATGGCCTCCTTGGGGCAGAGTGAGGCTTGAGGTGTGCATCTCACTCAGCCCCAGCAGCCTCCGCCTCCCAGGGCCGTACACAGGTTGGGGGTGAGAGGCTAAAAATGCCTTTTCATGTTGCCATGAGTTTAGAATGAGAGGTGAAGGTCAAAGGAGTTTCTGGGAATAATGTCCAGCCCTCAAGAATCAACTTCCATTAAAATAATAAAAATCTTCTCCACTTCTCTAACAGTGTGGGGGATGTCCAGCCCACAGGCTATATAAGGCCAAGGAAATCACATGGCCTGGCCCTGCAGCCGGCTAATTTTGAAGCTGATAATTCAGTATGGCCCACGAATGATGATAAAACATCCAAATGGCCCTTAGCTGGGGAAAAAAAAAGCTTCTCCACTCGTTTTACATCATCTCAAGCCATTGTTGGCCTCTACGAAGCAGGTGTGTGGAGGGAAGGAGTCAGCAACAGTTGCAACCTTTGACACCCAACATTGGTCTATAGGGTTGCAGAGAGGAGAGGCAAGGATAAACACCCAAGTCAGGTTAGACCGACTACAATGAGGCTACTTTGTAAAGAAATCTCATTCCTCTGGTTCATGGTTCTGGAGGTAGAAAGTCTAGGAGTTCATCCAGCGGTGGCCCCTTTGCTGGGCAAGCAGCAACAGAGATGGGGACACTTGTGCCTGCCTGCCTGCCTGTCTGGGGTCTCTCCTTCTAATAAAGCAATGAGGATCCCGCCATGGAGGCTCCGCCCTAACGACCTCATCTCCTCCTATTATCACCTCCTCCACAGCCCTACCCCTAAACACTGGTCAGATTCAGTTTCCAGCCTCTCAACATCTCACCATGGGACCACATCTCCACACACAGAGCCCAGGGAGACACCTTCCCCAATCACGAAGCTGTGCCCTTGCTCACTGGAGTCTGTGCTCCTTGTTGGCTGGCTCAGCACTGGAACAGCTGCCCCCCACCCCCTACTCCGGGGGCCCTGGACTCAGTATATACTAATGACTTAAGAGGCTGGAGAAGGCACGAGGTACTAAAAACGCAAAAACACATCTTCCTGGGAGAGGAGGCGACACTGGTCACTTATGGTGGGAAATCAAGGACAAGTGACTGGGCCCAGGTAGCAGGAGCCAGGGCTGTGCTCCGGGGAACAAGTCCTTTGCGTTCCTCCACTACCTGCCTTTTAGGACGAGGGCTTGACAGGCTGAAGAAAGTTTAAATACGCAAGAGGGTAGAGGAGAGGATAAAGAGGGGAGGGGGGGAAGGGGAGAGAGAGGCAGGGGTACAGGTGGGGCAGCAGAAATGATTGATAAGTAACTCATTCACCCCAAACATTAGCCTTGCAAGAATCAATGCCATCAGACTATTTTTCAGTCCAGCTGGTGTGAAACATGTTATTCTTGTACTTTGAATGGCTCAGCTGCTCTCTTTTGTACTAATTTTTTCTAGAATACTGTGAACTAGTCACCATGTTGTACAGATCTCCCGAACTTTTCCCTATCTGAAATGCTGGGGTTTTTTCTTCCTTTTCATTTTATTTGAAAGGCAGAAAGAGATAAAGATCTTCTATGCTCTGGTTCACCCCCTAATTGCCTGGGAAAGGGTGAAGCCCGGAGTCCAGAAGTCAGTCCAGGTCTCTCACGGAGGCGACAGGGACCCAAGTACTTAAGTCATCACTGCCACCTCCCAGGGTGCACATTACCAGGAGGCTTGAACTGGAAGTGGAGGCAACTTAAACCTTAAAAAAAAAAAAATATATATATATATATATATATATATAGACAGCGAGAGACCTCCCATCTGTTGGTTCACTCCCCAGATGTCTGCAATGCGCAGAGGGCTGAAGCTGGGATCCGGGTGCTCAAATCCACCTCTTCGATGGGGGCAGCGGGCCCCAGCCACTTGACTCATCACCAGCTGCTTCCCAGGGTGTGCATCAGCAGGAAGCTGGAGTCCGGAGCCAAGCAGTTGAGAACTTGTGGCTGCTTGTTCAGTTCACAGCCAAAGATCGCTTCAAACTGTCATCGAGAGGGGAGCTGTTGGCTGGCCAGCAGGCCATGTGCAACTGGCTTTTAGCAGCCTGCATCTGCTACTAACAAGGACTAGTCAATACTTTCTTACACCATTGCATGGCGGCAAGCGTTCTGTGCTGTGCTGACTTCTCGAAGAGCAGACTCGGTGCTGTTTCAACCCAGCTGTCCTCTGTGTGTCCATCAGACATGGGTTCAGCGTGTAGCATCTGCCCAGCTTTCAAGAGCTTTATTCTTCTTGGCTTCCCGTGGACGAACGTGTTCTACTTAACGGACACCGTGATTGGAACATACTACTCCATAGGCCACGCAGAGATCCCAACACTCTCCACGAGCCACCCTCAGAATCATGGTGCCCTGGACCGAGCTGCTCTGCCGCCAATAGGAAGTATTCCAAAGTGCAGAAAAAGCCATCATCGCACCCTTTTATTCCCACAAAGCACTCAGTCTCCTCCCCTGTGCGCCCATTACGCTTCTCAGGATGGTAAACCGATGACCTGGTGCTGGGCGGGAGACAGCTGTCGCCCCTCTCCCTGTGGATCTAACCAGCTCCACACACCCCACTCTCCAGAGCTGTGTTTCCCTGCCAGCGGCAAGACTGGCAGTCTGGGATATGCCAAGTTCTTGGCTCTAAATTCCCAAACAAAACAGTATAGGAGGGAATTTGTGAGTTAGATGATTTGCAAACACTACAGCAAGTCACCGTGTAAACATTCGTTTTTGTGTACCTATTATTTCTCTCCGACAGTTACCTGGCTGCCATGCTGACAGTGCCAAAGTGTGCTGCTCCCGGTGATTCTTCCATTCACACTGAAATGAACGCAGCTTCTTGTATATCATGAAAAACAAACACACACCCCAAACAAAAAGCCATCATTAAACGGTGATCAGAGTATCTCAGTAATTACGGTAGGAGTATCTCAGTAATTACGGTAGGAGGGTCTCCACTCTCGCTGAGAATCAACATTGGGTCTACAGGTGTGTTCTCAAGTGTACACAAAGCTGTCATTCGGATGGAGCCAGCTCGGGAACTAGCATGAATCGGAAGCCACAGTCACGTCCCAGGACAAGCTCCTGCCGACTGTTCCGGGCATGCCCCACCCCAAACATCAGCTCCCCGAATAACCACACAGACCCCCAGCTTCGCTTGCTGGGTCTGACCCAGCGCATGTGGCGAGCAGCTCGACCCCTCACCGTCAGCTTACAGATGGGCACCTGCCATCTGC
Source organism: Oryctolagus cuniculus (assembly GCF_051225735.1). Classification (NCBI taxonomy): domain Eukaryota; kingdom Metazoa; phylum Chordata; class Mammalia; order Lagomorpha; family Leporidae; genus Oryctolagus; species Oryctolagus cuniculus. The sequence continues at coordinate 168,515,987 of NC_142869.1, forward strand.
TTAAGAAGCGCGTGGCGGCTTGGTTTAGTCCCATTGCTGCTACGCGTGGTGAGAGGATCTGCACACAAATGCATCTCGTTTCACATCCTGTATTCCTAATCCTTTCGCTAAATTCTCTCCTCTGTAACCAAATAAACATCCTACATGACCGAAGACGTGGAGGTGACACCAGGGACAGCACCGGCGTTTGCTGGTCCCTGGAAGGAGCTCCTCATTCAGACCCAGGCCTGAAGCACCAGTCGGGAGCCTCAGCATGGGAAGTTTGAATGACAACGGAAAGGGGGGCAAACCCTGAAGGTTGGTTTTTTCTTAGCCTTGCGGGGTCACAGGGTCCTAACCGAGGTTATCAAATCTTGCCGGTGCCTCAGGCAGGATGACTCGGCCAACTCAGGGGATCTGGAGAGATCCTGTGGAAGCCAGCGACCCGAGACACAGCCTGCCCGAGGTTCTGCGAGGTGCCTTGGAGCTCTGCAGGGGAAAGGTACGGCACGAAGGCAGATGAGTACCGGTAGGAACCGTCTCAGTTCCCAGAAGCACAACCACCTGCCCCAGAGGAAGGAATGCACGAGGCCTCGAGGTACAATGCCGCTCTTTGTCAGAAAATATATTTATTATTGATAGCGAGTGAAGCGGAGATGTCAGTACTCACGGCAGAAGTCAAGGTTGCTTTCATATTGATAAAAACGCCTGACTTCACTTGCAATCATAAACATTATTCCAGTAAAAGAGGTACATTTTCTCTCCTTTTTGTCTTTTTACTTGCATGATCACAATAATAAGTTAAAATGAAATCGCTCTTACACAATCAACGAAGAAGAGAGAGAGAGAGAGGGAGAACCCAGGTGCCACAGCCTAGACAACCGCCCCGGGCAGGGCCGCGGGGCTCAAGCTCCCCTCTCTCCGCTCTGGGAGCCGAGGCCCAGCAGTGAGGGGACACAGTTTAGGGCTGGTAGAAATTGAAGAGAAAGTACAAAAAGGGGGAGAAGGCCGCTGGGGTCTTTTATTCATCATAAATGGGGTCCACGGACACTGTGCGGTGTCCTGGGATGACTGGTCCGGGATCTTGGCCGTGGCTTTTTCAATTGGTGCTGATCCGAGACGTGACATGATTCTGTTGACTCGACTTTCCGGGACTTCTCTTCGGGGGTCTTCTGTTTAAGTGGGTTATTTTGTTACTAGGAAAAAAAAAATGTTCCACCTCTGGAATTAATGTTGCGGGGGTTCCGTGCGTTCTGAGAGGTGACTACCCCCCCTTCTGCAGCACGCTCTGCAAGAGAAAGGACAAGGGTCACCACCCAAGGAGACAACTGTTCAGGACTGTTCATGTCCCTTCCCAAACGTCTGCTTCAAACACATAAACAACAGGGCAACCCAGGCTCAGAAGGACAACACCCTGCGTAAGCACCACTGCTTTATCAGGTCTAATGCCCCAGAGAAACCTCCACTCTGCCGTGCAAGCTGCAAAACCTAAGGATGCATGTGGTGGTGCCGGTGGTGCCGGGTGCTGGTGGTGCTGGGAATAGGGCTGGTGGCCACCGACTGGGAAAATACTGCCGAGGCAGTGTGGGGGCCGGGGGTGGATGGGGGGAGAGGGACTCTCTCCCAGACACGGCTCCCTCTGGGCAGCACACAGATGTCCGATGCACGCACAGCCAGCATCTAGCTCCAACAGCAGAGATCGTTCCTGCGTTGATTTTTATGGGTGGAGCTGAGCGGTGGTAGATAGGAAGGATTCTTTTTTTTTTTTTCCTAAAAAGATATTCTACTTAATTTGAAAAGCAAAATGAGAGAGAGAGAGAGAGAGAGAGAATGAATGAATGAATGAATCTTCCATCCATGGTTCATTCCCCAGATGGCTGCAACAGCCAGGCTGGGCCAGGCCAAAGCCAGGAGCCAGGAGCCTCTTCCGGGTCTCCTCTGCTGCCTTCCCAAAGCTCAGCAGCAGCAGGGTGGATTGCAACTTAAGCAGCTGGGACTCGAACCAGCAGCCACGGTGGGGAGGGGGGTGCTGGCGCCGCAGGGGGCGGCTTGATCTGTGCTACAGTGCCGGCCCCAGGAAGGATTCATAATTTTGAGCTCAAAACCCTCTATAACCAGCTGAGGCTGGGGGCTAAAAACTATGTTCTAGTGGGGAGAGGGGGGATGCAGAAAGAAGAAGAGAGAGAAATCTCCCATCTGCTGGTTCATTGTCCACATGCCTGCAAGTGCCAGGGCAGGGCCAGGCAGAAGCCAGGAACCAGGAGCTTCCTGCTGGTCTCCCATGTGGGTGCCAGGAACCCATGTACTTAGGCCATCACCACTGCCTCCCAGGTGCGTTATGCGGGCGTTCAAAGTGGTGACTCAGCCTTCTGCGCTACGATGCTCTCCCCACTTGGAAATCTGAGAAAAGCGACGCTTTGCCCTGTGGTTTCTCAGAAGAGGTCAAGGTTGTCTGGAGGTCATCTGCACACTCCCCTCCCCCTTCCTCTAGGCCTCCCTCAGCTCTCCAGCCACCCACACACCTGGCTCTTCGCTGAGCTCCTCCTAGGTGACCACTGCACTTGGATGTCAGGGGGAGAATCCAACACAGGCACACCCATGGAAAACTACAGAGTGACACTGCGTAAGAACTTGGTAAGCTTTATTTATTTTCTGAATGTATGGGAAATTATTTGACTAAATCACTTAACAGGGGGCTGGTGCTGTGGCGTAGTGGGTAAAGCTGGTTTGAGTCCCGGCTGCTCCACTTCTGATCCAGCTCCCTGCTAGTGCCCCTGGGAAAGTAGTGGAAGATGGTCCAAGTGCTTGGGCCCCTGCACCCATGAGGGAGACCGGTAAGAAGCTCCTGGCTCCTGGCTTTGGATTGGCCCAGCTCTGGCTGCTGTGGCCATTTGGGGAGTGAATGAACCAGTGGATGGAATTTCTCTCTCCCTTTCTCTGCTTCTGTTTTATAAATAAATAAATCTTAAAAAAAATTAAATAACACACATAGCCTAAATTCCAAAGGAGCTCAAGAATGCCCAGGACAAGGTAGCAGCTCCTTCCTCCCACTTCCAGGTTCTTGCGGCCCCAGCAGAGAAGGTAGGGGTAGCTCCGCCTGCACAGCGTGTCTGCGGCAGTGAAGGGAAATGTCCCAGAGGTCTCGCACTGCGGAGAGGATGTGCACAGGGGACTGGGACAGACAGAGAGGGTGAGTGCGGGGGCAAGCATTCACACAGGCGGGAACCAGCACGGCACCAGCCCGGCATGGGAGGGGACAGAGGAGAGAGAGGCCTCAGTGGACAGAGAGGCATGGGTTCAGGACGCTGCGCGAGAAAAAAGCATCAAAAGGACCCAGAACGGTGCCCAAAGAAACACGGGAAGCTGTCAAATCCCATGGGGGAGGCTGACCTGCCATCCTAGGCACAGCGCATGCAGCAGGAGATAGGGGAGGCGGGGGGACTGGGGAGGAGTGGGCTAGAGACCAAGCGAGGGTGGGAACGAGAAACAGAGGCAGGAAGAGCGAAGGGGGACTCAAGGCGCGGGTGGACCCATCAGAGACAGTGACAGACACAGGGGAGTCAGTGGCAGGGCCCAGCCGGGCAGTGAGCACCATGACTTGAAGTTCGGGTGTTGGGAGACGTCCTGGATGGAAATGTCTGGGAGGAAGCAGCAGCCTTGGGAAGAGATAGCGAAGGTCTCTAGGGGTGAAGAGTTAGATTGAGGAGCGAGTGACAAGGACTGGCGTGAATGGGGCAGGACAGAGCCCGGGGAGGGACACATGAGAGCGCTGAGTCGCAGAAGCCGGGGGCAGGCTGATCGCCCTGAAGCCCCGGCGCTCGCTGGCTTCTCAGCAGTCTGTGTCCACAGGGCACGCAGCCACAGGGCACTCAGCGCACAAGCTGCCTTAGACACCAGCAGAAGTGGTCACCAACGAGAAGGGCCCATCTGCACAGGACGTCACTCAGAGACGCTGCACGGGTCTGGGGCACACAGGAGACAGCAGGCCAAGCGGGAGGCTCCCTGTTATCGGATCAGCCACCTGAGTGCTGTGTTTGTGGGGAGTGGAATGCTGGCCACCTACCGGGCCAGGGTGTCACCGAGTCCCATTGGTCGCCCCTGCCCGGTGGCCTGCTCGGTGTGAAAGCCTCTCCAGTCACATGGGCGGGAGCTCTATAAATCCCCACGGTATACACAACTTGGCCACAACATCCCTAATGAAATACAGACTGGGAGCCGGTACCACACCGATCTACATGGAGCGTGTCCAGGGGCATTTCGCGACTGAAGCAAAGGAGCCGGTTGCGTGCTGACGTCACTTGGCTGCTCTTGTATTTGAGGAGTCGCCCACTCCCTACCTTCTTCAACCCACTGATGGAACCTTAAGGTGCTATCTGCCTGGTCAAGAGCCCACGGCCGTGCCTCTGCCTGTCACATGGGTCTTGGCGCCCTAAGGACAGCCGTGTGACAATGTACCTCTCTTTGCAAATGGTGCCCCACAACATGGTCAAAGGCAATAGTTGAGTGTGTGTTTTTATTTATTTTATTGATTTTTCAGAGCCTAGGGCTTCTTTTACCCCTTCTTTTCTGTTCTCTGCAGCCCCAATCAAACACGGTTGGGTATGTTTTGAGACAAATCCCATGATGCTGAGTACATTAGATTCGCTTTCTCAGGAGCAGTGGGCCAGGATAACGTAAAGGCAGCCGCAGAATATGTGAAACAGATGTGAAATGTACAAGCCCCCCCCCCCTCCCCCGCCTCAACCACATCCAGGGACATCCTGCTCCGTGCGTGACAGCTGCAACCTCACAGACACTGCAGCGCTGCGGCCGATTCACGCGTGGCTCCGAGGGGCCGGGAGAGCTGCAGGGGCAGCCCGGAAACCTGCTGTCAAACCGCACCCAAGGGTGTCAGGGGGCCACAAACCCGCCTCGCTTCTGCCAGGGACCTTAGTGAATACAATGGCAGGTTGGTAAACCGGCGAAGCGTGCCGCGTGATGATGGCACGGCAGCCTTGCCAGGAAACCGGCTCCAACCCAGGCCCTGGGAGGGGCTGGGCTCTGTGGCTCCCCCCCCACAGGGTCCCTGCTCAGAGGAGCTGTTGTCGGGCTGAATTTCAACGCTGCGTAAACTCAGCGCTGCATAAATTAACATAGGAAATCCCAGGAGGAGGAGGGAGACGCTTTGCTAACACTTGATCTGCATGCAGGGCAGGGGATTCCTGCCTCTGCTCATCACTGGCGGATCTGGGCCTGTGGGGAGGCCTTTCGTAAGCAGCAAGGTGGGGGCTCGGGGGTGGGGAGCACCCGAGGAGAGACGGGCCCAGCGCTCCAGCATGGGCACTGCGCTTCTCCCTAGTCTCATCTCCTTCAGGTGCCAGCCGCTGCGGCACCACAGACGGCTTGCACCGTCAGCCGAAACTGGGGCCTCTGAGACTTGTGTCACTGCCACTTCTTATTAAAATGGTCCTACTGCTTTCCTCAAATATTTTTTAAAGACTTATTTGAAAGGCAGAGTTACAGAGACAGAGGGAGAGCAGGATGGGGGGGAGAGAGAGAGAGAGAGAGAGAGGAAGAGGCGGTGGCGGTGGTGGGGGTGTGGGGGGAAGGTGTCACTCTCCCATCCGCTGGTTCACTCCTCAAATGGCTGCAATGGCCAGGGCTGGGTCAAGCTGAAGGCAGGAGTCTAGAACTCCATCCGGGTCTCTCACATGGGTGCAGGGACCCAAGTACTTGGGGTCATCTTCCACTGCCTTCCCAGGTGCATTAGCAGGGAGCTGGAATGGAAGCGGAGCAGCTGGGACTTGAACTGGTACACATATGGGATGGAGGCATCAGAGGCTGCAGCTTAACCTGCATGCCACCCCCACCCCCACCCCCTCCAGTGACTTCAGAATGGCAGCTCTCCTGGAAGGCTGGACTGGTCTTTCGTAGCACTGTGCCAGCCGCTGGCGGCCTCAATGCAATCACCAGACGTTGTGGCGACCGTGGGCTCTTCAGCAGTCATCGTGAGGATCAGTACCCCCGCTGTTAGTTAAAGAAGCCTCCACTCGAAGGCCCTGTCTCTGGGTGAGCTCATGCAGCTCCCCAGGAATTCAGACCTCGGCCGGCAGGGAACAGGCATGGGCGGGCAGGCCACCTCCCTGTGGGGAAGTTCAAAGGCGAGCACACTCTGGGACACACACAGTACCCAGGGTTCTACTCAGGAGAGGCAGGAACAGGGGCAGGCAGAGGAGGCTGGAGCTGTGAGGGGGAAACAGCCCGTCGGAGATGACTGTCAAGTGAGGCAGGAGGAAGGGCGGCCCATGAATCCAGAGAGGGCTTGGCCTGTGCAGCGCCTGGTGCCCCCACGACCCCAGAACTGGGCAGCGGCCTTCTGCTTCCATTTTCTGTCTCTCCCCCCTGCAAGAGCTGCCCTCTGTTCTTCCTGCTTTGCAGGAAACACACGCATGACTTTTTCCTCCTCCCTGGGTCTTGTTGTATATCTTCCATGATAAACGCTCTGTGCAGTATTCAAATTAAGTTACAAGTAATTAACCGCTGATACAATTTGCTGCAATAACAGACAACACAGAAACATACTGCAGCTCCACTTCTTGAAGCATGAGCACCAGGAAAGAAATACTTATTAAGAAAAATGAAAATTTATTACCATGGTAATATTTCTTCTATCAAACTCAGATTTAAAGAGAGAGAGAGAGAGAGAGAGAGAGAGAATGAGAATATCATAGAGCAAACTATTACTCCCAGAAAGTAGTTTAGAAAAGGACCCCTCGGAAGGGGAAGACTGGGATACTTGGCACCCAGTTTGCTTTGCCGTGACTCCAAATTCAAAGGCAGCCCCGGAGAAGGATGGGGAATCTCTTACGAAGCTCCCATGTGTCACCCTGTGCACCTGCAGCCCGGCCGGGAGATTCATAAATGTCGTTAGGTGCTGATGATGAAGCAGCAGCCTTCGTACACAATACAAACATGCCCCCACAGGCCTTCCCAGAGAGCTGAGCGTCTTGGTGCTCTCTGAGGGTGGGCCCTGCGTGAAGGTCGGGGGAGGGGCAGGGGGACTGGGAGCGAGCGGCAGAGCTGGGGAGGGTTGCTCACACCTGTGAGCTAAGCAGGGAACCCGGTCACCCTGGCCCAGCACCTCTTCCCTCCCACCAGGCCACGTGGCGCCAGGTGTGGCTCTGCATCCGGATCATCCAGTTTCCAGAGCCACAAGCTGGGGGCTGAGGGGGGTGGCGTGTGTGTGTGTGTGTGTGTGTGTGTGTGTGTTTTCTTTCCAGGGGCTCCTGCCCTTCCAGGTTATCATCCAGTTTGTTCCTCAGGCCAAGGATGCACTCCCATAGCTGGCCTCATCGGGCCTCCGCGGGATGGCTCGGACCAGTAGGTAGTGATGGCTTCTCATCCCCAGAAAGGGGGACAGCAAAGACCCAGCCTGGCCCCTGAAAGGCCATCGGGCTCCTGCCCGGCCGTCCTCAGGCTCCTGCGCACAGAGGCCCCTAGGAGCATGGTGAGGGTTGACACGCTCAGCCCCACCTCCAACCTCCAGTCAGAACCTCCAGGAATGGGGTCAGACCCTGGCACGTCAAACAAACTCCCCGGGTGATTCTGACGTCCACGTGCATCCACGATCCGACAGTCTAGGGAAGGGACCTGGTTTGGAGTCAAGCGTGGGCTATTTGGTGTGGCCTCGGCCCCGTTTACCGTCACTGAACTCTCTGGTGCCAGTTTTGCAAGGGGAACGATGAGCATCTGTAAGGTCCTTTTTAGCTCTGCTGCTCACTTATTAAAAGTTGCATACAGCACAGGAGTCATCTGAAAACAATGACGACACAGCTTGGCACTAGCTTTCTCGTCCAAGAACTCTGATTTCTAAGCAACAGCTCCTACTACATTTCCAGCACCTCTTAGTGCTCAGCATTACAGGACGATACCTGAATCCTGCCCTAACACACATCCAGGCTTTGGGGGAGATGGAATAGACTGTCCTTAAGAAGGTCGACAGAGGGGCCGGCGCCGTGGCGCGCTAGGTTAATCCTCCGCCTGCGGCACCGGCATCCCATATGGGCACCGGGTTCTAGTCCCAGTTGCTCCTCTTCCAGTCCAGCTCTCTGCTGTGGCCTGGGAGGGCAGTGGAGGATGGTCCAAGTGCTTGGACGCCTGAGACCAGAAGGAAGCACCTGGCTCCTGGCTTCAGATCGGCACAGCGCCGGCCATAGTGGCCATTTGGGGAGTGAACCAATGGAAGGAAGACCTTTCTCTCTCTCTCTCTGTCTATAACTCTATCTGTCAAATAAATAAATAAATAAATGAGGTCGACAGAAACTCATCCATGGCCAATTCTTCCAGGTACACTCATCGTGAGGACATCACTCATATTTGGGAAATGAGGGAACTGGAGTGTGTTAGCCTTGGGACAGAGAAATGTCACATTGGCCATGGCCACCTTTGTCACCATCCTGAGCTCACGCTCCTCACCACTGCCAGGTTCATTCCTTCCTTCTTTGCTTTTCTTTTTGTAGAAGGTTTATTTATTTGAAAGGCAGAGTGACAGAGTGACAGAGAGAAACACACACACACACACACACACGTGCACACAGAGATATCTTTCACTTGCTGGTTCACTCCCCAAATGGGCTGGACCAGGCTGAAGCCAAGAGCCTGGAACTCCATCCAAGTCTCCCGCATGGGTGGCAGGGATCCATGCACGTGGGCCTTCTTCGGCTACTTTCCCAGGCACATCAGCAGGGCGCTGGGTAGGGAGCAGAGCAGTGGAACGCACACCCGTGCTCCTATGGACAGGATGCAGGCCTCGCAGGTGGCAGCTTAACCTGCTGTGCTACCACTCTGGCCCCCAGGGACTTCTTGCTATCTGCACCCAGGCAGGCAGGAAGCACACAGGTCTAAGCGGGGAGGCTGCTTCACTCCCCAGGTGTGCTCACCTTGGTCCCTCCTTAAGCTGAGCTCTCAGCCAGCACTGGGTTAAACCTGTGCTGTGGCTCATGGCCTCCTGATTGCCCCAATGCATGACCACCTGTGTCCCCTGGGCGTCTGCCGAGACTGGCCTCTGTTCTGGTCCTCACATGTCCATGGTTCTTCTGGTCTAGGCTTCCCACTACACATCCCTCACTACCTGCAGCCCGCACTTCCCGGAATGAGCAGCATCATGGCGTGGCAGGAGCCCCGGGCTGGCGGGAGGCACCCCGTATTTCCTAACGGGGTTTATTAGCCGGCAGCCCACGTTCTGCCGGGCACGGCGGAGATAACTGCTTTTTCACTTCACTGACTTTACAGAAACTGTGAAACTGTTCCCAGGTTCATTCCCTGGCCTTGGCTTCCCCAGGGCTGTCAGCAGTGTGAACTCAAAGGGAGAGTGTGGAGCCGTGGGAGGCCAGGCAGCAGGCAGACCAGTCAGTCACAAGTGCAGCTCTGCCCGAGTGGGCGTTTGAGGCTGGCCGAGAAATCTGAGCAAAGCACGAAGACTGGAGGTCCTGCTGCCTCCGGAGTGTGCTCGTGCTCACTGCCTCCGGCTCCCAGGGACAGAGGAGGCTCAGTCTTGGGGCCACAGAGCAGCAAGGCCCTCAGCGTCACCGGGTTCAAGCTTTCAATTTGTCAAAGAAGAAAACCAAAGCCCAGGTCACCATGACCGGATGAGGGTGGCAGCACCGGCTTTTTCCATCAGCCGCATGTTCCCTGCAGGGAACATGACAGAACATTCTGGAAGAATCCAGTCAAGCTTTCTGTCCCTTCCTGTTTAATAGCAGCACTTGCGGGGGAAACGCTGAAGTGCTCAGAGTCACTGCCCCCAAAAAGCAGCCAGATCCCACAGGGCAATAGTGGGGTGGGGAGTGGGGAGTAGTTGGAGTGTGTATGGGGGGAGGTGTCCAGGGGGCAGAGACCCTGCAGATCTGGAAGCAAGCCCCTTCCCCCCCAACTCGGGTGCAGTAAGACAGAATGGGAACCCCCCACCCCAGGTGCAGCAAAGACTTTTCATGGTAAGAAAGTCCTAAGGCTGAGCAGATATGAGAGATTACAAAAGACATGGACGTCTGTATCAATTTCTGCTCTTCGTTTTTAAATGCTTTATCTCACAGAGCTGGTCGGCAGCTCTTAAGCCTTAGAAATAATAATTAGAGCAATTTAATGTCTCTTTATCCTTATGAAGAACACATAACTTAATATACTGGAAATAATAGTCTCAATGTTTCATGTCAACCCATGAGGAATTGTTTAAGAAGAGCCGGAGACTGATGAGCCTAAGTGGATGAATAAGAAGAAAGGGAAAGTTAGGCTGAGGGACATCCGGAGACCTTCCTATCAGTGAGGTGCGTTCGTCTGCAGGACAGTGCCCGCGGCAGCAGTGGACGCTCCGCTTACGGGCCGTGGGAGCGGAGCGGCCTTGGTGACTGGGACTGTCCCTCGTCAGAAAGGCACCCCAGGACATCATTGGGGACTCGTCTAGCCTGTTCTCTGGGTCTGACCGGAAGCCTGAGAAGAGGAGGTGGCCCTCCAGGAAAAGCCAAGATGGGCAGTGAAGGCCACGTAACTGCCCAGTCTCTTCTACCAAGGGGGCAGAGTTGGGGGGCACGAGGTCAGACGAACTCCACACGCAGCAAGGGGGCAATGTGGCATGGGAGGACCGCAAGTGGCTGTTTCGCGAGCCATGCCGGTGTGATCTTCCAGGGGGCAGCGCTCACCTGCCCCTCCGATCCCGGGCCCCACCATCCCACGCCCGTCTGAGACCTTGAGACTCCATGGCGGCTTCCCCAGCGCTCTCTCCCTGGCAGGCATCTGCACTCTCCCGTTCCCTCACTGCACTGCTCCTCTGACCGTGAACGGCGGGTGTCCCCTTCCACCCACACCCACCGCCACACCAGACACCACTTAGTCTACGTTGACACTGTGCTTTGTTTTGATTTGATGACAAGGTGCATCTCGGTCTGGCTGTTAAATTCACTGCCACGACTCTCCTGAGTTTCCATGCTCTCAACTGTGAAATGGTAAAAGTAAAACCACCTCTTATTTACATCTCAGGTTGTCATAAGAAACAGGTAAGAGAGCGGGTGTGAAATGACCTTGAAATCTTAAGAACTGCAGAAAAATAAAGCACTGCTGTTTCTTGGTTCTTGCTCATTTCAATGTCGCCTGTCTTAGGATTGAGGTTTTGTGGACTCATGTTTTTAATATTTCCTTGTATGACACATTTCCTAATAACTGAATTTAAGAGCTGGGAAAACAAATACCCCACATACACTAGCCAAAATTTACTGAGAAATTACTGGGGAGGGAGGGGGAGGAAGGAGGGTGATTTGGAATCATTTGCAATCATTTGATGCTTCTGGCTGATCTGTTTAGTTTCGGTATAAAGGAATGCAGCTCAGGAAGGAAGGTAAAAAATAAATGCTTTATATAAATGCAATCATCCCAGCATTCCCATTAAACCCAGAGAACAAGGCTCTAATGCACCACCTAACACTGACTTTGTCACAAGTTACCTTTATCTTATTCTGGAAATGCATGCCACCGGCCAACCTCACCAGGCTATGTGAAAATAATGCAACACACCCTATGCAGGCGGGATGGGCTCAATACTCCAAATCACACTGGGGAAACAGGCACGTACGGCAGACACCAGCGGTGGACCGCACGATGTCACGGCCTTCTTCTTTCTACTGGTTCACTACTCAGTCCCGCCTCAATAAGGTGCTGCTATTAAGTGAGGAAAAGCCCACGGTTATGGGTATTGACGTGGAGAGTTGAGGCCGATCAAAAGCTGCTTGACAAATAAAACACACTCACTTTCCATTAACAACGTTACTTCTCTGAAAGGCCTATAAAGAAAAGAATCCCTGACGTACTACTGAGAGTTATCCAAGTGCTGATGCAAGTGAGGACAGAAAAAAGCCATGGGCCAGGAGGCCTTTTAAAAAATAACGCAAACTTTTCATCAATCCTGAGGGTGTTTTTCCCCCCCACTAGTGTCACTGCTATTTTTTTGGTATCCAGACAATACCGCTCCTCCCACCAGATGGTTATGGGGTGTTAGGAATTTACACTGAGTGGCGTGATTCCAACTACAGCGGATTAGAGTGCATAAAGGCTCGCTCTGTGACTTAGATGCTGGGTTGAGTGGGGTTAGGAGGTCAATGCTAGGGAGTTTGCCGGCAGAGAGAAGCAAGGTTTCCAGCCATTTCCATCCGACGGTTACAGCAGTTAAATGCCAGGCAATTACGTGACCTACCGGAATGGGGACAATTTGCTTTAGGGTTTATCACTAGTTTTCTGAAGTGCATAAATTAGAGAAAATGCAAATCCTGGGAACATTCTATTGTTCTGATATGGAGGGTGAAGAGAAGAACGTGCCTATGGTGTAGCAAAGCAATGGGAATTCTCGCCCAAATCCTGTTTCTGTCATCCCTTTTCCTGGACAACTGAGAGGACTTCTAACAAGGGGTGCCATGATTGCATGGTGATCGGATGGTGCATTGCATTCCCTGTTTTTTAAGACCAGCTGCCCTGTAAGTAGACCTGCTGTTCATGGGCCCAAAGCTGTAGGCCTCTTAATTTATAGCCTTCCTCTCTGCTGGCTTTGAATACTGGCTTGCAAGTATGAGGCAATGCCCTCGAGAACACAATTAGTTGAGGACACATGTGCAGGGCGAGTGGGGAGAAGTGTCAGTTTAAGAGTCTCTTTGTTGCACAAGTGAGCTAGCTGAACACGAGGAGAATGCGCGTGGCAGCTCTGACCCAGCCAGCTCAGGACCGCCATTCTTGATGAGGACCACCTGAGTCTACCCAGCCTTTCCCCACACACATTAGCCCAGGGCATCCTCCCCTGTGCCCTGAGCCGCTGGGCTTTCCACTCCACCGGAGCCCAGCCAGCCCCCGGCTGGCACACTCACCTGTTTGGCATGATTCACACAGTGCATGTACTGGTTGGCCAGAGCAGAGCAGCTGAGGGTCTGGTGGGTGTTCTGGCGGTAACACTGGAGAATCCTCGCCTGCAGGTCAGCACACACTGGATGATACTCGTACCGCCTAAGGACAAAGACAGGGACCACTGAGACACGCGGCCTCCACTCAGGATACACAGAGTTACAGAATCTAGCAAATGTTAAAGAACATCTCAATGTGGTCAAGTGCAGAAAAAGATTCAATCATTTTCTTTAGAACTTTAAGGAAAGATATTCAAATTATTCCCATGATCAAAAACGTATACAAGGTAAATGAATTCTATGAAATGAGCTCCATCAACACAAGTCTCCCGAGGATGCTAGAACCTTCGCTTTTAAATCCACACCCAAACCTATGAATGGCGCCAGGACTCTTCGGCCTGGTCATCTGAGCCAGCAACGTGCAAGCTGTAACTTCTCTCTTCCATCTGCAGGTGCAGCTTTCAAATAAGATACAAGGTCAACAGACCCAGTTCCTCCCAAACAGTCCCTGCCGCCTCTTTATCCGTCACTCCCCAGCCAGAGGTAGGGCCAGACCCTCAAGCCAGAAGTCTCCCCAAAGAAACATCAATTTGAGTGGACGGTCACGTTCCCAGTCGGCACACTGCTGCAGCCTGGAAAAGTACGTTCAGGGTGGAGCCTTCTCTTCGTGTCTGCTCAGGCCGCTCTGGCCCGCAAACGCTCAGCAGTCTGGGAAACACCGACCCATACTTCAACACCACGCTCCAGCCTAACCTGTGTATAGATTCCATTAGCTCTTCCCTCCCTGCGAGGGTCTACCATACCCTTTTGGGTGACCCCACGGATCCCGTATTAACTTCTCTCGGCAAACACATAACCCCAAGCACACTGCTGTCCAGCAGAATTCGCTAGCCTATGTAAGAAGGACCCTGTCTTCTTTCCTTTGTGTCCTAAGCCCTTAGATATGGATCCTCCCCACACAAGTCAGACAATAAATGTGTTGAATGAATACAAATGAGTGGCAAGAAAACATTTTAAAATTCCCAGACTTAAAATTTTTGCCAATTGTACTTAAAAATCTCAGATTTTTAGATTGCTCTTAGTGAATATGATATTCCAAAGATAAATGGTTCCATAATGCTTATAATGTCCACTTGAAAAATCATAATAGCAACATAAACCAAATGAATTAGACAAGGGAAAAAAATTTCTTTGCTAAAATGGCAGGGGAACTTGGCTTATAAGGACCAAATACACACAGAGAAAACACATGATACCCTTTTTCATCTAGGAATTCATATTTGTTAAAAATTAGTTTTTTAATGCAAGAATCTTCCTTCTTATCAGTTCTTTTTCTGAAATTTAAATTTGTTATTTCCATAGTAATCTTGAAATAGCATTTTTTTCCATTTAATGGGTTCTAGGAAAGCCCTGGAGAACCTGGGCGACTATTTCCCATCAATAAGGAAACCCTTGGGTGACGATTTGTCTCCTCATTACTTTTATCCAACACACTAAGCTAATGTATATTTTGCGAGAATAGAAATGCAAAGTAAGATACCAGTCCCTGAGGGAATTTACTTCCTACTACCCTCTACAGAAACCAGAATACGGGGAGGGGCCGGGGGATAGTCCTACAAATTTTACCTAACATTGCCTTTACTTTTTCATTCATTACCTTACCACTTTGTCAAATACCTAAGGAGAGAATTTAAATCCAAGCCCAGGAGTTTCAATTCTTTTTAAGATTTCCAAGTTCAGATATCTGGGACTTTTTCTGGCCACAGATTTCCCTAATCCCCTCTGATGAACATCAGCATTTAAAAGGAGCCAGCTGTGCTGCGAGGGGATCGGGCACACTTAGCACTAACTGACTGATTATAGCCGGGCCTGCACCTGGATAAATACTGAATAAAATATGATTAAGCATCAGGTGAGTGGAACCCAGCAAACACATGACTAATGACTCTAATGGCTCACAGGAAAGCAGGGTGACATCTACTCCAGTGCTGACAATTGATTGTGTTTCTGAGGCATCTCTGATTTAAAAGCAGGGGAAGGAGGTGGGGGGGACGCACAGGGCAGGAGATTGGAACAAACCTGATCAGATAGGAGGAAAAGCTTGTAAGAATGAGCCCCCACCCACGTGCTGCACATCAGAAAGAAGACAGCATTTTTTTTTTCAAAAATACTATTCATAATGAAATAATTTTGTTTCATGCTACAGACTCCTTCGAAAAAGAAAATTTAAGTTGTACGTAAGCATCTACCCTGAGATGAGCTATTAGCATGCAAGTTAAAGTCCATGAGTTATTTATGATTTGATATGTGTCAAAATATACTTTTATCACCACAAATCAATACCATTCACTTCCAGGGCCCTTGATTTCTTGCCTGGCAGTCTGGGGGGTGGGGTGGGGTGTGCTCTGTGTGTGTGTGTGTGTATACACGCGCCTGCATGTGAGACCACTTGAAATCCTTTCTGCACACATTTCAACCTGCATTGTTGATTAGACGCAGAGCAGGGCAACGGCGGTGGAGATCAGCTCCTGGAGTAGACTCTGGTACATTCTTCTTGGATTAATCTGTTAAGGGCCAAGCTCTGCCTCTGTATTGATCTGTGATGCGTGTTATGCTGCCCTAATGCACGGTTCTCACTTTGGGAAAATGCTAAACGAGATTACCGGCTAACATTAGGAGGCCATAAAGCACAAGCCATGGCACTTCCCATCCAGGAAAAGGGTTTCAAAGACATTTCCAGGATGCATTATGATAAAGCCGCCGCACAGGCGTGGAGTCAGCAATTGACTTCTATTGACTGCTTTCCTTTCTGCTGATGGACAAGTCACTGTTGGGGGAAAATAACAAGAGGCAGAATCTCAAGATACCTACGAAGGAAAACTAAATCTCTAGCTGCAAAGGACGTTTCAACGATGCAATTTCAATGTGTGTAAGGAAGATTCTAGAAGGCAATGGTGAATGACAATGTTAAGAGAATGGTGAAATGTACAGATCTGGAGAACCCCGAACAATAGTGGACAACAGAGAAGATGTAATAGTTATCCCAAAACCTGTTTAGCCAAAACGCACTGGTGGAATCGAGCTGACCTTTGAAAATACACATTTATCGAAAACAATTAAGAAAAAACTGAGTTTTGTGGTCCCTTGAAATGACAGGGGACTTTCAAGGGTCTCACCACGGGTACATCTATCTTTAGATTTATTTTATTTGTTTGAACCACAGAGTTAGAGAGAGAGAGAGGAAGAGACAAAGAGATCTTCCATCTGTTGGTCCACTCCCCAGATGGCTTCAGCAGCCAGGGCTGGACCAGGCAGAAGCCAGGAGCTCAGCAGCTTCAGCCAGATCTCCCACACAGGTGCAAGGACCCCAAGTACTTGCGTTATCTACAGCTGCTTTCCCAGCTGCATTAGTATGGACTGGATTGCAAGCAGAACAGCCGAGACTTCAACCAGTGCCCAAACGGGATGCCGGTGTTGTGGACAGCGGCTTCACCTTCTGTGCCACGACCCCGGCTTCGCTCTCTTGCTCGCTTGCTCTCTTGCTTTTGCTCTCGGTTCCTTCTTCTTCCAAGCTCTAGGAGCTCTGCCCTCTGCGGGAGCCCTTCCACCCCCTCACAGCGGCATTTGGGGCCAGGCAAGCTGCTGACAGCCTGTGAAGGCAGCATCGGAGTCCCAAAGATTCAACCTGAGAACAGAATCAAAAGAAGAGCTCCTTGCAGGGATTCTGTAGCTGGGAGAGCATTTCTGTTCTTTTGTCTAATGCTAGTATTTGCTTAAAAAGCATGGAAGCAAATATATCCAAGCCTTTTTCTCACTGGCCTGAAAAGTGTCTTTGGAAAAAGAGAAGGACACAAACACACATTACGGCTGTGGCTACTGGTTCAATGCTTCAGCTAACATGGTGATACACAGAAATGATTACTACCATTTCTGCTGATTTCCTTTGGAGACATTTTTATAAATTCCATTAACTGGTCAAAGAGAAGTGAACATATTCTTGATGAAAATGAAGGTGACTTCAGCAGTGTTCAGAACTCACCTCTTAAGGCCCCCAGACAGACCACCCTGGGTTATCTGCTATACAGCCTTCTGTGGACTGACTGCTGCCTGTCCTACTTCCGCAACTTAGAAACATCTTTGATGTGGGTCTGAGCTTTACATTTCAAGGAAGCTACTGCCCCATCTCCTTAGCTCTGCTAATAGAAATGGCCAGGACACTTAGGTAACCTCAAAGAAGAGGAAAACTGGGAGACAGTCACACCACTGTCCACTCGGGGTGGGGGGGGCAGGGGAGCCAGGTAATAAGAAGTCGTCCACAGCTATGGTCCCTAACGCTCTTGGGGTTACAAAACTTGTTCATCTTGACTCCAGGCACATGCACAAAAGGATCCTCTCCTTGTATTCAGGCCTGAATTCCTGGAGAGTCCACAGGTCCTCTGATGCAACACCAGACGGGACGGGGGGTGGGGTGCCCTTGATTATACGTATGGCTGCTCCTAGAAAAAACTGTGGCTTGACGCTGCATCCTATGTGAGATCAGGCAGCCTCACAACAAGGAATGTGCTGAAAGCAGGCACGGAACCCAGTCATGGAGTCAGCTCTTTGAACATCATTCCTGTGGTGCAATCCAAAGTTCCGATTTTATCCTGTACTAATAAACTTTTCATTCAATGGGAAGCCCAGGAGCCAGGATTTCTGCTGTCCTTTTGTAAACACACACACACACACACACACACACACAACCAAAGCTACTACTATATGCACACTGCCAAAATTAAAAAAAAAATGTAAAAATCCACTCATTCTCTGGTATAATAAGGTTATTGTAAAATGAAATGCAAAAGAGGAAATTATGCATTCATCATGTAATTTTTCGCATTTTCATTGTATGTAAAGTTACAATATCCTACTACTCAGAATAAAATGTAAACGGCCTCTTTCTATGACACCAAGATCTGAGCGAGAACAATTTCAAGCTCTTGTGATGTTCTTAGTAACTGATAACCGTTTTCCTAATAATGTTCCTATCGAATTTCTGCAGTCACACTTTGGAGGCCAAACATCGCCGGAAGTTGCCTGCTTTCTTCCTCTCTATTGGTTTTCACATTTACTTCCTGATATAATTTCCTAAAACATAAACACAGAGCCCCCTCCCTCCAACTCCCAGATTCCTACTCCTGGCATGACAAATGTTACTTATATTGCACTGTCTGTCATTGCAATGCGAAAAATGACAAGAGGCCTTGGAGGCTACCAGAGAAGGGGACAGTGACCTTGGCTACACCTGATTCAGCCCCTAGTTCAGTGACCCAGTCACACTGAGAGCAGAGCATCACGCATCACGAGTGTCTATCACCCAAGGAACAGACTTCACTTGGCTGTTCTCAAAGTCAGTGTTGGCTGATGTACGACACAGGGTAAGGACTTCTACCCTGGAAAACCAAGGCTCGAGGGAGCAGCACCTACTGAAAACACTTTAATTCCAATCTACTCTGGAAAAAGATGTTAAGGCCACAACTCAGTAATCTGGACCCACAGCGGGAGGCTGGCCTACAGGGAGGGAGGGGGAGGAACTACCTGAAGAGTTCAGGACACTGAGAAAAAGTGGGAAAACCCTACAGGCGGGATCTCAGGCCACCTGTATGACTAACACAAGCCACACAGCCCTGTTCACACATAGCTACTGTTCTTACGGCACCTGGCCTGACATGTCCTCAGCCTGAGTATAAAAACCCCTAAATATAGGGCGAATAAAAAACTTCTGGTTTTGCAATATGTGTTCTCTTATTCAATACTATTGGGTACTTGAAATTGATGGCAGCAGGGGAACAAGCCAGGGGGCATGGGTGTCCTGGTGACAGCTGTGGGGCTGGGGTGCAGCACACAGCAATGCACTCGGATACCACGGGACACCCGGGTGCCTGGTTTCTTTTCCGGAGGCCACAGTTCTCACTACTGCTTGCACCCTGCCGGCTGCACCACGCCCTCCCTCAGTGCAGTCCTGCTGCCATGGGCTCAACAGGTGCAGCTGAAGTGCTGGACAGCGCCTACTCCCTGTGGGGGGCCTTGGCTTAGGAAAACAGGGCATTTTCTACCACTTCTCCAAAAAATACGGGCCTCCACAGTGTTGTTTCATAAACAATTTCTTAAAATCAGGAGGCATTGAGAGGCTAACAGTGACTTAGGATCAGTAGAAAATTTTTTCTTTAGAAAGTTCCCCCAAGTAACAGTGCCTTTCATTGACAAGAAATTAGTAATTTATTCAGACAAAAACATCTGTGAAGTCTGGCAGAAAAAACAACCCATTGGCTCAATTTTGCCTTCTACCATACCATGGAATTTTTGACTTATATTTGGGCCTGTACATCATAATTTCTATTCCTAAAAAGAGAGGTAACATGGTTTTTATTTTCATAAAGTATACTTGGAAGAGGCAACAAAAATATGCAGAGTTTGAGGACACAGAACATATCTAGTGCCGATATTAGCTCAACCTGGAAGGACTGTAAATCAACTTCTGGATCACACTTAGGACAACCAAGTACAAAAGAGTTGTTATCTCCTCAAATTCCCAAAGTTTTCCCATCACTCAAAACTCTACAGCTGCCCTCCTGTCCTCTAGAGAGGGCTGAGCCCTCCCTGCCTCCATGTGTGTGTTAGCAAGGCTGCAATCTCTTTACTGCTTAGTGCTGTTACTGTAGTAAGAACGGGCACTGGCAGGATGCTGGGCAGCAGCATGACCTCCATGTACAAAGCAGGAATAAGATAAAATCAGAGGCCACAGAAGTGGCCCTGGGTTACAAGATCTGAAGTCCTGGGAGGAGTATTCTCCCTCCTTTCAATAGACTTACAGGATATAGACTGAAGAGATGTTAGGGCCAAACATTTGCTTTTTAATCTCCAAAGGGTATATCAATGTGTGAATGAGGCCAAGTGATAATAATACACATCAAAACGTTTTGATTTGAATATCTCAATCAGGTTTCAGAGCCAAATAAGGCTTTATTGCTGTTATTGTTATTTTTAAAGAAAAACATGGTATCTACTGTCCTGATTTTATAAAGCAATTTTAATTAGACAACTTAGAAAACGTTAAATGTGAACATATACAATGCATCGACTTTAGATTTTTTTCCTTAAGTGCCTGTATCTATATATTATATTTAACTTATGCCAACACAAGCTCAAGACTATTTTATGCCCCAGGTTCTGTGAGTTAGTTCCTTTCCTCCAGGCTGCTATTTTGGAATGCTCACCAAAGCTGGTGTATGAATGGGAAGGATGAGGACTGGCTGGTCTGTCCGTTCATTCATCCATCCATCTACTCAAGTGTGTGATTCTACTCAAGGAACAAGTGTGATTAAGTCACAGACGTTTATTAAACATCATCCTGAGCCATTTGCTCTGACGGTGCTAGGTCAGCCGTGCGTGGTCTTTGCTGATAGCCAACTCCTGGTGCGGAGGGGCGTACGGAAGGCCTTCTCACAGGATCAATAGGTAACTGTGTTGGAAATGTTGTGCCGGGTACAGAGGTCTGCTTTTAGCTGTGACCCAAACTGAATGACAAAAGTGAGGACTGGCCTCAAGATTTCTGGACGTAACTTTCAAGCCAGCAGGGAGATCTGTCCGGTGTATCTAGACTATAGGAACAGACAGAGAGATGGGGAGGAGACGTCTCCTTTGATCCCGGGTCACGGATACCTACACACCCTGGTGACCACAGCTTCCAGACTCTCCAGCTCTCTGCCACCAAAGTTCAGTGTTTGCGTTCACAACACTGACTAACACAAGTTCGGTTTGCGCAGGTGGGAGCAGCTGGGTATAGCTGGAGTTTCTTAAGTTCTCTGAGTCAACTAGGGAATTCACAAGGGAATAATCAGAAGCCAGGAGCCAAGCTTCAGCCCTGCAAGCAATGCAGGGGTGTGTGGGGGGCAAGTCCCCAGCTGCAGGGGGGCTCTGGTGACATGCGTCAAAGGGTGCCACTCTTGCTCTCTGTCTTTACTGTCTTCTCTACTGCGACTGGCATCTGTAACCACTCTACTGCTTTATTGCTTGGTATGTTGCAGAGGAAACTGGGTAAATGGGTCCTGGAAAGAGCTGGGAATAGACGAAAGAGGTAAAAAGATACTGGGAAGGGGCTGGCACTGTAGCATAGAGTGTAAAGCTGCAGCCTGCAGTGCTGGCATCCCACATGGACACTGGTTCGAGTCCCAGCTGCTCCACTTCCAATCCAGCTCTCTGCTAATGGCCTGGCAAAGCAGCAGAGGATGGCCCAAGTTCTTGGGCCCCTGCACCCATGTGGGAGACCCAGAAGAAGCTCCTGGCTTCAGATTGGCCCAGCCCTAGCTGTTGTGGCCATTTGAGGAGTTAATCAGTGGATAGAGGATCTCTCTCTCTCTCTCTCTGTCTCTGTCTCTCCCTCTCTCTGTAACTCTGCCTTTCAAACAAAACAAAATAAAGTAAAATATATCTGCAAGTTCTAGGCTAGGGCACTACAGCAAACGATGACATGTGACTTCAAACATACCTTCAATTCCAAATTCTTCCAGGGGATATCACTCCCTTTGCAGAAATCCCCTCACATTCAGGGAAGGGGAATGAGAAACAGCCAACAGGGGTGTCCCCAGAAAGGCAAAGGGGCAGGGCACCATACCCATACCCAGTAGTCTACTAGGGTTTCAGACAATGCATGTTTGTAGCGAACCTAAGACCTTTCACGAAAATGGATCAAAACACCAAATCTAACCCCCAGAGGTATCAATCTTTTCCTACCTGGTGAAATTGCTACTTCATAGATGTTATCATATCACTGTCATCAGTGAAGTCTAACTACCGTAGTGGCATAGAGTCATGGAGTCTTCCTGCCGAATACTGTGGAAGCAGCATCCCGTGTAGAAATGCAGTTGGGCACACGCATTCATGTGAAGCTCCTATTTTTAGGTGCTGAGAAGTTTTCAGAAAGAATTACCCTTTGGGATGATTTTTTTTTATGCCTGTTCTCTGCTGAGGGGTGACTCGTGGGGTGAGAAGTTTGGTGAAATTCCATCTCAGTGGTCCAAGCGTAAAAATACATTCCAGTACCCCTTCCTGTTTCCTGCTGTGATCAAATTGAAGAGGGTGCTTTTAATACCACGATGTCAAGAACAGCTTAATTTAAAAATTCCCAAACTTCACATATCTCAGTGAGGACTGTGACATATTCAAAAAAACTAGGTTAAGACCAAAATTTCAGTCTGTAGTGAGACAGCCACGCTACATTACATTACGCGATACTCTTTTTTTACATTACACTTGAAAAGCAAGATTCAAATTCCAGATACACATCGGAAGAAGTGTGTCTGGCTCCCTTAATGGAAAGAACTGCAAATCTATTTATTTTAGTGACAAGCAAAGGGAGAAGCGGATCCATGCCGATTTGCCCTTTAAGTATCACAGAGCTGAAAATGAGGGCTCTGGGGAGGGGCAGGTGGGAGGGGGGTGGGGTTCTGCCTCCTGGCTGTGTTCCACCTCTCTGATAACTCAGTGTGGAGAGTGCTTAGGCACTGCCACCGCAGGAGGGAAGCCCCAAAACATGCTGCGGGCCACGCTGGCAAACGTCCGCGGGCGCGAGTCCGCCCGGTGGAAAGAATGCCGTGTGAGCGTCTCAGCCGTGGCCACTGTGCGCTGGGACCGGAGGCGCTGCAGATGCTCCATTCACCGCCTCGAGCAGCTTCTCACCTCCTGGAGGGGAGAGGCGCATTCGCGAGGGCCACAGGTGACACAGGCAGCAGAAACATCATGAAAACAGTCCAGGCACGAAGTGCCGCACCTGCTCAGAGCAGGGCGTGGCCACCTCTCCGCTGGATAGTCTGGGGGAGTTCCATGGAAGAGAGGGCTCGGGATTTAAAGAGATCCTGAATGACGACAAGCAGGACAGGAAGAGGCAGGGAGGACATGCGGGAGGACATGCGGGAGGACGCATGTGGGCTGCAGTCCAGGCTCGGTCAAGCCTGGCCCGCGCAGGGCCCTAGGGCTGCACAACAGGCTGGAAGAGGGGAGGGTCTGGGTGCCGGAAGCAGCTCTCCTGAAGGAGAATGAAGTGACAGTGCGTCACCCCAGGAAGCTTGACCTGGCATGAATCAATCGGGCTGGCGCTAGTCAGCTGTGCTGGCTGGGCAGCTGGAGGGCAGGGCCCAGCCGCCAAGACAAAACAGGCTGATGAAGGGAACAGTCTGGAGAGAAAGGAAGGCTGGGGAGGCCAGAAAGAGCAGAGTGTCAGTCAGGAGTGGAAGTGACCCTCTCCCCACTCCCACCTCCCCCCCCCCCCCCGTATGTGCACACACACACACACACACACACACGCACGGGGGAGCCATCTAACCTGTGGAGCTGGAGCTCAGCATGAGGCCAGGGCTATGGCCACAGCTCAAAACCAGCTGCAAGACCGGAAGGGCAGCTAAGCCCTTGGGGAAGGGAGATGGGCCGTGGGAGAACGAGGCACGGAGCAACGCAGCATTCGCGAGTCTGGGGAGCAAGAGTGTCAGGGCACAGGAGACAATCAAGGCAAAGGGAGAGTAAAGAAAGGCTGTGGCCAGGGATCCCCTGCCACCCAGACGAAGAATTTGCATACAGTGCCCGAGG
The DNA here is from genome assembly GCF_051225735.1 of Oryctolagus cuniculus. Lineage (NCBI taxonomy): Eukaryota > Metazoa > Chordata > Mammalia > Lagomorpha > Leporidae > Oryctolagus > Oryctolagus cuniculus. Next base: position 168,539,497 of record NC_142869.1, read on the forward strand.
CAGAGGCCAGACGGCAGGACACTGCTAAAGAAGAGAACAGGCTGTGAGGAAACAGGCAGTGGCAGTGGGATGTGGTCCCCTCAGTGCCCCATAGTGAGTGCCCACTGGGCGTCAGGGGCTGTGGGGATGTGGGAGAGCCCACCACGCCATCAGAGCTGCTCTGGTCACGGTAAGATGTGGCAGGGAGGGGTGACGTATGGCTGGGATGACGGGGAACAGCTTTAGATGAGACGATAGAACTTCCGTAGGTTCTGCCGGAATGGGACGGGTGTAGGCAGTGACTGTGCGTAAGACAGGAGCAAGACATTCCAGACAGCCAGGGGAAGGAAGGGGCAGGAAGAGGGGAGACAGGAGAGAGGAAAAAGCTGCCGCTGGGGGCGGGGGCGGCCTAACGGACTGCACAGCTGCTTCGTTTTTGTTTGTTTGTTTGTTTGTTTGGCCAGGCAGAGTTAGACAGTGAGACAGAGAGAAAGGTCTTCCTTCCGTTGGTTCACCCCCCAAATGGCCGCTAAAGTCGGCGCGCTGTGCCAATCTGAAGTCAGGAGGAGCCAGGTGCTTCTCCTGGTCTCCCATGGGGTGCAGGGCCCAAGCACCTGGGCCATCCTCCACTGCACTCCGGGCCACAGCAGAGAGCTGGACTGGAAGAGGAGCAGCCGGGACAGAATCCGGCACCCCAACCAGGACTAGAACCCGGGGTGCCGGTGCCGCAGGCAGAGGATTAGCCTAGTGAGCCGCGGCACTGGCCAGCCGCTTCGTTTTTTAAGACTCAAATGAAATCTGTATTAAAAATTCAAAAGCCAGAACGCTGTCAGCCAGAGAAGCAGATGCGAGAATTCCCGTAAGGTAGAGTGAGGCGTAAAGGCGTGCCCACAAGTCGGGCGGTGCAGGAAGGTTGCGTGGAAAAGCGGAGCTTCCGAGCCAAGTTTTCAAGAAAGACACAGAAGGGTGCAAAGGAGGGCATGGCCCCAGCGGACTTGGTGTGGCGTGCAGTCACCTTGCCGGTGAGGCGCTGGAGGAGTGGGAGGAAATGGCTTGTTGGGTGGGAAGGCTTGAAGGCACTGGGAGCCACTGAGCAGCAGAGACCGGGTGCAAAACGGAGGGTGGGGCCCAGTGCCCAGCAAGGCTCAGCTCACAGGTCCCGGAAGCCAGGGCACCGATCTGATGATCTGCTTCCAGTCCTTCCAACTCGAGAACCCTACCCTGAGCATCACTGTTTCCTGTTTTCTTATTCACAAGAGTCTCCAGCCGTTTTCACTGGTAGCAATACCACTGGCTCACCGTCACGCGGTAAACGCTGGTTCCTCGGCTGTTATTTAACGCCTAATGTGGAAGAGGCCCGAGCCTGCTGGCTGCTCCTTTGCAATGCCCTTCGCTGCGGTCTCTCCTCCGTGTCCCCCATCGACACTCGCGGCTGCGCTCTCAGTTCACGTGCGTGCTGTTCCTAGCCTCCGGGGCGCCCCTCTGTTCTCAGCTACCTCCCTTTCCTGCTCATCAACATGAACTCTACTCAACCAAGAGGCTGCAGGACGCCAACTCTTTCCCACACTCAGCCAGGATTCTTCCTTCTCCTTTTCCTCCACTAAGTTCCAGTTTCCTCCACTAAGTTCACTTTCAAAGTCCCCTGGCCTCCTCACAAGCTACCACCTTGTGGTGCTGGGCGAGGAGCACCCATGGAGACTTCTACTGATCCACTGTTTACCTTTCCTGGCCTCAGACTGAAGCACAGATGGTGACATTTGCAAGGCTGTTTTCGAACACAACAAGGCTGTTTTCGTACCCAACAGACAGAGAGTACAACCGTGTGCATTCCTAATGTCCACGTCTCGGGCCATGCTACGGAATTATCCCATCTTTCTCTGAATTGACTTTATTTTTCATTCGTGGATAAATAGGGGCACTTCCTATCGCAGTGATAAGTTTCCATAGGAACTCAATTCATTTCAAAAGGCTTGAATGCGGAGGCCTTTTCAAAAGTGCTCAACTTGACAGTTTTGTACATAGTGCCACACATCCTTGAAACTCAGAGCATTATAAATATTAACGTTTTCGTTCCTGGAAGTCCTTGAAATGAGAAGATGGCCCTCTTCACATTTGGGAAATGGGTATGTTTAATGAAACCCAAAGGGAGAAAGAGAACTTAGAATGCAAGTTGCTAATTCACAATATTTCACCTCTAGCATTACGCATGACTAACCATACATGGGAGCACTGTATTTTCCTAATTAATATGCCATACATGAGATGCAAGGATTAGGAGAAAACATACCCTCAACGCGTTTTGTAGCTAACGCATGTGAAATGTTTATCTGGGCACGTTGAACATCCATATGTTAACTCTGTAGTCTAAAAACTCCAACAAGCTTTCTGTTTCTGTTCTGGTTAACTGAAGTATTCAGTACTAACGTCTCAAGAAGGCACGAGACAGCAACACATCATCCCATCTCGCCCTCTCGTGCTACGCAAATGGGTTTCAGAATTTTCCGGAGGACAGGCTTAACCTCAGAGGCTGCTGCTGAGACTACAATGACCAAGAGCCCACTAGGAGGCACAGAAAACGACCACGTGCTACACAAGGTCTCCAAATGACGTCGCCGAGACCTGCACACGAGCGTTTCAGAGCCGCAGCCGCAGCGGTTCCCACGTAAAGGCGTAGTGATGTATTACTGTCGGCCACGTAATGCATCTCTCTCAATTCCCGTCTGGATTGGATTCACCATGCTGAGCTCCATTAGCTTTACATCTCCCTAAGGGTTCCAATTCAGCAGCATTTATCTAAGCCACTGCACAGAGCTCCGATCTACGGGTGTCTGCCTTGCGAGAGTCTCTTAGTACAGCTCTCCAGGTTGAGTGCTTCTGGAGAAAAAAAATCACAAAACTAGGAACACTGGAATGCGATGAACTCGTAAGTAGACACCAAATCCTGCCCAGAGTTTCATTCATTTCTGTTAAACTTACTCCCTCATTACTACGATAAAACATGCTGTCCAAAATCTTGTCCCCTCCCCTTTCACTGTTGGCCTCTTAATTCACTGAGAAAAACAGAAACTATTTTTTACGTTGGAGACAATCCCTCTGCACACATATGGATCCAACTAGGGCATCACCCCACCCTGCCCTCTGCTGGGATTTTCGCTCCTTCTTAGATTTTCAGCATCTTTCTCAACTGGACCATTCCCACCAGCACCCCAGTCTTCTCTGGCACAGCACTGTGTGACAGCATGGCCTGCGTGCAATGAAGGAATGGACCAGGTCTGTGCCGCCCAACGTGGGGGTCACAGCCACAGGACACTACTCAACTCCCAAAATGTGACTACTGCATCACAGGAAATGCATTTTAAACTTGCTTAATTCTGATCCACTTAAATCTAAACAGTCACGTGTGCCTACAGACTAGCACCTTGTTGAGGGCACAGTTGTAGCACACATGTAGCTTCCAACAGCTACCGCCACGTCCTCATTTCCCACTTGTACCCAACCTTACACAACCACTCAACGGAAGCAGCCTGGCTCCCGCTACAATCAGAGGCCTCCAGGTGGCCACATCACTGACTTCCAGGACCAATCAGCACACGTGTGTTCCAGTAAGTCGTCCCTCTTTACTGAGCTGAGTTTCCTTGGCTCCTGTTCTACTGAATTCTCCTTCTTTCCTCCTGGCTCTCGGGCTCATCTTCTCTAACACTTCTCTACATATTGCAGGTCCTCAGGGTCATGGCCCTGGGTCACTCCCCTCTTCTCCTCTTGCAGGTGAGTGCCTACTGCTGCTTCCACCGAAGGTGGCTCCCCCCGAGTCTGTCCTTCTCACCCTCCAAACTCCATGTCATGACTTTTTTCAACAGTTTCCAGTGGCTGAGCATGTTGTGACCATCAGTAAGAGCAGTGTTGAAATTCCCACTAATACCTTTCTGAAGGCCATTCTGGGAATTATTCCTTATCCTCTCTTGATTCCGAAGGAAAATGGGTTTGCATTTTCAAAACGCCAGCCTCGGGACCAAGGGTTGGGAGTACAACCCATCAGAGAGCTGGTGATGGCTCTCGCAACTTGCAGGTGCCCATGGAGTTGCTCAGGTGGTGGCAAAAAAAGGTTGCTCCATGTGGTTTTGATAAAGGGATCAAAGAGCTGTGTGTCTGTTAAAATCAAACCTCCGGTAGCGGGTATATAATTAACATAAAACCTATCTGTTCTTTCTTCCGCACTCAGTTCTCAGGGGAGCCACAGGCCGCCTATGAATAAACGGAATTGTATTTGAAGTAAACACACTGGGCACAGATTGGCCCACCGATGGGGCACGGCTGCCACTTGCGACGAGGCAGGGAGGGGAACGCAGCAGAACGGATGGCAAGCTGCTTGAAATTGCTTCGGTGCCGGCAAACTCCTGTCTGACACAAGTTGGACATTTCGAGAAGAATGAACACCACGCAGTGAAAGTTGTGTTGCCAGTCAGCCAAACGGACCAGAACTTCCGGATCACTATGGTCACAAATGTCACTCTGTAAGGTCAAAGCTGGGGTCCTGAGCAGCGGGCTGAGAGGGCTGGTGTTAATTAGAGAGGTGGGTGACACTGCGGTTCACTCGTGGGTGGTCTGTTCTTCCCCGATGCCTCCCCACTAAAGGATACTCAGAAATGGCAGGGAGCAGCAGGGAAGTACGAAGATGACTTCTTAAATGGACAGGTAATAACACTACTGATTGTCCTGGCCCTGTGGCCTGGTCCACCAGCAGAGACCAGGAAGTTCCCCGTGGCTGGGTGCTGGGACGACTGATATAAAGGCAAAGTCGGGCACGTGGCCTCTCTGAAAGACAACAGAGGCCATAGAGCCTTATGCACAATGAAACCACAGTATTTGGGGAGAGGGCACAGGTTTTTTTTTTGTTAAAGATGCATTTATTTGAAAGGCAGAGTTATGGAGAGGGGAGGAGGGAGAGAAAGGGAGGGAGAGAGTATGAAGCCAGGAGCTTTTTCTGGGTCTCTGACATGGGTGCAGGGGCCCAGGCATTCCATGTGGGTGCCAGTTCAAGTCCTGGCAGCTCCACTCCTGAGCCAGCTCCCTGCTAATGCATCTGGGAAGGTAGCGGAAGATGGCCCAAGAGCTTTGGCCCCTGCCACCCACCCAGATGGAGTTTCAGGCTCCTGTCCTCAGCCTGGTTGTAGTCGGTTAGGGAGTGAATCACTGATGAAAGATCTCGCTCTCTCTCTCTCTCTTTCAAAGAAATAATTTTTTTTTTTTTTGACAGGCAGAGTGGATAGTGAGAGAGAGAGACAGAGAGAAAGGTCTTCCTTTTGCCATTGGTTCATCCTCCAGTGGCCGCCACGGCTGGCGCGCTGCGGCCGGCGCACCGCGCTGATCCGATGGCAGGAGCCAGGTGCTTCTCCTGGTCTCCCATGGGGTGCAGGGCCCAAGCACTTGGGCCATCCTCCACTGCACTCCCTGGCCACAGCAGAGAGCTGGCCTGGAAGAGGGGCAACCGGGACAGAATCCGGCGCCCCGACCTGGACTAGAACCCGGTGTGCCGGCGCCGCTAGGTGGAGGATTAGCCTAGTGAGCTGTGGCGCCGGCCTCAAAGAAATAAATCTTTTAAAAATGTAAAAGAGATAAAAAGAAGTCAATTGCATATTACTCGATGATAGGAAAAGCATGTCAACTCTGGAGTTCCACTATGTCATTAGTAAGACATAAATCATAAGAGACATAAAATGATGCTGGCTATATAGCAACTATACAATAAAAATGAGGGCTTTTATCAAAGCTCGTCAACATGATGGCAAATCAATTAGAACATTAATTTTTATCAAATGGTATCAAAGTCCCCCACATTCAGATCTCTAATATTAGCCACAAGCACCTATAGTTAGAATGAAAGAACTATGTAACAGATGGAGCCTCTCCTACTTGTGGTATTTGGGAGAGAAGACATTTGAAGTCTCATTTCCCTGTTTGTAAACGATGAGCCTATACGTCAGAAACGCCTGAAGGCTGATGGCTTAGCGTGTATCACAAATGCTAAGCAACGCAATGTTAAGAGTCTTTCGTCCCTTACAAAGAAGATGGCGGGCGTGACTGCAGATGAAAGGAGTTTTCCCAGCAGCTGTTTAACCCGGATTGCTGTTCAGGTCCCTGCAGATGGCTGCCCAGGTGGCCAGCTAGTCTGATAGGAGAGGAATGGGGAGGTCCCCTACCAGGAGCCCTGTCGGGAACAAATGGGAACAAAAGTCTTGTTTTCTGTTATTTCAGTTCACCAAACCTCTGGTAGAAGCGAAGGGGAAATGAGAATGAAGATATTCATATTATAGCTACAAAGCCCTTCAGCCCGCCTGCTGCCTGCCTGCCTGCCTTCCTTCCTTCCCCTCCCCGCCCCCTCCAGTTTCTAGTTCAGGCAAAGTTAGCTATGGGGTAAGCAGACTTCTGCAGATGCGGCTACAGCAAGATGGCAAGTATGGAGGAAAAAGCCCACGCCTTTAATGCTTCTGTCAGGGACAGACACCAGTCATTGACCCTGACACTTCCAAGTGGAGCCTGTTACAGCCTCCAGCCTCAGCACCCTCCTCAACACAGTCCTGCAGGCAATCACCACCATCGATCGGAGCTGGTGCCTGACCCAAAAGGTGCCCGCCTTCCGAGCACTAACCATTCCCCTGGTGTTCCAGCGTTAACACTGGGTCAGACCCTCCAGCGGAGCGTCCTGTCATGTCAAGATTCACAAGAGGCCCGACTCTCTTCCAATCAGCACCCTGCCATTCAGAAATCCAAGGTTCTGGAAAGTCAAAAGGAGACCAGAAAACACTCCTTTCTAAACTCCTTCCTCACCCCTCTGAAAGGGAAGCAGAATCACAAATAAAAATAACAATAATAATCTGGGCTCAGCACTGGAGGCTCAGCTTCCACATTCACCATTTAAGAAAAAATGTGTTTCTAGGAGCTCCAGGACAGTCGCTAATTTGCCTCCATGAGCATCTGAGGAGCACCTTCCCCAGATAGTAGCACGCTCATGCACTTGGCTCCATGTTTAATTGCACTTGCACTCCACAAAGTCCTTAATGACTCCAGCTCACATCCAACCTTCTTCATTTGGCATTCCCCAAATAGAGTGGGGCTGCCTGTGCCCAGCCGTCCTGCCGTCCTGGGCCAAATGTGACTCTCCCCAGCTGCCGCTGAGTTTCCTACTTGATGGTAGGAGCTTGGCTGATCACTCCCAGCCATTCCAGCACCGAAGGCTTGCAGGCAATGAGAGGCTATTACACACGGCTGGCTTGGGCCAGGGCCACGTTCTGCAGCCGGCGATAGCCCGGGCAGGCTTCTGCCTGCATCCTTTCATTCCACTGCTTGTGAGGGGGCGATCGGGCTTGCACAGAGGACCTCCCAGATCAGAGAATGGCAAAATGTTGCCAGAATTTAATTTGATAAGTGGTACATTAACTCCTCAAAAATTGTTCGGATATCCAAATAGAGACAGCAGAGTGGACACTTGGTCTAGTGGGGGGTGAGTGGGGAGCCTTGTTCTGCCAAGGGCCATTTGGATATTTTATAACGTCATTTGTGGGCCGTGCAGAATTGTCAACTTAAAAATCAGCCTGCTATGGATGTATCAGATTTCGAGTCCCGCCTTGGTTGCCTTGGCAGGGCCAGACCCAATCACTTCACTGGCCTCACACAGCGCGCTGACTGGTTCTTCCCACCCCAGTGGAGGTTAACATGCCTGTGTCCCAGGGTGGCTGGCTTGTAGCACAGGCCATGGCAGTTATCTGGGGAGTGAATCAGTGGATGGAAGACATCACTCTCTTTTTGTAACTCCGCTTTCAAATAAATAAATCTTAAAAAAAAACAAAAAGATGCCTATGTCCCATATTGGAGTACTTGGGTTCCTGTCTTGGCTCTGGCTCCTAACTTCAGCCTCCTGCTAATACAGATCCTGGAAGGCAGAGAAGATGGCTCAAGGAATCGGATTCCAGCTGGTCATGTGACAGACCTGGAATGAGTCTCCAGCTTCAGTCCCCCGGCTGTTGTGGATACTGGGGGAGCGAATCGGCAGATGGGAGCTGGCTCTGCCTCACTTGTCTCACAGCTAAATAAGAGACGGAGATGGGTTCAGCCATGACTAAAACATGGTAGCTTGAAAAGACAGACTCAAGCTGCACAGGCACAAAGGGCAGCCCTGTGTGTTTGTGTGTGCCTGGGAACTGAAAGATAGGTGGCGATTTCTCTCCGCACGTGCTGCTGGCTGGCCCCACAGCTGCCACTCTAAAGAAAACGCTGGTTACAGGAGAAAACCGTATACAGGGCGGTGCTCATCTGCTTTACAGACTTGAAAAGATTCACGTAATTTTCCTGGGGGTCCCATGCTTTTATTTGGGGAGGGGCATTATCCATAATGAATTTGTCTGTGGGATAAACAGAGATGCCTCTGCCACCCACCCACCCCCCACCCCCAATTACATTTGCTTAAAGGAAAACACAGCTGCCTTTCCTGCATTTAAAGACGCAACTGGAACCAGCCAGAGAAAACAAAGATTTCAAAGGGAAGGAAAGTTTTTATGGCATAAAAGCCGCTCCACTACAGAAAAGTGCATTGAAAACAAGAAACCAAGGCAGTGAGGACGATTCTCCTTGGCGACAAAAGTCCTACTGAGCAGAAGCCATGGGTGCCATTTTCTGGAAGAGCCACCTGCTACAACTTGGAGTTACTGCAGACATTCAGACGTCGGAACATCGGATTCCTTCCACCACCGGGGGTTCATGTGGCAGAGCGTGCACCCACGGGTGCCCTGGGGCAAAACCGATTGGTAACTGATCTACTGCCACTGTGGGACAACGGAACCACCAGCTCAACCAGTTCTTAGTGCAGCCAGCCCACTGTCAAGAGGGAACCTTTGGGACACACATTCACTCAAACAAAAGTAAGCCAGTCACCCGTGGCCTGTGGAAGATACCAGTTTTGTTAAGGGGGACTGCCCCACCCCAAGTAGAAGCTGTAGCAGGAAAGGATAATGACCTTCAATTAAGAGTTAGTTATCATTTGCTATAGTGACAACTGCATCTAAGAACATGGCTGCTGGCAGGGCCGTTTTCATGCGCTGTCTTCCTCACGTGGCGACGTTTTCATAAATCAAAGCCAAAGCCAATACGGGACAGCTTCTTGTACAGCTAGCCTGACAATAAAAGTGAACACTGACCCTTAGCTCTTATCAATCTTCATAAATGTGCCAGTGATGGGGCAAGACCGACCCATTTTACACTGAGCTGTTGCCAATGCATGCATGGCAGTGACCCACTAGGTTAATGAGACTTGACAATCAGTACCGTTTTAATTGAGCCAGAAAAAAAATGGCTTGCTTATCCTCTTCTTAATGTACATAGGGGTTTTCTCCTCTGCGTCTTGGTTTGGTCGGTGCCTTGCTCAGAAAATGCCCACAATCAAGCTGACCACAGGTTCAGAGAGCAGACATTGAAGACCCCTAGGGAAAGTAGGTAGGTAGGATTTCACAGGGGGAAAACTTGTTACAAAGTATTTCACTGGCAGTCCTGGTAGAGAGCTGCCTGTCTTGAAGAGCTCACGTGTCCAGATTCAATTGGAAAATGTTAATGAGATGTTACTTTGGCCTTGTAAACTATATAAATCTGTCTACATTAACAGAAGCAAAGAATGGTCTTCAAAAATGTCTAGTATCAGGCAGCTTTCAAGGATCAAAAATCCTTCCTGGACAAACACTGACCCCACACAGCGCTCTGAACTGGGGGAATTTCCAACGCATAGCAAGCCTTAACCTAGTGAGTAAGATTCCAGCATGTTTTGACTTCTGCCGCAGTCCTAACTTCCCTACTGATAAAGTCAAGAAGAAAACCTGGCTTCTACCTGGCACGTTTGGGAGCTGAACTCTGGCAATGAACGCTGTGTATCGCAGGCCATCGACAGCTAGGGAAGGCTGGACCTAGCAGTGTACACACAGCCACAGGCCTGATGTGTTAAGTGAATTTATTTCAGCATGCACTTCCCAAGTGTGGTGTATGTCCTCGGTGCTTGGGGAGAGGGAGTAAAATACAATTCCTTCCTTCAGAAAGGTTGCAGCCCAGCTGAGAACGAAGAGTCGGGGGCTGGAACCAGATCTATGACATTGGTAGTGAGTCCTTCACCTTCCCAAGAGTCTGTCAGTCTTTTTTTTTTTTAATTAATTAATTAATTTTTTGACAGGCAGAGTTAGATAGTGAGAGAGAGAGAGAGAGAGAGAGAGAGAGAGAGAGAGAGAAAGGTCTTCCTTCCCTTGGTTCACTCCCCAAATGGCCGCTACGGTTGGCACGCTGCGCCAATCCAAAGCCAGGAGCCAGGTGCTTCCTCCTGGTCTCCCATGCAGGTGCAGGGCCCAAGCACCGCCTTCCCGGGCCACAGCAGAGAGCTGGATTGGAGGAGGAGCAACCGGGACTAGAACCCGGGGTGCTGGCGCCGGGGGGCGGAGGATTAGCCTAGTGAGCCGTGGCGCTGGCCAAGTCTGTCAGTCTTACTCAGCTTTTCAGACAACACCCTCTTCCACTGTAAATCCAGAACTATCTCGGGTCCCTTATGGAGTGAAGACGTTCTGAGGGTAGAGTTGAGAAGAGTGAAAGTTCCGTATGAGTCTGGTTTTATTTGGTAAAGAACGATGTTGATACTAGTAGAGCACCTGTTAAGAGTACCACTGCGGGTGTGGGATCATGTCCCACTGCTCCTCTTCCAATCCCCCTCTCCACTAATGAGCCTGGAAAAGCAGTGGAAGATGGCCCAAGTGCTTGGGCCCTTGCACCCGCATGCAAGACCGGGAAGAAGCTCCTGGCTCCTGGCTTCGGATAGGCTCAGTTCTGGCTGTTGTGGTCATTTGGGGAGTGAACCAGCGGATGGAAGACCTCTCTCTCTGTCTTGCCCTCTTTCTGTCTCTAACTCGACCTCTTAAATAAATGACTAAAATCCTTAAAAAAGAAAAAGAAAAGAAAAAAAAAAGAGTACCACCGCTGTAAAAACGGCTGGGATACAGTTCATGCCTTATAGGGCTCACACGCCAGAACGGAGCTAGGACGAAGACAACAGTTAGACAAATTCGGTTGTAATAAGGGCTTGAGTTACATAAACTCAGAAGGAAGGATTTGTTGTGGTTTTGGGTTTTTTTTCCCCAAGCGGGAAGGGATGTGCCTAGAAGGACTTCAGACTGCAAACAGAGGAAGGTGCCCTGAACCATGACTACATCGCAAGCAAAGCTGCAGAAGCAGAGGGTGCAGGGGCATGAGGAAGGGCCGCTCTCTCCGTAATGAATGAGCTCCAGGCACGGGACAGGGGGTGACGAAGGCCAGGGAGGTGCCAGAGGCCATTTCCATATTGTGCTTCATATTTCTTAGTTTCGGGTGTTTGTCCCAGCTTCCATATCGTGATTTATTAGATACTGTCAATTATTCAGCTTTGAAGCAGAAACTATTTTCTTTTTCATCATATAGATCAGACTGATAGATGAGTGGCTTGTGATTGCAGGGCAAGCTGTTTTTTTGTGTTTTTTCTTTTTAACTACTTCTTTTGGTTGCTATTCCTCACTGCAAATCAGGATTATTACAATATTTCAGTCAAATGAATAAATACATTTGGGAGCTAAGGCTGATATAAGACTGTAGTTATCATCTCTAGCTCTTAATTTTAAATTATTATACTCAAGAAAATCACCTTTACAGTCCTCTCTATAGTAAGCAAAGTTTGTGGAGTCAGCCTTGTGGTGTGGTGGGTAAAGCCTCTGACTGCAATGTCAGCATCCTATGTGGGTGCCAGTTTGAGTCCCGGCTGCTCCACTTCTGATCCAGCTCCCTGCTAATGCACTTGGGAAAGCAGTGGAAGAAGGCCCAAGTCCTTGGGCTCCTGCACCTATGTGGGAGACCTGGAAGAAGCTCCTGGCTCCTAGCTTCAAATGGACCTAGTTCCAGCTATTGTGGCCATTTGGGGAATGAACCAGTGGATAGAAGATCTCTAATTCTGCCTTTCTAATAAATAAATCTTAAAAAATAAAAAAAGCAAAGGCTGCAAATAAGCTTATAAATTATAGCCACTTTAATCAAATGGAACATTATCAGTTACAGGCATTGAGATTCCACACAAGACTTAATTTGGAAATAGGATTCCAGTAACTGGTAGAAACCAGGCTGTGGGGAGAGGGGGCAGGCCTTTGGCCTAGCCATTGAGATGCTGCTTGGGAAGTTCGTATCTCATATCAGAGTGCCTGCTTTGAGCCATGGCTCTGCTCCCCATTCCAGCTACCTGCTGTCGTAGACCCTGGGAGACAGCAGGGAATGGCGCTGGTAACTGAGTTTCTGCCACCCACATAGGAGATCTGGATTAAGTTTCCAGCTCCCAGATTCAGCCTGGCCCAGCCCTGGCTACTGTAAGCATTTGGGAAGTGTATTAGCAGATGGGGGCTTTCTGTCACACACAAAACAAGCAAGCAATTTGCAAACCACAGGAGGGAATGGGAGATGGGAGACAAGGAGGGAGCTGTACTTTCCAGGGCTTCCGCCTTCCATGTTCACAGAAACAAGGCTATGCCTGTGAAGAGGTTATAAACTTTTTTAACGCATAGTGTAGCTTAAACACACATACACACACAGAGGCAAATGTACTATTGTTTTCTCTTTTTCTTTTGGCTTCTTTACGGTTCCAGGTCTTTCTGTCTTCCATTATTAACTGCAAACATAGAGGGGTTAAACAGGCTTCTGAGGACTAGATACTCAACCAGAAATGCCAATTTTTTATTTCTGGTCCACACACAAAGGAACTGACTTCCAAACAAATTTTCAGAAGAGTCTTGTTCATTACAGAATACTGATCTATAGTTGCCTATAATCTCAAATGAATAGTATTCCAAAGGCATTGCAAGGTATTAGATGACAACTATACCATGAACTAATTGTAGCTTCATTTATCTGAGCAAACCATTCCATAAAAGACATTTCTAACCAAATTACACAGATCTCATTTAGCATGTTAAAATATAATTGTTATTTTGAACACTGTTGCTAACTGTTGGTTAATGATTTGACAGAAGACATTTAAACATATGCTTTTACAAGCATGGGGTAGTCTCAATCACAATTTTATTGTGTTCAGGGATTATTCCCTAGGGAAAAATATAATGGATTATATGATGGGCAGCAATAAACACACACACACACACACACACACACACACACTTCACTCAACAGAAACTTGAACTATGGCTGACTATAATAATCAGCTCACTACTGACAGCTTAGGTGGTGCCAAGAGCACAAGGACAACTCATGTGATGCCCGTACAACATCACTAACATTCTAAAGATGCGGAAAACTGTATCTCTAGTGGGAAGGGTGTGGGAAGGGGGGGGGGGAAGTAACTTGCTACAGTGAGTCTATCACATGATGGATCTCTGTAACACTCTGCACATCCGGCTATTCATTATGGCTATACTGACATCAAGGAGTAGAAAGATTCTAAGAGGTACTAATAAGTTAAAAAAAAAAAAAGACTGGGAAGACCAAGAACCACACAGAGGAGAAAATGGGCACGTTTCCTAGCAGCTACTGCAGCAAAGCCTGTAGCATATTAAGCATTTGCTTTTTTCTTAAATCTACTTCCTAGATACTAGATCATACAAAAAGGAAATTTCACAGCATGAAGTACAAATGGATGTATCATTAATAAGAATGGATCAGCCTCTCTCCAAACGCTTAGCACTCACATCTTTTAAAGATTCTAGCCTTAATGCACTCTCTGGAGCAACAATCCTATTTTCTTTGCATCATCAAGTTCTGAGAATGTATTTTTCATTTGTCTTGTCGTCAGCTAGAAGAGGTGAAGATGTGTATACATTTTGGTTTTCAATTCTCCCATTAAATCAGCTTCGCAGTGCTTCAGTTTCCAAATGCTCCAAAAGAGGTATGGATTGACATTTCTGCCAAAGGACAATTTTTTGCTCTGTAGTTTTTCTCGGAGTTAATGGAAAAAGTTCTACCACTAATCTTTTCAATTCACCTCTAGGGAATTACAAACTAGCAGCAAAAACTGCAAAGGTTTTCCCAAAATGTAATATTTTTAAATTATACAAGTCAAAAAACCTTCACAAAACAGGATTTCCCTTAAAAACTATAAAAAAGATGCATGGGAGGCCAGATTTATATGCATACTGTGCTACAACTTTTAGAACTTATTTTGGTTTTAAAATTTATTTAAAAACAGAGACAGAAATGGACACACACACACACACAAGCACACACACACAGACTAGGAGGGAGGAGAGGTGGAGGGAGTGGTGGTGGGGGAAGAAGGGATAAGGAGAGAAAAGATGGGATAAGATGTGGGAGTGGAAGTGGGAGTGGGAGTGGGAGTGGGAGTGGGAGTGGGAGTGGGAGAGGGAGAGGGAGAGGGAGAGGGAGAGGGAGAGGGAGAGGGAGAGGGAGAGGGAGAGGGAGAGGGAGAGATCTTCCATCCACTGGTTTCCTCCCCAAATACCTACAATGGACAGGGGCTGGGTCAGGCTGACAGCAGGAACACAGAACTCAACCCAGGTCTCCCACAAGGATGGCAGGAACCTTGTACTGGAGTCATCACCTCTGCCTCCCGAGATGCACATTAGCGGGAAGCTGGATGACAAGTGGAGATGGGAGTTGAACTGAAGTACACCTACGTGGGATATGGGTGTCCCTGGCACCGTCTTAACAACTTTGCCTAATACCTGCCCCGACAGTTGTTCTAAGGTTAAAGAATCTGGGCTCTAACCCTACGGGGTTCCTGAGCAAAGTGACTCTGTGAGCAGCTCCTAGTTGCCTGGATCTTCGTCAACATCTTTAACACTTACAAAACCCCATGAGGTCTTATACATACACTTCCTAAGTCAGCAAAAACAAGGTCAGGAGGTAAAATAAATCGGCTGGAAGGACTGCTCACAACTCAGACCTCACTGTGCTATGGAAATCAAAGTACCAGTTCTTAAGGGCTCCTGGATGGGTTTGTTTCATGGCAGTCCGTTTTTGTTCTGTCAGTAAAAGTGTCATTTGACACAGCTTGAGCACCTGTCGGCAGAGGAAGGCTCAATGAATTACAGCACACCAAAACACCATGGAATACCACACAGCTGCTGCAAAGTGCGAGGTGACTTTGCGTGTATGGACCAGGGGAGATGTGCCCATAGCAGATGTCAGTTAAAATATGGTACGGTCTCATCTTTTTGTAAAAATAAAACAAGATCTATGTTTATTGACATTTACATTCGTAGAGATAAATGTGGAAGGCTGAATACCAACCACAACTTCCACGTGCTTCTCTTGAAGGGATTTTCTGTGGCCTGAGAGAGGAAGAAGTATGATTCCCTCGTGACGAAAGAAAAAAATACCAGCTTAATAATTTCTCCAAAATCCATTAGTATTTATTAATTTCTTATTCTTTTCAGTACATTAAATCTCTAGGAAGGCAAATGGTGATCATAAAATTCAATGGGAAAGAGAGCGAGTACTAAAAAGGTTCATTTAGTAATATTAGTGTCTTTAAGGGGACTAGCAACAGAAAATCTACCAAGAATGCGTAATATGCACTTCGGGGGCTGTCAATCAGAGTTACAAATGTTAAGAGTCACTGGACATCTGGGCAAAACATACCTGAATAAACCTCACACAATCTGCCTCAAACACATTCTTTGCAACAGCAGGGAGAATTTGGTGCCGTCTGAACTCTTAGGCTACCATTCAAGGAAAGGATGGCTGGAAGCACTAAAAACCATTCACCATATTCTGTTTCCATCAGTGTGAAAAGAGGAGGTTCTTTCTCTGCTAAAGATGTCAGACAGGATCCCATGAACCAAGTCTTTTCTTGCAGGGCAACAGTTAATATGACATCCTAATATATGCTGGTTTTATAGTGGATATTAGTATGATGATAATAATTAATGATACAGCAAATTGTAATGATTATAACAAATGCATAGAACATATAGGCACCCAACATTATACTTGTACCTGTGACAAGAGACTTCTAAAAACAACCAACAACTCAAGAGGCACAATTCTAATGCTAAGAATTATGGGCACAAGGGACAGGTGATAGGACCCTTACACTCCACTAACTCTGCTTTTAAAACCATATCAAGCCGGCGCCGCGGCTCAATAGGCTAATCCTCCACCTTGTAGCGCTGGCACACCGGGTTCTAGTCCCGGTTGGGGCGCCGGATTCTGTCCCAGTCGCCCCTCTTCCAGGCCAGCTCTCTGCTGTGGCCCAGGAAGGCAGTGGAGGATGGCCCAAGTGCTTGGGCCCTGCACCCCATGGGAGACCAGGAGAAGCACCTGGCTCCTGCCATCAGATCAGCACGGTGCGCCGGACAAGGCGGCCATTAGAGGGTGAACCAACGGCAAAGGAAGACCTTTCTCTCTGTCTCTCTCTCTCACTGTCTAACTCTGCCTGTCAAAAAAAAAAAAAAAAAAAAAAAAAATCAGAAGCCTCTCAAATTCTGACTCCAAGCTTCTTTTATGGCACCATCTTCCATCAGATCTCCTCCCACGTTCATTCTAAGCATTCCCAGGAGATCCAGTTCCCACTTCACAGCAAACCGTTCTCCTCCTTCTCACATTAAGAGAATCTCAAGGTGAGAAGACTCAGCAATCTGGAGTCCCTGGGATTTCTTCTGCAGTATTCTGTTGTACTGCCATGGGAACACTTAGCACAGTTTAGCCATTTTGTGCTCCCAATCTGTAAGAACCAGCTAGCATACAGGAGACACTCAAGACGTTCCATGAACAAACCTTACAGATACAACTCCCGTATCCCGTTTCTACATCTCTCAGGCACAGCTGATGACCTCAATGAGGGTCAGACTTCGGACGGCAGGGTCTCAATCATATTTCTCTATTTCCAGTACTCACAGGACCTTGGGCACAAAAGAGGTCCTTGACAGATTTGATGCGGCCAATGTTCACGATGACAAAGTTCAAGGAAAGCCCAAGGAAAACGGTCACATTAATACACTTAAAAAATAAACACAAGACATTGAGCTCGGCACTGGGAGAAGACCCCAAACAAAGGAGAACTGGGTGTCAGGAGTCCCTAATCGAGAAGAACGTCTAAGACAGACGAGTCCGGGAAAGTGGTCTCCTGAGAAAAGCCAGTAACTCAGGCTCAAAGATTGCAGTGATGCATCCAAACCAACACCCACCCAACCCAACAAAAACCACCCATGATTTAGTATTGACACAACATCCGGTGCTTGTCGACAGACTAGAATGACGGAAAAGTGCATTTTACACCCAGTGATGTTATTTTTTCCCCTCACGCCATCATCGTTTGCGTTGGAGAAACACCATGAGGGAAAGAAAAGGACTGGTTCGTCGCGAGGAGCAGCAGACGAGCTGTAAGGGAGGTGCTGTGAGTGTGGATCGGTGCAGCCGCATGCCGAGAGCAGCAGCAGCTGGGCCTGCGGCTTGCAAAGTGACGAGACTGTGAGGACGCGCTGGCACCCGGCTCTGATCGCTTCATCTTGTTCAAGGGCTCTGCTGGGGAAACAGAGGTGACAGGTGCTGACCCCCAACCCGCGGTTTGACTAGCACCAGAAGCGGGAAGGGCTCGGGGAGTGATCCTTTTCCTCCTCTCCTCCTTGCCGATACACCCCCTCTTCAGAACTGATGGTTTCCTCGTCGGGGGGCCCAGCAGACAGCAGGCAGAGCAAGCTTCTGCCATATGAAGTGTCGTGTCTGAACATGTCTACCTACAGTAATCGGCAATTCATTTTTCATCCTGAAAGCAGGAACAGGTGTATGCCACCCTCAAAATCCCAATCATAGAACCACGATGGATGCATCGCTCACATGGGCAGCTCTCTGGAAATCCAGGCCAGTGAGTGGCGGGCTGGGGGACCTCTGAGTCTCTGAAGACAGATCTGTCTCACAAATAAATAGGTATTTGTGTAACCACGGAAGCGCAAGAGAACAAAATGAGCAGCAAATGGCAGCGTACAAAAAAATAAATAAAATTAAATAAAATGAAGAATTCCCACCACACCACAGCAGCCTCTTGGCCTTTCTTGTGTAAATACTGTAATTAGCAAATAACAGACTTCCCTGTGCGTGCGAGATCCCTACAATGCACGGGTAACGCACCAAAAAAGGCAGCCAGCGTACAGCCAGATGTATCACTGTGTGGGTCTCCTGCCAGCTTCATCCAGAAACGCTAGCTGAGGTGACTCGTGAAACGGAGCCAAGAGCAAGGACTCTCCCTAATGAGCACATCTATCAATTTTCCAGGGACGCGGTTGATTACCAGCATTTAGACAAACACGCTCACAAAAGCGGCACGGCAATTTAACCATTGGCCACTGAGCAAGTGCACACACGCACACGGAATAACTTACGGCAGCCATGTGAGCAAGCTGGGGAGGCTTGGCGACACTTTCACATGGGAACATGTGTGCTTTCATTTCAACATGAAGGGAAGGGCCAAGACGTGAGCTTTTACAAGTTTTCGAGTGTTCTGCCAGGACTCAATAAATAGTATGAACAAATTGCTGCCTAAGATTACGATATTAGCAAGCACCAGTGCTGGTGTACAAACAGTTCACTTACAAACACTGCCTACAAAATCCTTTCCTCAAAAATCCCTTTCAGACCTGAACCAAATCTACCCAGGAGGCTCTACGAGAGTGTAACAGACAAATGCAACTTAACATGGCGGGGAGGGAGACTGATTCTTGCAAACAAGATATAGCCCTCTCTTTTTCTACTGTAATAAACCACGCTGGATGTGTAGCCCTGACTTTGAGACAAGGGCTTCTAACTCTTATGAAAAAATATGATTATGTGAGGCATTAGGAATCACAGTTTCTAAAGAACAGTCTCCTACAACAAGTTACACTCGTAAATTGGGGGTTCCCAATATTTGGGCTATTTTCCCTAATTAAAGTGAACTAACATTGAATTTAGGGGTGTTTTGGGTAAAATCAACAAATAATAATGCACGAATCTGTGTGGCTGTCACCCCGAACAGTCCAAATGTTCAGAAAGTTCACTTGTGTCCTTTTCAACCAAGTCCTGCTCTATCCTTATCATCCACTTACAGATTTCTACTGGGCTAGACCCATTTTGCCCATTTCTGAACTTTACATGAAAGCAGTCACACTGTTTTGTGCATGGCTTCTTTCTGCTTAACATAAAGCCTCTGAGATTTAACCACGGTGTCATACGTATCAACAGTGTACTCTTTAAAAAACAATGCTCAATCATATTCTACTGAACAGACCACAATTTGTTTATCTTGTTTTTTGTTGATTCCCATTTGGGTTGTTTCTAGTTTTCGACCATCACACGTAAACGTGCTGTGAACACACATGTTCACGTCTTCTTGCAGACGCACACTTTCCTCTTTCCTGAGTAAATGGGTAGGACTGGACTCGCTGGCTCACAGGTCAAGGGCATGTTCAAACATGTAAGAAGGTGCCTGCATTTTTCCAAAGTGACTTTGCATTTTATACCCCCACAAGCATAGTAGGGGAGAGTTTTGGTTTCTCCATATCTTTGTGGACAATAATATTGTCAGCCTTTATTTTTACCATCCCAGTGGTTTTACTTTGCATTCCACTGATAGCTAATGACCTACAGCCCCTTGCCACGTGCTAAAGAGCCATTCTTCTATTTTCCTTTGGAGTGTCCAAGTCTTTTGCCCATTTAAAAAAAAGTCTGAATGTTGTCTTAAGATGAGCAGAACTTCAATGAATCAAGTTTTGTATCTTGTACACTTACTTCTTAAGCGAAATCGGAAGGGCCAGAAATAGGAATCCTCGACAGACAGAAGCCATGAGGGATGCTGTGGCAACTGCCCATCCAGAAGGGAGAGACGAGAACCCGTATTTCAGAACAAAGAGCCTGAAAGTTTCATCTTTCGTAGTGTCAGCCCAGGCATAGTGATGGGCAACCACAGTGAAGCACTGGGTTGAATGCAGGGAAGACCCGAGAGCACTCGGAATGGGTTATCAGACGTTACTTTCTATCATAATGGAGCTGAACCTGCACAAATTTCCAGAGATTGACCTGACAGCTACCAATTCTGTGTGAACAAGCTCTTTGGTATAATTTTTAATCATGCTCAAGTCTTAAGACAGTGAATGCTGTAAATTTGACCCAAAGAATTTCAGAGTCTACTTCCAGAAGTCTTTGTGGACATTTTACAATGTAGCGGGCCAGTCACATAAAAATTAACCCTAATTGGCCCTCCTACCAGCTCCATTGCTTTCTAACTGGAGGTGAGTAGCATTCAAAAAGCAAAATAATGTTTTCTTACTGTTGAAGGCATTAAAGGAAAAGCAAAGAAATTATCTTCAACGTGAAGTTTAAAAAAATAAATAAACTCTAGTCAGAGTCAGCAGGAGGACAAACTTAGTATTTCTAGTTAGCAATATCTTTTGGGAACTATGAGCCAGGTAGTTAATTGTTCCAGAAACCAAGGATCAATAAATTCCAAAATACCATGTACCTTGCAAGTCAAATGTTCTCATTTAAAATATTGTGTTGCAAGCGAAGAAACAAGATTTGGTTTTGGCATAATTTTCATTTCCCTAACAGTATGCAGTTAACACTTCATATAACCATGGTGAGGTATTCTAGATTCTCAATGGATCACATTGATGCAGGATGAAAGCCCAGGGGTAACGTCCGTGTAGGGAAAACAGAGGATCTGTTATCTCACAAGGAGAGGGTCATGAACCCAAGGGCTACAAGGCTCTCCATGTAACGTTTGGGCAGACTGTATTCCTGCAAAGCAGACCCCTGGAACGCCCCAGCAAACCACAACCGCCACAGTGGGGCAGAGACGAGAGTTCCAGGCCACAGGTTTACGATGGGCTGCAGCTCGTCTGGCTGAGCCTTCTCCAGCTACTGCCGCGCTAGAGTCCTGACACAGGATGCCGAAGGGGCAACACAGTTTCCACAATGACCCGTGGTCTTGTCACCGGCTGCAGATGTTCATGAGACGGCTGCAGTTTGTGCTGTTGGCTTACAGCCCTGCTCCTGCCCTTTCCTTAGCCTCCCCTATTCCAATTCCAATCAGCTTTGCCATCCTGCTCTGCCCCTCTCCGGAGCGAAGAATGCTGTGAGGAAGCAAAGGGTAGAGAGGTGACGCTCACGGACACGTTAACTCACAAATGTTGTCGCTGCTGCTTCTTGGGCTTTGCTTCTTGCCCATTAGAAAACGGTACATGCCTCATATAGAGCCCCAGCCCCAAGAATAAGAAGGAACTGCACACCTAGCTGATCTGCTTAGAAGGGCTGCAACCTTAGAGAGGGGTGGGGGTAGCATTAACCATCTAAGGTTGCTTTACAAACATACTTCTAAATGCACAAGAAGCCTTAGTGGGTTTCAAAGCAGGTCTCACTTTCCTTGGTTTGCGATGTCAATGGCTGGCTTGACCACATGTCCCTGATGACACAGAAGGAGCTGCGACATTATCTACAGCAGCTGTAGATGGTACGTGTTTTAGAGTTGAATGAAACAATTTAAGACCATCTTTTAAGATAAGGACCGGTGGCCTTTTCTTAGCTTTCAAACCTTTGCAGCTTACATGCCTTGAACCGGGGCGCAGTTCCAACCTGTATGTTGCAGAGGGAAGATACAAGTCAAAGGTATAATAACCAACCCACTTGAGGAGTCGGGCGCTCTGAATAACCAAGTCAATGTCTCAGCCCAACGTATCCTTGCCGTTGGCTTTCCACACCAAGCACTGAAACGCCAACACCTTTACTTCAGTTTCAGAATGGAAATCCTCCCCTGACAACACACAGACAAACTCAAAAGAGAATTCATGCACTAAATGGTATGGAAGGTGACATAGGTGGGTTGACGTTTGTAGAACAAAAACTAACAAATAACCTTGAACTTCAAAAAAGGTATCTGTGAGCCAGAAGCTTATGCACTTCTATTTTGCCTCTTCAATTACTGAGTCCCTTATTGAATAATCAAGACATCACTTGGCTCCAAGGACCACAGGGAATAAAATGTCACCACTGCAGCTGCTGTATTTCCTGCTCACGGCCCTTCAAATTAAAAAGGGGGAAGAAAGGCCCAATACAAATGCAGAATTTAATTAGTTAGTAAAAGCCCAAATCCTTGCCCCAAGCCCTGTTCTTCCTGTAATACAGCATTCTTTTCTTCTTGTGTAAACTTTTCATTATGAAGGAGACATCTTTGTAATACAATAACTCTACTTATAATGTAACGGCTGGTAACATAACTCCTGCATTAGGAAAGGCACCATGTTCAAGTAATGTTGTTTTAATACAATTTGTGTTCAGCAGAAACCAAGTCAACTTGGTCATTTAGAATTTGATCAATGTGAATTAGTGTCTCACTGAGAGAAACCATTTGATCATTTCGAAATTGATCAATGAGAATCAGAGATAAAACATTTATCATGCACATTTGGTATATCAGATCTATTCACACAGCACTAAAGCAGGTTATAAAGTAGACATCAATAAGTGTTAGAGAAGCAGCGCAGGACACCTGTCAGTTGCAGATACAAATGCACAAACAATGGCAGACAATGCTAATCCTTCTGATAACGGCAAGTTACTCAGAAAGGCAGCTGGAGAAAACGGGAAGACGCCCGAGCTCAACGTCAGAGAGTCCAAGAGCAGCACGGCAAAGCTCCAAAGCTCAAACTTCTCAAGTAACTTTTAATTAAAAACTTTAGCAGAAAGGTTAAGTAACATAAATTTACCTGACTAAACTTCCAGAAGAGTTTTAAGACTATTAATCAGGGTAAACTTTGCACTTGCGGTACAATTAGTTCTATTAATCTAATATTTCCAAATTGAAGTCACATTGACATTCAGGCACACTGGCTTATGCATCTAACAGAATTATAAATTTGCCAGTCAAAATCTTATTTAATTATTGTACAGCCAATTAAGCAAGATCTTTAAACACTGTTGCTTATAACTGTCCATGAGCCACAAGTGTAATTATAGAGAACAGGAGAAAACACCTGCTGATACCATTGGCTTGTCACCCTCAGCTCCATGACTCTACTAGTAGGATAGCTATTAAAGTCACACACCCCAAAAAGGCAATTAAACAGAACTGCCAGCCAATGTAAAACCCTTAAAAAAGTTTAAAGGATTTTTATATAAAGAGAATCTTTAAATATATAGTAATACATACAAAATCCAAACAAATTTTGCATAGCATCCCTTAGGTATTTAAAACCACCTAAACATACCTACAGTGTAACTTGTGTTTTTGGTACTCTATAAGGACAACCCAAGCTTCTTCCACGAGCCTAAACTTTCAAGTCAGGTTCCTAAAACTTTGTTCAAGGATAAAAGTGAAAAACTCCTTCTAAACTCTGGCACACAAAGGCATACTCGTGTATGTGATTTCATAGACTCATACTCTCTTTAAAAGTCCTTCAACTTTCAAAGAAACCGAAACCAAGTTGCAAAGTTATGCTTCTAATGTTTGAAACCATCCCCCAAATATTTTCAGGAGATCTATGCCACTTTGCATATATATCATGCTTCTTTCACTTTTAAAAACCTTTTAAGGAAGGTAGAAAACTGGCTCCTTCATTATTGAAAGACAGCATGGGACTTAAGTAGCAATTGTCTTTAAAACGTGTTTCATTTGTTTGCTCTTACTTTGTCCTTACAATGTTTATTTTGCCTTTAAAAGAGTTCACAAGCCTCGCATATGAGCTTTGTATTTGCTTTTGTGTTATAAAGAGAACTCGCCTGTGTGCCAACATTGTGGTGACATTTCCCTTCTACAGGTGTGGCACATCAGCCCCAATGCACCCAAGGGGACCTGGTTCTGATGTTGACAGGGAAACAGGGCCACCCCCTTCCCAGCAAACACTGTGACTGCACTGCCGTGACACACGTGTGCTTTAGGTTTAATTTTGGCCACACATGGACTCCTTTAGGAGAAAAACTGCTTCTAAGATGCTACTGCAGGACTTAATAGCATCGGGATTTTATTCAGAGACCAATCACAATTTTCTCCTATGGCACATGGTGTCACACCTTGGGTTGAATAGAGTAAGACCTAGACATTGATGAACATTTACTTTGTACGACACGTGTACTAAAGCTCTATCCACCTTACCTTATTTAACATGTTTTCATTAATTATCTAGAAGGTACTATCACCTAAAAAGGACAATTATAGAACATAATTTTCATTAGGCTGAGATATAACATGGTATTAGCACTCCATAACTGGGAACCAGCACTGTATGTTTCTGTATTAGCTGAAAATAACAAAGGGTGGCAGTTCATATATGAAGTGCTGACAGTGACTGTTTTAGCTGGACTGTGAAAAGTAGTATTTCTGGGGCTGGTGCTGTGGTGAAGCAGGTTAACTCCCTAGTTTGCAGTGCTGGCATCTCATATGGATGCCGGTTCGAGACCCGGCTGCTCCACTTCCGATCCAGCTCTCTGCTATGGCCTGGGAAAGCAGTAGAAGATGGCCCAAGTGCTTGGGCCCCTGCACCTGTGTGGGAGACCCAGAAGAAGCTCCTGGCTCCTGGCTTCGGATTGGGGCAGCTCTGGCTGTTGAGGCCAACTGGGGAATGAACCAATGGATAGAAGACCTCTCTCTCTCTCTCTGTCTCTCTCTCTCACTCTCACTCTCTCTGCCTCTCCTCTCTCTGCGTAACTCTGACTTTCAAATACATAAATAAATAAATCTTTAAAAAGTATTTATTTTGAATAAAACTTACTAGTAGAGTACTAGCAGAAAAAAGGCTGAGGCGCCAGGCATTGTGGCACAATGGGATCCCAGTTCAGATGGCAGGCCAGAGTTCCAGCAACATCCTGCTTCCTTCTAGTGTGCCTGGGAAGGCAGCAGATCCAGGGCCAAGTACCAGGGCCCAGCCACCTATGCAGGAGGTCCCAATGAGCTCCTGGCTTCTAGCTGTGGCCTGGCCAACCGCTGGCTGTTGCAGGCATTTGGGGAGACAAACAGTGAGAGGACGATGTCTCTATCATTCTGCCTTTTAAATAAAAGCTGGATTTGCTCAGTGATGCAGCTTTATAGCTAAAATTTTAAACTACTGTGTAGAAAAAGTTATAGGAAAATAAATAATACACATTCTCCCTTTCAAATTCTTTAATTCTCAGGGAAAATAATGGCACTCTAATAATTTGATATTTATCAGTGATGTAACTATCCTATCACAGAATTAACTTTGGATTTTTAAAAACATGGACCACAGGGTAGACTTCATCTTAAACCCAACCCCAGCAGCAGCATGTGGCCAAGCTGTGTGGTAAGGATTTGGCGCTGCCAAAGAGGGAGTAGGTGTGGGGAAAATGGATACAGGCATTACCTGAAAGCTGCTTTGAAAAAACTAGCTCTTGGAATTCCTTCCCAGGGCATCAACTCTGAGGTGTTGTTTGCATTGGAGATGGCCAGCTTGCAGAGTCTGAGGGGCACAGTCCCCAATGCTGCACACACCCCGATATCAACAGCAGGCACGTCCTGAGGACTCCAGGGTTCAACATGTCACTGGAAAGCCACTCCACTCGGTTACGGTTGTATACCGGGGGAACCACAGAGGAGGCCAGGCAAGGGAAGATGCACAGGACAGTCAGGGCTTCCACTGGTCCTCTGGACCCGCTGCTTTTCTGGTATCAGCATAGCAGTACACATGGAGTATCGTCAACCAGGGACGCTCACTGAGTGTTGGGGCCTCCTAACAGCCTGACTGATTGAAAGCCCACTCAAATACACTCAGTGTCCTGCAGCCCCACCCTAGAGCTCCAGCTGATGCCATGTCGGCCGAGGGACCTGATGTGGCTAGCAATTTCCACCACCTAGGAAAGTTCATGGGTTGAAAGGCTGCACTCTGCGAGCCTGGTTATGAAGTCCAGCTTCTCTGCGGCAAGGCACGGCCTGGCCACGTGCTGCTGCTGGGGTTGTGTTTAAAACTTAGTCTACCCTGTGGCCCATGCAGGCTTGCAGAAGGGAAGCCCTCATGACAGTCCTTCTTGGGCTCCATGGGGCCTCTCGTTCTCCCCGAAGCCAGGCTGGGCTGACAGAAAGCTGGGCAGGGCTTCAGGAGAGAGGCTTGTCACATCTACAGTTGGACTTGCTGACACCAATTTTCCAATCTGCTAAGCTCATATTTTCAGTTTCACTTCTGTAAAATATCATGCACTGAATTGTGAGTGTGTCCCTCCTCTCTCTCAAATTCCTGTGTTGAAGTTCTAACGCCCAGTACCTCAAAATGCAACTGAATTTGGAGAGAGAGTTCTTAAAAGAGGTAATTAATTTAAAACGAGGTCAGGGCTGGCGCTGTGGCATAGCGGGTAAAGCTGCTGCCTCCAGTGCCGGCATCCCATAAGGGGACTGCTCCACTTCTGATCTAGCTCTCTGCTATGGCCCGGGAAAGCAGTGGAAGATAGCCCAAATGCTTGGGCCCCTGCACCTACATGGGAGACCCAGAAGAAGCTCCTGGCTCCTGGCTTCGGATCAGCGCAGCTCTGGCCAGTGCAGCCAATTGGGAAGTGAACCAGCGGACAGAAGACCTCTCTCTCCCTCTGTATAACACTTTCAAATAAATAAATCAATCTTTTTTTTTTTTTTAAAGGGCGGGCTCTAGTCCAACAGGACAGGATATTAGAAAACAGTCCTACAAACGGGGGAGATGATGTGGACACACAAGGAGAAGATGGTCACGGTCACCTGTAAGCCACGGAGAGGGAGACCGCAGAAGAAATCAGCCCTGCCCACACCTCGACCTTGGACCCCCCAGCTTCCAGAACTGTCAGAAACTAGAGTTCTGCTCTTGAAGCTGTCTAATCTGGGGTATAGTGCAGCCCTGCAGAATGAGTGCACCAGCCGATTGCTCACTCACGTCCCACCTTTCAGGGACTTTTTATTCTTTTCTTTTCGCTCCCATCTCTTTCTTTTCTGCTCAATTGTAGCGATCAATCTCCCATCTGGCACTTCTGGCTCCTGGTCCTCGGCCTCCCAGGACACCTCCCATCCGCTGGCCGACTGTTTCCGTGGGAACACAGGAATCAGGATGCTCACCTGACAAGCCCTTTCCCAGGACTCCTGGGTCAGGAGCAGCATTCCTAGCCCTCAGGTCAGGGGTGCCCCGATGGCTCCAGCTCCATTGTGTACTACTGTCTGCGAGCCCGGCCACTGCTCTTCACCAACCCATTACTCATCAACCACAGAGCACGACTGTCCATCTCCCCCCGTCCCCTGCCCTGGCCCTGGAACAGTTTTCCCTTCCATCTACTCAATGCCATTCAAGTCTCAACTGAAATATCTGCTTTATGAAGACTCCACAATCATTCTGGTCAGAACCCCATCTCTGGTTTATCTTAAATTTTAGCTGCTTTTACAGTTATTGTAAAATGAGGAAATATCCCGGGTGTCAAGTCAAATTTCTCATAGAGTATACATTTAAAAAAAGGTTAAAACAATGTTGCTTTATCACCAGGGGAGAAGCTAGATACATCACTTAAGAAATATATATATATATGCAGGGTACCTTTTTGGTATCAATCTACATCCAACTTCATATCTCAATTCTTTTTTTAAAAAATATTTATTTTATTTACTTCAAAAACAGAGTTACAGAAAAAGAGGCAGAGACACAGAGAGAGAGATCTTTCATCCGCTGGTTCACTCCTCAAATGGCCGCAATGGTCGGAGCTGAGCAGGTCTGGAGCCAGGAGCCAGGAGCCTACAGGTCTCCCACATGACTGCAGGGCCCTAAGGGCTCAGGCCATCCTCTGCTGCTTTCCCAGGCACATTAGCGAGGAGTTGGATGGGAAGTGGATCAGCCAGGACTTGAACCGGTGCACTGCAGGCTGAGGCTTTAACCCACTGTGCCACAGTGCCACCTGCCCCACACATCTTGATTCTTAAGATCTCACATTACCCTCTAAGAGTGAGATCTGTGACCCACACTTAGAAGGTCTCTCTCTGCTACCACTAAGAGATAATCTACTCAGAAAGACTAAAGGGTTTTTTTTCTTGATTAAATAAACCTCAAACCACATCATTTAAAAATATCTTATTTGATTAACATTAAAGTAGCATAATATCCGTTACCATACATATTGCACTGTAGCAGAAACTATTACCTCCACCTGAGGGTTTAGCCATTTTATCAAATGCTATAAATGTGTAAGGAAGGAGGTCAGAGCCCAGTACAATCTTTTCAACTATCCGTGCCACAACACCTTTTTGTTTTGTCTTTTTTTTTGCTTCACTAATTTGCACATGCTTTATTTACAGGGGTTACACACTAGAATTATTTATATACCCAGGAAAGTTCTGACTGATACCTTCTTACCCAATGTGAGAACTGGCGGCAAAGGGAATGTATAAGGCTATGTATGGGTCATGGACACTTTAATCCATCAATTATAGAACATTCATTTAAACATCCCAAGGTTTAATAGAGGTAGCAATTTAACATCACCTCCATAATCCAGGGTGAGGCAAAGTCTATGATTTAAATGCTTTTAAGGTGTATGTTAAGAAGTGAAAACAGTTTAAACACGTAAAGGCGGATACCCAAACTTCGTACATGCCCACCACTGTACTGTATGAAAGTGAATGGTTTCTGTATGTTTCCATTAATAGAGGCAGCAATTTAACCTCACCTTCATAACCAAGGGCAAAGTCAAGTCTATGATTTATCCTTCTAGAATATATGCAAAGAAATGAAAACATTTTAAGCCGACAAAGGTGGATATCCAAGTTTGGACATGCCCATCATTTGACTATACAAAAGTTGATGGTTTCCACATTTCCATTAATAGAGGTAACAATTTAACATCACCGTCACAATCAAGACCATTCTACTTTTTGAGTTATTCCAAGTGAAAATTCTATTACCACTGCTTTCAATTTCTCCTTGATTCATAAAATAGAGTGGCAACAAGCTTTCATCAAATAGCCTTTTGTTGTATCTGAATTCTAGCAGAGCTGATAACATGGCCCCATCTCAACCACTCAAAAACCCTTCCAATGGTTCCACAGTGTTACACAACAAACTATCCTCTGTACAGAAAGCACTAAAACTGGGCTTTCACCCTGTTAAGAACAGTATTAACCACACTACTACTAAACACTTACTTGAACTTTGCTTCCACTTCCTCAGCGGCTTTCTGATACTGCTCGGTGGTGACTTTGTAGAACTCTGAGCTCTGTGGACAAAATCGAACGAGGTTTTCACTTTCCAAGAAGAAAACATGTGTGGAAGACTTAACACTTTCAAAAATCACATAAAATCTTGTTTCAGCTGCTCAAGCAATAAAAGGATTTCTTGCCTAAGTGGCATGGATACTTACAGGAAAACTCATTTAAATGACAGCACAGTTGTTGGCAAACAGATTGTAATTACAGGGTAGAACTTTCATGGCTATAATTCATCATTATTTGATCCTTCTGAGAAAGTTCCTTATATGTTTTTGAAAGATTATTTAGATCTACCTTACTGCAAGATCAAAGGATGCTTGAGATCAAACAATGAAATTCACACAATTCACATTTGCCTATTATTCCATCAGCGTTCCAAAGAGGATATTAAAGGATCATTTATTTTACATAATATATCTGTCCTCAGAGGCATTCTTTATGGAGTAGAATTTATTCTAACAACTCCACCTGACAACAAGAGTATCAATATGTACAACAAATTATTCAGTAGGAAAAGGGGGCAGATTTAGATAATTTGCATAGAAAAAAATATTTCCACTATCCCATGACTGAACACATAAACAATATGAACCAAGTTGGAAGGGCAACGCAATGGCAAAGCAATGCCTTTTCTGAGGCAGCAAAATTAAAAATGATCCATTCTGACAAACTACTTTGAAGCCAGTCTTAATGGAAGGGGTGGCCTAAATGTCCCCAGGAGCCCTCAAGACTCAATGAAATATCATGCAAAATACACAGCACAGTACAAAAGAACATGACACAGTACAGCGGGCTTCTGTGCTCTTTAATTCCCTAATCACTCAGGTTTCACATGCATGGCTTGGGGTAGTTTATTTTTTAATAAATCATGGTTGGTTGGTAAGAAAATGAAAATGAAATCCTCTTCACACCCACGACCCCTCCGCTTTTAACAATCTGGGTTGCCCAATGACAGTCACATCCAGGTTTCGTGGATGTAGATAAAATCAATAGATATGTGATTAGACAGCAGACTGAGGGTGGCTGGAGCCACGGACAGGTCACCATTTGAGATGATGAATGGCTTTCTATCAACCTATAGTCCCCTACGATGCTAACATTTACTATAATCTTATTTGGACTACGATTTATCTTTCTTGCACTTGATCAATAAAGATGAACAGAACAGTTGTAAGGATCGATTGTAATTTTTTATCATTTTCAAGCACAAGGTGCATTTCTGACATGAAGACAATATTCTGAGTGTACTGCTTCTGTATTTTTTTAAAATTGTAATTTGAGTGATCCACAGCACTAGTCTATATGCCGAGAGGTTTTAATTCATCTATGGGTCTAAAGCTATCAAAAAGCCATTTGTCTCCTCAGATATTTTAACATTATGCTATTTCACACCTTCCTATCTACCTCACTTATAAGATCTTTTCCTTTAAAAGACACACCAGTCACATCTTGCTCTTTTCCCAATGTTTGGCTTAAGCTTTTCTTTGAACTCTTTGCACAAAGAGGGCAGTAAAAAAGGCAGTTACTAATCTATCACCAACAATGATGAGAAACTCCCAAATTACTAAGACGAACTATCAAGTGGGCATTATATTACTGAATTATCTATGACAATGCTGGCGAAGCACTAAATGAGTTTTGATGAATACTTTTAAGTGTTGAAACTGTAGTATCTGGACAGAGAAAGGACACAGCGTGACAGACTGCCTTTCTGGTTCTGTTCTGTGCCCCTGAGCAAGTCATCTTATCTCGCTAAACTTCTTTCCTGTGTTCCTAACCTGTAAAGTATTAACCCAGCTTATCCCCGAGTCAAGTGAGACAGACGAGAGAGCTCTGAAGCCCATGAGATGTCTTTGTCGACTGAGATCCATATCTAATTAAAATAATTTTAGAGGAAAGTAACTAATTTGGGAACCTCCATTCTGGGTACCAATTCCAAAGGGTAAAAAGCAAATAATGTCTTAGAGTAAGAATGATGCACAAAAGTGTTCTGCCGTAATACAAATTAACAAGCTCCCCTGTGCAATGTAACATCAAATTCAGGCAAAAGTATCAGTGACTTTTGTCAAACCTTCCTCTATTTCTGCAAACTTTTTTTTTATATATATAAAAGATTTATTTACTTGAAAGAGAGAGATCTTCCATCTACTGGTTTACTCTCCAGGAGGTCTCCCGGACAGGGCTGGACCACACAGAAGCCAGGAGCTAGCAGATTCTTCCAGGCCCCCATGTGGGTGGTGGGGAACCAAGCACTTTGGTCATCTGCTGCTTTCCCCAGGCACATTAGCAGGGAGCTGGATGAGAAGCTGAGCAGCTTAGACTCCAACCAGTGCCCATATGAGATGCTGGCGTCACAGGCAGCAGGTTTACCTGCTATGCCACAATCCCAGCCACCTCTGCAAACTTTCTTTAAATGGAGAAAACAAAACAAAACAAAATGAAACAAAAAACCCTACGCCTGCCTGCCTGCAAACTTAACATAAAATTCTTAATTACAACTTCAGGCTTTATTTATGCTGTATACCTTAACCCTTATTGACCAATTTCCCATACTGTATAAATCTTTCTAACAAAGAAAAGTCCCCAGAAGGCAGCACCATAGAATGGGTAATAGAATAAGATCTGCATTTGACAGTATTTACTCATTCATTCTACAAAATCCTAATAACACTCATCTTTGGGAACCAGACCCTCAAAAGGATATCTATCTGACAAGGGAGAAAAGAAAAATAATAATGGAAGGTTGCAGACGGCCAGTTACAAACTGCAGAGTTCAGAAAGGGTAGAGACCTCTTTTGGCTTCAGAAAATATTTTTGAGGATGAACAGAACAACATCCACTCCTAAACAAAAGTAATAATAATAAAAAAAAAACTATTTGTTTGCCAGTACAACAGTGGATACATTCTAGGTATTCACATAGCATAAATCTAGAGAGAAAAGATGAAATTAGATAAATACGCCGAGGAAAGAAAGCGAGTTGTTGATATGATACAGTAGCATGCAATGTAGGCCACATTTGGAAAAGTGCAAAAATGGTGCCGAGAACAGTACACACCAAAGTCCTGCAATCGCCACCCACTGGCAGGAGAGAGGAGCAGAGCACCATGAACAAGGGGAACACTGGGGAGCTCACTGCACTCTCACAGCTCTCAGGACAAGACATGAGTACCCAGCCAGGGGAGACTCGGGTTTGATACATTCCCGATAGGAAGAGTCTCAAAGCATCCAAGGAAAGATGGAATAAAAAGGCAAGTTTATGTTGGTGCAAAAATTTTGGAAATTCATGCCCGGTTTTTTCATAATATGCATTTTCCACGAACTTGTTGAGGGCTTGCATACATATAAAACTTGTGTTGCTCTCCCCATCTACAAACGGACTCACTGACAACAATAAACCATTCAGTTTGGCTGGAACATAAAAGTATGTTTGGTTGAAGGGATAAATACTGAGTAGAGATTTTATATACTCTTGAATGCTAAGGTGTTACAGTGTATATATATTACTATACAAATGTACGTTTTTCAATTACATTGTGAAATATTTCAGAATTACAGAAAAGGGTAAAAAAAAAAAAAAAAACAGTAGAAGGTTCCCATACATTACCCAGCTTCTCCTTGTGTTAACCTCTTAGACAATTGTAGTATTACTATCAAAAGCAATGAATACAGAACATTACATTACAACAGTAGTAACTCAAGGACAGACAGCCTTTCTATGGGTTTGTCCAGTATTTCCACCAGTGTTTTTTTTTTAATTCATGTTCCAGTTCTGGGTGCCCTGGTACAGTGTCATGGCTTCTTGCTCTCCTCCAATTTGTGATAGCTCCTCAGGGTTTATCTCCTGTGGTGTAGCCACAGAGTGACTTATAGTTTTTAGAGTGACTTACAGTTTGGGCTTGTCTGATAATCTCTTACGGTTGCACCCCGTTCAGACATTACTAGGTAGATAGAACAGCACAGAAAATGATGGACCATCTCAATGCATGGTGGTTTCAGGGATTACCTCATGCTAATCATCTGGTTTAATAATGTTGACCTTGATCACTTAATTAAAGTGGTGTCCGCAGAGCCTTCTGTACTTAATATTGTACAGGAGATATTTTGGGCCTATGCAAATATACTGTATCTTCCATCAATTTGTCACCACCACCAGTGAGTCTTGTCTGCAGCAAAGATTACTGGGATGCTCTGATAGGGCATTAATTTTTAATGGCACTGCTGGCTACCTAGACCTTCTTGATGTAATGACAATCTTCATCTACTCCTTCATTCAATAATGAAGCCTATGTAGGTGCACAGGAAAAGCTTCTGTAAGCAAAACCTATTTCATCAGAACAGGCAGCTATTCTTAGGGAAGCGGAAATTCTGCACAGCCTGATTCAGAAGTATGGAGCAGGAGGTAAACAGATGAAGGCATAAGAGGTGGAAAACTGAAGAGCTCCAGAGGGAGAGACCTGAGCAGGAAATCTGGACCTGCCCTCCCCATTAGCTATGGCCATTGGGGCTGCCCAGAGCACACTGGGGGAACACGTGCAGCCAGAGGCCCAGACTGTAGCCCTGTAACAAGTTACCTGTGCACTGCTGGGAGGATGAGGCGGCCTGGCTATCGGAAGGGGGCAGAAAAGAGGGAAAAGGAAAATGGTTTCAGCTGTTTCCTTAGGGGCTTCCTAAGCTCCAGTTCCAGGTTTCTAGGGAGTAGCCTCAATTCCTATCACACTGTTTTGTGAGCCCTGGTTAAAGGCCCACAGAACAATGTTTAGTTTCTTGGAAAGTCTTGGGCCAAATCTCTGGGGATGGGGCTAGAAAGTAGTTTTTTTTTTTTTTCTTTTAACAAGCATCTCAGGTGATTCTGGATACACACTAAATTTGGACTCTACTGCATTTGCAGAATAATAAAAGATAACAAACTACTTAATTTGACATTCAAAGTGAAAAACAATCTGTGTTTTTGGAGAACGTAGGCTAAGTGTTCCATAATTAAATATAGCTATAAGCTTTACAAAATTGTTCCAAGCGGGTGCTTCTGCCAACGTTGTGTGCATATCACTGGTGGACCCCAAGTTGCAACAAGAACTCTGGCTTCACACATTGCCTAGCAACACCGCAGTGTTTCTACTGCCAAGGAGTACAGGAGGGAGTGGAAGTGCAATGAGGCGGAGGAAGTTTGCTTTGGTTACCTATATTGTCTTGAGAGGGTAACAGGTTGCACACACTGCTATCTTGTTTATTAATTACAAATGACTGCTATTTTAACGTCATCAATATAAGTCTTATCGATTAACCCTACAGTTTGTAGTAGTTCGTACTTCTAATCGACAGCATTTCTGTCTGATCAGTTTCAAGCACCTACATTTTGAGACACGCATGGTCTGTGCTTCAAGCATGTAACATCCACATTCCTGTTTCCTGAAGGTTTGCACATATTCCCTGCACTACACTACGTCCTTGTACTATATTGAGTGGACGAGAAACTCCATGATGACAAGAAAAGAGGCCAAAAAGAACAGGAGGTGAAGGAGACTCACTATCTTACAAGGTGGTCTTTCTGTGAGTGATCGCTGCTTTGTGTCGGGGCCACAGCACTTTGATGACTTTCAAGGTCCTTAACAGACTAAAATGAAAAAACGGCTCCCTTCACACTCTGCAGCTTCCTGTCCCTTGAACTGCAGGGAAAAGATGTGGCCTGAGTTGCCCAGGTAGACTGGATTGGTGGCAGATAGACATGACTTAAATCAAATAATAAAAGTCCAACTTACTAATTTCTTCTTTTACTGCTTGCTGTAAGCACACAGCAAGTTTTCTACCATGGTTTGAGAGGATCGATCTCATAAATTCAAAGTCAAATGATGGCATCTTGGATGTTTCAGTACAATCAAAAATCTGATAGAGGCTTGTCTTTCTTTGTCAAAGATAAGCAAAATGAGTTCCTAGAAGATGGACTTCCCCCAAAATGATGATGTGATTCTATGTGGGAGGTGTTTCTGTCGCCTAAGATGGTTCTGGAGGGCAAGACATCACTGCAAACCACAGTATCTTGAAACACCTGCCAGTCGAAGGCAAAGGGGTGGGGGACCAATTACGGAAAACAAAGACAAGACAACTGAGTGGGGGGCAGAGTGGATGCTCCACCTTCTGCACTGGTTCACCCAAACACAGGAACGCGCGGCCCACAGCTCTGCCGACAGCGGGGGGCTGATGCTTGGCAGTACAGCGTGGGAGCACACTGACGGTCACAGCTCTACCGTGTGGAAATGAGCAGGTTTCTCTGCAACAGTTGGCTCCACTGGACAAAGGGGAACAGGTACAACAGCTATCTAACAGAATTCTTTAGATATTAAATAAGAAAACACATGTCCAATTCCTCTGAACTGTATCTGGGACTGAAGCATAGTAAACACTTTGGATATGTTGCCTATGTGTATTATAACAAGAAAGTATTTGCCCAGTAAAAAAACTAGAACATCTGGTAACTGAAAATTTTATTTTAATCAAAATCAAAGTTTATTTATAAAAAAGCGCTTTCTTGTACTAAAGCAAATATCACTGAATGTTGCTCTCACTGCTTATCTGTTCCATTTTTCTGCTCCTTAATGGAAAAACGTGAACATACAACTGGTTGGTGTTGAGACTGTCAATGGCTAGGAAATTAGCCTATGGAAAAAAGAAATCAAGCCAATACTGTTTGACCTTATCAGCAACAAAATGAAATCAAATACATTAGATAGCAAAAGTGCTTTCATGCCAGGAATTCCCAGGGCCCCAGTCTTACTGGGCACTGTGCGTCTCCAGAAAGAGGAACCCTGTCCCTGATGCTTCCCACATTGACTGGCCCCTGGAACACTGCAGTCAAAGAACACCCTGGGGAACAGAGCCCCCTGGGTGGTCCCTAAGAAAGGGGGGGGGGGGTAAAGTCTCGCCGTTCTTTCAATCTTGTTCTTTTTGACATGCAACTTCTCCTTTCTCAAAGCAACATTTTCACTTAGGGATTATTTTATTAAAAAAATGTTTAATATTTTAAAAGGTAGAGTTACACAAGAGAGAGAAGGAGAGCCAGACATACCACCTCACCCCCAAACACACAAGGAGGAGGGGTGGTGGTGAGGAGTGAGTGAGCGAGTGAGAGCCTCCATCTGCTGGCTCACTCCGCAAATGCCTGCAAAGACTGGGGCTGGGCCAGGCCCATGTCAGAGGCCAGAGCTCCACCCACGTCCTCCACTTGAGTGGCAGGGGTACAAGCATTTGGGCCTTCCTCCACTGCCTTCCCCAGGGCACCAGCAGGGAGCTGGATAGAAATGGAACAGCTGAGATTGGAACCCACGATTATTATGAGATGCCATCGTTGTAGGTCCAACCCAACTCACTGCACCAGAAGGCCAGCCCCTTTTTATGGGTTATTTTAAACACCCATCGTAATGTTCAAAAGAGAAAGAGAGCAATTGGCAGTATTAGAAAATGCCTCTACAAGATGACTGATGGTATTATGGTATTGTGTTTTATTAAGTGCTAACAAAAATTAACACATTATTATCTGAAATTTCTAAAATTTCAAATGAAATCCTTTAACAAAAAATCCTTTAACAGTCCTCCTTGTCTGTTCCCTCCGAGACCAAAATTGACCACAATTCTGAACTCTTCTATATTCGTGCACCTTGACAACATGGCTTCAAAATTTCTCTCATCACGAAAAGGTGTTTATTCCCTCACTCTTTCAAACTAGACTTTTGTGACTCACTTCTGCCAACAGAACATGGCAGAAGCTACAGTCTGCCAGTTCCAGACCTAGGGCCCTGTCTTGGAACCCTTCCCTGGTGCCAAGTCTGTAACCTTAGGCTGGCCTGCTGCAGTAGGAGAGACCACAAGTTATCCCAGCTGAGGAGGCCTAGGACCCAGTCAAAACTCAGCCAACTCAGCAGGAGGGAGCCTAGCTGAGGCCAGAACTGCCCAGCAGACATCAGCCTGAACTGGTGATCTGCAGATTCAAGGTGTGGATAAATGATGGCTGTTCTAAGCCACTAAGTTCGGGGTGGTTTGTTAGGTAATAAAAGCTGACTTAGGCCCTTCTTTGTGTTGTCATAAAGAACTCAGACTCTCATCAAAGCACCTGCACACTGTGCCAACAATCTGTGTTTCTGTGTGATCTCACCCACTAGTTCATAAGTGCCCTAGGGGCAGGTATCTTGTCCTATTCCTCGTTATACCCAAAGCACTCCGCAAAACACAGGACACACAGAATTTAGAGGAAATGCATGATGCATTGAGGCATGAGTAATTCTGAATTGAACTTTTGTTCTTATTTAGAACAGGATGGAGTAGACAAGAACTATAGTAAACGAAATAATGTTATAACAAGGACGAGATGAAATACTATGTATATTAGGTCTACTACAGACTGGCAAACACTACTACAGACTGGCAAACACTTCAGTTTGCAACGCCACTGCAAAAAGAAACAGGCATCCAAAGGCTGTGTTCAGTTACAGGAACAGCACCAAAACAGCCGAGGCTACCGACAGCAGCTGCGACAGGCAGAGGCTGCGTTTCCCACGTCGTCAGTGTGGACGTTAGAAATCCAGAGCTGATGGAGCTGCCTGTGAATACCATCAAGTCACCAGGCCCTTTTCTGTGTTCCTTTTTAGCCATGCTCAGCACCTGGCATCTGTCCCCGCAGTCCCAGATAGCTACGCAGCTCTCTAAAGCAGAAGGGCATAAAGAGAGCAGGAGAGGCCTTCTCCAGAGATCCCCACTTCCATCTCTGCTCAGAATCATGCATCAACACGGCCCTGGCTGCCAACGAGGCTGGGAAATCGAGAAAGAGAAGGAAGAAGGGATTGGGATGGGTATTTATTCAGTCAGTTCATCACACCTGCCACAGGTTATCTGAACCAAATCACACGCAAAACAGCACGGCTGCTTTTGGAGACAAGTATTCCAACACTTCTTTGCAGTCTCCCTTAAATTTCTAATTTGGAGTGAGTGGGGGATTTACCCATCTGGTATTCCGATATCCAAGAACAAAGTTTTTAGACAGTGTAGGAAGGAAATGCAGTCAACACCAGTGAGCATGAGTCCCACGTTTTCTTGGGCTGGCTGTGGTCCAAGTTTCTGAGCATGTGAAACACTGCCATTTTCCATTTTCAGAATGTCTCCCTTTAAAAGTATGCATTAAAATGCACATGCACAGACACACGTTATTGCTAGATGTGAAAAGTGTCTGTTTTCAAGCTCTAAATCAGATCAACAGCAAACATGCTCACACGCAGTATCCTTGCAATATTTTCGCAGATTCTGAGTCTCTTTCCTGTTCTGTTGTTACTACTTGAGGTCATACCTGTAAAGCACAGAGAAGAACAAATCCTAAAGGTCATGAGAAAAATCTGCTAACCAGGTCTTGGCAGTTCTTTTACCAAAAAAAATGCTTCCCATGGAGATCAGGACACAAGGACCTAACACAACAGAATGGAGATACAACTTAAATTCCGGTAGCCCAGATGTCCATTCGAGGGTCTGGCAACTTGGCTGACCTAGCACACAGTGAGTCTGAGCCAGAATGTAAGGAGACTGGCCTAAGGGGTGGCCCTCCCCTTCCTGATCACATGTAAGTACTGCAAACAACCCTAGGTCTCCAATACGCTCCCAACACAGTGTCACCCCAAGTGGTTCCCAGCTCAAACAAATATGAAGAGTATGCAAATACCATAGGCAGTGAGTACTATGCCATACTTTCGAGTAGCTAGATTCGAAACAGTCAACCAGGAACTAGGTGACGATACAAGATTGGCCAGAAGCAAGTAAGTATGTTTCCTCCAAGGTGACAAGGAGCATTTGGGGACCCAAAGTAATGCCGCACTAATTGCTGTTCAGATACAATTTCTGGCACGGAAGCCCTGAACAGTTATCAGGTGGCCAAAAAGAGTGCATGCCTCATCAAGCACCTGTCTCTTTACAGAAGCTCACCAAATCAAGAGACCAGCGCTGCGGTGCAACTGCACTTCTACCACCGCAGTTTTAAAAGCTTCACACTTTTTTTTTTTTAAATCACTAATGGTCCAAATTTAGATCATCTAGCAGTTTCAGCATTTCTCCTGAAAACCTGCTGTCAGAAAGCAGCAGGGCTGGCCTGAGTGTTGTTTCCTGTGCCCCCAGGTCCTCTGAAGTCTGGGACAGGCAGGGACTATACTGGACAGAAGCTGAAATGCTAAGACGAGGCTGACGTTGTGGCGTAGCGGGTTAAGCCACGGCCTGTGACGCCAGCATTCCACACCCGAGAGCCGGTTCCAGTCCTGGCTGCTCCACTTCTGATCCAGCTTCCTGCTATTGGTCTTGCGCCCCTGCCACCCATGTGGGAGACCTGGAAGGAGTTCCAGGCTCCTAGCTTCAGCTTGACTCAGATCTGGCTGTTATGGCCATTTGGGGAGTAACACAGCTGATGGAAGGTCTCTCTCTGTCTCTCCACTCCTCTCTTCCGTGCTCTGCCTTTCAAATAAATCAATCTCAAAACAAACAAACACCAAAAGACAAAACAAACAAACAAAAAACCAAAAGACAAAGCAAAGCCAAAAACCCTCAGTAAGGAAAGTGGCCCCTGGAAACAGTAGCTAGCATCTTGAAGAACCTTCTATGACTATGTTTTAAACCTACTGCCCCAACTCCATTGCCTCTCGACTCTTGCCTTCTATCACTTTCTTCCCCCACCTCCACCCTGCTGCTCAAGAGAATGCTGTCCATAGATCAGCAAAAGCAAGGCTAATATCTAAAGAGCCTGCAAACTAGGGCAGGAATTATGGTGCAGCAGACTAAGCCACCTCTGGGACATCCACACCCTACATTAGAGTGCTGGCTGGCTCTTGGCTGTTCCACTCCAGAGCCAGCTTGCTGCTAATGCCCCTAGGAAGCAGATGATGGTTCAAGTACGTGAGTTCCTGTCACCCCTGTGAGGGGACCTGGATGGAGCTCCTGACTCGTGGTCATGCCCTGGCCCAGCTCCAGCTATTGCAGCCATCTGGAAGTGAACCAGGGGATGGAAGATCTCTCTCTCTTTCTGGCACTCTTTCAAATAAGTAAATAGAGCTTAAAAAATCTTACAAATTGCCAACACCGGTTCAGATTCGTAGTATATCAGATGTAGAATTCTGTTTCTAAAAGGAATGGTTTGGGTTATGTTAATGAAGTCTCGGTTCTTAACATCTACTGAGGACTTTATCTTTGAAGGTGACTGTATCAATGGGGCGATGTGAGTTCAGTACTTGGCAGGAAGCCTGGCTTCTCCTTGTGGAAGGCAGAGTTTCTCAACCACAAAACCACCCCCTGCCAACAACTCTTGCTTCTCCAGGCAATCCGAAGAGCCTGGGTTTTGAATTTACCCACACGGCTCTGCATGAACCTGAAAAACGACCAAGCAGATGCCTTCAAACTGCACCTCTGCTTCTGACATTCAGCACTGCTGTCTGATTTGTGTAAACATTAAACTCAAAAGGCTAATTATTTATCTTGAGTATCCCTAATTTTTTCCTAACAGCTGTTTGTGTCTATCCAAAAGTGTACCTTATTTTTTCTCAGCTCTACATTTTTCAAATCTGTATAATAAATAAATAGTAACAAAAGACTACCTTAGCAGCTTGTAGGCATCAAAACTCCCAACTATTACATACCGTAGTAAAGGCAAATGAACATTTATTGTCTGGGAAATATTGATCACTACTCTCCCTCTTCTTGAGATAACCCGTTTTAAGCTGGACAACTGGTCAACTGAACTACATTTCCTAGTTTGCTTCCAGTTAGGCTGACCGAGAATCTTTGCAATCATTTCGCTTTGTCTCTCGTTTCCAGTCTGCATTGTAGATGTGATGGTCAGAGCTCCAGCAGCCATCCTGGGACATGAAATGATCTTAAAGATGCAAACTCTGAGTTAGGGCCCCGAGTGTACAGGGCCCTAGGGTTCCGCGGACAGTGACGCCACCATGCCGGCCCTGGCTTGTCACCTCTATACCTATACCGAACAACAGAAAAACTTTCTTAGTCCTTCTGTTTTTATGGTACACACATTCCAAGTAATCAGGAATAGATCTCCTCTAAGCCCTGAGGTGTTTGCTTTTCATCCACCTTGTGAATAATCTCAACAGAGCCAAGTGCAATGCCATGTGAGGAGTATCTCTGGGCTTTGCAGGAACATTCACGTCCACCTGTCAGAAACCTCCCTGTCCTTCTGCCTCCCTGCCATTCCAACAGAGAGCAGGAAGAAAGAAGAGAATTCTACAGCCATGTCAATCTCCAGTGGCTCCAAGCCTTTCCTTCTCTAAAAAGCCCCATTGCATGAAAACCTCACTGGCTCCTGGGCACCTTGGCACAATTAACAAACTGCTTTTAGAATTACCTTTTTATTCCATCTTTACGCCTTCTCATATAAAGAAATGGAGCTATTCAGAGATTTTTCCGGCATTTCTAGTTTGATTGCAGGAGCTTTAGAAACTTCGCTACTTAGAGCCTGGGAGTCTGTCTTGACTCACTTTTCTAATGGGAACAGGAATCCTAGACGCACTGACAGCCTTGCCAATAAACAGCAATAACCCCAGTTCTATGACGTCATGCCTCAGTTCCTCACCTGAGCAGTTTAAATAAACAAGTGCACCGAAATCTCATCTGGTACTCTAGGTTTCCCTTTAACTCTTCATTTCTTTGTTCTACAAATAATGAAGGGGGCCTTGATGTGCTCAATACTGGGCTAGGAACATGGAATACAGTGCTGAGCAAACAGGAGCACGGTCCTACTTTTATTGAGCTTATGGGATACTGGGGGTGATGGACATAAACTTTAAAGTCATGCCAATAAATGTATAATTAGGGAAGAACTGCAGTACCACAGAATCGCTGTAGAGAATCTTCTACTTCCAGGGAGAGGTATCTCTGAAGCATCCAACTCCTCCTTCACATGAACTCTGAAAGTAGCTTTGATTGTATTTCTTCTTCATTTCTCTAACTATTTCTGCCGGACAATTTGAGCTTCATCGCAAAGTTCTCTCTACTTGTTAGTGTATCCTCATGTCGTTAGGAATAAGAGACATCTACACACACTGATAGGGAAAGAGGTCTCAAAAGGATGAAAACATCAAGCTGTAAAATACTGTTTGAATGGTGGATTTCACCAAGTGGTAAGCACACAAGCACACATACACCCAGAAGTGCTCTGCAGGAATGGCGGCTGCTCTCGAAACGAATGTGAGGAGGAGATGAGCTTTCTGCTTGTTTAGCAGCCTTCTGCAACAACCGAAGGTTTCACACAGACCTGTAGAATTGTTATAAGAAAGCTAATTATGCATTGATGTCTAGCAAGCCCCGGACCTAAATTCTCCCCATGCAAGAAAGTTAACTCATCCAGGTGTCACCGGGAAAGGGATCCTTTTCTGCCCACAGCTCCCATTTTCCATGCTTAGATTGAGGCTTCCCATTCAGCCCAAACGTAAGGTAGTAATTTCTTTCTGGGTTCTTCTGTTCTGCAACAATGTCGGTAAAGGATCTTAAATCTTTCTATTGTTTGCGGCTCTCCTCCCTGTGATAAAACTGTATCACTGTTCACTCACCTTCTGGACTTCTATATTACACACCCGAGACCTTTCTGCTGCTGCTGTGGTTTGCAGGCCTCGCTGTTTCTTCCACGAGGGTGAGACAAAGCAATTTCACAGTTATCAGATGGGTTATCACGAGAATTTACCGTGATGTCTTGCAAGACCCAAGAGTAACTCTTAAATTACTGTGTGTCACCAGTGCCAGAAACTCTCATTCTCTTGAGGGCCATGTGATGTGACACAGTCACTCTCAAGGTCGTAAGTCTTACTTGGGAAGTGCTCAATGAGGTGCTACGTGCACAGTTAGCAGCACACCCACTGGATGACTTTATACAGAAACTGTCATATCTGTATTGCCAACACATCTGCGGCCTGCGCTCCACGGTACCCTAGCTGGTCTCATATCATCTCCTGTGGAAAGCAATCTACAAACCTAACGCACTGTCTCGGACTTGCTCAGTACAAATGCTGGTGCCAAGCACACGCACATGGAGGCCTTAGGAGAAAGCCGAAACTGATCATCACCATAGCAGAGCAGGCAGGCAAATGTGATCTCATTCAACAGCAACTCAGCTCTTCATTCGTCCACAGATTTACTGAATCATCTGAAGGATTTAGAACAACGCTCACTTCGCTGACATTGGCTTACTCATTTTACCCTTTTTCCAGTCTTAAGTTTTTCCAGCCTAAAATCCACTCATTCAAAACGCGCCATGAGTGGTGAGCAAACATGGGCCAGGCCCAGGAGCAGGCTCTCCAGCTGGCAGAGGGACAAGCTCTCGGAAGGCTGATGGGGACAGGGATGTCCACACCTAAGCAATTAGATTACACTAAGACAGCTGGCTTTAGTATTGGGATCCATGAGCTGCACATGAGGTGGCCAAGGCCATGGGAGACAGGGAGCACTGTCATCAGATGTGTCAGCTCCATCCTACTGCCTGTGTTATGCACAGAAATGACCACAGAACGGCAAAGACGAACTTTGAAGACTTTAACTCTGAGAATCGGAGTTTAACTCGCAGAATATATCCCTGGAGCCCAGGATGAAAAGCAGATCCAGTTACTGCCCTGTGACTCATGAACAGGTGAC
The DNA here is from genome assembly GCF_051225735.1 of Oryctolagus cuniculus. NCBI lineage: Eukaryota > Metazoa > Chordata > Mammalia > Lagomorpha > Leporidae > Oryctolagus > Oryctolagus cuniculus. Next base: position 168,583,315 of record NC_142869.1, read on the forward strand.
TTCCTGAAAGAGGCTGGTGACCAAGGGCAGGGACAGGAAAAACGCTGCTCCAGGTGACAGGTAGGTGGGTGGTGTCACAGGGAATCCCTTGAGGAAGAAGGGGAGGTCACAGAGGCGGGTGAAGAGGCCAAGACAAAGCTTGCCTTCCACCTGCTTCTGCCAGGTGCCTGACTTCTGAAAACATGACTGCCTCAGACGGCTCCAGCGAGACCAGGCAGCGCCCTCCCAGGAACGTGACACCAATAACTCGTTCTAATCCAGAAAATCCGCTTAAGCAAAACTTAAAAGCAAGCAAACCTTTGAACTCTTCCACAGACAGGACACAGTTGCTCGCTTTGCTCGGCGGCACTGGCTGAAGAGCGGCCCCAAACTGATTCAAACCCATCGGCTCAGAGGTAATGCCTTTCCAGGGACCGCAGGAAATAAGCAGCTACGTCTCAGACAGGCTGAGTGCCACAAACAAGCTCAGAACCCCGGAGTGCGCACATCTCTCAGGCGAGGAAGAGGAGGAAAACTTCCAGCTGAACCATGCTGAGTTATGAGCCACAAGGCTTGATGAGGAGGTGTTCTGAAGATGCAGACATGGCAAAGCAGTCTTGAGTCACCCTGTGGGCGACACAAGTAACAGTACACACACGTGCCTGCACTCATTAAGAGCTATGCTGCTCACCTTCTAATGCATCCATTTAACACCAAGTCTTGCGACTGGGACGGGCGAGAGATGCGGCAGCCCGACACGACAGTCCCTCGTTTGACACGGCCTTTGTGCACATCAAAAGTCTAAATGGGAGCAAAACTGTGTACTGCCCAGCCAAAGGCCAAGGCTTCAATCAAAATGTATTTGTTTTCTAAGCAAGCATTTTCCCTAACAGAAAGTGCTGTGTTTTAGAATCTCCTGATGAGGGGGTTGGTGGGGATGGAGTGGATAAGGCCTAGACCACAGACATACATTTGTGTATTTATTAATCTATTTATTTATTAATTTTAGAGGAAAGGTTTCTTGTCGGGTGGGGGGAGCCCGACGGGCAGGGTGGCAGGGGAGGGGAGGGGGCAGAGGGCAAGAGGGTGGGAGAGAGGAGAGCATAAGAGAGAGAGAGAACACGTGTTCTGGAACAGGTCCTGTTAAACCGTTGCAGAGGGTGGGCAGGGAAGTAGGAGCAGCGAACCCCATGGGGGTGGGGGTGGAGCTGACACTGGTGGTTGGGCCACGGGGCCTAGGACTGAAGCCTACTATGCACTGTGGCGAGAGCCCAGGGGACCGCAGACATCTAACACACAACACTTCCTCCACAGTAGCACTGGAAACGATGATCGGTGCGGTCGTTTAATTTTACCCATCAGATTGCCTTTCTTAAGAAAACCACACAGACATGCATTAAGGGTCCGTGAGCACGAGGGGTAAAGGGCTCCTTTGCTGACTGCCCAATGAGACTACAAATCGGCGCAACGTATGGCAACACGTTTCAAACGCCTCCCAATAATGGACTTTCACTCAAGTGTCTCATTTCTAGAAAGATCTGAATAATCATGGATGTGTCTACAAATTAGCTTATCAAGAAGTTCATAAAAGTAAAGCAAAAGGAATGTTCAGGGATCATCTATACAACAGAAAGACAGGGACTGCTTTTTATTTATTTACTTAGGCTGTTGTTCCTTCCTCTCCTGAAGAGAGAAGAAATGTTTCAATTCATTTACGTTTTAATCCTTGGTGCATACACTTAAAAATAAGCTGAACAGGTACTTAGCAGTTTCTCCTTATGTTCTAAACTATACCAGCTCTCCTCCAAAACAAAAGAATGAAACCAAAAAACCCTAGCATTTCCACATGCTACAAAATGCATCTGTCCATGAGGTTATCAGAGCTGAAAGAGTAGAAATCAGTTTTTTAAGTGATGGATGGGAGACAAACCTTTTTTAAATTATGAAGGTTTAAAAGCCTCAAATTCTTCTGTCTTATTTTAAGCAGGTGAAGGTCCCCATTCTTCATTCACTCAAATATTTGCTGACATCCAGCTCCTATGGAGCAAGGTTCTAGTAGCTGAGAGGCTACTGAGAAAAGAAAGTAGCTGTAAGAGTGCAGTGCTTACAGTCTTCCAGGGATGGACTACTCCTACGAAATGGTCTTTGGAAAGAGCAAGGGCGCTGGAGATTGCCCCTTACAAGCAAATACAATTCCTACGAAATGGTCTTTGGAAAGAGCATGGGCGCTGGAGATTGCCCCTTACAAGCAAACAGAATTCCATCAGAGTCAAGAGTTGAAAGTTCGGGAGGCTGGCAGAGACCAGAGTGCTGCAATTGCAAACGTTGTTGGAAATCAATCAATTCTTACTTTTATCTCATGTGATTTTATGATAACCAGCACACAAGGAAAAGGTGAGGTGAGGGGCTGTTGTCATCATTTTACCTAAAAGGACTTGTCCATTTAAACAAGGGTGCATACTGGCTTGGGGCCCCCATAGGTGTTCAATGGTAGAAGGTGCTAGATCTTAGATTTAAAAATCCTGTCGTTTCTTCAGTATGAAGTGACAGATGGTTCTCTATTCAGTACTTGGCAAATCCATGCTTCCTCCGACCATGGAGGCCTTAGACTTCTTTTGTACCACTCACATAAGGAAGAACCGCAACATCTAAGCGAAAGATCCAGTGCAGGTGACACGCCTATCTCAAGTTTTAATTTCCTTTCACGGATGTGAGTGCAAACTCCAATGCTGCTAATGACTGTGATGCGGGTTCCCTTAGTGCTAGCAATGCACACAGCACTACAGGGGTGCACCAAAAGTGAGTCTCAATTTCAGGGTTAGAAATCTCAGATAAGACGTGGAGAAAGATTTCCAGAAAGTGGCAAGAGATCACCTATCCATTTCAAAGACCTGTTTATCTTTCTGTATTTCAAAGCAAAAGGCCTTTTGAAAGATCTGGGGATGGAAATATGCATGTGAATAGAGACCAGCAGAAAAGTCTTCCCTTTCAGAAGGAATGGTTCTGGCTCAGAGAGAGAGATCTGTGAGGATTCCTGGTCTCTAAGGTGCATTCCTCATGCTGCCAAGTGTAGGGAGGACCCAGCAGAATCACTCCCAGCCCGGCTCATTAGCATGTCCCTGCATTGTGGCTGCAGACTCCAGGGCTACCCAAGCTTCTCCCTTCAACTGCAGAAGCATACTCATTCCTGGGGTACTGGAAAGAACACAGTGGAGGGGGTGGCGCAGGGAGGGGGTAAAGATAATTATGGAGCGAGCACAATAGGCACGTTTGACAGTCTCGGGGAAATATTCATGAAAATCTGTCCCTGAAAATGGCTGCTATTTGGTAGCCAATCTTGTCCACGTGGCTGTTCCGAGAAACATTCTTAGAAAGATCCCACAAAAGGACGAACACAGAAGTGTGTCTCATCGTCATGGGCTCTTCCAGCCTGGCATGGCGGTGCTCCCGAACCCTGGCTCCACGGTGAGGGGCAGCTCTCCCCCTCTTCCTCCTCCCCCGGGGCCTGGAGCGCTCTGCCTCCATCGAAATTAATTACACTGTGCAAGCCCGCAGCCTCCCAGACAGGACCCGTGGGCAAGAAAGCCTGCGGCCATGAGGGACAAGGCGTACTGTATATTATTCTGCTCGTTCTCACAAAGGCACACGCTGGGGACTGAGGGAGCAGAGGCCTCCACAAGTGCTTTAAAGAATGGCGAACTTGGCCCACAGCAAAGGTGTGCTTGTGCCCCTCTGCGATCGCAACCCACCTTGGGAGAAAGAGTTTGGACTCCTACTTTCGAAAACGGCCTTTATTGAAAAAGAAGAATGCAAAATGTAAATGGGAACTGGGGTAAGTAATGTGAATTAGACCCTGAAATGACTCCTTTCCCTTGCGCACACTCACAGAAATTACAGAGGAAAAATAAACACACAAATAAAAGTCTGCCATAACCAGGCTGTGTTCGGATCTTGGCTTACTGCTCAGTGTGGCCCAAATGTGACCAGACCAGCTCCATCAGCAGCTGGACATGAATGGCCTCGTGCTACGCTTGGTTTCAACAGGCACTCTCCTTGCCTGGTGAAAAGTCCTCTCTCCAAAAGGAGGCCAAGTTATTAAGAAATTGTTTGTCATCTTAGATTGGATTGATCATTCGTTTCCCCGAATTCTTTTTCTCATCATGTACTCATTACACGCCTCCTCCTGATGGAAGTAGACATTTATTAGCTTCTGCATTTATTGCATTGGCAAACAGAAACATTCTGCTGCATTTCCTGGGGGTTCACTCATTTATCTATTGGATAAGAGACTGAAGTTTTCTACAGGGCAGAAAAATTAAAATATCAGTCAGGCTGACAGCCAGGAAAATGAGGGTCTTTGCAGCAAGAGGCCTGTCGGAGCCTTTGGTTTGGTGAGTAGCTGCAATGCTATTTCACCAAACTATCACTTCATATATAACTAAAATTGTGGGCTATTAGCTGGTGCACTAATATGCCAAATGAATAATACACACGGTATACTGTAAAGTATCTGAAATGCAAGGCTAATTGCTACTTGAAATAGAAAATATGCCAAAATGCTTTCAGGATCCATTTCTATAAGGAGCTAAGGAGAGAGCAGTGTCTTATTAAATCCATAAAACTGGAGCTGGAATCAGAGAATTTTAATATATATTTATTTATTTGAAAGGCTGAGTTACAGAGAGAAAGGGAGAGGCAGAGAGAAAAACCTTGCAGCCTATGGTTCAGCTGCCAAATGGCCACAATGGCTAGAGCCAGGCCAAGGCCAAACCCAGGAGCCTGGAACCCATCCGGGACTCCCATGTGGGTGACAGGGGCCCAAGCACTTGGGTTCTCTTCGGCTGCTTTCCCAGACAGATGAGCACCCACCTGGGACACCTGGAAGATGCTCCTGGCTTCAGCCTGGCCCAGCTCTGGCCATCGCGGCCATGAACCAGCGGATAGAAGAGCTCTCTTTGTCTCTCCCTCTCTGTCACTATGCCTTTCAAATAAATAAATTAAATCTTTGTATATACATAAAGAAGAAACTGCAAGAACCAGAGCGGAAGAGAGAAGAGCCGCAGAAGAGGCCCCACGACCTCATCACATCCGTGCAACCACTGTGAGGAGAGAAGAACGTGGAGAGGCCCCGCGACCTCGCCCCAGCCGTGGGACTGCTGTGCCCGGGGGCCCTCATGGGACTGCTGTGCCCGGCAGCCCTCATGGGACAGGGTTTCTCCAGAAGCAGAGCTGGCACGCCCATCTGTGACTCTCCCTGCTGAGACCCGAGGCCTCCCGCTCACGGTGTGTGAGCTCACTGAGAGCACAGCTTGCTTTCTTTTTTAAAAAAAAAAAAAAAAGTTTTTTTTATTTATTTACTTGACAGGTAGAGTTACAGTGAGAGGGAGAGACAGAGAGAAAGGTCCTCCTTCCGTTGGTTCACCCCGCCAAATGGCCGCTGCAGCTGGCGCTGCACTGATCTGAAGGCATGAGCCAGGTGCCTCCTCCCGGTCTCCCACATGGGTGCAGGGCCTAAGCACTTGGGCCATCCTCCACTGCCCTCCCGGGCCATAGCAGAGAGCTGGCCTGGAAGAGAAGCAACTGGGACTAGAACCTGGGGCCCATATGGGATGCTGGCGCTGCAGGTGGAGGATTAGCCAAGTGAGCCACGGCGCTGGCCCCAAGCTTTATTTCTTTTCCCCGGGCTTCACTTCCCTTAAGCCAACTTTGCTACGAACCTTTCATTCCCGACAGAAACTCAAGGCAGGGATGCGATGGAGACTCCTGTGGCACTGTCGCCCCCCAGCACAAGTCCATCCGCCCTGGATGCTCCCACTACTCTCATCCCAACTGTCTGGGTTGGAGCTCTCAGTTCAACAAAGTGTCAACAGCCTGGTACTGTGCCGGGTACAGGTTATACATAGAACAGTCAATTATTAGTCTGTTATTCCCTGAGATTTTCTACACTGGAAAACTCCAGCCTTCCTGATACAAAATTGCTTGAAAGCCAGCTCACACCATTTTGGAGCTAAGAACAAATTAAAAGGCTAAGGATAACATCTTTACAAATCAATGACTTCTTTTAGTTAACTGTTCATACATGCTTTTTTCTCCCCTAAATAGCCTTCAACCTGATCCCAGGGCAGCTGAGCCAAAGTGTTCTGTGTACCGATATTCAGACTAAGACACAGGTCAGCTCAAGCCACAGTCTGCAGCCCCAGTTGACCAGCTGTGAGAGATTCTCATTCATGACTGTGAGAGTCTGGGTTACCATCAGTGAGTTCACTGGAAGGAAATGTGGCAGCAATGAACTTGACAATCTCACTGAAACCCCCTTAAATGTTCCACCAAAAGCTTAGCAGTCTTTGAAACACACTAATAAAACTTTTCAAAGATTAGCTCATGTTCTCCCTTCCAATACAGCGGATGTCAACATAAAGCTGCAGGGTATTTCATTAAAAAAAAAAAAAAAAATTCTACCTGAGCCAACATGACCAAGATGCTAGAGTTTCACTTGCTTGAGTTATCTTTTCTATAGCGGGCTTGGATAAAGGGTCATGTCAGTTCTTCAGGGGTGGGTCACAGGTTAAAAATCCCTACAGTATATGCCATTCTATAACACAGGGTAATAAGAGTTTTCAGTTTACTGCATCACTTATTTTATCCAGGCAAAAGTCTGCAAATGCCCTTAATTCATAGAGATAAAATGCCTTCAAATGCTTAACTACACGAAAGGCACTACAGGGGAAACACAAAGGTCCTGGCCACATGCCTTCTGTCCTCAATTCATGCAGAATCTGTCAGAGTTCACACGTGCCAACAGCCACATTTAACACCCGTGCACGTGAAAGCAAACGCCAGGCACGAGGCTATGTGCTTTACGTCGACTGTCTCATTTAAGCCTTAGAGGAACACCAGTGGGCTGGGACTACTATACCCACTTGCCAGATGAAGAGCTTAAGGTCCAAAGAGGTAGAGTAATTTATTAAATTGGTTGGGCTTATGAATGGCATTGCCAGTACTGAATCCAAGCAGCCTAGTTTCAGAGATAATATTCTTACCTGTTTGTTTTAAAGATTTACTAATTTATTTGAAAGGCAGAGTTACAGGGAGGTTAGGGAGGGGGAGAGAAAGAGAGAGATCTTCCATCTGCTGGTTCACTCCCCAAATGGCTGCAACAGCCAGAGCTGGGCCAGGCCAAAGTCAGGCGTTTGGAACTCCATCCAGGTCTCCTGTGTGGGTGTGAGGGCCCACGTACTTGGGCCATTTTCTGCTGAGTTCTGAGATGCATTGTACAGAGCTTGATCAGAAGTGGAGCAGCCAGGACTCGAACCGGTGCCCATATAGGATGCTGTCCTCACAGGCAGCAGCCTAACCTGCTACCCCACAATGGCAGCCCAGAGATAATCTTCCTCACAGCTATAGTACACTGATTTCCACACAGCCAAAGAAACTCGAGGATCCCTTATGAAAAAAGATTACATCTAAAAAGATCTATCAAAGGGCTTCATGTAGGCAGTGGTGCTTAGTCTTTAATTAAATCCTATTAACTTGCCTCCACCTACTATGAGATGTTTAAGTTACTACATTTTAAAAATTCATAATCATTACATTACTTAGTTTACAGGGGTAGGGATTTGAGTCAATTAATTGTAATGCCAAACAAAAGGAGATACGGATGCTTAGAGCATGTGTAGCCATCCGGATTTTTTTTTTTTGATTTGTTTATTTTATTTTAAAGTCAGAATTATAGAGAGGGAGACACACACACACACACACACGCGGAAAGAGAGAGAGAGAGAGAGAGAGAGAGAGAGAGGTCTTCCATCCACTTGTTTACTCCTGAAATGGTTACAAAGGCCAGGGCTGGGCAGGCTGAAGCTTCGTCAGGGTGTCCCACGCAGGTGCAGGAGCACCAGCTCCCACCGCTTTCCCAGGTGCATTAGCAGGGAGCTGGATCAGAAGTGGAACAGCTGGGACTCCAACTGGTACTGGCCCTGGGACATTTGCTTTTGAATCTTGGTGACACAAGTGGAAGTCCCCCCAACTATCTCTCACAAAGAAGAAAATTCATGGGGAAAAATGATTAGCAAGCCAATGAACATGTGACTTCTCTGACAAAGCAATGATCCATGCAAAAAAACACAACCCCTTATTTCTATCCTATTCAAACTAAATTCAATTAAACTGCTAAGATGTATATTAGAAGACCCACAGTTAAATTTAAATAAACCAAAGACTTTGCGTATGGACAATGCTTTTAATAATCTGTTGCTTTTCCTCAGTCCAGATCCCCATTTTCTGCAGGATAATGAGGAACCACTTGCCTGGATAAATCAGCACAAGCCCTGCCATCCAGGACCTGCCACCAAGACCTGCTCCGCCACACTCGTGTCCTCCGCATCAGCTCAGACCCAGTCTCTCTGTGCGGACCCCAGGGAAACTCTGCCAGTCTCATGGCTTCAAATTTCCTTCAAAAGGGTGACAACTCCCAAATGTATACACCTGGCCCGGACCTCTGATTCCATTAAAGGGTACAAATGTTTTCTTGACATCATCCATTGGCTATCACCGGGGAGCTCCTAATTGAAAATGGTAAGAACCCAATTTGTGATGTTTGTACCCACAGTCACTCCCCTTCTTCACTGAGTGGATTCAATGCTCAGTCACTGGTTCTATCTCCCACCCATTTACTGAAGCCTTCCTTCTGTCCCCTCTGTTTACCTGATATCCGACTCCATCGCATCAAATGCTCCTTACAACCTACTTTCAGGTCATACTTGCCTCCTTTCTTCCTCTTTTTTGAAAGGAAGAGCGACAGTGACAGTGAGAGAGAGAATATCTTCCACACGCTGATTCACTCCCCACATGTCTGAAACAGCTGGGGCCAGGCCAGGCTGAAGACAGGAGCCAAGAACTCCAAAGTAGTTGAAGCATTACCTGCTACCTTCCAGGTGCAGTAGCATGAAGCGGAATCAGAGGCAGAGGCGGGATCCCCTCCCAGGCACTGACAGAGGGTGCAGACACTCCAAGCAGCGCCTAATCTGCTGTATCACAATGCCTGCCCTTGCTTCTTTAACAGGCAGGCAATGGGGTTGCCTTTCATTCTAAGAGTAGTGGGAAAGCAAAGGAAGGTTTGGAGCAAAGACATCATATGATCTCACTTGGGTTCTTAGAAGATCACTGTAGGTATTGCTTGCAGAACAGACAGCAGAGGTGGAACCGACAGTGGAGGGGTGGATGGTTCAGGAAGAGATTACAAGAGTTTACGAAAGCACAGAGGCTGGGCGGACGTCGGTAAAATGGAGCAGGCACTTGACTAGAGGTTAAGACACCTGTTAAGATGCCCGTGACCCACATACGAGAGTCTGGGTTTGGAACTTGGCTGCATCTCCTGACTCTGGCTCTGGGAATGCAAACCTGGGTAAGCAGTAGTGATGGGTTCTGACTTCCCACTTGGGAGACATGAATTGAGTTCCAGGTTCCTGGCTGAATCCCCTTGACCCAGCCCCAGCTGCTCTGGGCATCTGGGGAGTAAACAAAGAGATGGGAGCTCTTTCTCTGCAACTCAAAATTTCTTTCTTTCTTTCTTTCTTTCTTTCTTTCTTTCTTTCTTTCTTTCTATCTATCTATCTATCTATCTATCTATTCATCCATCTTGAAAGAAACAGAACAGAACGCCCTGATGAATTGAAAGAAGGGAGGCATTGTGAGGAATCATGGGAAACAAGAACACACCATAACCAGATTCTAAGCTTTGGCCTTGGAGTAGGGATAACGGTGTCACTTCCCGTGAAGAGAAAAAGTGGGAGGAAGAGTGGTGGTTAGCACACCCAGGACCTCCACCTCTGCTACTCTTGCAAGTGCCTGAGTGTGGCTGCAAGAGCCAGAGAGTGAGATCCTACCTGCCTGCCTCTGTCCCCCACACTCTGACTTCTCTGTACACGATTCCCTGACCTTAAATGTCTCCTCGTCAGACCATCTCTTTTCCCTCATCATGCTCATTTTTTTAAAATCAACATTTCATAATCTCATCATTTGGACTTATTTCATTTTCTTCACTGTCTCTACTCCCTCATGCTCAAGTCTTGCGAAGGAAAGAAGCGTGGTTTCCTGTGGGCTGAGACCAGGGCTTAGCACGTAGTTGGAACTCAGGAAATGTCTGCATAATTGGTTACTCTCAACAATTATTTTTTTGGTTTTGGTGGGAGGAGAAGATGTCTGAAACAGGATTTGACAAATTTGCCATAAAGTACCAGGCAGTAAACACGTTCAGCGTTATGGGCCATCCTATCCCTGAGGCAACTACTCAACTCTGTTGCACCTGAAGGTGGCTGTTGGTAATCTACAAACAATCAAGCACACCTGTGCTCCAATGAAACCATTTCTGGACACTGAAATGGAGTTTCGTGGAATTTTCATGCATAAAGAAACTATTACTTTGATTGTTCTCCCCAACCATGTAAAAAGTGTAACTCCAGTTTTAGCATGTGGGCCATAGATTGCTGACACCCAGTCTATCTAAAATCTGAGATTCAGGTAAAAAAGAAACAGGAAATGTTAAAGCAGACCATGAGTAAACTTTTATTACAGAGTTCACACAATAAATAATCCCTGTGTTTACATATCTGTTCCCCTGCACACTAGCTTGAGGACTTCCTGACAGCAGCACTTCAGTTAGTAATGTGATTTTATGACCCCCATATCACTAGACTAGGAAAACTGAATACTATGAGTTGTCTCTTTGGCAGTTCTCAAGCAATGAAACAGTATCTCAAATCTGATACAAAGGAGGCCAGCGCTGTGGCATAGCGGGTGAAGCTGCCGCCTGCAATACTGGCATTCCTTGAGTGCAGGTTCAAGACCCGGATACTCTACTCCCGATCCAGCTCTCACCTATGGCCTGGGAAGGCAGTGGAAGATGGCCCCAAGTCCTTGGACCCCTGCACCCACATGGGAGACCAGAGGAAACTCCTGGTTTTGGATTGGCGCAGCTCTGGCCATTGTGGCCATTTGGGAGTGAACCAGTGGATGGAAGACCTTTCTCTTTTTTTCCCTCTTTCTCTCTCTGCCTCTGCCTCTCTATATAGCTCTGCCTTTCAAATAAATAAACCTTTAAAAAAACAAAATCTGATACAAAGAAAAAACCTTGTTTTCTGATGCTATGACACCACATTGAAAAATATATCCTTAAAACAAATGAGTGACAATATGATAAACCTCAAATTCAAACTACAGCTATGACTCAAAAAATTGCAAAGACCCTAAAGAAAATGTAAAAAGTTCTGAAAACTTTCATATTATCTTGCGTATCAACCTTGTCTTGTCAGAACAAAATACTATTTTTTAATACACTGTCAATGATATCTCTACTAGTCACAGGAGGAGTTCCAACCCTATACATCCTTCATTAAAACTTCATTTTGTAGAGTCAAAAACGGCAAGGGAGACCTTGAAAATGAATTGTAATTTGTCAGAGAAGATGTCTTTATGAACCTAATAAAATTGTGTCACACATGTTGGTATCCTAATAATGGGTGCTCTAAGTGAGGGAGAAAGGGGAGCGATGGCTCAAGCTGAGGACGAGGAACACACGTGCATCCCAACGCTGCACAAGAGCCCAGGGCTGCAGCTTTCGCAGCCCACCTCAACAACCTGTCCGCAGCACACAGACCCCGGGGAGTCCCGTCTTTTTCTGTTCTAGTGGTGGGGCAGAGGCTAGCGGGGACTAGGGGACTAGGCACATGAAAGCATGGAAGAGAATTCACTCGAAGGTGAGAGAGGGAAAGCATGGAAACAAAACTAGACTCAGTGCAGTGACAGCTGCCCAGGCCTGGTCTGTCTTGGCAGGGGAACAGGTCAGTGAAAGCAGACAAGGACCCCTGCAAGGCGGGCAAACACATCTGCCAACCTTGCTCCCTTGTGGACAGGCTAACCACCGCCCATCCGTGCACACAGTCCGAGGAGGAGCTTTGGCCCAAGTAATAACACAGCACAACTGTGGCCAATCCCCCGGTATGTTCGGCTTTGGCAGGAATGTGGAGCAAAGAGGTCTGCTCATCTCCTTTGTGTCTCATGGAATTCCATCGCAGGTCTGACCCTCCGTGAGTCTATGCAGTGCAGAGGCGGAGTGTGGGTGCAGACCGCCCAGGTTCAAACCCTGGCTCCACCGCTTGGTAACCCCGTGACCCTGGACAAAGGACAGACCATTCCTGGGCCTCACTCTCTTCGTGCTGGGGAGCTGGAAAGGTTAAATGAAAGCACGTGGCCCTGAGGGCTGGCAGGAAAGGTAAGCTCAGGATAAATGTTATTCTCCATTTCAAACAGAGAGGCAGGATTTTGAATGTTGACAGGGGCTGGGAGGCTCCCGGGATGCAGCAGCGTCCCGGGGAGAATCGTGAGCGCATTTTCACGTGCTAAGAAACTTCTAAAAAAATGCTTCAATACTCGCTCACCAAAGACTCATGATGCCTGTTTACTATTCTTCTAGGGGGAAAAGAGATATGAGAGTCCCTCTTGAAATCACAGCACCATTTGAACTTCACACAGAACTGATCAGCTAACAAAGTACAGACCGAAACAAGCACCGTCTGCCAGGCTTGGCAAGATGCACGGTGCACTTGAAAAGCAAACCTGGCGCTTTCTGAAAAGAGAGTGAAGAATACACCAGAGCAAGAGATGGCATGGAGTCAAGGCACGAGGGCTGGGCAACCAGTGTCCGGCAGCACCCGCCAGCAGGCTGTTCCCCAGATCCAGGGCAAGCGTGGCTCCCTCCTGCAGGGCCCTGCTCAAGGCTCCCGTGTCCAAGGCAGCGTCTCCCACCCCACCCCACCCCCACGCTGCCCTGTTCTCTCCCCTCTCACGAGCCCGTGTTCTCCACAGAACTCATGACCACTTGACAAAATATGTATTTGTTACTGACGGCCTTACATTAATAGATGGTTAACTCTAGGGAAAGAGGCAACTGTACTCTGTTTTTTCCCCCGAGCCTAAGATGGAGCCTGCCACATGGAACTGTTTAATAAATATTTATGAGACAAAAACTGAGCCTGGTAAACAGCTAATGGTGATAAATAAAGCAAAGGAAATCGCGAGAACACTTAGTAAGTCTCCTAAATTGTTGGTAACAAGCGTAATAAATTGCATTAAGAATTAATAAAAATAGCGCTAAAAGAATAATTTTTTAAAAGTTTACAGCAATCCAAGCAAATTATCTAAGACTATTATAAATCACAGATGACAGCAAGAGACTGGAGAAGTTATTCTTGAAATCAACAAAGTTTAGAGAAACATATAAGATAGATTTATGAGCGTATCTAGAGTTTTTAAAATTTCTTTTGTTAACTAAAATCTGTAAACTCTCTGCTGCAAAATGTCAACAGATAATGTTACCATAGTGCTAGAACTATGTTAAGTAAAAGTCACACGGTTACTTAAAATACCATAAACATACAGTGTTTTATTGCCACTACTGATTTTAGGATAAATGAATGATGAGATATAAGACAGCAAGAACATCCACCATATCCTGTTGTGCTATGTGGATAAATTTAAGAGAAGCAATTTTCTCAAAAAGAAAAATGATTTTCTCTGAATAACAGTTGGATTCAGAAAGCACACCATATAAAATAGGCTCTGGGAAGATTTTTTAACTGCAGTGTGGGTGTTCAAGTTAGTGGGTATTTTACCATATTTGTACCACAGAGAAAATGGGAACGAGAAACAATTTAAAGCAGTAGCTTATGCCTTCATCACTGCGCTACAGCACACTCAACAAATAACAAAAAAATCCACTCACAATTGAGAAAGTTGGTTTAATCCTTGTAATACCCGTAATTTGTACGGTAACAACTGCCTACTATGGTCATTAAAATGCACTTTGACATTACGGGTTGAAAACACAATATACACATACAAACATATGTTTATGAGTATGCATAAACATGTATGTATGTCTACACAAACATGTCTCGTATATGTACAAATATGTAAAAAAAAAACAACTTAAGGAGTCTAACCAATATTAGCTGTCTTTCATTTTTCAGGCAGAAGCAGTAACGATAACAGGAAGTCATGGGAGAAATATAAATTTTTAAATTACATTAGCAAGATATTTGTAGTTCATTCAGATAGACAGGCATTTTAAAATGTTACTACTTGCTGCTTTTTAAGCCTGAGATATTTAGTCATTGAATTTCAGTAAAAATTCTCCAATCTCAGAATGCCTTTTGAAGACTTTAGTTAAAAAAAAAAAAAAAGTGCATTCTTCAGAAAAGTAACGCAGCCTGTGAATTTTTTTCTGAGCCGGCTGACAATATGCTGAGACCCTTAGTTTTATAATTAAAAGGACTTTGGTGCTTTGCTCTTTGGTGAGTGCTTTTAATAGGCTCTTGCATAAATGGCATAAAATGATGAGACCCGCCAGGCTACGTCTGACCCGGTGCATTTTCTGTGGAGATGAAATTTGCAATGAGGATATCAACGCCCTCCTGACATTTTCCCAGTGCGGGGACCCCAGGAATGTTCTCTGCCTCTCAGGGACGCAATCTAAAATGAAACCCTCCTTTCCCAAGAAGACACCTGCACACCAGGAGGCTCAGCCGTGAACACCCCGACTGGAAGAGCCGCGCCTGTTCCGGAGGAACCACCCTGGACTGCTCTTGTCCTGGGCACCACGACCCAGGGACCGGTCTTCTCCCAACTTCCACAGCGGCTCCTGTTTGCTGCCCTGCATGTTTCAAAGGATCATACAGAAGACACGAACTAAAGCTTATTCTGCACCTCTTACCTGGTGTTGAAAAACACCATGAAAGGCACAGTTTGTGCTGCGCTGATGTCGTGAATCAGGAATTGTGCTGGAAGATTAAAACAAAACCGAACGCCAGGAGACATGCTCACGGCGCATCCTCGCGGGGGCCGCCGCCTAGCATTTCCTCTGGATCCCGAGGTCCCCCTCCCCCCAGCCCCAGCAGCCTCCTTCACGCTGGTGCCCCCAGACTTCAGGCTTCACAACCTCTTCGGAGCCTGGCTCCTTCCTCCTGGGTGCCTGATGCTTGGGCTCCCAATATCATAGCATCTCAGGGTTTAATAAACAAACCACTTTTGATAGAGGTGGGAAAGTGGAGGCTCAACCGGCTCTGCGCTGTGTTTCATTTCCCACCCATGAGCTGACTCATGTCGACTCAAGCAAGCCTCTGCTCAAAAGGCGGAGGGGGCAGAAAGCCCTCAATGGGTGCTGGCTGAGATGCAAGACTGGCATCCCGGCCACATGCGGTCTTGCTGCACTGCAAGGGGAATCCACAGGACAGAAATTCCATTTGTCACTAAAACGTTCATAAGGAAGTCCAATCAATCTGAAAGATTACATAGGCTTCATAGCAGGTCTCTTAAATCATTATTTCTACATTACAAAGATCATTCTACAGTTGAACCAGTGATTCTTGTCCTTGTGGCAAAATTCAATGCAACATTTCAACAAATAGAAATCAGCAAGCCTACTAGTCTATTCCTTTTTCTCGATAAGCTACCTCAAACAGCTGTGTCATTATCAACTTGCTGGATACTGCTGTGAGCTGGCACCGTCCCTAATTTAATAAAGCCACAAATCCCCAGATTATTCTATCGCTTTCTTTTCTTTCTTTGTTATTCTTTTTAGTTGACAGAGTTAGAGAGACAGACAGACAGGCAGGAAGAAAGGTCTTCCCTCCGTTGGTTCACCTCCCAAATGGCTGCTATGGCCAGTGCTGTGCGAATCCGAAGCCAGGAGCCAGGTGCTTTTCCTGGTCTCCCATGCGGGTGCAAGGGCCCAAGCACCTGGGCCATCCTCCACTGCACTCCCGGGCCACAGCAGAGAGCTGGACTGAAAGAGGGGCAACCGAGACTAGAACCCAGCACCAATATGGGATGCCGGCGAGTGAGCCACAGCATTGGCCCCCGTTTTATTTTCTATCCACACACCATCTATGCTACAAGGGTCATTTTACAGATAAGGACTCTGAGAACCAAACAGGCTCCATAACGTTTCTGAGGACAAACAGCTGATAAGTAGGGGGTCAAACTTTTGAAGCCATATCTCCTTGGACATGATCACATCTACCTTGAGACTCTTTGGGGGACGGGACCTAAGCCTTTGATGTATTCCAGAATCAACTGAGCCCACCTCCCTAAGATTCGGAGGCCTGGGATTATTCTAGAAATCTCGGGTGATTATGAAGTGGTGGTACAAGCACTTGGGAATCACTAGTTTACAACACTCGAGCCGGCGCCGGGGCTCACTAGGCTAATCCTCCGCCTTGCGGTGCCGGCACACCGGGTTCTAGTCCCAGTCGGGGCGCCGGATTCTGTCTCGGTTGCCCCTCTTCCAGGCCAGCTCTCTGCTGTGGCCCGGGAGTGCAGTGGAGGATGGCCCAAGTGTTTGGGCCCTACACCCCATGGGAGACCAGGAGAAAGCGTCTGGCTCCTGGCTTCGGATCAGCACGGTGCACTGGCCGCAGCGCACCGGCCGTGGCGGCCATTGGAGGGTGAACCAACGGCAAAAGGAAGACCTTTCTCTGTCTCTCTCTCTCACTGTCCACTCTGCCTGTCAAAAATAAATAAATAAAATAAAATAAAATAAAACAAAACAAAACAACGCTCGAGAGTGTCTGAAAACTAGCACCAGGAATGAATCAGCAGGTTCAGTGTTCCGTTCTGCTACAAGTCAGGAGAGTTCAACTGAAAACTTCCTTCCCTCAGTAGAGCGATCAACGCTAATATTACTTTGCATGCCAGCCCACACGATGTCAACAGAGCTGGTGAAATCTTATTGTGTGTCTGATTTTCACAAAACCTAAGAAATGATATTCAAAGGATTCATCAATTTAAACCCCATCTGCAATAGTAAGAAGTTTCACCCCAACACATATCAGCTCTAGGTACCTAAATAGACAAATACTCAGTCACTTGCAAGAGCTGTTTGATGGAATAGTGGCAATGATGGGTAAGACAGTTGCCACATTCTTGCCAGCTACATAAAACTCATCTCCAAGGCATGAGTTTTCTGCTTTTTTGGCTGAAGAAAGTATACTTCTGGGGTGGGCACTGTGGTGCCAGCAGGTTAGGCCACCACCTGCTATGCTGGCATCCCATATGAGTGCTGGTTTGAGCTTTATCTGCTCCACCTTTTTTTTTTTTTTTTTAAGATTTATTTATTGATTTGAGAGGCAGAGTTTCAGTGAGAGGGAGAGATGGAGAGAGGTCTTCCATCTCCTGGTTCTCTCCCCAAATGGCCACAATGGCCAGAGCTGAGTAGATCCGAAGCCAGGAGCCAGGAGCTTCTTTGAGGGTGCAGAGGCCCAAGCACTTGGGCCATCTTTTATTCCTTACCCAGGCCACCAGCAGGGAGCTGGACTGGAAAAGGAGCAGCTGGGACTCAAAACAGCATCCCTCTGGGATGTTGGCACTGCAGGTGGAGGCTTAGCCTACTACAAAACACAGTGTCGGCCCCCATCTGTTCCACTCTCAATCTAGCTCCCTGCTAATGCACCTTGGGAAGCAGTGGAAGATGGCCTAAGTGCTTGTGCCCCTGCCACCCATATGGGAGAACTAGAAGAAGCTCCTGGTTTCAGTGTGGCCCAGCCCTGGCCATTGTGGCCATTTGGGAAGTAAACCAGTGGATGGAAGATGGATCTCCCTTCTCTTTCTCCTTCTCTGACTTTCAAACAATATATATATATATATATATATTTTTTTTTTTTCCTTAGAGTATACTTCTGGTTCTAGTTGAATGCTAAAATTCCAAGGAGCAATTATTCCATTTTATTAACATATTATCCTGGTTGTTCTATCAATATTGTTTTAAATCGTCATTCACGATAGGCTTAAATCATCAGTAAACTTGCTTTGTTGTCGGGGAAGGCTTGGAAACCCAGAATTTCATCACAATTGCTGCTGCTACTTGGCCACTTCTAAAGTAATATTCATTCAGAAAAGATCTTCTGCATAATTACTCTTAAACAGCCAGAACATAACTGGTATTTCTGTAAATTCAGTTACTTTATATAATTTGAACCTCCATTTAGACTAAAATACTTACCCTTTTGTCTTTCTCTGGCATTATTCTTTTGGGAAATGAGTCAGGGTCAAATCCAAATGATACATAATATAATTTTTTATGGACCCACTGGTGAAATGGCAGTCTCTGTCTTTAATTACATACTACTGAATTTTAACAAATAGTTTTAGGGATGTCTGCCAAATTTCTACAATTTAGAGCAACTGCACCATGAGAATAGACAGTTCACAATTTATTATGCATTATTTTGCTGGAACTACAGAAGCACTCATTGTATTTCTGGTTACATTTTCATCTTCAGGATAGGATAAAGATACAAATTTTCTCAGCACATGGACCGGCGTACTCCAGGTAATAAGCTAAGTGCCTTTTACCCTCCATCTTGCTTTACTCTACACTCACTTCCACTCTCACTCCCTACCCCACAGCACGCACGATCCAAACAGAACAAGGGTTATGATTAAGTTCTGGATAGACTGATGTTAAAGAGAGGTAACAGGCAAAGAGGAAGCAGGAGACACTGGAAGTAAACTGTTTAATCACTGCGTAAAACACAGTGTCTACCACGTGCAATACCTGTGCTCAACATCACTAAGGAGGGGGCACCCGACAGAGGGCAGAGGAATTGCACAGGGAGAGGGCAGGCGGGAGGTTCCCCCCCCCCCGGGGTGGGCAGAAGGGCACAAAAGCAGCGCATGGGAAGAATCTGCATCGAGGAAGGTGAAAGAGGGGACAGATTAAGAGTCGTTGACTAGTATTTCCCGAGATTTCTTTTTTTAGGATTAATTTTATTTATTTGAAAGAGAGTTACAGAGAGAGAGACATCTTCCATCTGCTGGTTCACTCCCCAAATGACCGCAACAGTCTGGGCTGGGCCAGACCGAAGCCAGGAGCCAGGACTTTCACCCAGGCCTCCCACGGTGGCAGGGGCCCCAAGCACTCGGGCCATCTTCCACTCTTTCCCAGGTACAACAGCAGGGAGCCGGGAGCCGAGCCAATGCCCACATGGGATGCCGGCATTGCAGGCAGCGGCTTTACCTGTACGCCACAGTGCCGGCCCCTTTACTGAGATTATTAATGACTAAAGTCCATTTGGTGGCACAGCATGGGACAGTTGAAGACCAAATGGTTCTAGGATAGAAGAAACATCTCTGCTCTAAAACTAAAGCACCAAAACAGGGTCAATTAAGTCTCAAAAGGAAAGCGACAGTAAGCCCATATTTACAACTACAGTCTAGTTTACAGGATGTTTATGCCCCAAGATTCCATATTACAGAGTCTAAGCAGAAGGGGAGGAAGGCAGGGCTGTGCAGACGCCGTGGTTAGAGGCTGTCACCACATTAAGTCTCATCACCACAAACCGGCCAGAGCTCGCTCAGCTTTCAATTTTCATTTCTGTTTATTCTCACCATAGTATTTCTTTCTTTCTTTTTTTACATTTATTTATTTATTTATTTGAAAGTTACAGGCAAAGAAGAAGAGACATTCCATCCACTGGCTCACCATCCAGACAACTACAACTGCCAGAGCTGGGCCAGGCCCAAAGCCAGGAGCCAGGAGCTTCCTCCTGGTGTCCCACATGGGTGGCGGGGGCCAAAGCACTCGGGCCATCCCCCACTGCTTTTCCCCGGCCATGTGCAGGAAGCTGCGTTGGAAGTGGAGCAGCCAGGACCTATATGGGATGCCCCAGTGCAGCTGGGAGCTTTACCTGCTACACCACAGCACCAGCCCCTCACCACAGTATTTCTAAACTCCACTTCCTTTTTCTTCGACTCCTCAGAGGAATAGGGTACAACCCACAGACCTAAAGTGCTCCCTGACTCTCAACAGTTCAATTCAGCCTGTGTTCTACAGCCATATCTATCACGCTGTTTCAATTCCTCTTTAAACCCAGTCCACTAATAAGTAAGCCTATGGTTGTTGAAGCTAATCAGAGAAGCCAAGTGCAAGTGCTGCCAAAGGAAATGTGGCTGAGAATCTGTTACCGGACTCGTGTGGTTCTAACCAAAAATATGCCAGGCTCACTTCCACGAAAAATCTTCTTACAGCGGCGCAGGAAGGGCCGGCGCTGTGGCGTAGCTGGTAAAGCCACCCACTGGCATCCCATATGGGTGCTGGTTCAATTCCCAGCTGCTCCACCTCCAATCCAGCTCCCTGCAAATGCACCTGGGAAAGCAATAGAAGGTGGCCCAAGTGCTTGGGGCCCCGCACCCACATGGGAGACCTGGATGAAGCTCCTGGCTCCTGGCTTCAGCCGGCCTGGGCCCAGTCCCAGACATTGTAGCCATTTGGGGAGTGAATCAGCAGATGGAGGAACCCTCTCTCTCTGTCTTTGCCTTTTCCTCTTGCTGTGCAACTCTGCTTTTCAAATAAGTAAACAAATTGCATAATGAACCTAAGATCAAAACCCCTCATGGCAGCCAGACCACTCACTGCCATCACATTGCAAGAGGGGCTGCTGCTACCCCGGGGGCAGCAGAGGCCTGGCTACGCCCCACAGTGACAACCAATGGGCTTCAACAACAAAGTCAGCTGGTGGAGTGTGCGGAAGATAGGTAACACCTTCCCCTAAAGGTCTACTCTGTATTGTGTTGTCACTTCCAGTGGATGGCAGCCGTCTTAACAAAGATACTGCTAACACTGATGGTGACACTACATTTCCTGGGCCTTGCGTCAACAAGGACGTCCATGGTGCACAGTACCGAGAATACCAGAAGACATCAAAAAGCTCAGGGGAAACGGAATCCTAAAGTTTATGTTGGTGGAAATAAGATTTGAAATGGTATAACTCTGTGCTTTCATCCAAAACCCAGGGCTGGCATAGTAAATGAAGCTGGCCTTCTATTTAGGACAAGGTTTGTGGATAAAACTGTTATCACCACCACCTCTCCCCCCTCAAAAGCCATGTAAAAATAAGGGGTAAGAACGTCACTTAGACAGTCTGATTTGATTTACTTCCAAAGTTTGCTGAGAATGTAATTGCACTGGGGTTTAATTTTGTGTGCGTAAGACACGCAGCTGGCACGCCTGGAGGAGCAGGATCCTCCTGCAGTCTGCGTGCACCTGCAGGATGCAGCCTTACTGGAGGTGAGAGCCAGCCAAGCCGTCTGCAACACGCATCTCTAGCGCACAAGCAGAATGCTTCCTCCTTCATTTCCTCAACAAGTATTTACCAAGCACTGGGCTGGGAACAGGTGAGGCTCCCACTGTCACAGAGCTTATGCAAACATTGCACGTCACTGCTTCTGCAGCCACGCTCGGCTCCCTGAACTCTGGGTCTCAACATCTCTGAAGGCAAACTAAACGACACAGCAGCGATGACGGGCCTTCATCAAGCAACCGTGCTGCCCTGCGGTGCCAAAGGAGCACTGTCTGACCTAGGCCAGCGAAGCTGACTGCTGCTCACACAGTAGGAGCAGGCCCTACAGACTCTGCAGGGGCACGGAAAAGCCGAGCTTCTGAAAGGACAATGTTGCCGCATCCTCTCCTTGGCGGACAGAGCTAAGGAAATATTCACCCGAACTGATTCCTCCCTATTATGCTTCATCAAAGAGCAGAAATTCCCTGAGACCCTGGGTGCTCAGGGGCTTTCTGCCGAGCCCTGAGGCTGGATTCTTCAGGAGAGGATGTCCTCCTCTCAGGTTCATGGGCAGAGCAAAGAATCCTGGAAGAGGACGTTGGAGGTGAGACACCACCATCCACCATTCCTAATCCTGGGGAGACTGGGCACACCAAGCTTAGATCAGGAATACCTAAACATAAAGACATAAATGAGATACCTACTATGGGCTATAGTTTTCCCAAACACGCACAGACTAAGGGTTATGAAGAGAACTCAGGGTACCGAGAACCCAGCCCACCTGCAGTGGCTTTGGAATCCTCAGGCCTCAGCTCTGTAAAGCGAGGCAATCCAAGGATGCTCGCGGCTCCTCAGAAACTCCCCAGTTATTCCACCAATAAAACTCTATGGCTTCTCCATCCAGAATGCAAGCCAAGGATCCAAAGGGTGTAAGGTAGCAATGGTTAGGCCGTAGCTTGGGACGCCCATATTCCATACTGGGATGGCTACTCCATGTTTCTGACCAGCCTTCTGTTCATGTACCTGGGAAGCAGCAGATGATGGCCCAAGCACTTGAGTTACTACTATCCTCCTGGGACACGCAGATGGAGTTGTGGCTCCTGGCTCCAGCCGGGCCCAGTCCCAGCAGTGGCATACGTTTGGGGAGCGAACCAGCAGACAAGCAACTATCTCCCCCTCTCCCCATCTCTCTCTCTCTGCCTTTCAAATCAATAAATAAATAGTTTGAGTAACAGAACTGTGCAGGGCACACAGATCTCGATGATGTACTGTGATAAATTAATGCATGTTTCTTGAAAGAAAGATGCTATTTCAGACCAATACTGAACCAAGGCATGTAATATCCTCACCTTGAAACTCTCAATGTATGAGAGCTCTAAGAAGACTCACAGCACAGAAACCTGGTAGGTTAGTTACATGTAGCATTTCTTTTAATTAGTTTGTCATGGAACTCTCTCCACTCCCCGACAAACATCTGAATTTTAAAAACTTACCTAGTGTCTATTGTGCACCAAGCACTATTATAGTGATCAAAGGGGAGGCAGGGTTTTTCTGGAACTTACACATTTAATATTTATTTTCAGAGAGAGCTATCTGCTGTGACCAGTGCACTGGGCATGGGGTTTGTGTCTGAGAATTTAACCTGATGGGACTCTTCAACCCAACCGATTTCTCTCTAAACCTCATGATCTTCAGATGTGTGCGGAACAAAGGCAGCAGATCTATTCCTGAAAGGAACAGTCTGGCAAGGCCTCTATGGATCCACTGTGTTAGGGAGAAGTACAGCAGCTGCCTGCCAGTGAGTGTCTGTGCTGTGGGTAGCCACCACAGTATCTGTGGACAGTGCCTGCCTCGCTGTAGGGGACTAACTCATGTGTTTCTGAATCAACGGTGACTACCAAGAATTCCTCCCGCCCACCCCCGGAGAATTCTGATGAGCAGGATCAAGGTAAAAATCCTATCTTAGTCTTGGTGACCGCACTGGATTTGGGTTTCTCTTCATTACAAGCTTCCCTTAACCGCACAAACCTGTTTCATATGCCAAGTTCAGATGTGGGTACTTCTTACTTGATAGTACTATGAGCTAATATTATTTGCAAAAGCTTTAATGACCAAATATATCTTTCTAACGTGTTGAAACATAATCCCTTATAGAGGCACAGCTGTCTCCTGGTCTGAACATAAAACTAGGATTGAAGAGCATTTTCCTAACACGAGCCCTGCCATTTCCTTTAAGAAATTTAATATTCATGTATTTTAACTTTTTAGTCAGTAGAATAGGGAAATAAGCATCGGCTGCTGTGTCTAAATGGAGTGTACTTGGAATTCATAAATAAACAAGACATCAGGAAGAAACACAGTCACTAACTTTGAAGCTCGATGGGAAGAAAATGTAAAAGATTGAGCCCATTTTAAATCTCATACACAGGAAACACAGGGTGGCTTCCTGGCTGCAATATCCTTCCAATGGCAAGAAAAGATGTCAAAGAAAAGAAAGGAGGGCATTAAGTCTTCTTCAAATCAAACAGCCTGCTGAGCTGCCCCCAAAATATACAGAATCATTAAAAGTGGAACCAGTTTCTCATGGATTTCATAATGCTTCTTACCTTGTCTTTACTCATTCAAGTGGCATATCGTGTTTAGAAACCATCATGGAAAACAGAAACTAATTATTTCATTGTATAGACTTGCAAAAGGGTAAAAGAAACATGGAGAGTCGAGCAAGTACGCAACCCATATTGTTGGCATCGTAGCGTTTATGATCATTACAGGCTCTCACAGAAAGGCAGTACGGGGCTTTAAAGATGAACTATACATTATCTCCTTCCCAGAGCCCTGGGGCTGGCTCTGCAAAGCACAGTGGTCCATTCTAAGCTCTGAATGGAGAAAAGGGAGAGATCATTAAATTATCATTTCCATGCACAATTGGTACAAGTATTTCCTACCAACAGGATTAATATGAAAGCAAGATCGCAGAAGAAAGCTGCTCAGCAGAGAGGATGGCAGTTTAGTGTCTTGTAAATTTGATTTCACTGAAAGCCCTGACACATCATAATAGTGAAATCCTATTTACTGCAGCAAGCAGGATGGATAATGCTATTTAATACCTGGTGTACTGTGTGGCATCGGCTCACAGCTTTGTACTCCATGTTCTCATCTTACCTTAAGGTTAATACTTCTTGACAGCCTACATGGTAAATAGAGCCCCAAATTAAGTGCTGACCCCATGATTTGCAAATCGTTCCTCTAAAGTTAGACATCGAAAAACTGGCTCCAGTTAAGGGGATCATTTTAATGGGATGCACTTTTAACAGCTCACCACCAAAAAGAAAAAAAAGAAAGTCAGTTTTATATCCCTAAAGCCAGATTAAAAAGCAATTCAAGGTTACCTAAACCACATTTCCCATTTGAAATTTCAGAGAGGTTAACAGAAAAGCCAATGCATTGGAGGATTTATTGAATAATGAATTAAGGATAAGACCCCCATATCCATTGATTTTTTTTTCCCTTGGAGAATGAAATTGGTGGTGGTGGTGAGGAGGGTAGTCCATCTTGCTTTCTACTTTTGGAATCTCTGCAATAATAAACCTCCTTTAGGAGAGCAGCTAAGAGCGGAAAGTGATTCAGTCTCTCCACCTCAATAATAAATTGCTGTGTCAATTATATTAACAAAAGATACGGTGACAGTGGGCCTTATAAATTTTTCCACCTAACAATTAACATCCAAGTGCATTTATTTGAAGTATCATTATCTGCTAATGATAAAAAATTGAGAGTAACTCAGTGTGCATGCTCCAAGCCACTTTGACAAAAACCTATGTCTCTCGCAATGACATTACAATTAAAAGTGACAATGGCTTCTGTTGCCTTCAACATCCAAACCCCTGGTCCAGAGGACCTCAGGCCTGTTCCTGCAGCTCCCGGTAACTACGGAAACCACAGAGACGCTGCCCTGATTCCAACACAAGTGAACAAAACCTCCACGCGTCAAAGGACTAACACCGCTCTCTAGGTTGACAAGTGCAAAGGAGCATAACCTGTTACTTTTCACGATTGTGTTAAACTTGCTGTCTCATGTTGCATGGCTAGGGTGAGTCGCCCTGACCTGAAATCAGGGACAACTGTTTGGAAGGCACTTTAGGAAGAGAATATCAAAGAGGTATTTCAGTTTATAAACTAAGTTTATTGAGTTACCCCCCCTCCCCTTTCCTCCAAAAAAGAACTGCTTGTATTTTGGTATCTCAGATTCATCTCTTGAAAAGCTTTCCCTCACTGAAATATTTTAACATGACTACCAGGCTTCATCTGGTAGTAAAAACACAGAATAATTTCTCCCAAGAAGGAGCACACTGCGCTGACAATAACCTGTTCTGTCGTCATCTCTCTTTATTATCATCGC
Source organism: Oryctolagus cuniculus (assembly GCF_051225735.1). Taxonomy (NCBI): domain Eukaryota; kingdom Metazoa; phylum Chordata; class Mammalia; order Lagomorpha; family Leporidae; genus Oryctolagus; species Oryctolagus cuniculus. The sequence continues at coordinate 168,608,803 of NC_142869.1, forward strand.
TGGCATTATTTCTCCCCAAGCCTTGCACGGAGGAGCACCGAAACAAAGGTACTAATTGACAAAGAAGTCAAGCAATGAAAAAGTCAATTTGATTATACAGAGGAGCCCAACGCTTGATGATGTAATAGAAGATATGTCACTCACCGTGAGACTTAAAATTTGTCCATTTGATGTAACCATGACCTTTGAATTTAATTAGCAACTCTCTCCACAGGCGACTGACTAGTAATGTTCTTCTCTTCCTAGTAGCAATTTGTTTTTCACCATTCTCCTCACATTACTCTCTTTTGCCTAGCTTGTATGACTCCCTCTTCTTGATTCTGTGGGCTTTTACTACACTACAGTGTGTATGCAAATAGCTGCTGACAGCCAGAGGAGCCTGCACACTGGAAGCAATACAGGGCACGCGGCTGGGTTGATCTGCACATTGATTGCTCCCAAATAAGCTTTTGGATCCCCCTCAGCACAGCTCCTGAGGTCATCGGGGCTGTCACATCTCCCTTCACGCTGCGTCTTGCGAAAGCCAAGAGCAAAGGGGAGTCAGCTGAGCGAATCAATGCTGGCTCAGAATTAAGAAGTTCTGCATGCAAGACACACCATCCAACTATCACAGAGACCAAGTCTCTGGTATATCCTGGGGACACAGTGGCCTCCATTCTGGAAGACCTCTGGGAGAACAGGGATTCCACCCTCTTTTACCCCCAGGTCCTCCATCTCACTTCCCTCCCACAGGCCTCACACTACCGGAAATGAAACAGTTCCCTGTAGCACACACAGCCAGCTCGGACTCTGATGAAACAACCATACAAACCGCTGACTGAAAGTCAAGAGAGTTTGTTCTTTTTCTAGGAGATGGAATAAGATGAAACCCCTTTGGCCAGACTGTGAAAGTGTGACTCCACAAACAACTCAAATATAAAATCTACAATTGCTGAAATGACGAAGAGCTGCTTACTTCAAATCCAAAGAAATAACTCTCAGGGGTATCATCCTGCAGTTGCTAAATAAGACACTATTTAGTTCCTCTTGGTCAAATGGTGTCAGGAAATACAGATCCTGGGTGTGTGTTGTGGGGAGGGGGTGGTTATGCATTTTTGAATGTTTAGTATTTTCAGGTCAGGAGGTCTCAGTAATCAAGTTATGACATCAGGACCTAGAAACCTGCACCACCCAAAGAGCTAGTACTACATCAGTAGGACGTAACCTTCTCACATACAGAACCAACACATCCTAATGACAACACAGTGGCGAAAAGCTTGGGGTCGAGCCTGGCTCAAATCCGGATCTGTCATGCTGTGGCTGTTCTTGGGCAAGTGACTTCTTGCCTCAGCACCTGCACCTCAACGAGAGTGGGAAGACTCATGGGTTGCTTGTGAAAATTCATGCAAAGGGCCTAATACAACATAAATGCTCACTACATGCTATCATTAGCTATCACAAAAATGATGCCATAAATAACATCAGATTATTCACAGCTGTACTTGACTTTCCCATTGGGTAGGTTTAACTTGTTTACTGAAATGATTAATAAACAGATTATTACATCTTGTGTATATTTAAAAACTACAGTAACTGCATAGACATAATTGATGATATAGGCTCTACCCTCCTACTATGTGTGAGTTTTAGAAAACAAAGGGAAAAAATGAGCTCTGCCCTCAAAACACACATAGCAAATCATAATGATTATAAATAAAATGTGGCATCGTATCTTAATAAAACTGGAAAAACAAAAAAGAATTCCCCAAAGGACTTACGAAAAGCTCCTTAAAAACATTTAAGAGCCTTTTCCTTAAAAAGCCGCTCTGGGCTTCCTCTCATCGAATCACTAAGCAGGAATTAGTATCCTTCAGGTCTCAGATTCACAGTGAGAAGTTGCTGCTCTCCAAGTCTCTTACACCAAGAACCAGGAATTCACTGCCGTCAAGCCTCACGGCTGCACGAGACACCTCTAATGATGCTGAGAGACCGAACTTCACTTTCCCGTCTACGCTGATGCGGTTTCACAAGCCAGCATCACTTGACCAACTGTGGAACAAGGACTTGGACTTGAAACACTTTTCAGACGGCTTTGATTCCCAGTAACGAGTTGTTTTTGAATACTGGTTCTAGGAAGGACAAAACTGGTGTCCAGCTAAATTAAGCTCATCGTTCCTCACAAGTTAGTGGGAAGAGAAGATTCTCGCAGTCTCGGACTCGCTGCTGACTGGCCAATCTCGGTATCGGGGACGACAAGGCTGCATTCATACAGGGGTGTTATGTAACTGACCAAGGGTTTATAGAGACCGACCTGAGAAACAACCCAGGCTGGGATTATAGGAACAACTACGGCACATGCTCAGTACACTTTCCTCCTACCCACTGCCCCTTTGCTTCCCAAGAATGACCACCTGGTATTCACTCTCCACAGTTTCCTCATTGCCGTTGGTTAAAAGAAGAGACAGGTATGTGAATGCATCCACTTTTAAATCAGGGCAACCCAGATGGCAAAGGGAAGTTGGATGATTCTGCAGGTTACTCTACTATTATAATTTCTTCTTACATTGTGCAATATAAATTCAGCACTTCTACCTTTCAAACACAAGGTATGTAGAATTCCTATCGGAAATGTTAGACCTCATAATTCTCACTGCCACCACGAGACAAGAGAAGGAATCCCTCTGTAATCTTTTGCATGAAGCCTAGAAAATGCCTCCTCCTTAGTGTCTTCAACGTCTTTCAAATAATCCTGGATGAAGTCCAGCTGGAAAAAACTCTACTTGGGTACTTTAGGAATGGCAGAAACAAACAAAAAGCCAACTTCATGGAAATGGGCAGCAGACATGAGAAGCTGAATAATACTATAGTATTTATTAGTACTTTGATACAATGGCAAGTAAGATATTTTTTTATGGCTGCAGCTCCTACTGGTTAAGCTGTTCTAGTGTTTCAGGGCCTTTTACAAGTACAAGCTTCTAACCTGTAAGGATGACCCAGGAGCAGAGCATTACCCCACTTTAAAGACCAAGAACCAGAGACCACAGACTTGAGGGGAACTAACGAAGAACTGGATGGCAAGGCCTGCCTTCTGATTCCTAGCCTAACAATCCTTGCACCAGATCAATAAAATGGGTTATTACGTATTAATTAATAGCAGTGTGCTCATTCCACATCACGATTCTAAGCTCATTTGGTGCTTCCAACCTGACCTTCAAAGGCACAGTCTGTTACGTAAGATGCGAATCACATACATTTGAGCTCGTCACACCATATCCACCAATGTATTACCTGTTCTATTTGCTGCCAAAAACAACAGGTTACCTGTTAGCAGACAAATGCAATCCACCAAGGGCAAGTCTCCTCAGTCTCCTATACCAATCACTGAAATTCTCAGTAACAGTATCGGATTGATGAGCAATGGGTGAATAATACAATAATACAATAAAACTTGATGTCAAAAAAAAAAATACAAAAACAATCTATCATTGAGTGGGAGCAAAGAGGTACCTTTGACACCTTTTTGACACCTCAAAAACTGTCATTTTAATCACGTCTTCAGCAACACATATTAACTCTACGCCAGACATAGCACTGTGGCTGCCAGTGGCTGAATGGTTACTATGGGCTAGTGTTACAGATGCGTGGTGAGTGTTAGCTAATCTTAAGTTAGGATGGTAAACACCATCATACCCACATCTTACAGCTGAGGACACTGACGGGCTACGTAAGGTGGTCCAAGTTATTGAGGAGGTGAACCCAAGGCACCCAACAGTGGGAGCCCGTGCGCCAATCCACACTTCTGCAGACTGCAACTCACGGGCCAACTCACTACCTGGTTTTCAACAGCGCTAACACTGGACATACGCTTTTCTAATGGTTGAAGAAATGATAAAAAAAAAACTTTTTTGACATGAAAATGCTATGAAGTTGGAATGCTGGGGTCTATAAAGTGAGAAGACTCCCACGCACTCACTCACAGGCTCACACCATTCGCTCTCCCATCACAAAAGCAGAGGCCAAGCTCACACAGGGATCACACCTGGCCCTTTTCATCAGAAACTGCCGACCTCTTCTCTAAACTGTTTCACTGTAGGTCTACTCAACATCTCTACGTGGATGTCTTAAGAAGTACTCAAAATCCACACCCAAAATTAAACCTTTGATTTCCTCCACCACCCACATCCTATTCCAAATTTTAATAGTCGCGTCCGTGGGAAATTCATCTTTCTCCTTATAAAAGCCAAATATCTAGAGTACCTTTGAGCCTTTTCTGTCTCACTCATGTTCAAAAACATCAGCATGTTTGGTAAGCTCTATCTTAGAAATATCCAAGCACACTCCTTACCTTCAGAGCTGGTACCCTGGCTGCGGTCGCTGCCACTACCTGCCTCAGTTAGTGCCAGAATGTCTCACTGCGTGTCCTCTGCTCAGCTCTTGTCCAGGAAAGCTCCTTCATACCAGCGCTCCAGCGTCCCCAAACATGCCGAGAGACCCCCCGGCTTCCTGCCAAGAGACCCCCCCGCCACCCGCTTCCGGCCTCTGACAGTGACCTGCTGCTCTATCACTACCGGTTTCTCCTCCGGCGCCATCACTTCAGAGAGCCTCTTCACTCTGCACCTGAGCCCGTACACCTCAGCCCCGAGATGCCCGTCCCCAGCTGCTTTACTGCTCCCCATGTTCTCAAAGCCTGCCACACAGTGTGCCCAACTGGTTTAACTGAACTGAAATGCCACGGGGGCAGATGCTTAGGTCATCTTCTTCACCAGTGTATCTCTGACATATTAGATGCTCAAGTAGACTACCTGCTGAATGACTGAGAAAATGGTCCCTACATTCAAGAAGCAACTCAGTTCAGGGAGAAAGGGAGACACACAAACACAATGAACATATAAATTACTGTATTTAGTGGAGGTTTAATAGTGTACTTCTTATTTTTTTTTTCTTACTGTCTTATCAAATGTGTCCTAAGTAAATCATACTAGGGACACTGAATCAAAAGGAAGGAAGAGTTCACTCTAATCTCATGGTTTATGTATGAAGCTAATCTAGACAACAAACCCACTTCATTGAATAGAGGCACTGATTAGGTGCTCAAACTCCTATTCGTTTTTTTTTTTTTTCTTTTTTAATTTTCATTTGATTTGAAAGGCAGAGTAACAGAGAGAGTATTTCCAACCACTGTTTCACTCCCCAAATACTGCCACAGCCTCGCCTGAACCAGACCAAAGCCAGGAGCCCAGAACTCCATCTAAGTTCACCTAAGACTCAAGTATTGGAGCCATCATCTGCTACCTTCTGGAATGTACATTAGTAGGAAGCTGCATCAGAAACAGAGGGAACCAGGTATCAAACCAGGCTTCCTGAGAAAGGACAGAGACATCCCACACCATGACTTTACCATGACACTGAATGCCCATCCCCTAGTCTGAAACCCAATGTCTTCTTTCATTTCAGTCTTAACTTTCTCCTTGGCAATTCTGCCCAAATGTAGATCTACTATACACTAGACATAGCTAGACATACCATCTCCTCTCCTTCTTCTAACTCTTCTTCTTAAGATGTGCTACACTGTTCAGCTCTTATCTACCATTTTTGAAAGAGACATTCATTTCTTACTCACAAATGCAGAGAAACTGAGTTTTCACAAAGACAATACTCATCTAGCCTTTAAAACTCATTTTTAAGAATGTACTCAAATTTCGTCAAACTTTGGAGATGTGAAGAGTAGGACTCTACTGTTTGATCTGCAGGCAGTGTAGATTCCACTCATATTAGTAACACAAAGGAGAGTATCTGGGGGACTTCTTGAGTAGCGAAATTCATCAATGAACCAATAACCTGCATGCCAAATGACCGAGGAAGAAGACACACGTCCGGAGACAATGAACTCTCTGACTCTGTCACTTCCTGGTAGGAAAGGCAGTCAGAGTTCTGATTTATTGATTTTTGAATGAATATGTGGGAAAGCTGCCGACGTGGTATGAGAAGAGAATCAATGACAAGAAATAGTCATACCCTTTCCTCCAGTCTAGCCAGCTGCTCTTTGTAGAATGCATCCTGCTTCTTTATCACCCGGTCTTTCTCTTCCAGCTGCTTAGCCTAAAAACGGAAATGAAGAATATACTATATCAAGAAAAAGCAGCAACAGCAAAGCCAAAGTCAAGTATAAATTGCATTAGAAGTAAGTACACAAAGCTGAAGATTTTTGCAATCTAGGAGTATTAGGTCTCTGGCACAGAAAATCATTAATGTGATGATGATTGCTGTATTTAATGTAAAGAATGAATCTGCATTGTATTTTCTGGCTACTGTAACAGCTGTGTCCTACTTTGTCCAAACATATTTGGAAATGTCACAATACAGCACACAACAGAGTGTCATGTTTAACTTCTCTTTCTGAGATTAATAATTTGCATAATAAAACTTTGATTTTTTTTTCTGGGCATATGATACATGGTTAATAATGTTCTTGAACAACAACAAAAGTGCCTATATAACATTTTGCACACAAATCCTATATTTGAGACCTCTTACTTACCCAGTGAAATCTGCACATTAAGCAGGTATTGTTTTATTTCTCTTTTTATAAAGCAGCAGCAGTCTTGGAGGAGAGGTGAGGAATTAAAACTGCTATAACTGTTTATCTGAGTAACTAGTAAATACAAATATTTTAAAAACCTTTACTTATGACATTTCTAATTTAAAATAACTTTTTTTACAAAGCTAAAAACATGTAACAAAATATTTTACAGCCTTTTAAAAATTTACAAAGATGGTTACATATGAATTAATTTTAAGATTAACAAAAAAACACATTGTTTAAACTATTTGGTATGTGGACTAGTATGCTTAATTGAATTTTATCTCTGATGCAAAAGATCTCCTGAGATCACCCAGAGTTAGAAAAAATTTTTACTTGTTTTTTCTTCAGTGAATGCTGAATAGTACTAGTATTCTTTGTTTTAAAGCAGAATGACAGAGACTGGTTCACTCAACAAATATCCACCAACAGCCACGGTTAGGCCAGGCCAAAGCCAGGAACCAGGAATTCCACCCAGGTCTTCCCCGTCCATGGATGACAGGGAGCCAAGCACTTGGGCCATCTTCAGCTGCCTTCCCAGGAGCATTAGCAGGGAGCTGGATGGGAAGTGGAATGGCCAGAGGGGAACCAGCACTCCAGTGTGGGAGTCACAGGAGGAAGCTGCACCTGGTTCTGTGCTAACATTCTTTTCAAAGCCATCGAGCGTGGTCTGGCTCAGTCCACGTCAGGGTGACTGTTCCCTCAACTGCTGTTTAGGTGAGTCTATTTGCACACTAGGTGGTTGTTTTGCTACTTACTTTTTCTTCAATGTCCTGAGGCATGTCAAAAACAAAGACACAGTCATGTAACAAAGTAAAGTACTGTTTTTCTTAATACCACAGAGAAACTGGATAGATAACATAGAAAATGTAGACCAAAGGCAGTAATGGAAAAACAAATATGAGGAGATGCCTAACTCAGAACACATTTCAATGTCATGGTGCTTCTGCAGTTTAAATAGAAGATTTCAATGAAAAGTTCGTGTGGCTGTAAAGCATATGAATAAAAAACACAAAGACAATATCAAGACTAGATAAATACACTCCCATGCCAGCCCTGCACCTGTGCTTCCTTGATACAGCACAGTGGAAATCTTCCTAGTCTGTCAGTACAAAGGATCTCTAACTTCAACATGCACACTCAGAACATAAATAAAGGAAATGGAAAAGGATGGACTTAGAACTTCCATGAAACCTAAAAAAAAAAGCCATAAAAAGTCAGTAAGTGAAAGAGGAAAAGAAATCTCAACATGCAATCAAGAGAGCTGATGTGATTATTGGCAATTATTGATGCAATTTTGGCAATTTATAAAATAAGTTCTATGTCTCTGCATATCTTCTCCCAAAAAGTCAAAATAAAATACACAATATCACAGACTAGAAATTTGTATTTTAAAAGAAATATAAATAATAAGCACATGACAAAAATCCGACCTCACAGGAAATCAAATAATACAAATTAAAATAGTAAGCTCTCATTATTCATCCATCAAATGGGCAAAAATACAAAATAACAATTTTATATTGCCAAGGATACAGGAAAACAGCTTGTCCCATACACTTCTGCATATAAACTGGTATAACTGTTTTACAAAGCAAGTCAACAAAATGTAATGTGTCTTAAAAATGTACACATGAGGTCTAAAAATTCTACTTCTAGGACCTATTTTTTACAACATATGGCAACACACAAAGACATTCATGGTAGCACTGTTTAGAATTCCAAGGAAAGAAAAGCAAAACCAATGCCGTGATTAAACAAAATATGATTATATACTCAAGTAAAAAAAATTATAAACAGCAAGGACTATATGACCTCTTTTATTATAGGGAAAAAGACCAGAATATTCTATAAAATGTCAACAGAGGTCACACCAGAATGGTAGGCCTATGTGTGGATTCTGTTCACATGTCATCACTTCAAGTCTCAGAATCAGAAGTAAATATACTCTGTAGTCAAAGGGCACAGAGAAGAAATTTTCTGATGTAAGAGAATGAATTTTGGTTACACAATTACATGCATTTTTTATATAACTGTATATGAAAAAAGAACGAACTTACTTCCATAAATTTTAAAGTAAATATAAGTTAAACATACTAAAAATGATCAGGCCTGTTTTACTTCCAGTTATTCAGAATAGGATCATTTAATCTGCAAAAATGCAACAAGCATTATTTAAAGCAATGAGTATGTGGGAACAACAGAGGTTTGGGTGAATGAGATATGATTTTAACAATAAACTGATTACAAATATTCTGGGCCAGTTATACTCTCAAAAATTAAGTCACTGAAAATGAATACCATAATAATTTCTTAAGACTCAAATAATGGGAAAAAAGACAAGTCACCAAACAGTATGTACAATAAGTTCCTAATTCTGGATAAGAATCTGGGGGAAGGGGGCAGTGCTCAGAAGAGAGAGAAAGAGAAGGTTGACAGCCAGTTATGTAGACATGGAAAAAATGTGAACTATGTTAACACGTGGCTGGCGATTATGATATGGACAGAGACATATATTCTTATTTGAACTGTTCCCTGTTTTCTATGAAGAACAGTTATTATTTCTTTAATTACAAACAAATCTTTAAACATCAGCATTACATATTTATTCTTGACTACAACATGGACATGTGACACAATGCACAATCTAAAAGAATGAACTATTAAGTAGTCATTTTAACAACTTCCTTCAATATTTTTAAGCAAATTGAACAGTTATGAGTAGCATGGAAATAATTTTGCCTACTAGATCCTTAAGGTATTAGTACCTGGTTCTCTTCCCCATTCAACATATGACATTACCTACCATGGTTGTTAAAACACTTGTACTAAAAAATGTTTCTTCTGCTCATATTGTAAGATTGAGCATTTTTAAGAAGCAAAAGAACTACAATGAATGTTCCATGATGGTTATGTACAAAACACTAAGAAAATTCAAGACTACAAAGCACGCTACTTGAGCCTACTGAGGGCACTCAAAAACCGACGATTTAATTTTTGAAGAGCTGATTACAACCTAAGGATGCAGTCATTCACTTTTCTAAGACACGATCCTTAGAAAATTTTAAAGCAACATGTCAAAAGGTCAAATATGCACACTAAAGACCACAGAGGGAGATACCTACAAGGCCCAAAGGCCTGACAACAGCAAACCATATGCTGAACATCACAGATCTTACCCCTGACTGCAAACAGAATCAATAGTTCAAGACCCGCTGGGGGGAAAAACAAAGCCAGAAACATGGCCACAACACTTTAATGGCACATTGCTTTGAAACAGTTAATGTGATGCTGGGCGGAGGAGTCACACGATATGAATCCTGAAACTTAAATAAGCCCAGAATACATTGACTAAGCTAATAGCTGCTGCGGATGGAGAGTCACACTCAACTTAGGAAGAAGCAGTAAACCAACTGCAAGGAAATAAAACTTCCCCGTAGAACTCTCTAACAGATGCACAGAACCTCTGAAAACGAACAAATAAAAACAACGAGGATTATAACATTATTTACTGTTATGGTGGAATCATTTCTTAGGGAAAAACAAAGAATAGAAAAGCTTTTCCCTATCTCCTATTGGCTATTCCTAGAAGAAATGTGCACTGATTAGTTTTCAGAACCTGCTGGAGTTGGCACAACATGATTGGTCTTGAAAACGTGACTGAACAGACTGAAGTGGATCATTATGGAAAACTTGAGCATCCCATGAGCAATCGAAACAAAGAAAATAAAGAAATCAAGTCCTAAGAAACCCAGCGCATCAACATTTTGATGTCTTAACTCAGTGTTGTAGCTAGACTAGAGATGAAATATACATGCATTTACTTCCATAAAGATCTGTCTCTGTAAAAAGGACTTGAAGGCGATTTACAATCATGAATACAATAACAAACTCAATACAAGACAGAACGGGGATTATGAATATGGCGTATCATGCAGACAGAAGCCTTACCTTTCCATACATATTCTGGGGTAAATCATCATAGCGCAAACTTTTTGGCATGACTACGCCCTTCTAGCCCTGGCTGCTTCTGAGGATTGGGTACCGCACACAGTATAGAGCACTGGAACCCAGTGACATCACAATTGCTTAGCTCACAGGTAGCACATGTTACCTCACACGAGCACAAGGTGTGCCCCAGCAAGATTCTGTGTCATGAGGAAGCTTAATGAAGTTCCTGGAAACGTCACTGTTCAATTTTAGTTCAAGGTGGAAAACAAAGCAGGTGTCTGCTCTATTTTCCACGGGATCAGACCATCAAATCAAAGATGACAAGGACCAAAAGAGACATCAATTCTAAATTGATCTAAATAGGAAGTGCTTATCACCACATTTCCTTTCATTCTAAATTTTGTAATAATTTGAAACATATAATGAACTGTGGGAATCAATCCTACTCATCTGTGACAGATGAAATGCATCCACCTGTCTCACCCTCATGTGAGTAGAGCAGCACTACGGGGAGGACCGCATGTGAGACATGGTCTATAGGAACCTGACAAAACACACACCGACATGAAACAGAGGACTGAGCTACCGAAGGGGCCTGAACAACACACATAGAAGGTAGTATTATCTGATACTACATTTAAAAGCTGTAGAAAATGACCACTGTGAAAAAGAAGCCATTAACAGAATAATTAAAGCAGCCATGCATTTCATGAGTTCAATGCTAGACTTTTGTAATAAATGAAAAATTACATAGGGTTCACTGAGCCCCTACCAAGTGGCATACATAAAGAACTATGCTCAGAGCACTGTTTTCTGAACTACACCAGAAGGTGACTTTCCAAAGGGGAGCTCATCTGGGTGAGCTTAAAGGATGCTCAATTTATTTATCATACTTTTCAATGTCTACTTAGAAGCATGAGCATAAGCTATGAGCAAACCTCAGCTTAAATTATGCTGATGTCCACTGACACTCTAATATCTGTTTGACCAAGGTTGAAAGTTGATTAAATACAAAAACTCTCTCTCAACAGATGTCCTTATTTTACATCTGGAACTCAAACCCAAGCCCACAGGATTGACTCAGTCAGTTTGGTTTTGCTTTGTGTTCCCCAGAAAAATTCCAAAAAGCCTGGTATCATATGTTTTGGCCTTTTCATAGTTAATGACATCCTTAAACTGGTGAATTGAATATGCTCTCTGCATGTTAGGGCATATCTGGTTATTCTCTTGAAATAAGAAAGCAGAGGCAAAGATGGATGGTTTTTGGAGTTAAAAAATTAAAGCCAACAATGAGCGAGAAGCGGAGATTGCTGGAGTACATAAATTTAGAATAGAAAGCGATCTTGGTGGTGTTTTAAAATTTTTCAGAAGTTCTCCTGTAACTTTTGTGCAGATTGTGGTACTCAGCAAAAGGAGCAAAATTAAATGCTAGATGAAATCAGAGACTATTTTATAAGCTTCCTTCTGTAGCTTTAGAGAGGGGAGACAATTTTAAACTCTACATTTACTTCTTTAGCTTTCTGGTGTAATTCCGTAATTCAGAACTTATTAGGACAATGGTGTAGCAGGAGACCTACTTGGTACAGAGACCCTGATCTCTGTGTTGGCTTTGTTTCATCACTCACATTCCACAATCACTGTCAGATGTCATTTCCTTCAAACACTTTCCCTCAAATCAGAGCTACCTTACATTGGTTGTGGTTTGTCCCCTCTAAAATTGATGTCGGAGTTCAATCCCTACTGTAAGGTAGTAAAAGGGTGGAAAAGTAACCTGACAATGACCTTGGGAGGTCACTGTGGTTAGATAGGGTCGTCAGGGTGAAGTCCCTATGATTATTGGTAGTTCTGTAAGAAGTGGGAGAGAGATCAGAAGACATGCACGCTTTTGCTCCTGGTCTCACTATGAGACACCCCTCACAGCCTCAGGAAATCTACCAGCAAGAAGGCCATCTCTAGAACCATCAGCCAAAATGCACCTTTTTGCTTTAGTGTAACACAGGCTATGGTGCTGTGCTTTCAGTAACAGAACCCAGACTATCAACACCCTGCTGCCTCTCCCACTTCTGCATTTAACAGAACTTTGGGCACACTTCTTTACGACACCTGTGACAGACTTCACCTTCACCACCTCTTCTGTGACGGGCCTCCTCCTTGACTGCAAATGCTCTTAGACAAGAAAAGGGCATTCCTCCTCTCCGTCTGCATCTTTGGCTTAACCCACATCCTTAGTTTCTACAAAGGAGACACCGAGACATGGTGGCGGAATGGAAATGAACTGTACTGAGGGCGAGAGTTTGTACAGAGTAAGCAGACGTGGTTTCTGGGAAGGAAATCCGTGAGTTCCTTGGAGCTGGCATGGCACAGATGATGTCATACTATGTGTACGTGTTACTCAGGTTAGCTCTGAAACGGTGCTGCTAGTGTGTTGCAGAACATAGGATCCAGGGGCCATGAGCACGCATTCTTGTTAGAAGCTCAGAACTGACAGCTCAGTGAGTCAAGGTGGCCACGACTCAGGCTGGATCCATGTGTGTGGCTGGATCAACATCAATGTCCTGCTGGGACTGGGATCTTATCAGTGAAAATGGTTCATTAACCAGTAGTGTGGCCCATGTTAGATTTGAGTTCTTTTTAGCAAGATTACAGTTATCCAAATGACATGTGTTAGCTACCATGTTATAAAGACTCCTGCACCTGCCACACGAGCAGGTTATGAGTAGCCAATGAGGCCTACAGTTCCAGCTTTCAGGACATGCCTCAGTTTTGAACCTTCAGCGGTCCAAGGTGCAAAGATTCTTGCTGTGGGCCACACTGACATGGCAGGGAAGGTAAGGCTTTCTTGTGGAAGTTGTCCTGCGCACTGCAGGCAGTCTGGGGCACCCTTGGCCTCTGATCTTTGGAGCCCGGTACCATCAGCCCTGCGCCTCAGCTGGCTGAAGACGATTGTTGCTTGCCTGAGGCCAATCACAAGCAGCCTTATCCACCTTAGGTGAACCTCTCCTACAAATAAAGCACTTTTTATAAGAACAGACAACTGGGAATTGGTTGAGTTTTACACAAGGGGTTGCAGGAATCATTGTATACCTGCCAGCTAACGAATTTTTGTTTAATAAACGTCTGCATTGCAGAATTAGGCTTGGGGGAAGCTGGGAGGGTTGAATTGTGAAGGCAAAAATGTACAAAAAAGCAACAAGGGCAGTTCACGTCCATGTCAAGTAATGCATCGTGTCCCTGGGAGAGAGAAAATTAGAGATTTTAGTTTTATTAGTCTCAATCTACAACACAGGTACATGAGCTCATTCTTTTCTATGCCTCCCCCCGTAACCAGAACCCAGGTCTGTATCCTTTTAAGTCCATTTCCCTGACGCTCAGTTCATGCAGGACGGAGAGCTGATGTGAACTTGTGAACTGGGACTTGCTGTTCAACATTAGTTCTGCTTGGGCAGTGCCGATGCCACACCAGTTGTTAAATATTTGATACAACCTTTGGGAAAACAGGGCCTACTGTGGCTCCGTTGTAACTTACAAGTTCCATGTCACAAGACACATGCTGTTTCTACACGGAGTCTCGCCTGGGAGGTGCTGAGACACACCACCACCAGTGCTGCATTCTATGCTCCTCTTCACACAACCACTTAAAGCAAGAGCAGCCAGCATGATCCCCAACACACAGGAGACATTATATGGATGCTGATTCACAAGCAAACTGAGGGTGAGGGTTTCAGAATTCTCAAATAAACGGTTTTATCTTCTCTCAATGATACTAATTTCAGCTACTGTAAGTTTATGAAAGACACAAATAAACACAGACATGCATCAAGCCTAAAAGGAAAGAGCACGTTCAAATTCAGCAACTGAATATAAAACAAATAAACAAAGTTCCAGAAGAGCAAGTTCTATAAAGGACTCTGTGTCACACAATCATTAATGGGCTGAAAAACTTGAAGGCATTGGGACCGGCACTGTGGCATAAAGACTAAAGCTGCCACGTGGGATGCTAGCATCCCATATGGATGCTGGTTTGTGTCCTGGCTGCTCCACTTCCAATCCAGCTCCTTGCTAATGGCCTGGGAAAAGCAGCAGAGGATGGTCCAAGTGCTTGGGCCCCGGCTCCCCATGTGGGAGACCTGGAAGAAGCCCCTGTCTCCTGGCTAAGGTCTGGCCCAGCTGTGGCCATTGCGGGCATCTGGGGAGTGAACTAGTGGACGGAAGACCTCTCTCTCTGTCTCTCCTTCTCTCTTTGTAACTCTGTAACTTTCAGGTAAATAAATCTTTAATAAAAAAAAAAAAACTTTATAGAATTACAAGCAAAAAACGAAAAAGGGATTGTATTCAATAAAACTACTATGTGAACATGGACTTAGAGCAGGAAGAGACTTTAATCATCAAATTCCACCAAAGAATAGATGACACATGTTGTCAACTATTAAATGCCACCTAGAAGTGTGAAGGCAACAGTGACCGCGGCACTAGGCCACAGCTGCTGTGGTGTAGGGTGGGAAGGAGTGCTAAGCTTCTGGAGTTATGTAATAATGTGCAATTAGACTAAAATGGCTCTCCTTTCTTATTCCATAATGCAGGAATAAAACTTCCACTTCTGAGCACTTACATGTAATCTTGTTTTACCACGGAGATTAAAAATCTTAGAAGCACTCTGACACAGAGGCGCTAGTTAAACTGCACTATCTGTGCCAAGGTATTTGGTGTCACTGATCTGACAAATAAATTGGACAACAACATGGAGACAATTACCGTGCAACTTCTAAATTCCTTTTCTTTTGGATTAACTTGTATTTGCTCAATTTAAATTTAGGTGTAATGTTCGTTCACACTATGGGGACCGACTGGCCAGTCAATGTCTTCTCCAGCAATTGGTTCCACTTTCAGAGCTGGAAAAACTTGCCGAGATGGTCCAGTTCGTTTTGTAGGAGATTAGTGAGGCTCCAGGATCTGTGCTGACTAAGGGATTCTGTAAGGTCAGGAAGACAGCTGGTTCTGAAGCCCCTGCCCCTTGAAAGCACTGTTGTCCCCATCACTCTATTTCTTGCCCTGCTAGCTTGAAGTTAAGAGAAGAAAATGTAAAATGACTAGTCACACATTTGTAGTTATTTTTGGTACTACTCAACATAAAGAGATTCTTTTTAGAGGTTTTCTCCCAGAGTTAATGAGATCATTCTAAAAATACCTTCAAAACCACCTGTGTCCTACGTCAGTTCAGGTCCTTGGGGTGCAGATGCTGACACAGAATTAAAACACAAGAGACTGAAGACAGGGATGCCTGGGGAGGACAATGGAGAGGTTGCTGGAGAAGGCAGGTGGGCATCGGGCCATGCAGCAGGTTTGATGGGGGCAAACAGGAGTGAAGGAAGGAGACTAGCACAGCTCTAATGAAATCCTTTTATATTTTTAAAGATTATTTATTTCAAAGGCAGAGGCAGAGAGACAGGTCTTCCATCTGCTGGTTCACTCCCCTAATGGCCATAATGGCCGGAGCTGCATCTGTCCAAAGCCAGGAGCCAGGAACTTCTTCTGGGTCTCTCATGTGGGTGCAGGGGCCCAAGGACTTGGGCCATCTTCCACTGCTTTCCCAGGCCACTTCAGAGAGCTGGATCTTAAGTGGAGTAGCTGGGACTTGAACCAGCGCCCATATGGGATGCCGGCACTGCAGGTGGTAGCTTTACCCAGTACGCCAGAGCACCGGCCCCATGAAATCTTAAAACCCTTGCCATGCGGATGCCCTTCACAGCAGGGTCGGTTTCAAAGACTGAGCTGAAGTGCACCCTCCTACTCCGCCACATGATCTGATTTGCTAATTAACACAAGACAAAATGATGACAACAAACTATGGGCAGGCCTTAAATGTTAACTTGCAGCTAAACAGAGGTATAAAACACCAAGCCAAGAATGAGGTTGTATGTGTTGTGACTATCAGTTCCTTTTAGAATTGCTTCTCTTCTGTAGGTTGGACTGAGCAAACCCAACTGGACCCCATGCAATACAACTGACCTACACAGAAAAAGCAAGCCAACAGGCATCAGACAAAGCTTCATACCACTTTGGCTGCCAACTCATGGTCTTCAACAAATCACTTAGCCTTTTTCTGGTCTGTTTTCTTATTTGTAAAGTTCAGGGGATAGGCTAAGTAATATCAAGGATCTTTGTAAAATTCACATTTTATGTACTACATTTACCACCACATTTCTTTTATTATCCACTTAGAATCTATTGGAAAGCCAGGCCAGAGGAAATTCAATAAATGTGTATGTTCTGCTGATAAATGGCTAGGATGCAAAGGCATGCATTAAATGACATTTGGAAATAACTGTGCATGTGTGACACCTCATTTCCAGGGGCACCACCGATGCTCCCCCTCTGTCTAACCCGAGCACTGAGTTTGCAGCCCTACAGCAGAGCCCTGCTGCTCCCTGAACCTACCACCACCTGGGAAATTCAAAAAATAAGAACGGGGCTGAACAGGGCCACTTTTTAAAAAAGAGTAAATTCAACTCCATGCTGCTAACCAGATCACACTATTTCTTATTTTCTAAACAAGAGCAAGACCAAAATAATAGCAATCATAATCATCAGACATCTTCATCTGGGGCCCTCTTTTAATTTATTTTCACTTTAGGCCGAGAGACGGGGACAGGCAGAGAGAGATCTTCCATTCACTGGTTCACACTCCAGTGCTTGGAACAGTCAGGGCTGGGCCAGGTGGAAGCCAGGAGTGCAGAACTCCATTTGCATCCCACTGTGGGTGGCAGGGACTCAAGTTCTTGCTGCCTCCCAGGGTGCTATTAGCGGGAAGCTGGGTCAGAAGTAGAGTAGCCTGGACTGGAATCAGGCACTCCGACGTGGGATGCAGACACCCCAAGCAGCAACTTGGGCCACTGCACCAAATGCCCATGCCTTACGTGGCGCTCTACTGAGGCTAGTACAGTGGAAATACTTCACGTGCATATTTAATTTATGCAAACTCAATTCCCCAGGCTAAAGGAGGGAAAATTGACAAACTGTAGTAGCACCCAGGACCCCCACGTCCTCACCAGGAAACCTGGGGCAGCAGACACACTGCAGTTCTACACTGGGCCTGTTTCATTTCCCACACAGTATGAACACCTCTTCGTTACACAGGCGTCTTCCACAAATCCTTACATGGAAGCCAGCATTATCATCCAGTGCTCAACTAAAGAAACCCTGTGACCCAGTAATGGAAGAAAGACCAGCAGTACCAGGCGCTGGCATAATTGTGAACAAAATAAAATTTCACCTTACGTGATGACTTTAACACTAAATCCTGAAGCAAGATGCGGCTCCACTATATGTCAAGGAAAATGCAATTTGCAAAAGTACTTAAGTGGCAGAAATTCCTTTCTTTAAAAAAGATCCTCACTGTTAATGAAATTGGCCTTGTAGGACAATGTTTTCCTCAGAAGGAATATTGAAGGGAGTCTTGAAAACCTTTGGCTTCCATGACAAAGGAAAAGAGGTTACGAGATCAGGCGGTGGGAAGGACTAGTGATAACCCTAGCTTTAGAGGAAGAAGGCTTAAAAGGCAGGAATGGGAGGCTGGGAATGCAGTCAGAGCATGCATCATTAGGATGGAAAGCAACATAACACACAAGAAAGGATGCAGAACAGCCACTTGAGTGCCTGGGTCCAGCTGGCTGAAGAGGGGCAAGAAGACAGCCACCGTCTCTGTCCACTGCAGGAGCCATGCCGAGGGGAGGGCAGTGTCACAGGAGGGAAGCAGTCAATCTCCTTGCCTGATCCCTCCCTGGGGCCTGGATGGCTTGGATTCATTCTCAGCCCTATTCGCACTGTAGTACAGGAGGACCATAATGAATCAGGGAACACTGGAATCCCAGATCCTAGAATCCCTTTGCACACCGAGAGTGGACTGAGGAGATGTTAACCAAAAGTCTGCTGACAAAAAACTCAGGAAGGGACTAACTGAGACATCAACTCACAGTTTTCAACCCTTTTCCACTGTTAAAGGCCTGTAACTATACACTCAGAAGCCATGCTACACAGCAATGTGAAATAGTGCGGTTTCTATATTCCCCCTTCTAACTAAACCCAAAACAAGAAACTGGTCTGAAATCCATGGCTGCAAGAGATTCTGACCTCCGCATCAGGGCTCATCAGGCAGATCCCTCTGTAGATGGAATCCAAAAATAATAATAATAATAATAATAATAATAATAAAACCACCTAATGATTTGGATCTGGTTTTGCCTGCTGAGAAGTCAGAATATGATTAACTCCCTCACATGAGTCCTCTGTCTCCTTCAGAGTTGTGGCTGTCATTTTACTCATGCACTGCATTTCTGGCTTCAAATCACCCTACTGTGGGGATGATGTTCATCCATCCATCATCTGATCAGATGCTAGAATGCTCCTAGTGACTGCCCACACTGAGAAGTTTCGTGTTCAGATCCCTGCCCAGAGGAAAGTGACCTCTGTCCTCAAGCCTCTTCAACCAAGTTCAACTGTCCTGCACGTAGCAGGATGATCTTAGAGACAAAGCTTGAGTGACATCTGGTACCTTACTTCTCAGCTATCAAAAATACTAGCACAGGGGCTGGTATTGTGATACGGAGAGTTAAACTTCCACCTGGCAACACCAGCATCCCATACTAGAGCACCAGTTTGAATCCCAGTTGCTTTGCTTCCAACCCAGCTCCCTGTTAATGCACCTGGAAGGCAGTGGATGACAACCAAGTGCATGAGTCCCTGCTTCCCCAACAGCTGTTGTGGCCATATGGGGAGTGAACCAGCAGATGGAGGATCTCTTTCCCTATCTTTTAAATAGATAAATTAATAAATATTTAAGAATAGAAAGAAGCATCTCAGAAGCAAAACTAAACCTTAGAACTCAAGGTTCTTTTGTTAAAAATATTTCCAAGATCATAAAATTAGTCATTATTAAAAACAGAATACAAATTGCTTTGGCTTTTATTTTAAAAGTTGGCATGCTAAACAATAACTCAGATATTCTTAAAATTCTCTCTATGAATAAGAATAAAAAAAATCTTAATATATTATTCCAAGCATAACCACCTGCCACCCCTCTCACCATGTCCCACACTTGGGCGCACACACATTAACAAGGCATGCAACAGCTGTCCAATGTGCATGGGTGACCACCTGTGGAGCTTCCAAGGTGCGATTCATTTCTAGAGGCATTTACTGAGAAGAGCATCACAGGGTGGACAAAGACATTAAGGACCAGAAATCACAACAGCTGCACGAAAACATATTCACTGACAGTAATAGATGTTTATGTTAACCCTAAGTAGCCAGGACACATAACTCAATTAATGCAGCAAGAGAACTACTTCGCTGAAAGCTCTGGCTTGGGCCTTTAAAAATTTTCAATATTAGCTGGCTATTCAATTTTATAAGATGTTGAATGATTTGTGCTCTCTTGCCATTTGTCACCTTGCACAGAATATTCTAGGCTACAGTAAAGAATTAGTGCTTTTTCCAACTGCACGAAAAAGACAGCCTGTTTGCTTTGAAAAATGGCTACCACCTGCTATTAATCTGAAACTGAAAACAAGCAGTGTAATGACATTTAGCGAGTTAACACCCCCTCTGCCACATTCCTGATACAAGAGAAAAAGTGACATTTCATAATCTTAGCAAAAAAAATTTTTTTTTAATTTCTAAGAAACAGCTTTATATTTTACTACCAATAATGACATATGAGATTATTAAAACCAGACACTGTGCCCCTGCAGTGTGACAAGCCTGGTTTAAGTGCTAAAGGAATTCTCTCCCAAGCCCCCCTGTCTTTTTCCTTTCTTCTTCCTGTCTGGTGTCAGATGAATACAGCAGTAATGATGACATGATCAAGGAAGAGCTGACAGCCGGCTGGAATATTCGTGAAAAGACTGCCTCGCTGGTCTTTGCGAGAAGCCAGCTCCGCGCTACTGGAGCTTTCTGTTACCTGAGGTCGTGCGCATCCTCCAGAGATGAAATGCAACCCACAACTATTAATTGATCTATTGTTCAAATAGTTCCTCTTCTACTTTGAAGAACTTTCCCAATTTGGTTGATAGAACGGCCTGGCCAGCAACTTACTCAGCTCTAACCAAGCACACGGGCACGATGGAGTGCCCTACAGAATTCATCACAGTCTGTTAATGACTCAGGCGCATTCGCGGTGTTATCTCTTCTGCTGGAAGAAATAAGCCATACAACATCTAAATATTAACATGTTAAGTTAAATGCTAAAAGAATTTACCCATCTGAAGAACAAAAAGAAACCATGTTTCGATTTATTCAACAAGATCTCATTGAAAACCAGTTTGCATAAAGCCCTCAGATGCTGAGTAGGATATAGTAGGCTACAATAAACAACCAGCCTATTGCATGTCATTCAGTGACCACAAACAACGATCCTAGAACACCCACTGGCTTACCATTTTAATCACTGAGAATCCATTTTTCTTTATAAATGCTTTGCTTTTTAGGAACTTAAAAACTGAAGTAAAAGGCAGCACACAAGTTTACACACAAACCAACACAATAAAAAATTAATTTTAGATAAGGACAGTAAATACTGCAAGGAAAAGGACAGATTTGATGGCTGGACTGAACTTGAAAGCTGGGTGAACAGGATCCAGATGGACAGAGATACAGTCAAAGGCCATGGCAAGAAAGGGGACAATAAACGGAAGGACAAAGAAGGAAAGAAACAGGGCTCTGCAAGTTTATAAGAAGAACAGGAAGTTATAGTGAGAGGACCAGCAAGTAAGGGGAGCCAGGCTGCAGGGGGGCTGAGCTGTCTGGCTGAGAGGTGTGAACTTCATCCTGTAGGCTGGGGGGGGGGGGGGGGGGAATGTTCTAAAGGATTTCGAGCATGATTTAAAAACAGTATTTTCAGAAGATAAATTTTAATGCATGGAGTGGGTTAAAAAGAGGGGACTGCCAGTCAGGAAACCATCCAAGGGAGCTTTCAAAAGGATTCATGTGTGAGAACAGGACCTACAGTTAGGTTTCCACCAGCACTTTCTAAATATCACTAAAGTAAACGTAGAAATTCTTGCGAAAGGACAGTGAACTGCCAAACTGAAAACACATGCCACGTTCCAAAACATGGCGAAGCGGACAAGAATGAACACAACCCAGACCACTGGCCACATTAGAGGAGAAAAATCTATCCACAGAAATACCACTGAAACCACATAGTTTGGAACCTACAAATTGGAGTAAGGGGCAGTGACACATCCAAGAGACCAAACACCCTACTGTAAAATAAAACTGATCAAAGGAGGAAGTATAATTAGGGACTCAAGGAAAATTGGGATCTGTCACCATCAGGTATCAGGAATGGTTTTCTTTGACCACCACTCTTGGTATACATTTGCCAATCTGGTGTGTAAAGTATTTATGCTGTAAGAGAAACTATAAATGGGGTTTTCCCATATCCAGCTCAACACAGCACCAGTGTCTATCAAGTTCAAAATGACTAGAATCTAATGCAAAATTTTAAGTCCTTCATCCTAAAGGAAGAGTTACTATATAAAACCTCCAATCTTAAAAACATCACGGTGGCCAGATAAAAATTTTAAAATACCCTCCCTCAGGTTAGTATGTGTTCAGATATTCCACTGATAGGTTCAGCATGCCACCTCCAAACCATGAGTCGAAGTAACCAGTACTCTATTCTCAATGAATGAGGTAACTAGCTTTCCTATCTAAAAAGCCTCCTTTCACACCTGAGGGCTGTGTTGGCTAAGATAGGGTCTGAAAGTTAAACTCTACAAATTCTTCTCCAATGAAGAAATCAAACTTTTTTTTTATGCACTTTTTTTTTTTTGACAGGCAAGTGGACAGCGAGAGAGAGAGAGAAAGGTCTTCCTTTGCTGTTGGTTCACCCTCCAATGGCCGCTGTGGCCGGCACGCTGCGGCCGGCGCACCGCGCTGATCCGATGGCAGGAGCCAGGTGCCTCTCCTCGTCTCCCATGGGGTGCAGGGCCCAAGCACTTGGGCCATCCTCCACTGCACTCCCAGACCACAGCAGAGAGCTGGCCTGGAAGAGGGGCAACCGGGACAGAATCCGGCGCCCCGACCGGGACTAGAACCCGGTGTGCCGGCGCCACAAGGCAGAGGATTAGCCTAGTGAGCCGCGGCGCTGGCCAAACTTTTCAATAAGTGGCTACGATGCCCCCAAGATGCAGGTCAAAGGCATAAGCCCTGTGCCAGGCAGGCTGCTTTATGTTTCTTCAACCTAAATAGAAGACAGACCCGAAGAGACTGATCCTTGAACTCAGGAATCTGGGGCAAAACATTTCTAGTAGCAAGGAGTAATGAAAACCCAAGAGTTGTATAGCACTTAAGAATTTAAAAGTTCTTCTATATCATAGCATTTAATTCTCAAAACAATGCTAGGACTTAAGCAAATTCTCTAAGTTATACTTAAAATACTGCGTAGCAAAGAAACGGTTAAAATAACCAAGCCCTGCCAAAATTACCACCCATTCACGGTGGAGCCCATGTGTGACAAGGGTCACAGAAGTGAAGAACTGACCAAGTCCCAGGGCCAGTAAATGGTCAGGATGTTTTGGGTTGGTTTGTTTGTAAGCAACCACTCTCCCATTATTTACAGAGCTGTCTTCATCACCTTCTCCATAATCCACATCCGCCTCTACTACCATCCCCCTTTATAACTGTGACACTTACAACCTACAGCCTATGGCTCACCCCACCACAGCTGCAGAGACACTCGTATACCACAGCTGCTGTACAACGTGTGACACGTAGGGGCTGGAGCAAGAAAGAGAGAATAATCAGACACAGGTTTCATAGGGAAAATCTGCATCAGGAAATAATAAGCACATAAGTAACTACAGAAGTAAAATTAGTAGACTATGAACTCCTCTTGAGTTCTTTGTTTGTTTATTTGGTGGGGAGTTGCTTTATTTCATTTTGTTTTAAATAACATATGACAGTACCTGCAGGTATTCAGCCGGCAGTCCACAGATGCTTGGTGGATGGCTTCCCAGGAAGATTTCCTTTACTGCCTACACTTGTCGACGTGGCTCAGCTTCCTGACAAACCCAGGCAGGTTTAACTAAATGCGTACTCTGTATTTCTCAACTTTCTTACACTTGTGAACGACTGGGACTTCAAGGATTGAAGTCCTGACACAAAAAGGTGAGCAGGAAAAAGCACATTTCTGCAGTTCTCCTTTGTGTGTTTCCAATGTAACACACTGCATTTCTAGATGGCATTTGCTCCCTTTCTCTTGTCTAAGAGAAAGCTCCAAAGAGACCGCTTACTATTTCCATTCCTCTTGATCCGACCTGCCCCCTCTAACTTTATCAAAGTGAACCTAGCACCACAGATCAGCAAAGAGGGAATAATCATATATGCTCCCAGGACGTGGCAGACAGAGGCCAGAGCGCCACCACCCCTTACACTTATGCATATGCCGCCCTTTCCCACCGAGGCTGAGTGTGGCGCCACCATCAATGCTACACAGCGTCCAGCGAGCACTCCCACTCAACTGGAGTGCGCTGGCAATTTGCCAGAGTACCACCCTGACTGTCAGACACGCTGAGTGAAAGAAAAGGAATACAAGACAACAGAAAACTAAGAGTAGGAAAACCAAGGGGCAGCCCGTCATCACAGAGAAGGCTCCAGGGGCGGCACAGACCACCCCAAGCTGCGTAAACTGGAAGACACGGAGTTCCACAAATACAGGGCAGCTGGATGCTCAAAACTTCATCACCTGCCCAACACAACAACACTTTGGGCATGAGTGGAGTTACGGACTACAAATCCAATCTGATACAAATAATGAAATAGACATGCAATGTAAGTTAATAAATGAATACACGTCTTCCTACGTCATTCATTTTTATCCATCCTCTCAATTGCTGTAAACTTTTTCATTTTTTAGGTTACTTTTTTGTTAACATAATAAATGTCAACTACATCAGCCAAACCAGAAATTCTTGTTAACTCTCTTTCACCCTTTATTTTCAACTGATAGACATTTCTTCTCAATGAGCATTTTACGAGTCACCTTAGGAATTTTTGTTTTGACCCACTGCTACTTACTTCATGTTTTTCTTTAAAACACCTCACTTTTAAATGTTGAATATTAACAGAAATCTCTGTATAACTCTCATGACTGGAAATCCAGATTCAACTGGTATAAATAGAAGGAAACAGGAAAAATATTACGAAAATAAAATAATTTCTGATCAGAAATTGTTGCCTGGCCCAAGGTTCTAGGCTGCTTTTCTTTGACATAAACGTAGAGAAGCTACTTCCAGTGGTTAAAGGCAAGGATGTTGGCAGTAAGGCGTGGGGATAAATTAAGCACAATTCATTTAATTCACAAGTCCTTACTTCAAATTTTGGCTCCCGAGCCTACTCACTAGGCGACACTGGGCAAATTATTTTACTCTCTGTGCCTCAGCTTCCTCGGCCATAAAACAGGATTGCTAAAGACACCTGCTGATCATGAGGTTGTTATGAGGCTACCTGAGCTACCACGCTAAGCCTTTAAACCTTCCATGCATTTGTGATAAACACCACAGGGGCCACAGCTAGCACTACCGACACACCCATGAGCACCATGACAAGCAAGCATGATCAGAGATGACACCGTCTACCATGCGGGGGAAAGTCCCACATCAGCAATAAACCAAACCCCAGCTGTGACAAGGACACATGGCACATCGCTTTGATTTTTAAAAATCGGACTTAAACTTTCAAATCCACGACCGCTCCCTCCACTTCTCATTCTAACCAGTTTGACGGCTCTCTGGGCTCACCATTACTGTGCTCTTTCAGAGAGTTGGAAATAAGAACTAAAGCACCCAGTGGAAAAGAATGTACACTACCACAGAAGTGAACCCTTACTGGGAAGTCTCTTTCTTTTCAAGATACATTGTTCCTATCCTCATTCTTTATTTTCCTGAGAATGAAAAGAGCACGGTAGGAAACTATTTACAACCCAAGCCAGGTATGTAATTTATTCTGAGTGTATTCAGATGCTACAGGCTGAATTCAAGTTTGTGATCCCACTGTTGTTTTAAAAAGTGAAGTCACTGTATGTAACTGTACAACTTTGTACTTGGTTTTCTAGTTTATTATTCTAAGTCTGGACAGAATCTAAAAAAACTGTTCTATACAATTCCACAGAGAAGATTAACCAACAGACTTTCCTTCTACCAAAACTAGTTCCCATCTTTAAACTAAATCCCTCCTGCTGAAATTGAATCCTTAAAAAAAAAAAAATACTCAGATGTAGGTAGAAAAGAGCCAGTAATAATCCTCTCTATCATGTGTCTACACATAGGAGGAAAAGGTAAGCCCTCAGCCTTCTCCTCTTTGAACTAAATATCTGTATTATACAGCAAAATATTTCTTCCCCAACTTTCAGCTGCAATGTGGGCCTTTTCTATAGATTTAAACTCCAAAATCCTCTCAGTTCATTTAAGGTCTACGAATCTTAGTTTCTTCATCTTTAAAAAAAAAAAAATGGAGCTAACATTACTTGCCCTGTCTTTCAAGAATCAAATTAAATCATATGCCAACACGTATTTTTTTTTTTAACTTTTTAATATTTTATTTGAGAGAGAGAGAGAGGGAGGGAGGGAGGGAGGGAGGCAGGGAAGAAGGAAAGAAGGAAGATGGATTTTCCACCCACTGGTTCACTCCCAAAATTCCCACAGGGCTGCATGGATGGCGATGAAGCCAGGAGCCCAGAAACCCATCCAGTTCTTCCCTGTGGGCAGCAGGGATTCCAATAGGTGAGCCACCACCTGCTGCCTGCCTCCCAGAGCATTAGCAGGAAGCTGGAGCAGAGCTGGCACTGAAACCCAGGGACTTAACATGGGATGCAGTAGTCACCCAGCAAAAGCGTTTTTTAAGTTGGTATGTGAGCAAACAAAAGAGAGACCAAGACCAGAATGTAGAAAAGAGCTACGACTGAAGTCAGACTTTGTGTATATTCCCTGCACTGCACTGAAGCTAGTTGGTTCTGTGACAACCTCCAGGTCTGACTCAAAGATGGCTTCGTTATTCCTAGCAGGTTAAGATCTCATCTACTACTGTATTTAAAAAAAAAAAAAAAAAATCTGCGTTTCAAAATCATGACTTGGCTGCTGCCAAAGTGATGGCAGAATTAGAGAGAGGAGGACACCAAATCTCAGGTCTGCATCTTCCAGAGATTTTGGGGCCTTGGGAGATTTATTTAGGTTGTTTAAGCCTGAGATTCCCTATCAGTAAAATCAGGATAACAATTGAGCCCTGCTCAAAAGGCTGCCTGAGAATTAAATAAGGGAGTCAGACAAACATATTCCAGAAGTCGTCAGATGCAATCAAGATCAGAGAACGATGCAGGTGGAAACCAATGAAGAACAAAAGATAGGCATGTACTCTACACAGTAAGTTGCAATAAATTATCCAAGTGACAAATTCCTGTGGGATATGGGAATGAGCCCTTTTCATTGTGACTCTGCAGAGTTCCCTGAAATCCCCCATAGCAGATCATCTTCAATTTCAGATGGTTTTTCTTAAAGGGCAAGTGAAAACGCAAAGACCCTCACAGAGCAATCGGAGTGCAGACTCCTTGATCTTCTCCATAACCTTCCGCAGTTTTCTCACCCACTCTTCACCCAACAGCAAGTGTTTTTCATACATCACATTTACCAGGATTGCCAAAGCACCCAGTTCATTTTTCATAGAAATGGGACGGTTGACGTGACACTGAGCTAAATTATGTAATAAAAAAAAAAAAAAAAAAAAAAACCACTGATAAACGTCTTTGGAGACAAACAAAATGGCCTCTTGGTAAGTGTGTGCTTTCACAGACCAGGTAGGACATGCCCGGGGTATCGGAAAGTCTACTGGTGATGGGCATCAACGGACCGAGCACCTCACAGAGCAAGTCGTAGGAAGAAGCTGTTTCCTCCACTGAGGAGCTTCTGTGGAGGTCAGATAAGAGTCTACACGTCATCACCACATCCTCATCGTCGTCACTGTCAGCTTCACTCTAACCCTATACCTCTGCTCTATTCTCGGAAGAGCCCACATAAACTGTTCACCTTTCCTTGACCAAGCGATATGTCCTAGGACGAGATGAATGAACCCCTTCCTGTCAGAAGCTATCAAGACAAGTCTGCAGGGGCTGGCGTTGTGGCATAGCGGGTGAAACTGCCACCTGCCAGCATCCCACATGGGTGCCAGTTTATGTCCTGGATGCTACATTTCTGGTCCAGCTCCAAGCTACCGGCCCCGGGAAAGCAGCAGAAGATGGCTCAAGTACCTGGGCCCCTGCCACCCATTCAGGAGACCCCAGTAAAGCTCCGGGCTCCAGGCTCCAGCCCGCTCCAGCCTTGGCCTTTGAGGCCATCTGGTGAGTGAACCAGTGGAAGGAAGATCTCCCTGTCTGTCTCTACCACTCTCTGTGTAGCTCTGACTTTCAAACAAATAAATTTTTTTTAAAAAAGTTAATCTGCAATAATTCTAGCTTGCAAGAGGCAGAGAAAGATCTAATAGAAAACACAAGAAGCATTAACATTTGGCTCACCTTAATCACATACCTCTATGAACAAATGAGAACATTTTTTTGTACACGAAGCTGTGAGTGTCCCATGTCTATGCTTTTTAATGAACACAGAACTCTCGCTTCAGCTTTGAGGATTATGTTCCGTCGACACAAAGTGTTAACTCCAAATATTTAGCCATCTGAGACAAGCACTTATCAAAGGCTACACAGGAACAGTCTGGCGTATGTCAGACAGCTGTAAGGAGTCTGCCGCGGAAGTGGGTACCACTAATAGAGTGCTGAAGAATCTCACTGCTGTGTGCGTCGCATGTCAGAGATGACTCAGGGCTGTGCCTGTGATCCTTGCTCTCCCCTCCTCGGTTTCTGGGATGGTTTCTTAAGTGAGAGAGAAAGGGGAAATGTACACAATCATCACTTCTATCTGTACTTTTACCTAAAAATACGGAGCACGGTTATGTATCGGAACAGAGAACAGGAACTGTTGCTCCAGGTGTGGGGTCAACCAACTGTGGCCGAAGAACCAAATCTTGCCTTTGGCAAAGAAAGTTTTGTTGGAATACAGTTCCATCCAGTCTTTTATGTGTTGTTTCTGGTTGCTTTCACACTACAATGACAAAGTTAGGAATTGCAAAGCGAACTGTGGCATGCGAAGTCCAAAGTATTCACTCTCTGGCCCTTTACAGAAAAGGGCTGCTGACTCCTGCTCTACTAGAGAATTAGAAAACCAGCTCTCCCAACACTTTGGGAGGAAAAGGAACAACTATGCAAACAAGATGCTCACCTGACACGCATGTCCTCCCAGAATCTGATGGCTTGAATATACCTTCTGAACACCCAAACTCACATGGTGGCAATCAATTGCTTTCTCCCCCACTTACTACTCTTGTTAAATACAAGAAACATGAGTAATAGAGAGAGTATTTTCTCACTTGTGTTTTATTTATTTATTTACTTGGGTTTTTTTGTTGTCATGAAAAAGCAAAAACAGGATGTCTAAAGAATATTTTAGAGGCCAGTAATTTTTGTGTGCGATATGACCACCAACCAAGTGGCCCACCCAACACAAGTTCAGGTGGTCAGCCCTTCGCTTAGAACCACAAGTTTGCTATGTCTCAAATTGAGAAAGTCAACTTTGTTCACTTGATTGGTAAGTTATTTATATGGGGCCGGCATTGTGGCATGCACTGGTTCGTGTCCCAGCTGCTCTGCTTCCGATCCAGAGCCCCACTAATGTGCCTGGGAAGGCAGTGGAACATGGCCCAAATACTTGGGCCCCTGCCACTCCTGAGGGAGCTCCGCATGGAGTTCCACACTCTTGGCTACAGCCTGGCCCATTTCTGTCCACTGCAGCCATCTGGAGAGCAAATTAGCAAAACAAAAATATCTTTCTCTCTGTCCCTCTCCTCCTCTCTGTCACTCTCGCTTTCAAATAAATAACATTAAAAAATTATTTGTACACATCTGAATTCTTTTTAATGCTCTCAGGCTTAAAAGAAAAAAAAAAAAACCACCCACAGGTTACTTTTCTAAAGACCTGGTCCTGTGACTTATGCTGACAATTTCACTTGGAACACTGCATCCCCAGCCAGCCCAGCATCCGTGCCGATCCTTCCGAACATCACTTCCTGCCTGCCCGCTCACCCACGCCGCCTGGCGGGCAAGGAGGACAGCAATGAGCACTACTTTGAGCAAAGGAGCAATGGCACACAGGACAGTCCCCAGCTGATTCTCCCAAGGAATCGGCACCACGGGAAGCAGAAACCATGGCGTGGCATTACATGTAGCGCGAGAGGGGAGAAATGGTGATATACCTACACTGAACAATATTTTAGCTTTATTATTATTATTATAGTTGAGTAAATTATGGCTCCAATTTTAAAAAGATTTGAGGGCTTATATATACATAAGCAAAAAGCTCAACTACACTCATAATGATACTCTAATTTTATAAATTTCTTCTCTACCAAGCAATTCAAACCAATTATATATTCCTGAAATATACTTACACTACTGCTTTCCTTCAGGCTCTGAAATTTCATTTAAGAAATGTAATAAAAGCAAGTAAATTCCAAGGACTGGGACAAGTTTCAATATTCAGCCCCTTCAAACAGTTCCTTCCAAAGTAGTAAGATTAATAATCTGCAAGTCTCTGCATATTAAGGCCCCTTCTAAAAGTAACCATAAATAAACCTAATTCTTGCTCTAAGCAGGTGCTGAAAATCCCAATTTACAGGTAAATAAACTGAAATACAGAAGAGCTTGAAACTTTCACTAAACACAAAACAAAAATATATAAAACGCTCACGCAGAGAGACACAAACAGCAATGGAAAGCACAGTAAATCTCTGGAAAAGTCACCTTCCCAGAAGTAAACTCTGGGGCGACTGTTTGGAATTCTGAGCGTGCTTCTTCCCAGCAGCGCCTGAAGGGGGTTTCTTATCGCCAAGTCTCAGCGGGGACGACACTGAGTTTCCTAGAGAACGTACAACTTGCAGAGACGAAGAATATTATACTTTCAGAGGACCTGAGAAATCCTTCCTTTCACGTTACACCTCTGTTCAGAGGAGGAAACAGGCGTCTATGAAGAGTCGGTGAATATCCAAGGATCCAGACAAGAAAGTACAAAGAGTGGCCAAAGTTTGCCTCAGCTCCACACCTTTCCTTGATGCGTATAGGGATTAGAGCTCAGGAAAAAACTGTTCTCAATTTGGGAGGCACCAGCTGGACAGTGGGAAAGGAGGAAATGGCTTGAGATAAACACGGGAAGCTACTGGGCCTGTGGATGGACAGAGGCAAGAAAAGGGTAGGCAGCGCATGGGCACTGTACCTGGGAAAAGGGAGAAGGGGCTGGTCAATTTCCCTTTCAACTCAAAAATTTTTTCTATGGCATTCATTGTGACTTCTCCCAAGCAAAATTCCTAACATCACCATTGAGAACCTCTGCTCATTAATCTTTGGTACTCAGTTCACCACCTCTAAATCAAAAACACCACAGAGAATGCCAGGACTTTAACAACTGCCAATATTCCATTGCAATGGAACTCACTGATACGCATCAGGTCCGCATCCCTCACTCCACTTGCTTATTAAAACAGGAATTAGTATTGTATCTTTGTTTCTCTTCCTCTCAATACTTCAAAAAAAAAAAAAAAAAGCGAAGTTACTAGCAAATGTATTTATATATTTGAATTCCAATCACAAGTCAGTTGTGATTTGGAAAATCTAAGTCACATTTCCTACTTCAGCAAGAAACTATTTTGATTCTCCAAGTTTATAATTTTGGCTAATTTTTAGGGATTTTTCATTCCCTCTCAGGGTTCAGCAGTCAAGACTCCCAGCTTTCCTTGGGTTTACGTATGAACCGCTACCTTGTATTTCCAGGACAGGACAACTATTAGCAAAGCAACAACTTCAGTCATAAATGAGGAAACATCATGCCAAATCATGGTGCTGCAACAGATCTACCCCATTCCTGAGTGTACCAGCGTGAGAAGCTACATCTAAAACTCTACGGAAACCTATTCATTTCCACACATGATGAATCAGAAAATGGACAAGAAGGAGAACCAAAACCAAAGAGTCATTCAGAATAGGAATTCGAGATAATCATGATGTCTTCCTCAAAAAGGAACACACATCACAGCAGATACTGGCATAACAACATGATGAACACTTGGTTAAACTTCCGAAGCACCCATAAAATCTTCTTTAGGGGCCAGCGTTGTGGCCTAGGGGGTTAAATGGCCACCTGCAACACTGGAGTCCCATATCAGAGTGCCCATCAGAGTCCACACACTGTGCTTCCCATCCAGCTCGCTGCTAATGCACCCAGGAAAGCAGCACAAGATGGTTCATGTACTTGGGCCCCTGCCATCCTTGTGGAAGACCTGGATGGAGGTCGAGGCCCATGGCTTTGGAGTGGCTCAGCCCAACTCATTGTGGCCATTTGGGGAGTGAAACTGGTAGATGGAAGATCTCTTTCTCTGTCTTTGCCTCTCTGTTACTCTGCCTTTCAGATAAATAAAATAAACCTTTGAAAGAATTTTTAATAAAAAAATTCTTTGACAATTTGCTGTTTTATTTAGTTTTGAACGACAACATGTACATTAGCATTTCCTTTTCAAAAGTTGGGTTGGTATTTTAGTTGGTTTTAAATGTCTGTATGTTTCAACATAGTTGGATTGAGTATGGCTATCCATTTATAGATAGATTTATGTGTGATTGGACACTTCAAACCTACTTTTTCCATATGGATAGGATAGATAAGATTAGATATAGATAGAAGTAAATATGCAAAATATTCAGAGAAAAAATAAAAAAAATTATTCCACTTATACAATGATCAGATTTCTAGGACATGCAACCAGCTGGAATACAGTATCGACTTTGAATGAGAGATTTTTTTAAAAAAGATTCTTAGTATCAAAGGTATCAGAATCTATAATAGTGACTTTACATCAATATTTTAGCGCACCTTGAGATCCTCATCCATGAAATCACATGTAAAATAGGACAACAAATCAGAAACCAAGTTCTAAATCCAAACAAACACACCTTTTACAAATATGCTTCCCCCATGGGAAACAGACTATCAAACAGACAACTGACAACCAAAAGCTTTTTTGGCCCCTTAGTTCCTGAAAAGTTTAAACACTTTTGCTACCCTAAGATAAAAAAGAAACAGATACACAGAAATTCAACCTAATTTAGAGAAACAACAGACAAGACAAAGCTCAAACATTAACACACAGATGAACCATTTAACAGTTTGAAGCAATAAATGAATGGGGTATTAGATTTCTGAAGAATACTGCAATCGTTTGTAGACAACAATGATAAACCATGTAATTCAGCAAAATCCGAAGAATAATACTTGTATTACCAATCATGTAGAAGTTCAATGCAACTGGAAGGAGACTGGCACTCTGACCAGAACTGAAGAAGGAAGGAACCGCAGTACAAGAAACACAGGCATCTAGAGGAGAATTAGATTATGCTAGTCCTAACATAAGTCATTGTCATCAGGGTGAGCTTCGTTGATAACGAGGAGACCGAGGGAATGAAAAACACATGATGTCTCCTACGGAAATTCTGAAGACTAAGAAGGATCAGAGCATGAGCCCATTGCTAGCCGTAGCTTTGCTGGACATGACACTGTTCTCACAGCGGTATCATGACATAAACGCACGAATCACAGAAAGCAGGGTTTCCAACACAACTCACTGGTTTTTAATTTATCAATCTGTCAATGTCTCATGGTTACAAGTCCAAGTCATCATTTCTGGTTTTAAATATAGGTAATATTAAATATTAAATATTGTGGCGCAGTGGGTTAAAGCCCTGGCCTGAGGCGCCCGCATCCCATATGGGCACTGGTTCTAGTCCCAGCTGCTTCACTTCT
The DNA here is from genome assembly GCF_051225735.1 of Oryctolagus cuniculus. NCBI lineage: Eukaryota > Metazoa > Chordata > Mammalia > Lagomorpha > Leporidae > Oryctolagus > Oryctolagus cuniculus. The sequence continues at coordinate 168,642,253 of NC_142869.1, forward strand.
GATCCAGCTCTCTGCTATGGCCTGGGAAAGCAGTAGAAGATGGCCCAAGTCCTTGGGCCCCTGCACCCATGTGGGAGGCCCAGAAGAAGCTCCTGGCTCCCGGCCTTGGATTAGCGTAGCTCCGGCCGTTGCGGCCATCTGCGGAGTGAACCAACGGATGGAAGACCTCTGTCTCTGCCTCTCCTCTCTCTGTGTAACTCTGACTTTCAAATAAATAAAAAAAAATCTTTTAAAAAAATATATAGGTAATGATTGACCTCTGCTCACTTCTCTATGAATACTTCAAATTGAGACTACAAACAACTTTTAGGAAGCATTTCAAAGGGTCTTAGTGGCTTTGGTTAGAATAAAATTAAAATACTTTTTTAAAGTGCTTTTAAAAAAAGGCTATGCAACTCTGGAATATTCAATCAAAATTCTTATGACACAGAAGTTCAAATTGTAGAGCAGTTACTTTAAAATGAGGGTCTTGAAACAACTCTCGACTTGGTTTAAACAGAGACAAGCAATGTTTCAACACAAATCCATTCCTTTGAGATACGCATCTTGGGGAAATGTCTCCTAAAGCGCATGAAATACCAAATTTCCAGCTCCTTCACTCTCTGAAGACACACGAAGCCCTCGGTGTGCAGTAATGCCCAGCCATCTGAGTGCCACATGCCTGCAGAGAGATCTAAAGCTGCAACAAATTCAACCAGATCCCATTTCTTTAAGGTCCAGGACTGAAAGAACTGCTGAACACTGGGGTGAACCTGCATCCCTTTGATCTCCACGGGAACAAAAAAGCAAAATGACATGCTCAAATGAAAAATCATTTATAATGGATGAAAGAGGGGCTATTCTTTCTTTGAATTCTCTCTGTTCGGAGGGAAAGGGCGAGGGAGATCCAAGGAGAAAAATAAATTCTCAAAAACACAAAACAATCCTTAGGAGATGATGACAGCAAAGAAGGCATCGGGGTAGGAGGAAGGGAGGAAAGGAAAAGGATGTGGCAGAAATGACTTCCGGCCCCACCTGGAAGGGGAGATGCTTACTTTCTGCAAAGCAGGAGACTGCGTCTCATGCCAGTAAGGCTGACGGTAAACGAACCGCAAAGCTGCAGGCACACACCACATGGGTGAACCCTGTATGCTGGGACTCAGGAATTCACTTCGAAATGCCTGAACCTTGCCACTGCTTTCCAGTCACCATTTACTATGTCACAAGACATAAACATTAGGAACCAAATGTTGGTCTAGTTTCAGTGCTGACGTTGAGCTTCATTAAATGCCTTATTCACAGAGGGCACAGTCCCCCTCTCTCACTCACAAGAGTAGAACCTCAGGACAGCGATGTGAAATTTTCATTTAGTTTGTGTGTCTTCTATATAAATTTTAGAAAGAACTGCCATTGATATCTTTACTTGGCCATACTAAAGAGCTGTTTTAACATCAACACTCTTCTTTTTCAATTAAGGAGGATGACTTAACCAAGATCAAAGGTTTAATAGCTGTATCTTCTTTAGGAGGTAAAAAAATCGGTGTTATACAAAATCAGAATCCAAGTTCTATAATAGAAAACTGAACCTGGAGTTGATTTCAGCTGATTCTAGCCCTGAGACTCTGATGAAGGCATTCAGTGATTGGCCAGTGGTGCAGACTCAGTCTGTGTGATGCTGAGCACACACTCCCTGCACACGTGTGTGTCCCGGACATGGGACACGTGCTAGAGAGCAATACCACATCCGACTTGCCCTACAAGAGCTCATCAGGGAAGGGGACAGAGAGGAACAACAGCCAGAGAGGATGGAGAATGCTAGCAAACACGCTCCCAGCAACAGGGGCTTGGAAAGAAGCCAGGGCAAGATGCAGAAGGGCGTTCACAGGCCAAGGCATCAAAGCACTACACGTCCAGCCATCCACCAGGGGTCAGGGCAGAGGAGTCTGAGCTGCACTTAGGAAAACGGCCAGAGGTGAGGCAGCAAAGCATGAAGACGGGCCCTCTGCCCTCTGACACTGCAGCTTCACTAAAGGCCAGGGTGAGCCATGCTAGGACTCCTCAGCGGGAGTGACGTGTCAGAGTGGCCTCTGAGCTCCAGAAGCAGGGGGGGCACAGAGGCAGGTGAACAACTTAGGACAGACTTGAAGTAGAACAGGCCAGTGTTGGGATCAGCATTGTGGCACAGTGGATAAAGGGGCTACCTGTGACGCCAGCATCCCCTATGGGCGCTGGTTCATGTCCCTGTTCCCCCACTCCCAATCCAGCTAATGGCCTGGGGAAAACAGAAGGTGGCCTGAGTGTTTGGGTTCCTGCCACCATGTGGGAGACCCACATGAAGCTCCTAGCTCCTGGCTTCGAATTGGCTCAGCCAGCACCACTTACAGCTATCTTGGAACTGAACTAGCAGATAGAAGATCTTGCCCTCTGTCTCTCCTTCTTCTGTATAAGTTTTTCAAACAAATAAATACATCTTTAGAAAGAAAACAGGCTAGTGTTACAAACACCACAATAAGGTCCAGGCCTTGACAGCAGTTTTGGATTATGTGGTGATAAGGAACTGGACTGAACAAGCAGAGTTTGACAAGTGGCTGGGGGAGCAAGGAGGGCAGGCAGGCTTCCACTGCAGAGGGCACACCCAACCAGCTTGTGAAGAAGCTGGCCGGTGGGCAGAGAAGACTGACTTGGGGTCACACGTTGGAAATACACATTCTAGGGTTGCTGGATTAAAGCTGGTGGTGCAAGCAATGGGTGGGACTACACATGGAGAGTGCAAAGGGAGAATGCCTATTTCAAAGGAATTTGCCAGAAGCAAATGAGATCATGGATGCAAACGCATCCTTTAAGCGGAACCTCTGATATGTGGGTATGTTTAAGAAAACAACAGCATCCATCCTGTTTCATGAGCAGCTCTATGTGCACAGTACAGGGGAATGCTCAGAATCCAAGTCTGAGAGAACATCAGGGAGCGAGACCATGAAAATGTGTCTTCCCACAGAATGCCCAGAAACCGGCGCCTACCTGCGCAGAGCCACCATCGGGAAAGAGGGCACCCCAACCAAGCCTGGGGAACCCACACTGGCCCTCCTCTCAGGATGCAGCATACAAAGTGGCATCACGGAAAACCCGAAATTTTCCACAAACCGCAGATGCTTCTGGTCCTTCCCTGAGCTGCCTTCGTTGACCACAGCGCAGCCAACCAGGGAAGTCCCTTCACTGTGACCACAGACATCACGTTCTCTAGAATCGATATGGTTGTTTCTAACTTGTCGACGGCCATCAACCAGGTCTGCCCCTAATACGGAGAAGTGGACAGGAAACAATCCTTTCATGTCTGTAAATGCGGGACGAGCGGGTGCCTTGGTGGAATACGTAAGAAACCTCAGGCACCCCACGTTCCCCAACACTGAATCTTGCCCATGCCTTTTATAATCATGTCTAGCAGCTGCTGCTAAGTTGGTTAAAAACAGCTTGAATTTCTAAAGCAAGCGCTGTTTTTCAAAGAATTAAAGACACTTAAAATTGCTCCATCACTTACATATCTATTAAACTGTTTAAAATTGTCAATCTTTAATTTAAGACTATTCTTGGAACTGGCTGTCCATTCCTACAAGCTCCTAGGACTCCTAAGTACATTCCATCAAGGAGAAGACTAACCTGATAGACAGCAAATCTGGGAAACGTCTCAATTCATTCTAGACTCTTTTTAAAGAATGTATCTTTCCCAAGAAATGGCTTGACCTACCCATAAAATCAAGAATATCCATAAACTGGATGAATGTCTAATATATTTATTTATATAAAAGATACATTGACCCATGCAGGTGTAAAAAGCACCCACAAAGGCAACGTCCACCTCCTCCTCTGTGGGCAGTGGCCAGGCTCCAGAGCGAGCCCAAGCCCCAGCCCAGAGGGCCTCTGCCAGCCACCAACGTGGCACAATGGTTGCCGTGACCGCACAACTTCACGGTCACGCCGTCAGGAACCAGGAAGGCACCAGGAAGCCTCATCTGGGTTCTTGGGTCCTCAGCTCATTACGTAAATCCTGGGATGGCCTGTTTCCTGGTTCAGCAATAAACTCAAGTGGTAGAAACTTGAAGGCGAGCCGCGGTTTTCAGCAGGCTTCAACGCTGGAGTAATTGCTGCGGTGTGGCCTAGCTCATGCCTCCATTCTGACTTCCCACTTCTAATTTCCTAACCTCAGCACCAGCTGTCACAGAGAAGCCGCCTGTGTGAACCCCGGTGAGCAGCCTTCCATTTCGGGGTGCTTCTTGGTCAGAAGGCTACACCCCGTTTCCAACAGACTTCATCCTTTAGTGCTCTCCTCCGCTTTTACGTATCCTCTACGCTCCCACCAGGGTGGCAATTGGCCTATTCTCTACCCTACAGCTTACCAAGTGTCTTCAGCCCTCCCTGCCCCCAGCACCTGACCTTCTGGCCACCTTATGTTACTCTGCACACTAAAGTGGAGCCCACACTCTCCCATCACTGTACCTTTTACTTCCAGCTGTTTTCTCATTTTGGATGCCAAACACATTCCACGTCTCTACTCCCTTTTTTAAATTCCACCTCACACACTTACCGTTCTAAGAAATTGCACCCTGTTCTCTCCTCATTCACCCCATGACCCAACCCCATTTCCTGAGCCCATCACTCATTCAGCCCTCGGGACATCTCGTGCCTACTCATGTACATGTCAATTGGCTGTACCACAATTTATGATCCTGGGAGCATCTGGATCACTCTGTAACCTCACGGGCACTGGTTCACCACACAGCTCCTGGCTCCTGGCTTTGGATCAGCGCAGCTCTGGCCACTGCAGCCAATTGGGGAGTGAACCATTGGATGGAAGACCCCTCCCCCTCCTCTCTCTGTGTAACTCTGCCTTTCAAATAAATAAATCTTTTTTAAAAAAATGATTAAGAGCTTGGCTACAGAAACCAGAAGAGACAAGAACCTCCAAGAGCCCTGCTCACTGGAATATCTGATCTCTTTAAGGTCACTGCATTGCTTTAATGATATTGAAATATAAAGGTTCATCAGAGGAGTAAAAGCAGGTTTTCAAATGAAGGCTTCTGTGATTTCGGGCCTTATGTTGGGTAAACCAGTCATCCTCTTACACTCAGATGCCTAAAATACTCAGTTGGAAACTGCAGTACAGCTTGGGTCCTTGTTTTGTTAGGATTCACCATTAACATAACTATCTGCTGGACCAACAAAAGAGTACAGAGCTCTGTAAGAAGATCTGCCACACCATCCCCCCACACACACACACATACACATGCACGTATGAACCGGGACGACGTCTCCACCACTTCTGAAAAGAAACCCACTGAGCGGCAGGCGACGGGAAATACAATGCAGCTTTACCCTGCATTATGAAAGCGAGCAAACAGCCAGCTGTGAGTTAGAAATAGAACAAAATTTTGAGTCGCAAACCCAAAGGGACCTTAGCTAACACTGAAAGAGTTCCTTAATGATGAACGGCTGATTGAATCTCGTGGGGCATATTTAACATTTTAATTTTAGTTTCAAAAGCAACAAACCTGTTGGTGAGACGGGAACCCCAGCAGTCACAGCGGCCGATCTATCAATCAATCCAACATGGCCGGGCTCCACCAGCCGCCCCTGACACCAATTAGGGGACTGAAATAGGGAACTGCTGCTGCCAGGTTACAGCTTTGCCAATTAGAGCACATCCCGGGTGAGAGGGACCGAGGAACACTGGAACTCGGGGTCAGCGGAGAGGGGGTGGGCAGCACCTCGTGTAATGCGACATGAAAAAGGAAGACGGCAGCAGGACGCAGGCGAGAAGCAAGACGGTCCGGAATCAAAGGGCGCATTTTACTGTGCACCGGTCAAAGGCATGCAGACGCTAAGACAAAGCCCGAGCAGGGCGATCGCCTGGGCCTCCAGCCTGGATGGCCCACACAAGTTGGGGGTCCCGTGCCGGCACATGGGAGGGCTGAAGCTGCCGCCACTGCCCCCGCCAATGGCCCCCTTTGAGTCAGGAAGCAGGAGGTAAGCCGGCTCATCCGGGGCCTTCATGGTACAGGCAGCCACGTAGCAAAGCGCAGGAGGGCCGGTCTTTCAAATCAGGCTCATTATTAGCAGGCACATCTCTCCTGCTGCAACGTGCTCGCTCCCACGGCCTACAACATCTGGGGGGCCTCCTTCCAATTTTCCCACCTGAGCTCTGCTTCCAAATCCATGACTCACAGACCTGGCAAATCAAACCCCCCGAAAAAGCCCAATGACCTCAAAAAGTCTGCCCTCAAGTACCTTCAGATACAACTACTATTCCTGCCTTTCAATACTTTTTCTTAATGCTGTTTGGATCTTCTGGCTTGGAGGGGTTCCTGGTTGATGGTTTCGGCCTGGACGTCTGAAAAGACACAGAGCTCCAGATATGGGAGCTGGGGACCACACGAGTCACTTTCAGATTCAGATGTAAAACCTAGGTCTTGATCAGTTTCATAAATCTGTTAAGCTGATTCTGGGCTGAAATGGAAAAAAAAAAAAAAGTCCTAAATTGTAAAAGGAACTACTGAGGCCAGCATTGTGGCACAGTGGGGTAAGCTACTACTTCAGAGGCCGGCAGTGCAAACTGGAGTACCTGTTCAAGTTCTAGTTGCTCCACTTCCAGTCCAGTGCCCTGCTAACATGCATGGGAAAGCTGCAGAAGATGGCCCAGGATGGAGTCCCTGGCTACAGCCTGGCCCAGAGCTGGCTGTTGCAACCATGTGGGAAGGGAACCAGCGGGTGGAAGATCTTTGTCTCTATCTCTCCCTCTGTTATTCTGCCTTTCAGTGGAACAATCAACAAATCTTGGTGGGGATGGGGAAACTTTATTTTTCAAGTGCAAAGAGCTATTATTCATTTACCAGATGAGTCACCTTATTCCAGTCTATTTTCTTTTTTTTTTCATTTTTTATTTGACAGAATGAGAGAGAGAGAGAGAGAGAGGTCTTCCTTCTGTTGGTTCACCCCCCCAAATGGCTGCTACAGCCAGAGCTACGCCAATCTGAAGCCAGGAGCCAGGTGCTTCTCCTGGTCTCCCATGTGGGTGCAGGGCCCAAGCACTTGGGCCATCCTCCACTGCCTTCCCAGGCCACAGCAAGAGCTGGACTGGAAGAGGGGCAACCGGGACTAGAACCCAGCGCCCATATGGCATGCTGGCACCGCAGGCAGAGGATTAACCAAGTGAGCCACGGCGCCGGCCCTTTCCAGCCTATTTTCCACAGAATCTGAAGGTGAGCCTGTTCTGCCAAAGCTTTACAGGAAAGACACGTTTTCCACGCTGTAGGTGTACACACTGGCGTGAGAAGTGTGCCTTTCAATGTTCGATATGCACAACTGTATCATAATCATCTGTAATGTCCTTTGGCCCTAGCAACATAGAGGAGGATCTCCCGCTGGAGCAAGGGTTCCCGATCTTGGCCGTATTTGGCAGTGCTTCACCTGGAGGCAACTCTGAAAGTCCCTGTAGCCAAGGTTCCAACCTGCAGAGCTACTGACTTCACTGTTTGATGTCTGAGAATCAAGCTTTCTTTTAAAGATCCCTGGTCCAACTTGGCCCACACCTGGGTCTACTTGGCTCCTTCTCTCTAAAGTTGCTGGTGTGCCCACATAGCCCACACCTGAGCCAGTGATGGCACGTGATAAAGAGTACTCACTTGGGCAAGGGAAAGGTGAGCAGACGCCCTGGAAGAACAGGTGCAGTAATGAGAAAGCTCTCAGGTGTCAACAGTTCTGTGCTGGTGCAGGGCACAGACATACAGGACTGGAGCACACGTGTGAAATTTCTTTCCTTTTTTTTTTTTTTTTAAAATGCTTCTCAGAGACTGAGAGGGAGAGTGCTCCCATGAGCTGGTTCACTTCCCATTGCCCACGAAGGCTGAGGCTGGGTGAGGATAAAGGTGGTAACTCAATCAAGGTCTCCCATATAGGCGGCAGGACCTAACTGGTTGAGCCTCAGATGCTACCTCCTGCATTAGCGAGAACCTAGAGTCAGAAGCCAGAGCTGGGAACTGAACCCTGGTATTCCCATGTGGGACATGAGCACAGTAACCCCAGGGCAAACACCATCCCCTGAAGTCTCTGAATAAAGCTGGAGGACTCATCTTGGCTGTGGGAGGGGCAGCTGCCAATGGAGCAGGCAGTTGGCCTTTGCATGGGCTTACAGCAGAAGTGCGTACAGCTGGGGCACCTGCTGTCCACCCTGGCAGAGGAAAGGTTTAGCTAAATGCCATTTTGCTGGGAGTGACTTACTGCCCTCAACTCTCGTTTTCCTGCAGCCAAACTGACAACCTCTACTCTACAACAGTGCTTCTCAAATTTTAATTCACGTGAGATTCACCTGAGATCTTGTTCCAATGCAAACTCTGCCTCAGCAGGTGCAGGCAGGGCTGGAGAGTCCAGACTTTCAAGAACTTTCCAGGCAATGCCCATGCCACTGCTCCAGGAACCACATTTGGTCCTAGTCTTGGGAGCATCATTCCCCGGGAGCTATTGGCCTTTCACAGACGAAAATCCTGTCTCGGTCCTGGGCTTCCACATCCAGATCTCTTTGGAAGAGAAATGAACAAGCCACAGGGCAGGCCTGCAGTCCACCAGCCTGGTCACATGATGGTACGTCACTGTTTCTCATATCCTTAGTGCATTCTGAACCAACTGTATTTATTCTCCGTCTGTCTTCCCCACTGGATACACACTCCCCAACAGCAGTGACCCAGCAACCACTGTAACGCCAGACCTGGAACAGCGCCCAGCACAGAGCAGACACTCAACAAATGTCTGCTCACTCAAGGAGGAACTGAGCAGGATGACGACACGGACCTCGTGTGCTGTGCTGGGCCAGTCCTGCTACCTGTACACTCCAGGCAAAGGCGAGAAGAGCTGTGAGCTCAGTGTGGCTTTCTGGTGGGCAGGTGTGTGACCTACAAGATGATAACAACAACACCGCTCTGCATCTTCTCAACTTCTGTTCACGATACATTAGGTGTACCGCGGTCAGCACAACACAGGGAAAGAGAGAAAAGGTGTAACCAGAGAAAAGAGCACTTGCCTGCTTCAGCTCCCTCAGCGGCCACCAGGAAGCTGCCAGGAACTTCAGAGAGAAAGGGGAGCGGCCTCTGCCGGCCGGGTTCTGAGTGTGGCTGTGTAATCTAAACTCCACCGGACCCCCAAAGGACCGTGATGAAATGGCAAAGGAGGAACTGTCACAGCCGCGGGAGAAGTACTAATCCATCCTCAAAATCCAATCACTCACACATGCCTCCTGGCAAAACTAGTCAAGGGCTCACAAAATTAGAAAACTAACAAAATTAGAAGTGCAGGTACCCGAGGCAGCTTAGGAGCAGGAGCACAGCCAGCGGGACACGGATTTCACTGACCAGCCCGAACCCCACAAGACCGGCACTGACTCCCGGGGATTTCCCGGACGGCAGGTTGCTACCTATTAGGGACTGCGCAATCATTCCACTGGGTCCCAACCAGCAGTTTTAAAACGAAAATGGAGTAAAATAAAACCGAAACCAGGAAAAGGGGCATAAAATAATAGAATGGATCACATATAGTTTTGTTTCTTATGTGTGAGTTAATATATGTGTGCTCACTAGGTCATGATGTAAAGTGTATTACTGCAGGCCACAATATATTTTTTTAAAATTTTTATAAATATTTATCTACACCAAGAAGGAGTATGCTTCATCGAGTGCCTATACTTGAAGAAGCAGCGCTCCTAGCTGTAGGAGTACACATTTATACCAGAGAGGTGTATGGCAATGGCAGCCCAGGGCCTAAGTCCGCACTCAATGACTGGGGACTTGGGATCAATTACTTACCTCCTCTAAGCCCCAGTTATTCCTATCACAGGGACAAGAATATTATCACCTCGTGCTGTCACAGTTTTTAAAAACATTTGTGGGGTTCTTACAGTGCCTGCATAAGTGAGCATTCCATACATACGAGGCCGCATTATCCACCCAGGAATGCACATCTGATGGGCTTACTTCCCATTACAGACACTGCCTTGCCTTGTGATGGGGGTTGTGTCCCGATAAGCCCATCCTAAATTGGAAAACATCATAAAATCAAAAACGCATTTAACCTGCTTCACCTGCTGCACACGCTAGCCTTGTGGCACGGCAGCCTGCTGAGTGCAAATTCTTTACCCCGGGGCCATGTGGCTGCCTGGGAGCTGTGTGCACTGCCCAGCATCACATTGTAGCAGAGGATGCCGGAATTCTTGTGCGAACAAAAGAGTGTGGCTGCTCCCTGAGTGACACCTGAGAAGCTCATCTGATTCTGGAAGAACCCATCTGAAAGAAAAAGCTGGCCGTTGCAAAAAGGGTGAGATGGGAGAGAGAGAGCGGAGGAAACACCATGGCGAGGCAAGAGCACAGGTCAATAAAAAGGCACAAATTAGATTTTCACACCAGCACACCTGAATTTCCTCCTACAGCTTGCTCTTCCTTTAAACTGCCTTTTCAACCTGGCCCCTAGGAGTGGGTAGGACCGTAATCTTGCCTGAGTTCCCGACCTTATTCAAACCGAGAGGAACCGCCTGCCGTGTTCTTAAAGAAAAGAACCAATTATTAATTAGAGGCCCTGGAAAGTTGGACAGCACTCATTATTATTAAATCCAGTATCGAAAAGGGATGTGGCTAATTATTGTATCTGCTTCTCCAACTGGTCTTGATGAAACATGCTGAAGTTATTCTTGACACAAGTGTCACTAGTGGTAAAGCGCTCAGTTTGTGGCGTCTCATCAACGGCACGCTTGAAGCTCCCATTGCTTGCTGTGAGACGCACAGTTTATATTAAGTTAAACACAGTGTGGTGGCCATTGTCAAGAAAATTGGAGTTGCTCAGGCATGAGAGAGTTACTGATGTTATTTGTCTGGAAGCCTTGTGATTTTAGTGCATCACTAGCAATTGTTAAGCGAGTAATTAAACCATAAAGCCAGGACCTGTGATTTTTCAGTCTTTTCAAAGCAATAATCATCAAAATTCCAACTACCATTTAACTGATTCCCTTCTAAACATGCTGGCAACGCTGATGCTGTTGTCATTCAACCCCGTTGTGTGGTTTATAAAAAAAACTAGATTATGGTCTTTATAGAAATTATATACTGCTCAACTACTTCGCTAGGCACGCGAGGTTTAAAGGAGAAACTCACAAGAAGTGTAAACGCTAGACTTGGATTTGCTCATGTAGACGGCTATCTTGGGTTTAACAACAACTCAAAAAGTCCTATTTCTAGGATTCCAAAACTAAAATAACAGGACCATTGTTCTTATATCCTTTTCCAAACATAAGAATGCATTATATAAATTTCCTGTAAGTGCCTTTAAAATTACAAGCAATTTAGCCTAGGATTCATGCACCACACTGACTGCATGCAATTTCTGTTTTATTTTTACTTCGCATCTCAATTACATCTTAATATTATGGGGGCTGAAATGCATTAAATAAATCACATCTCGCAGACTTCTGGTAAAGTAATACTACTACTACATGCGTTTAGACGGAATTGGCCTGCACTACAGAGTGTTCATCATGTCATCGCCTGCCTTTCCACACTGACATTCGAGGAAGCAGAACCCACCTCAAGCTACGGACACTTCCGGGAACCCTTTTGCTTATTTGCAACTGGCAATTAGTTGTGCTAGTTCATATAATCCAACATTTATAAACAGCAATTTACCCAATATATAAACCAGCTCTTATAATTAGTGAAACATTGTTACTGATTAAGATTTAATATACTGGCTGGTATTTCTGCACTGTGCTGCATGAAGAAGCTCACTGATCTGTCATTAGTCAAAGGACATTCCTTTTTCAAAGGACCTTATTACTGCAAGGTGTTCTGCTAACAAACATGCAGCCACTAAGAAAATTAACGCATTAAAGATCTGTATTACTTTAAAACAATGCATCCATGGTTCTATAAAACGGCAGTACTAAAAAGAAAAAACCTAGTGTGGACACTGTGGCTCAGTGGGTCAAGGAGCCACTCGGGAAATCAGCATCCCACATCAGTGCCAGTTTCTGGCACTTCTGCTTTTGATCCAGTTTCCTGCTAATGTGTATCCTGGGAGGCAGCAGATGACGGCAAGTCAGGTCCCTGTCATCCCGGACTGAATTGCCAACATTAGGGTCGTGAACCAGAGGATGGAAGATGTCCCGTTCTCCCTATCTCTCTCTCACTCTTTCAAGTACATGAAAATAAACATTAAAAAATCCTAGCAAGTGTCTTCAAAAGCTTAAGAAAATTTATAATATTTTGGAGACCTCTGCCTTTCCAGTCATTAAGTAGTAAATGCTTCTACCTTTCATTTACATCCTTTTCTGAAAACTTAAAGGTACTTTCATGCATGCCATCTCAGTAACGTTCCAGATGATTCTGCGAAGTCCACATGACAACTACGAATCATTCTGCGTTTAACAGACAGAGATGCTAGGGCTCATGGAAGGTGAACGACTTGATCAGGGACACAAAGCTAGTAAGAACCAGGATTCACACCCTCGCTGCTGGCTCCAAAGTGAAAGCTCTCTCTTGTGTCATCCTGTAGACCGGATACACGTATTATCACAGCACACACCTGAACTCATCGAGAGACACACAGACACACAACTGGCAAACGGGCAACTCCAAAACTCACCTGGAATGTGATCTTAAATGAATACATGTTCTCAGATAAAGAATGTGAAGTCCCAAGCCAGCCTGCACAGTTCTTAGCTGATTCACTACACAGCTGAGCTACATCTCCAGAAAAACTCAGCAGTCCTAGGCAAACCTAACCACTCCCCCTAAGGAAACGGGAATCCAAGAAAGCCATGCCCCCAGGCCCTGGTGTAGGGTGACAGGGCTCCCCTACTGCCCCCACAGAAGCCTCCAGGAGTTCCCAGTCAGCAGCAAGGAGCAGCATGGGAGATGGCACTCCAGGCAGGACACTCAAACCTCTAAGCCCTGGGGGGAAGGGGAGTGTGTGGAGAAAGATGGACTTGTGAGGCCGACACAGGCACGGTTCCCACTGGTAATGCACAGTGGTGTGTGTGTAGGCTGGGGACTGGGGGCACTGGGTGGCACATGCTGGACCTTTCAAAAAGGAACACAGTATGTCCTAAAGTAATGGCTCTCAGCGAGGTGAGCATGCCCAAAAAGACGACGGGGTTATGGTTCTAGATGCTGAACACTGTCCAGCGACTCTCTAAGCATGAAGGCGTGCTAGAAGGAAACGGGCAGATTTGCAGGAGAGAAAGAAAACGGGTGAACACAAGTGTCTAAGAGTTTGGGCAAGACCCTCCCAAGCTCGTGCTAAAGCAGGAAACAGAGAAATGTGGCAAAGACATCCAGGAACACATGAGTACGTGGTACCATCTCTTACATTAGCTGCCACCCGATTTCTTCTGTGGTTCAAACTGATCAATTGGGGCTCATCAATTAACAAACAGCCCCTATGGACGCAGTCTCTTTGAGTCAAACACAGCTCCACAAATGTTATCACAGGGAAAGTTATTACCTCCTTCGAGGAGCTAGTCATCTAAAAGGCGTGAATGATAGAAGGGAAAACCATAATACATTTGTCACCCCCATTAGCAATATTGGTGCTAATGAGAAAGTACATGAACAAGAACATACGCCTTTGAACTGGAATGTGTCACAAATAAAGACTAGATTAGTCACAGCTCCTCGGATGAGACTTTAGCACTCAGCGCTACTGCAGAGGCAATGCTTACGGTGGTTTCACAGCACAATTTCAGCTACTTAATTACAGTTTTCAAACCATTTCTCACTCAGGAGCTCACAGAAGCAGGATGTGGATGTACGTGGATACGCGAGGCAGTTTGGGATCTTAGGTGTAGCTCAATTCTCTGATGTCCTTGGAAAACAAAGTACTCCACTGAAGAGCGTTTTCTATGTAACTGGGGCCTACCCCTTCATGGGCCATAAATCCTGGCGAAATCTGTAGCCACCTTAAAAAGGGAATCTTTCCTCCGTCTTTCACGCCCTGCATCCGTCCAGGCCTTTGGATAGGAAGCAGGGACGTGTTTCCTGGGTTTTCTGCTTTGTCTTATGGACCATCCCAAGCCGTCGTTGGGAATATTGATCGCTGAACGCCGTATTACAGTTTCTGCTGTTTCTGTTTTGCTTCCTCCTTCAACGCCAGGCATTTTAGCAGACATTTCTCCCGCCAGTGCTGTGATGGCTTCTGATGCTCACAGGCAACTCCGTTCTTCAATTCAGTCCAAGAGAGGGTTGGGAGGTGGCAGAGATGCAAGCAATGGCATATGTTGACCACACAGGATGAGCATGGGGACAGAGAGTGGAGGAGAGCACACGGCTTATTGAACAGCTTTGTTAGAACTCAGAATGGATGAGAAAGGGTATTATTCCACCCGCTTTGCTAGTTTCTGCTTTTAGCAGAGAGAGCAGGGGAAACCCTTAGGCCCTGGACTCTGCATTTCAAGATCCAAGTTGCTTTCTAACAAAGAAGCGACTCTGGATGGACAACGCCCCAAAGGACGTTAAAGCTGATTCTCCCCACGCTTCGGTGAGCCTCACTCTGAAGCATGACACGTTCTTGGCCATTCTTACACGTGGCTCTGCTGCACTCAGGACGAACCTTTTTTCTGCCAAGGGCCACTTGGATTTTAGAACATCATCTGCAGACCATACAAAATTATCAACTTAAAAATTAGCCAGCTGGGACTTGTGTTGTGGCATACTGAGCAAAGCGGCCATGTGCAGTGCCAGCATCCCATAAAGCCACTGCTTTGAGACCTGGCTACACCACGTCCAATCCAGCTCCCTGCTAATGATCTAGGAAAGCAGTGGAGGATGGCCCAAGTGCTTGGGGCCCTGCACCCATTTAGGAGACCTGGAAGAAGCTCCTGGCTCCCGGCTTTGGCCTGGTCCAACCCTGGCTATTGTGGTTATTTGCAGAGTGAACCTGCAGATGGAAGATCTCTCCCTCTCTCTGTGTATGTGTGTGTATGTATGTACGTGTGTGTCTAACTCTGAACTTCAAATAAATAAAATATGTTTAAAATTATTGAATTTGACTCCTGCTCTCAATTGCTTTGGCAGGGCCACACCAGTTGATTCGAGGGCCTCATCTGGCCCGAGGGTCAGACAATCCCCACCCCTGAATGTAAAGTGTTAGGATCTGTGTGTTCAGATGTGACGAAAAGGCTGCGGCGGGCAGCAGCTCTCTGCACAGCCTCCTCATGCTGCGTAAGAAGTGGCAAAAATGACCGCTTACAACCACAGTTCTTGGACTCAGAGCCATCCTCAAAAACAGTACTCAAGACAAGGCACCGCTTCACGCGAGGCTGGTTCCCTGGAAGGCTGCAGCTCCTGCCTCGGCACCCACACCAACACCGTCCTCGGCAGGCCATCTGACACGGAGGCCTCCCGGCTGCTCTGCGGTGCACGAAGACGGTGTTCCTTGTCCTCAGACACACTCCTCGATGGCTAGTGCCAGTCATGCAGCAGCGACCACACACGGCAGGACAGAGGCTGCTCGTGACGGAGATTTCTAAACTCGAGACTCTGCCTCTCCAAAAGCAGCCTCCTTGTTCCCCTTCTGTCCTCCTTAAGAAAACGTAATTCTCAACCCACCCCCCGCCACACTCACCAAGCACACGCTTATCTCTTGGCAATACGGGTCCCTGCCACTGGAGAGACACCCAAAATGGAAAACACAGTACTGTGCTTTTTACTATTATCACCACCCCGGCTTCTCCAAGGACTCCCGGGCCAAGCCTCTGGGGCAGCAGGCTGACTGGCAGGAGAGCAGTCCAGGCAGGGAAGCAGAGGATACAGTGGGGGACCGCTAACGACCGCTCTAGGCTTCCACTGTCCAACTGTGGAGACTGTCTGCAGGTGGCCCGGCCTTGTCACCATCGTCAAAAATAAGCACAGCGACAGGAATCGGACGTGAGACTAGCAACCACAGATTAAAAAAGCGCTCTGCGCACCTGTCTCTGGATTCTCCACAGAACCTTCCAAAGCAAGGACCTCTCACGGTTTGAACAAGACCGGGCTCCAGAATTCATGCCTGGCTTTAAACCCCCGAATCATAAGCTGATGTCACTAAGAAGCGGGCAGCCTTCACAGTCTTTAGGCGCTGGGCCTAGTTGGCAGTCCTTCGGTCACTAGGGGTGCGACTTCGGAAGGTCGCTCTCCCCAGAGGGTTGGTCCCAAGCGCCTGGGCTGGGCCCGACGGCTCTTTCTCGGCTCCCTGGCTCACCGTGAGATGCGTCCTCTGTTTGAACTCCACATTCCCCACTCAATCACTGCCGCCTTCATCAGAGGCCAAAGCACGGGGGCGGCGCCTGATCTTGGACTTGAAGCCTTCAAAACTCTGAGCTCTACCTCAGTCCTTTCTCTCAAGTCAGTTTTGTCAAGTATTTCACTATAGTCTCACACACACACACACACACCTGACTAACGCAAGATCTTTGCTCGTCGGAAGATGAGAAGACCGTGTGGCACAGAAAGACTGGGGCTGTGCCCAAAGGAACACATTTAGTGAGCAGTCAAGCGACCCCCTGCAGGGTCCTCTCTGGATCTCTGCAATAATCCTGGGCCCATCGTCACTAGCTAGAGGCCTTCCGGGGACATCAACGCCGTTCTAATGAGGAAGAGAGGTTGGGGAGAAGAGACGGAAAAGGGAGACAGTATCACAGGCAGGAGACTAGGAGAATATGATTACATATACTGTAAAAACTCTCTACAGTGACTAGTTTATCATCCTTGATACAGGCAAGAACAGGGTTGATATAAATTATTTATGATGTGAAGCAGTTTAATGGGGTATAAAATAGATTCCTTTTTTGCACAGTTAGTAAAAGTTGTAGGGTTCTTCATGTTGTCATAGCCAGAGTGAGCATGTGTCCTACCCATCCAGACTTTTGACAGGAGCATCAATTTTCTAAATTGTTCCCTAACAACTACATGTTAAGGAAGAAAGAAAATTACTCACACTGTTCATAATTGCAATTCTCAGAAGATTCTAAAGAACCCACTGTAATTTCACATTATTGAATCTGGGTGGCTTTATACATCAGAAGCATTTTCAGACAGCTGCTGCTACGTGAGGTACTCCAGGAAGCACTAGGAAGAGCTGAAAATGGCATTACGATACCTAGACTTTGATTACAGACACGAAGACGCTGCACGACGTCTGTAAGACACGAAGAGGGAAATGGGTGACACGGATGTCCCCGCAGGAATGCAAACAGGTCATTCTCTTTGCTGATAATGAAACCAGGAAAAGTTAGCGAAACGAAGTTCACAGGAAAACAAACTCATGTTGTTGATTAAGAACAAAACCCATATGACAGCTGTAGGCTGTCACTAGGCATTTGATTGGCTAGCTGCAAGGGGTCTCTACTGATTGTAAAACATCCAACCAAGCACAAATAATAAACGGATTGGTAGCAGAGAGAGTAATGGATCCAAGCAAACAATGAGAGGGTGAAACAGGAAAGATAAGCATAAGTAAGACCCTTTAAAAAAATCATCTACCTGGCATGCTTAAACATTAGAAGCTGAAAAATTCTGATTTATGCAATGTTCCATATATTGTTTTTAAAGTGTCCTGATGCACAAAGAACAGCCAAGTGACCTGAGTATGAGAAAGCTTAATGAAAAGAGACAAATGTTCATTTTAAAGGATACCTCATGTTAAGCCAAGAAGCTAAAAAACAAAATACTGGTCACAGGGTGGGAATTGCACACAGCAGCTGAAGCGGCCACTTGGGATGCCTGCATGTCCTATGAGAGTGCCGAGTTCAGGTCGCAGCTGCTCTGCTTCCAATCCAGCTTCCTAGCAATGTGCAGCCTGGGAGGTAGCAGACGATGGCTCAGATAGTTGGGTCCCTGTCACCCACATGTGAGACTCAGATTTAATCTCAGGCTCCGGGCTTCAGCCTGGCACAGCCCTGGCTATTGAGGGCCTTTGGGGCATGAATCAGTGTGCCCGTATCACTGCTTTTCAAACAAAGTGAAAACAACTAAAAATTAAAGTACTTTAATGATGATGACTGGGGAATTGCATTGACAAATATTTTTTAAAAAGTATAAATCTATAGTAATTTATAGCATGATGCAAGTTCAAGAACTGGTAAAGACACCACCTTAACAGAATTCAAAGAGCAGAGACAGCCCCAATTCTACATCATTATAACTTGAGAGAAAATAATCAAGCAACTCTCAGGAGAGCAGATAAATGTTTAGCCAAAAAATTGACTTTGGAGAAACTATTCAGGAAAAAAAAAAAACCTGCAGAAATATCATATGCCAAAACAAACACAAGATTGGATAAATATTTAATTGCTTAGAAATTGGAGACAAATCTTTTTCTAAGTACATAAAAGCCACTAAAGGAAAAAAAATTAATGGATACCATTACCTAAAGATGAAAAGTTACAAATGTATACAAGAGGAGCTCACAGAGAAATATTCAGAAAGAACCCTAGAAAGCTTTAAAACAAAGTTATAAATAAGTAATTCAGTTAGCAATGTGTGGCTGTCTCCATCTCTGTTTTCGAACTATATTGTGAAAAGGAGAAACACCATAAACATCCAAGAACAGAGAAATGCTCAAATATCCAAACCATATATCCATAAGCATGCCATAGAAAAGTATTAATAACATGGAAAATATTCACAATATATGGCACCATTAAGAGGATTAAAAAATACTACAGTGGGAACAGGTGCTGTGGCACAGTGGGTTGAGACGTTTCATGGGACATCAGCATCCCATACTGGAGTGCCCACTCGAGTCCCAGCTGCTCTGCTTCCAATCCAGCTTCCTGCTAATGCATCCTGGGAGGCAGTGGATGATGTACAATACACAGGAGGATAGGTACGGGTTATGTGCAAACACTGTACTTTCTCTTTTTACATTTTTATTTATTTGCTTGAGAAGACAGAAGCAGAGCACACTTCCTCCTGAGGTTCCCTCCCCAACTAGACCAGGCCAAAGCACAGCTGAGTCACTGGGAACTCAATTCGAGTCTCCTATGTGGATGGCAGGATTAAACTACCTGGGCCATCACTGCGGCCGCCAGGGTGTGCAATTACAGGAAGCTGGGGTCGGGAGAAGAGCCAGGACATGAACCCAGGTGTGCTAATGTGGGATGTGGAAGAAAAGATGTGCAAACTATGCACTGATAAAGGATTAATGTCCAGGATCTACTAAGAGCTCAAGAAACTCAACAGCAACGAAACAAACAATCCAGTTAAGAAATGGGCAAAGGGCAATAGCAGGCAACTTTCGAAGGATGAACTACAACTGGCCAACAGACACACGAAAAAATGCTCAGGATCAGTAGCCATCAGGGAAATGCAAATGAAAACCACAATGAGGCTTCATGTCACCCCCATTAGAATTGATATCATCCAAAAATCAAAAAGAAATAATAATAATAAATGCTGGAGAGCATGTAAGAAAAAAGGTACCCTAATCCACCGTTGCTGGGAATGTAAATTAGTGCGACCATATTGGAAGACAGTATGGGAATTCTTCAAGGATCTGAAAATAGATCCACCATATGACCCAGCCATCCCACTCCTGGGAATTTACCCAAGGGAAATGAAATCAGCACATGGAAGAGTTATCTGTACCCCCATGTTTATTGCAGCTCTGTTCACAATACCTAAGACATGGAATCAACCCAGATGCCCATCCACTGATGACTGGATAAGATGGTATATACATACCATGGAATACTACTAAGTCATAAAAAAAGAATGAAGTCCTTATGTTTGAATCAAAGTAGATGCAACTGGAAACCATTTGGCTTAGTGAAATAAGCCAAATTCAAAAAGAAAACATCATATGTTTTCTCTGGTATGTGACAGTTAATATAGAATACCAAAAAAATGTATAGGAATGAAATGGCCATTTTGGGATATGATTGTCATTTTTAGCCCTTGCTTATACTCCTGTGGAACTGTGATCTTCCTATACATTACTTGTTGAATATTATGATTAGTGGCAAATTAAGCCTGTGAATACAGAGTGTGTTAAAATTAAGGTGTTGCAAAAACTGACGAGAGGCAAGGGGGACGGTTGAGGGGGAACAGGAGGTGAAAGAAATGTGGTTGTCTTCTTGGAACTGTTTTATGGAATGCACAGAATCTGTTCCCTTTATATTAATAAAAATTTCTTTAAATGTAAAAAAAGAAAAAAAAAAAAAAACAACCTTTTGAGGTCGATGTTCTGGCGCTGTGGGTAAAGTCACAGCCTGAGACACCAGCACCCTATATGGGTACCAGTTCCTGTCCCGGCTGCTCCACTTCCAATCCAGCTCCCTGCTAATAGCCTGGAAAAAGGAGCAGGGGACGGCCCAAGTGTTTGGGCCTCTGACACCCACATGGGAGACCTGGACGAAGCTTCTGGCTCTGGTTTTTAGCGTGGCCCAGTGCTGACCATTCTAGCCACCTGGAGAGTGAATCAGCAGATGGAAGATCGATTTTCTCTCTGTATCTGTAACTCTTGGTTTTTAAAACGTAAATCTTTCTTTAAAAAAAGCAACTTTTTAAAAGGCTCATCTTAAGCCAGCACTATCTAATTAGATTAGAAATAAATGTGAATATAATGAAATAATACTTTTCAAATAAGGTGTGGTATTCTAGAACTCTATTTTGTGTGTGAATGATAAAGGAATGTAGCATACCAAATCCAGTTTCTTTAATATTCTATATGTGTAATAACACATTCACACACATACATAGCAATGAGATTATCACCCACCAAAACAAATTTCATTCAGTACTAAAAGCTAATACAGCTCACATGTGATTAAATAGCCACAAACTTCCCAATGAGAAATAGGAAGTATGAGAATGAGAAAGACTAAATGAGCGGTTTTTAAGTGATATTTTATATCATTTTTAAAGATTTACTTATTGGGGCCAGCGCTGGGGGTGGCAGGCTAAGCCACGGCCTGCGGTGCTATCATTCCATCCCATCCAGGCACTGGTTCATGTCCCAGTGCTCCATTCCCGATCCAACTCCCTGCTACTGGGCCTGGGAAAGCAGCAGAAAATGGTACAAGCGATTGGGCCCCTGCACCCATGTGGGAGACCCAGTAGCAGCTCCTTTCTCTCCTGGCTTCGCTCTGGCCAGCTCCAGTCATTGCAGCCATTTGGGCAGGCGGGCGGGCAGGGGGACCAGTAAATGGAAGATCTTTTTCTCTGTCCCTCTCTCAATCTGTAACTCTGCCTTTCAAAAAAATGGGTAAATTGTTTTTTAAATTAAGATTTATTTATTTATTTATTTATTTGAAAGGCAGAGTAATGGGAGAGAGGGAAAGAAGGGGGGGGGGGTAGGCGAGAGACCTATTTTCTCTCCACCGGTTCACTCCCTAAATGGCTACAACATCCAGGAGGCTGGATGAGAAGCAGAGCAGCCAGGACTTGAACCAGCACTCTGATACGGGATGTGGGTGTTGCAAGCAGTGGCTTAACCAGCTAGGCCACAATGCCAGCCCTGTTAAAAGGCCAGCCCTAAATGAGGGGCTTAAAACACACACACATGCAAGAACAAGCTGGAAAGATAATGTTACCATGAGGAGTGAGCCATAATCTGTGTAACACTTATTCAAGAAAACCCAACTTTCTTTAATGAAACTTTGCTTTAAATGCACATTTACAAGGAAAAACTAAGCTACTTGAATATATATTGAAGCTTAAGTGACATGCATGCTACTAACAATATGCACACCAAAAGTACACAAGAGTTTTATGAATTAAATTTGGAAAAAGAAAAACCCAGCATAATATGTTCTTTCTTCCCCAAAGATTACTCAACCCAATCTACATGAATACCATCTAGTAATTATACTCATGACTCTTGAAAGCATGATTGCCAGAGGTCAGATCAACATTTTTAGTGAAAACAGTAAACAGAACTATCTGTATGTGTACACCAGCCAAACATCCATTTAGTAATTATAAACAGCATAAAAGCTGGATACATTATTAGTTTATCAAACATGAAAATTGTCGTGCTGGTGATGACTGCATTAAGCCTTGATAAGATAGGCGCAGATAACCACTAGTAAACAATTCAATTTCACTGAGATCTTTAATTGGCCACTATACAAGCAAACACTTTTGGAAGAGAACAGTAAGAAATTCAAGATTATTACCATATCTTTGGAATGCATCTAGTTTGGTTAAAATATTCATCAACATGCCTTGCATATAATCCCGTTTTAGACTACTAAGGCTGGAACATCAGTAAAGGGTTCTTCTTGTGACCTTGCTCAGTTTAGGTCAGGGGCTAAGCTGAGTTGACACTGGCCTCTGGCATCCTTTGGGGTCTCACTCAGGAGGGAGGGAAGATAAGCGTTAACTCTTTCACTGTTATAGGTCATTACTCTAAGGGGAGTTAAGTGTAGCCTGGCAGTTAAGATGCCCAGTGTAGCCTGGCAGTTAAGATGCCCACGACGCACATCCTAGTGCCTGGGCTTGAATGCCAGCGCCGGCTCCTGATTCCCGCTTCCTGCCAATGCACATCTTGGAGGCAACTGTTACCCACATGGGAAACGTGTCTGAATTCCTAGCTCCAGGCTTCAGCCCAGCCCCCCCAGGGGCACGTCAGTGGGTGGGAGCTCTCTCTGTGTTTGTTGTTCTATCTGTATCTCCGCCTGAAACATTTTTTAAAAGTTAACTTGAAGGACCTGCGCTGCAGTACAGGAGATTAATTCACCACCTGTGACCTGGATGGAGCTCCAGGCGTCAGTCCAGTCCACCCCCAGCTGCTGCGGCCATTGGGGCAATGAACCAGCAGGTGAAAGACCTTCCTGTTTCTCTCTCCTTCTCTGCACTCTGCCTTACAAATAAATACATCATTAGTCTCACATTCCAATTTTATAAATGTGCAGTGAATGTAAATATTGCTATACATCAAACTGAGTTCCAAAGTGACAGGAGTCTATTTTTCTGCAAATCTGCATTTCTATTATTGAGTTTACAGCCTGCTTTATATGGTATTTTATCAAATGAGGAGGAATGAAAGAATAAAAAACACTACATTAAAATGTGTTTAGACAATGTTTTTAATCTGGAGAAATTTCTGAATTTGGGGCCAGCGCTGTGGCCCAGGGAGTTAAAGCCCTGGGCTGAAACGCTGGCATCCTATATGGGCACCGGTTCAAGACCGGGCTGCTCCGCTTCTGATCTGCTGTGGCCTGGGAAAGCAGTAGAAGATGGCCCAAGTCCTTGAGCCCTTGCACCCACGTGGGAGACCGGGAGGAAGCTCCTGGCTCTGCCTTCAGATCAACACAGCTCTGGCTGCTATGGCCAATCGGGGAGTGAACCATTGAATGGAAGACCTCTTTCTCTCTCTGCCTTTCCTCTCTGTGTAACTCTGACTTTCAAATAAATAAATCTTAAAAAAAAAAAAAAAAAAAACAGAAATTTCTGAATTTTATTTTCTTTTATTGTGCATTTAATGTTCAGCTCCACAGTAACTTTCACTCCATCCTGAAACACTCAGCAGCTGTTTGTTCTACCAGAAAATGTACGTGAACCAGCGCTCTTTTTCCCTAAGTGTGCACACAGCTTCACTGATCTTCAAGACATGAACTAATGAGTACTCACAAGACAGATCACTCTTGGAATACTAGAACCTAATGATGATTGCTGCTTTCTGCGTTAAATAAATGCTTTTTTAAAGCAAGCAGACAAAAGGACATCCTAATAAAATGACTTTCTTATATATGTGACTTATTTATCATTTATTAATACTTTAAATTCATGATATGTTACAATAGTGTGAGGCATAATTTTATTCATCAAAAACTGAAGGAAATAAACCATGCACTGCAAATTGCTTCCCCTTTCCCTCCCTGCCATCTTCCTTCACTTCCACATAAGCTGATGGCATTAAATATAACATTTGGTGATGTGTAATACCACTGCGCTTGAAAATATACATCTACATGGTGATGATGTATAAAACAAGCAATAAAACCTTGCTGCCAGTTTTCAAACGAAGAAAAAAAAAGTCTAACAAGTAGCCAATTTATATAATTAAACGCTGAGTGAAATTTGATTTCCTACTGTTATGTCACTTTAATTACTGTATTTCAAATGATATTCACATATCACTAAAAACTCTAAAATGACTGATCATAAAACACAAGCGTGACAAGGATCCCACAGACAGACACAAGATGCAGCCACTGGGAAAAAAAAAAAGAGATGGGTGCAGACTCAAAGGCAGGTGACTAAATAATGCATAAAACCCGGGAGATGGTTACCAAACAGTAAGACTAGTTTTTCAACAAACGTACACATCAAACTGAGAGCCTGTACTTTGGGACTTCCTTTTCCAGCCTAGACAAGTGGTCTCACTACATTGGACTCACTCCTTCCATCTAACTGAAAAAGCGATCACAGGTTGATCGCCCAATAGCCTTGCGTCCAGAGGACTTCTGGCTGTTGCCCAAAATCAAGTCTACTCTCAGCTGATCAGGATTCACCACCCTGGAGGCTACTCAGAGCGATGTGCTTTTTAAGGCCAATTCTCCCAAACGGGAAAGGCAAGAAGGAAGGAGACAGAGGGGAGGATGGGAGAAACGGAGGGCCAAAGGGTCTGGAAATCGAAGAACAGCAGCTACAGTAGACCTAACAGCTTCCCAAGGAGATTCCTTTGGGGGTTAGTAGGTAGGGCGACAGATAATGCATGACCCAGGCTAGATTTTAGACAACTCTCATTATAGTCATGGTTCTGCAGGCATGAATTGGTTGACATTAGCATCTCTTTTGTGTTTTCATGACCTACAGTATTACCTGAATTCAAGAGGAAAAAAATTCTATGGGAAATCAACCACTAATGTTCAAATAACACACATGTCAACTCAACATAATACATAAATGGCTTTTTCAGTTTGATATTTTATTTTTCCTCCATTACTCAACTGACAATTGACTTTCTCACAGCCCAAACTTTAAAATGGAGAAACAGATTCCGAAGGCATTTTTTCCCTGTAATTAAAAACGGCTGCTTAGATGCTGAGAGAGAATTTCTCAAGGATAATACTGCTTTTCACTTTTCCCTTGAAAGAATCAAATGAAAGAGAAGTGTGTTGAAATCAAGTACTGTAATTAGAATTCCATTTGGTCCATCACCCCTTTCAAAATTTATTTAAAGATTCTAGATTTTACTGACAACTTTTTAGCACCACAGTATCTGGGAAAATAATAGTATTTGGTGTTTTCAAATGAATGTATGTTATCAAAAAGTCAATATGATTTACAACAGCAAAGCAGTTGTCAGGAAATGTTAAGTATCTAAATACTTCTCAAAATTGTCTTTTCACCAGAAAGCTCGGATATCAGTTGTGCAGATCATGTAATGTAGGAGGATGCTAGCACCTCAAAATGCCCATCCTACCTTTATATGGGACATCTGATTTTAAGTAAGGTTCGGGAAAGTGCTCTGCACACCTTCTAGCTCCTTCAGCCCACTCCACCCTGATGCCTAGACAAGGACATGATACCAAACTTCCTTGCACCCTGTGGAAGAGAACTGAATCCATACAGTGCTGAAACATCCCCCAAGTTCAGGGTTGAGAATTTGGCCTGGTGGTTAAGATGCCTGCCTCTCACACCGGAGCACCTGGGTTCAATCCCCAGCTCCAGCTCCTGACTCCATGTTCCTGCCAATGCAGACCCTGGGAGGCAGCGGCGATGATGGCTCAGGTAGTCAGACTTCTGCCACTCATGGGAAAACCTGGCTTGAGTTCCCAGCTTTCAGCTTCCACTCCACCTAGGCCCAGCTCTCGTGGGGGGGGGGGGGGGGGGGGGGCTCTGACTCTGTAATAATAAAATCACAGATTCACCCTTCAAATGACTCTATATTTATTGGCTTAAGTAGCATAATTGTTCCAGAATGCAAACATATATGTCCTCCAGAAATGGGTGATTCTAAATTTTAAACAGCTCAACAACTTTTAAAAAAACAACATACCCAATAAATAAACGACTTCATATAGCGTCAGCTTTTCAAGTGAGAAAAGCTAATATTCAGGTCCTAGACTTCATAAAATCCTAAGCCTTTGAAAATCAAATATGTGCTTCTTAAGTACCAAAAAAAAAAAAAAAAAAAGGTAAAAAAAATTATTTCTCCAAAAAGGTGCAAGGAGTTTTGTGTGGAAGTGCAAACACAGATGAGGCCAAAAAAGGCATTCTAGAACAGCAAGGGAATGGCTAAGGTGACATTGGAGGGGAGAGGTTAAAAAAGTAGCCACAAGTCAGCAGGCAAGGCCTTTCCAGTTGCCAGCTGTAAAAAATCTGACCATCAGTTTTTCTGGCCCAGGTTCTCTCTCTTACTTTGGAATACAGAGCCCCATGCACCTGCCCCATGCACAATCCTGCTGTCAACAGTCAGTATGAAAAAAAAAATTCACAGACTTGTCTAGAAAAGAGAGGGGGAGCATCTTCGCAAGTTTAACAATCATTATTCAAATAGCTATGTACAGGTGCCAAAAGTACACATGGTTTTGCATGTTTAAAAGATAAAGTCATTCTGCTTTTTTCCAAATAAGCCATTGCAAATGCAGTCATCTTTGCAAAAATTCAGTAAAGGGCCTTACTCACCTACTCTTGACGTTTCAGGAAAATAATGTGGCTTAATTTATTTATCTGAAGATTTCCCCCTCACAACAAAATAAACAATGTGCTACTACGTATCGGTATTATATAAAGACAGCCTATGTCCTACAAAACACCTTTCATCTTCTGAGAATCACTCTGATTCCATGACTGATCAGAAAACAGAGCGAGAGTGACAGCCAATGGGCAGTTCAAGGCCCAGCACAGAACAGGGTGCTAAGAAACAGCAACTTATAAAACTTTGTAAATTCAGATTCGGTGGGTGGTGTTTTTTTTGGTTTTTGTTTTTGTTTTGTTTTTTTTTTTTTACTTTAAAAAGTTGTGGTTTTTTTTTTTTTAATTAGCTATTATAGAATGCCTGGAAAAATAATTCCTGGGCTGCATTCAATGCTATCAACTGTGTGATACTGTGTGGTATGCTGCTATGTGGTTTCTCGATTTCATCAAAATTACATCTGAGGGAATGAAAACCATTTGTCTACATTTAAAATTCCCCATCCCTACAAGTCAATATTTTCCCTTGATGCATTCTAAATGCCCTGGTAGAAATTATTTTGAAAAGAAGCCATCAAAGGTATGCTAATGACTCTGAATGGTGACAGATGCTGGGAAAACAGGCCTGGTGGCTGCGGCTGGGCGCCATTAGCTATCTGTCATCAAGTGCTCTGGCCTTGTGCGGTTATTACTGCTGTGTTGCTCAAGGGGGAAAAAAACATCGAGAGTTTCCTTTGTCGGGCTAAAACCATAAGCTACTCACTTCTAATGTTGGGATCTCCACTATTTATCTGCATGACAATCAGGGAAACCAGAAGTAGTGAAATACTGGTTTAACAACATGATTGGAAATAAACCATGAGAAAGGCCGAGGAGGAGGCTCCGCATGCTTTGAGACTGGGTGGGGGGTTCTCCAACCTGGGACACAACTTGTAGGCAAGGTAAGTCCTATCTCCTGTGAATGATCAAAGGGCCGAATTCCTAGCCCTGCTTGGGGCAGTGCAGGGGAAGAAGGGGAGGCAGCCGCTGTGGAAATGCATCACCACTCAGACCGTCTTTCCGCAACCTGCTCAGGATATCCGCTGATCGCCCGTTTTGAAGAGGGACACTGATGCAGGCACCGTGGGAAACGCATCAGGAAATGAGCGTCCACATCAAGAATCGGAGCACTGCCTGTTCACAAGCTGCTTTTCTATACATCAGCTCATTTGATCCTCCCAAGAAAGCTGCCATCTTGACTGAGAAGAGGGGCAAAGTTCAAGAGCCACCACCCCCCCCCCGCCGCCCCCGGCTGAGGACTTGATTTTGCTAAGACCGAGTAAGGATGAAGTGGCATCAAGAGAGAGGGATGGGGGAAGGAAGAAGAGGGCGTTTTCCTTACAAAACTAGGAAGAAGATGACCGCTGCGTAACATGCTTAACACAGAGTTTACAATCACAGGACGTGCAGGAAGCTTGAAAGAACTGACGGGTACCAAGGCCTTGTCACCAGCAATGGGCTCACCCCAAAGCCACCCCAACCACTGGGCTGCCAGGCGGCAGGAGGAGGAGGGTGATGCCTTGCCTCTGTGCCTCCGTCAGTTGTTCGGTTCACATCGAGCGGTGAGCATCAGAGTCCTGCATTCTAAAAATGCGCGTGCCCAGGTCCTATGCTGTGAATCTCAGTGTGCTGGGGTGTGTGGGTTTTCCGGCAGCTTGAGAGGGGACGTTAATGACTTGCCAGACTTGAGAACCACCGTCCTAGAATTACATAGCTCTTTCCTCTTGCGCCTGTGTCTGCGGCTGACGGAGAAAACAAGATGGGCGCAAAATTCACAACTTTAAAAGCTAGCTGCAGATTTTACGAGTGAAGGACAGGAAGTGTAGCAAGGAATTAAACAATAAACAATCCTGTCCAGGACGGTAATATCAAGCCTAAGGGATTCTTAACTACAGAAAGGAAAGCACTCCAGCCGCCCCTGCATGGATAGATGAGAGCTTCACTTTCATAGAAAATGCAATAAACTTAGGCTATATAGATTCTGCTGATCATAAGTGTCTGATAAAAAGTGTTATAATACCCTAGGCTCAAAAGTTTGTACTAACAATTTGCCATTGGAGCCCAAATTATAGACTGCAGTAAAACCAAATGCTCATTACCCACAGAAAAGATTTTAAATCTCTACCTTTTCAATGGGAAGTGGCCCCTAGGCACTAAATAATAATGACAACAGGGGAGGTGGCAGTAAAATAGCCCACCTTTAGTGAGACCTTTGAAGTGTTCTAAAAAGGTCTCTTATAGCCATCTATAAAGTAGAAGTCAACGTATCCATTATTTACTTACTTTAGAACCATGTGGTAATAAACTCAATATTATATTCAATATCTCACTTCATTACACCAATAGCTGTCTACTCTGGCCACTGGAAAGGACTGCTTAAATGGCAAGTCCTTCATTTATATGTAAAAACCCATGAACTGTTGTGACCCACACTCTTCATCAGGGAAACTCCTCAATGACACCCGGGCTATAAAAAGAACCTTTATAGAGTCCGCGATTCAGCGTAACTCTAAGCAGCCTTACTAAGTGATCAGTGTCTTTTCAGAGGCTGAGGCTTCTAATGTATTGCCAAGAGGTGTTCTTAAAATGAAGACTCGGAACATGTGCCTGCCTCAGGTAAGGCTGGACCCTCGCCCAGCTAAGCTCCACAGTCCGCTCTGAAGACCCAGGAACCAAAGCTCCCCCACGTTCCAGATTGCTCCTAAGAAACTCCTTGATCTCATGCTCCATGTGACACATCAGACCTGACGTTTGGGGGACCAAGGAGGCCCAGCAGAGGACTGAAACTGCCATCATACCAACATTTGGACTATTGGACAATCCAAAGATGCCACTCTATGGCCAAGTCTCCCGGACCCCAAACCACCTGCTCAGACTGACGTTTTTCTCTCTGCCAGCTACGCTGGAGGTCCCAGCAGGCCTGCTCACAACACCCTAGACAGTATACATTCCATTCAGTAGACAGCTGTGAGCTCCTACTGAGTACAAATCCAGGAATGGAAACGCAAGTACAAACGACAGGGTCATTTTCTACCTCTCCCACTCCACAACGGAATCCACATCCCAGAGAGAGATGTGCACACACACTTGCCCCGACATACAGGTCATCAATGGGGTGACAATTTGTCTTGGTTTGCCTGCAGCATCCTAGTTATCTGGATTGTCCCAAAGTAATTACCAGTGCCCTCCTTGCACACTCCTGGTGTGGACGATAAATCATAGGGTTCCCCCAGTCACACCAGAGAAACGGAGGGCTGGGGAAATATGGGGAAGACTGACCACTTCTGTTCTGGGAAACCAAGAAGCCTTCACTAAGAAGATGCTTATGCTGTGCTTTGAATGGAAAGGCAAAAATGAAACTGAAACAAGACGGATGACAGGTGGGATAGGAAAGCAGAGGCGACATGGCAGGCCACGGGACCAGCAGGAGGCGCACAAGTACAAGGTGCCTGTCTGACTCGGTCAATGGAGGTGTGCAATACAGACACTCCACGCTGCTTGAGAGCCAGGATGATGCGCCAGGGATCTCCCCTCCCCCCACCAACAGTACCTGGCACAGAACCCACGAATCAGGGCATGGCAGCATTTGGTCACCTGTGTCCTATTACACACCTCTGCAGTTTCCAGTGGAAGATTATGACCATGATGCCAGCACTCTTTTTGTTGCCCCCAAAGTTTAGAAGAATCTGGAGGAACATGCCACAAATGCCAGACACCAGGTCCTCTGTGCAGACAGGGTCAGGAGTCACCCTGAGGCAATCAGCCAGGGATAAATTTCTTTGAGAGGTGGCTGAGATGTGAAGGCAAGTGATGATGCCAACACAGTGCCACCAGAGCTTCTCCTGTGCCACCTATGGCGTCACAACGATAAAGGACTCGACAATGTTCAGAGAGATGAGATGGGCCCACAACTGCAGGCCCAGCTGCCCATGGGATACTACGTCTGGGCCAGGAAAGCCACGAGGGCAGCAGCAGACCAACTAGTGGGCAGGGTAAAGAGTCATCTCTACTCTCCCTTCCCACTGCCTGTCTCCATTCCTCCACATTTCCATATAGCATACTTGACCTTATTCACAGACAGAATGAGTCACATATCACCTGTTACAATCAACACTGAGCTCCAGGCCTTGCTCTCCACAAATCTCCTCTAGAATACAGACACACAATGGACCACGGGAGTGCCTTTCCTGTGACACAGACGTCAAAGAATGCAAAGTAGGAGCCATCTCTGATGGCAACCGCAGTGGGGGAAGAGTCAGCAAAAGCCCTCGTTAAATCAAAAAGTCCCAAACTCTAACGCCGCATGGCCTGCATGTCTGCAACTTCAAGCTGGGAGGGAGATTCTGTCATCAGATAGCGGGGGAAGGGGTGACATTCTTCAACCATTGCTGCTGACCCACGGCCACAGTTACAGACAAAGCAAACATCTCCCCATCCTTCAGCCACCAGTGTGCATATTCCCAGTGTGTTTCCAGCTCTCTACAGAAAATTCAGACTGCAATATTAAAAAAAAAAAAAAAAAACAAAAAAAAAACCACTTCTTCTTTTTCACCTAGAAAGTAGAGTTAATCGCTGTCCCTGTTCATTTATTATGTCGACTTGGCCAGACTATGGTGTCCAGATGTTTGATCAAACATCAGTCTAGTTGTTACTGTAAATATATATGTATATATACATATATGTGCATATATGTATATATATCTATGTGTATATATGGGCATGATTAACATTCAAATCAGTAGGCTTACAGTGAAACAGGTTACCCCATGCTGTGGGTGGGCCTGTTGAAGAAAGTATTATCCACAACACCTGTTAAGGACAGCAGGGCGGACTTCACTGGGTGGGGGAGGCAGCAGAGTGACAGAGACAGGGCCACAGCCATGGAGTTTTTGCGATAAAGCAGAGGACTGGGCTCAGCCTCAACTCCAACAAGGGAATGTGGACAATTCTAACCAAGGAGCAGGGTGGAGTTCGGCAGATGGAAAATTACTAAGAGGGCACAGTAAGGTCAAGGGGCAGGACAGCGTGGTAAGACAGCAGGGTAATCACACGGCCAGCATAGGTGACTTCCCCCTAAACCATCGTAGCAGGATTCCGGCTCCAACTGGGCTCTGCAAGGGCAGAGGAGGAGACCCAAGGTCAGCTTGGTCAGAAAGGTCTCAGGGGAGCCTACGCTTCAGTCAGTAGAGAGTCTTTCTCAGGCCTCATCCAACAAGCTCAAGCCCTTCAAAGACTGAGGTCTCCCTAAAGAAAAAGCAGATGTGCCCCCCAACTGCATTCAGACTCAAGACGGCAGCATCGGCTCTTCCTTGGAGCTCTAATCCCCGGCCTGCTCTGAATATTCCAGACTTGACAGGCCCCACAGTCACAGAAGCCAATTCCTTAAAATAATTCTCCCTCTCTGTCTCCCTCTCCCTGTCTCTCTTTTTCTCCCCAACACACACACCTACTACTGGCTTAGTTTGTATGGGGAATCCTGAACAATACAGATTTATTTAATATCCATTCCAGTTATTTATACAGTGTGCAGTTTTAAAAATGCTTTCAGAAACACTGTCTTCTGAGTCAATGTCAAAGCTGCTCAAAATCAAATAGGAAAGTAAAAGGGATAATTATAATGTACTCTACAGTCACAGAATGGCACAAAATAAGGTCGATATATTGATTTATAGTACTACACAGTGAACTAACTTTTCTTATCCTTTAGGGAGGGGTGGGGAACGTCTGGCCTGCAGGCCATAGAAGGCCCACGTAAAATCTTTTCATCTGGCCCTGCCAAGGCAATGACTGGCAGCACTCAACATTCAATAAATCTATAGCAGGCTGACTTTTCAGCTCATAATTTGGTATGGCCTGCAAATGATGTTATAAATATCCACAGGGCCCTTGGCAGAGAAAAGGTTCCCTACCCCTACTTCAGGGTTAAGCTCCCAACCCTATTATTCTTCCTAATCTCTAAGTATTTCATGCATCAGCATTAAAGCATGTTATATATCAGTTCCTCCTACCAAAATGCAAGCTTGTCAGGGCAAAGGATTCGGCTGTCTTTGCTTTGGCTGGCTTTTACACTTTAGTTACTGGTGAGCTACACCCATCTACGCCTAGCACAGAGACCTCAGGGGCCTGGCACACAGGGGGCCCTCAACAAAAAACTGCAGAGTAAACAGACACAGGACTGAACCAGGGGCACAAACACATGTGAGGAGAGAGAGAAAGAAGAAGCGAGAAGGAAACGTCCACTCTTACTAAGTTCATGGGCATGGTGATGAAGGGGCACTTCATCAATAATCCCACACAAGTGCAATTCAATGTCACGGTAATCACACAGTGAGGTCTCTCAAGGACCATCGGCCCCTGTACTCAGTGACTCTGCTTCCTTGCTTCCAGGCGGGAGCACAGAGAGCTGGATCCCACCTGCTTTAACTGTGGCGTTGACAGTGACTGATAAACACATGGACCTTCCCCTCATTATTTGGGAGAGATTGCGGCAGAAGGAAGCTGTTTCCTTGTCTAGAAAGATAGGACGCACAGCCACTGGAGGCTCATGGGTGAGGCGGTGGGTAGGGGGTGGAAAGGGCGGCTGAGAAAACTGATAAGCAAACTGGAGCACAGCAGAAGAGGCACAGGCGTGCATGCCCACAGGCCAGCGAAGGAGCTGTCAAGCCACACACGGGCGCCCTCGGCGTGCGCGGCTTCCCCAGCCTCAGCAGAACTTCTAGTCCTGAGCCGGCCCAAACACCTACAGATATCCCTGGCCTTGTTCTCCAACCAGCGATCCCTGCAGCCTCCTTGGAAACCACCGTGAAGACTGGAAAACACTCCAGTGAGGGAACTCAAGACGCCTGGCTGAGGGTCCTGGCGCTGTCACTTCATTTATCAGCGCCCTGGGCCTCTTTCTTCACAAATCCAAGAAGGAGGCTAAGAGAGCATGTCTCAGATCTGTTCATCCTAACAGGAAGTGTGGTGAACACCCAGCATGACCTGTCCCCACCTCCTCCAAGGCTCACCGGCTTCCAACAAAGCGGAGAGGTCCAGGGCTAAGGCCCAAGGCACCAGGTCCTGGACAAAACCCTGCAATGGCTGTGTTGTTCTAACGTGGTGTAGTCTCACATAGCCAGGGACCACCGGGCTCCCCCTCTGCCGAGGCACACCGTTTCCAATCCCCTTTCTTCAGTGAGGATCTGAAGAAACCCCCACTCGGCACCTGGCGCAGGGATCATTTTGCTGGGAACAACGTGGGGGCCGCCTATCCAAGGGCCCAGGGGGAAGAGCCTGTGACCCCGGGGGAGCCCAGCATTGCGCATGCACAAGCCTGCGCTGCCAACAGGCTCAGAGTTTGCAGGAGCGTATCAGTCAACTAGAAGGCCAAACCATCGCTTGAAGATAAGAATTATTCCTGCAGAGAACAGGCCTGTGAGATTTCCCACCAAGACCAGCTCTTTCTCTGGAAAGCCAGCTCACAACAAAGGGTTCTACGCTGGGCTGTATGTCCTGCCTGTGGGATGGCCGCAGGTGAAGAAAGCTTGCTGTACAAGCTTCTCTGTGACAGGGACCACCGGGCTCAGACCACTGTCCGATCAGGACAGGGTGGGAGGACACGGCCGCTGCTTGTCTTTGAAATCTCAATATGAAAGAACAATTAACAATCATATACTATGGGTCTTCAAAACATTCGTGGAAAATGCACATTATGAAAAAACTATGCAAGGGTTTCAGAACTGTTTGTGCCAAAATACCTCATCCTTTAATTCAATTTTTCCATGAACTTTTGAAAGTGACTTTGTAGAAATATTTGAGGTGCATAAATTAATAATAATTAAGTTGCTTCCTGGAGACAGGGAAACAGAGAAGCATGCTTAAAAAATATAAGAAAAAAGAAACGTCATCACTAAGGTTTCAGTCTATGCAAAGATAAAGATATTAAAGAATATCACAACTTTCAATCTACTAAACATAATATGTCCATGATATTTGATTTTTTTAATTTTAAGGACTGAAAAATAAAATTGACACATACACACCACAGGATGGGATCTCTCTTCCGTCTGTGCCTAAATAGATAGATAGATAGATAGATAGTTAGATATATAGACAGACAGACAGACAGACTGGGAGCTGGTACTGTGGCATACTAGGGAAAGCTGCAGCCTACAACATCGGCATTCCATATGGTCATTGGCTGGTGTTGCTCCACTTCCGATCCAGCTCCCTGCTAACAGCCTGGGAAAAGCAGCAGAGATGGCCCAAATGTCTGAGCCCCTGCCTTCCTCATGGGAGACCTGGAAGAAACTCCTGGCTTCTGTCTTCAGCTTTGGCCCAGCCGTGGTTGTCATGCCCATCTACAGGAGTGAATCAGTGGATGGAAGATCTCTCCAATGCTGTCTCATTCCCTCTCTCTGTAACTCTGATTTTCAAATAAATAAATAAATCTTTAAAGAAAGTGACACATTCTTTCATTAGACATATTAATACATTCAATGGTGCCCCGGTGCTATTCCATATGTCTTGAGCTTTGTCTCTTACTTTTAAGGCCTTGAAGAGTGACCATTGTACCACAGTCAGTAAGCAGAGGTCAGACCTCCCACAATAAGCAGGCCCTGAGCAGGTGGAACCTCCCAGCCTAATCCCCACAGTGACAAGGTGGCAACGCGGCCAACTGGCGGGCATTATCAGGATGAGTAAGGGAGCAGGAAAGGGTGCTCCCCTCTGTCCCGAGGATCAGCTAGCATCCTTCCCGCCCAAGCGACACGTGTGTCTGTCGGCGGTGTGTTGTGCTGCCGAATTAAGTCCCTCTCACTCTATCTGCAGAGGAAGGGAAAACCGTGGGGCTGCCCAATTTCCACCCTTATTGCTATCTTGAGAAGAAAGGAAATCAGAATTTCAGAGCAAATACAAAGGGAGGTATGGCGGGGTGCAGGGGAATGGGGTCAGGCAGCACGTTCGGTGAGCAAAAGGCCTCTCTGGGAAAGACCCAACCTGGCAGCAGCAACAAATCACGTGGTCACTCCGTCCACCCAGGATGAGCTCAAGCCCCTAAATCTGCAGGTTACACTCACATGCTGGACGCTTTCCAACTTCCTGCACACAGGGACTGCGAACCTACAGAAACAGCCCAACGGCCCAGGTCAGACTAGGAACACCGTGAGGGCGTCCCTTTAACACACAGTCGCCTGTTTCCTCGCGTCTGTCCCGACTGTGGTGTTCTGGGGACAGAATTGCCTTCTGCACTGCATCTCTCGGATGACAGACACAAAAGGACATGCACCGACGAACCTCTCGGGGTGGCACGGCACGAGTTCTAGTCATTTTACCACTATTGATTAGGGGACTCTAAAAGGCTTTGCTCCTTGCCAGACAAAAAGCTAGTCCCCCTCCCCCCAATAAATCTTGAGAAAAGGCCAAGCACACATGAAAACTAATGTATTCCGCAGACAGAGCATGCCAAGACGTGATTATAAGCAACTCAAAGCTGAGAAGCGAGGCACGGAGGCGTCTCCAGAACAGAGCGGAGACACGTGCCGCCTTGGCAAGCCCCCTCTCCCTCCCGGCAGCCACCTTTGTTGCCGTCGGAACTGACGGGGGCTTTTTTCACTGCGAGCAAAAGATTTCTGTCAGGGTGAACATATTTGAATCCGTCGCGTGCATTTGTTCCATGTCATTTGCAAGGACGCAACCTGACGGCTTCAAGAGTCTGCTTTTGTTGTGTCACTCTCTGGGCCTGGTGTGCATGTTCCCAAGGCTCGCCCAAAAATACCGAGAGAAACAGGAGAGGCAGGGGGTGGGGAGGGGAGGCAAGACTGTAATAGACTTACAGAGCATATGTACAGTGATACACGTAGCTTGCAAATGGCGAGCTACAAGCCGAGCCACACAGCTAAAATATGCTGCATGCGGAAGGAGGCTGTGACTTAGAACTTGTTCTTTTTGATGCCTTGGGGGTTGGAACCGAGTCGGTCTCTTTGTATATCTTGAGCTCCTCATGGAAGTAAAATAATAATAATAACAATAATAAGCTGGAAGCACCTATATACTCTGTCGTCAGGGCATGGCAAGGACTGATGGCAAAGATTCTAACACAGCACTGATCACAGGCTGCAAATTCAACATGGGGCAACTGGCTGCTGGCAAAGGAAGAAAACGTACGGCAGGAATGGGCACGGTGAAGATACAGTGGTGGTGTTACGTTACAAATTACAAAGTGGAACTGGAGGATAGGAGCTCACTCTGTCTATGTCTCTCTGCCTACAAGTAAAAACTTTTTTTTTAATTGAATGACTTTTTTAATGAGTGGAAGAAACAAACGGAAAACAAAGGAAGCACTTGAAAGGGTGGATCTTTGTGTTTGGAGGTAGCACAAAGGTTTAACCCACTGTGATACAGAACGTGAGGTCACCCTACTTTTTGCCCTACTGGTTTCTTTATTTTCTGCCAGCTTTATTAAGGTATTGTTGACAGATTTATGTATGTATTTTTTTAGACACATGACATGATAACATTGTGTGTGTGTGTGTGTATCATGATGCTCACAATCAAGTTTCCTTATCACAGGTAGTTACTTGTCTGCACGCAAGGTAAGAGCACTTAATCTCTATTTCTGCAGCAAACTTTAAGCACGAAACAGTGTTCTTAACTACAGCCCCCATGTGTACTGCATCTCCAGACCTTACTCCAAAGCCTGCAGCCTCTTCATTTCCTTACCTGCTAGCCTGCTACTCCCAGCTTCTGGGAATTCAACTATTTTAGAGGCCCACAGAAGGGGGATCCAGCAGTAATTGTCTTCCTGTGTCTGGCTTATTGTAGCATAATGCTCTCCAGGTTCCACTGAATAGTCAGGAATTTCGGGCACTTAGTCACTCTTTTACAGATACAAAGTAGACCAATTTCTGTTTCTTTTAATTTCATTCTACTCATTTTAAAATGTCAACTTAAGTGCATTTTGCTAACAAATCTGAATTTCCCTTCTAAGCCAACATATACATGTTAGCAGAAACCGCCCATCCTCCCATTTCCAGGAAAAAGGGCCTTCTCATTTTGACTGTTTCAATAAAGTCACTAAGAGCGTTTATAGCTATGCCTGTGACCAAAGCATTTCTACTAATCAGAATAAGTTTCCAATAACAAAAATCCAATTTAACCGATAAAGTAGAGGCTTTCAATTTTATTTTTCTATTTTTTTTTTTGAAATGGTCTTTTTTAATAACGAAAGAGAATTAAAGTAGATTTGACTCTTGGAATCGGTAACCTATTCATAAAACAAAATTACCTTATACAAAGTCAATTTATAAGTACATAGAACTTTGAATTCTCAAAGAACTCCTGTATTTTTATATTTATTCATCAAGGTAACAGACTTGAAAGAAAAGTACATTAATGACCTCGTCCTCATTTTAAACAGAGGGAGACAAAGGGCATTGAGAAAAGGAAGCAATTTGCCTAAAATTACATGGACTAGCACCTGGGAGGCACAGGGAGGAGGAACAGAGAGGAGGCTATTTCAGATGAAATTATTGTCAGAACTACCCTGAGAAATGTAAGAGGAGAGCTGACTCTCTGCCAGTGATAAGTAGTACAACTGGGATGCCTGCTGCATCTCTCAAAGACATGCAATCTCTACAAGATGCCACGCAAAGTAGTTTTGGCTCATGGAAACAAAATTTCCTATGCAGTTACTTCCCCTCAACTCACCCGCAGCACAGAACACCCATCTACACGTCCGAATAAAACTCTTCACTGCCTTTTTTTTTTTTTTTTTTTTTTGGCCATCCTTCTCTATTTCTTTGGAAACTCTAGCAATGACAGCAGAAAAGCACTAAGCTGAAGTTCGCAGGACGTTCTCATCTTGCTTACATTGTGCACAAATCATGTGTGAGTGGAACTTTTCAACCAGCTCCAACATATGCCCCTAGTATGCATTCTGCAACAGGAGGAAAATTTGCTACAAAGAACATTACTGGAGCAGTGGACAAAATGAGAACCTGGATGAAAGATGAACACCTATGCTGTTTCTTGACACTGACGAGTGTCCTTGGTTAGGTCAGAAACACACGGTGACTTTTGTTGAAGTATTAAGGGACAAGCGGGCATGATGTCTGCAACGCATGCAAAAAAGATCCCCCGATAACAGACTCCTCTTACCTACCTGACAATAAACACCCTGCACTGCACATTTAAAGGGAGAGAGCTTTTGTCTTTTTTTGTTGTTACTTCTTGGGCATAAGCATCACAGGCATGATGTCTGATTGCCTTTTAGGTCTTGTTTGTAGTGACTGTGTTCATGTGCCTGTCTATAATGTCCTCTTGCCCTCTCTAATACAATGGATCATATCCACTACTGGTTAAAATGAGAAGATGATCAGCTGTGCACAGGAGACCTGAGGCACAGTAGGCACGACTCTACTTAGACTCACCCTTAAACTCCTGGCTTGACCACGGCTTTTCCCATCTCTAACAGGAATAACACATGTCCTTCTATATCCTGCATTGGGAAGCTCTTGGTTAAATGAAAAACACTAAAAATAAATACCAGGGGCTTTGTACCATGATTATCAATAGAGCTCATGAACTTCATGACAGTAGCTAGAAACACGGTGAGATTCCCCTGGCTCTGAAGCTGTGCTTGCAATCAGCTGGCTGTGTACCTGAGTCACACCTGTGACCTACGGAGAGGTGCAACAGGATATAAAACAGGCTAGGGAAACTATAAAAAAGATAGGTTTGATTTCTTTATTTACTTTAAAAGTCAGGGTTACAGAGAGAGAGGGAGAGACACAGAGATCTTCCATTCACTGATTCACTCCCCAGATGGCTGCAACAGCCAACAATGGCCCAGGCTGAAGCCAGGAGCCAGGAGCTTCACTCAGTTCTCCCAGGTAGGTGGCAGGTGCCCAAACATTTGGGCCATCTCCACTGCTTTTCCCAGGCCTTTAGTAGAGACCTCGGCTGGAAGTAGAACAGTCGAGACAAGAACCGGCACCCGCATGGGATGCAGGTGGTAGCTTTACCCGCTTCACCACGTCAGCCTCAAGGATATGTTTAATTTCTAAGCAGAAAATGTATATTGAGATATTATAATCTCCAGTGAAACCCAGCCAGTGACACTGACGGGTGTTCTTTCATATCAAAGAATATGAAATACAAATCTGAAATTAAATTTACAGCCAGTGTTTGGAACACGCAGAGCATATTTAGACACACAGCTAAGTATGGAACTCTGTAACCATTTGTCATAGAAGACAGAAGGAGGAGGAAAAGGTAGCCAGAAAACACTAAAAGTGTAATCTAATCAACAAATTTCTATGGCAATGAAGACATCAAATAAGTTTGCCATAAGTAATCATAAATTATTGGTGCTGATCATTCCATTATATTTTTTTTGGAAAATAGCTTGGTGCTGTCGGAGTAAATCATATTCTGCCTGGAGCTATGTAGCTTACCTCGAATTATTTCAGAATCATCTAAAACGTCTCATTTTTCTATTAAAATGATGAATGGGCTAAATGAGCTATGTAATAAATACTGCAGGTTTGTAAACAGATGCCTGCTCTCCGGAGAATGGCGGCCTTCCTTCACTTGGTAATTCTGCCCCTCGGTATTTGCAGGAGAAGTCATCCTTAAACGACAGTCAGCAAAGAAAAGAGCAGGGAGTCGCGCCAGACCAAAATGGTGAATGTCTTTGTGGTTAAGCGAATATCCCCAGGATACACAAAAATACACATGCACCACACACACACACACACCCCAGTATTGCACAGTTCAGAACCTCGAGAACACAGAAAGGGCACAGCTCAGTGCCTTTTAGGGGTCATATCTAAGCAACAGCAGCAGGATACACAAGGGAAACAAGTATAGGACCAGAACACTCAGCACGGTGAAGGAGCTAATGTCTAGCAAAGAACAACGAAGTAGTTCTCACTGCACATGCTCACATCGCCAACAATACTCCTAGTCAATTCACTGGACTCCGTGTCCGGTATGGGCTGAGCCTGACTCACAGATGCTGTATGAGAACTGAGGGTTCTGGGGATTTTCCATGAAGACAAACTGGAAAGACTGCTGCTGAACCAAGAGGGGCTCCTCCAAGCTACGTGGGACCTCCTCCGGATCTACTAGGGTCCTGTTAAACCGCTAATCTGTTACAGGTGAAGGCAAGCACCCAGGGCTGTGCTGGCGAGATGATGATGTCAGGTCGGTAGAATTCACAGCCCTAATGACAGCTCATTTCCCGCCAGGTACTACAGTCAATATGGGAACAGCAAACGCCAGGTCATTAGAAAGACGTGGGGTTATACCCAGCACCTTTCCACATTAGTTCCTTGGATGTTCACTTGGGGTTCTCTGGTGCCCACCTGGACGCCCACAACAATCCAAGTGACAGAGTGTCAGTGAGCCATTTACGGCAGGGCCACCACAGAGCACACCGCTCAACAAGAGCTGCCCTGAGTCTAGCAATTTGCAAGTGATCTGATGCATTTTCAAAAGTGCATGGGGGGGGGGCGGGTGTCTGGTGCTGTGGCACAGTGAGTTAATGCCCTGGCCTGAAGTGCCGGCATCCCATATGGGTGCTGATTCAAGACCTGGCTGCTCCACTTCAGATCCAGCTCTCTGCTATGGTCTAGGAAAGCAGTAGAAGATGGCCCAAAGTCCTTGGGCCCCTGCACCCGAGTGGGGACCCAGAGAAAGCTCCTGGCTCCTGATTGGTGCAGCTCCGGCTCTTGCGGCCATCTGGGGAGAGAACCGGCACATAGAAGACCTCTCGCTCGCTCACTCTCTGCCTCTCCTCTCTCTGCGTAACTCTTTCAAATAAAAATAAATAAATCTTTTAAAAAAAAAAAAAAAAGGTACATATAGGGGCCAGATGTCTGAGACGCGGCTTGGGATGTCTGCAGAGTGTGTCAAAGGGCCTGGGGTGGAGTGCCGACTCCAGCTCCGGATTCCAGCTTCTGG
This sequence comes from Oryctolagus cuniculus, assembly GCF_051225735.1. NCBI lineage: Eukaryota > Metazoa > Chordata > Mammalia > Lagomorpha > Leporidae > Oryctolagus > Oryctolagus cuniculus. The sequence goes on from NC_142869.1 coordinate 168,683,859, forward strand.
CACATGTGCCCTTAGCCAGGAAGCAGATTAAGGCTCAAACTCTTGGGTTCCTGCCGCCCAGGAGACACGGACTGAGCTCCCGGCTCCTGAGTTCAGTCTGGCCCAGTTCCAACTGTTGCAGTCAACTGGGGAGTGAAACAACCAACAGGAGATTCCCCTTGCAAGGCTCGCTCGCTCGCTCTTTCTCTCTGCCTGTCAAATATTTTTTAAAGTACATTTAGCAGGAAAATATGACAACGCATTCTAAGCAGAGTTGCTATGGACAGTTGTCTTTAAATATTAGTTGTTCCTAAGAACCTCAATAGCATTATACTCAACTGGGCACTCTTCTCATCTAATCACTTTGTCAACAGTCACACAGTCTGAGATGTTCCTGGGACAAAGGCAACACTAGTGCCCCTCAGTCACCTCTGTGCCATGTTCCCAGGACAAACTCCCAGTCCATTTTTTTTGTTTGTTTGTTTGTTAAAGATTTTACTTACTTATTTGAAAGGCAGAGTTACAGACAGGCAGAAGCAAAGAGAGACAGAGAGGGAGGTCTTCCAGTGGCTGGTTCACTCCCCAGATGGCAGCAACAGCCGGAGCAGCACCAATCTGAAGCCAGGAGCCAGGAGTGTCTTCTGGGTCTCCCACGTGGGTGCAGGGATCCAAGGACTTGGGCCATCTTCCATTGCTTTCCCAGGCTATAGCAGAGAGCTGGATCTGAAGTGGAGCAATTGGGGACACAAACTGGCGCCCATATGGGATGCAGGCACTGCAGGCAGTGGCTTTACTGGCTACGTCACAGCACCGGCCCCTCCCAGTCTTGACAGTGTGATTTGCTCTCCACTACTGGAACAGTGCTGGGCTGTTCTCCACCTGCACGCCCTTCTGTAGCTGGTCAGCCTGGCGTGGTCCTTCTTTAAAGCTGTTCGGTGAGGTTAAGATCCTACGTATTTCTGCCAAACTGCATGAGGAGAGGAGGATGCCGTTGGAGAAATACATTCATCGGGCTAAGTTTTCAGAGACACAAGCAAGGTATAAAGCTGTAATCACAATCCTGTTCCTCTTCTGAGCTTTTAACATGAAACAGAAACCAAACATGCTTCCTCTTTTCACAGTGCTAACAAGCAAACCCAAAAGTGGTCCCGTCATAGAGTATCTGATCAGCAATTTCTCCACAGGGCTGCGTGCATTTCCAGTTCTCAATAACAACGCTGTCATAGCAAACAGGGAGTAGGGACCACTCGTGCTAACTAAGAACACAGAGGGAGAAACTGGGAGACCAATGCTTTATCCTGGAAACTGTAACGGCCTGTGGAATCCAAGCACGCAGGAGGCAAAACGGCCTGGCATGCATCTCCTCTCCCCTGTCTAGAGGGAAGCTGCTCTGAAAAGCTATTCACTGGGCAGCAGTCAGAAACGGTGGCTCCCGGGGCCAGCACTGTGGCACAGCACAATAAACTGACAATTAAAACGCCGGGATCCCATTTCAGAGGGCTGGTTCAAGTCCTAGCCACTCTGCTTCCAATCCAGCTTCCTGCTAATGTGCCTGGGAAAGTAGCAGAAGATGCCCCTAAGAAGTACTTAGGCCCTTGCTACTCACGTGAGGGACCCACATGGAGTTCCTGGGTCCTGGCTTCAGCCTGGCCCACACCCAGCTGTTGCAGCCATCTGGGGAGTGAACCAGCTGATGGAAGGACCTTTCTATCTCTCTCTTTCTGCTACTCTTTCAAATATTAAAAAAAAAAAAAAAAAAAGACTTGCAAGTGGATCCTAGATCCCATTCTCACCAATAACACTGAAGCAAATTTCTTCCACCAAAAATTGTTCAATTCCTTCACACATAAGTGGAAATTATATTGAAATAGTCTTCAAGAGCAAAAGCTCAAAATCACTCCATTTTATGCATCCAACACAAATGAATGCTGTCTGCCTATCTAACTAATCAGGAGTGTCTAAGGCAAGACAACCAGCACACACATATATAACTAGAGGGAGAACTTAAACAGCAATCAGAACCGAAACACCAGATTGCACAAAGAACTGGCAAATTAAATAAAAAAAATTTTTAAGTGCCCAATAAAACAACCCAGAATAATCAGCTACACCGAAACTGCATCCACCTGCCTAATTTCAAAGAAGCTGAAAGCCCCAAGTGATGACTTGTGCTCTTTCCTATACGCAGTACTTTTGACCATGCACCACGCTGATTGTTGCAAAATGACAACCCCAGCTGCACCCTTTGCCCGTGGGCAGAACCTCGCTTGCATCGGGGCCACGGTGGTCTTCTTATCGACCTCCTTCAATTCGGTCACTGTGCCACATACCACCACGTTCAAAACCTTTGCCCTCTTTTACCATGAAATTTCAACTGTCACAGCTTGAAGCACAAACAAAACACAGAACCGCAAAGCACACAGCACAAAATTAATCAATTCTTCTTCTCGATTGCTTCACTGGTGCATTTCAGACAAAAGAGAAACAGGGGATGAAAAGTGACATTTTGGTGAAACAGTCACTTAAATTTGCAAAAACTGAATTTATGCATTCTCCCACCCGATTTCTTCCAGTGTTACTTTTTCTTCCCCAAACTGTGTGAGGTTTTTCAAATCCAAAAGTTCTAACTGAAGGAGGAAAAAAAAATGACCTTCTCCACCAAGTTGACTGGAGACCCTTTGAGGAAAAACAATGGGATCTAACCCATCTTCACATCCCGGCAATTCACAGCACCCAGGACAGAGTAGGTGTTTAATAAATTTGTCACGAAGGGAGAGGAGAGGGACCGAAATACTAAGGATCTAGTGCTCTCACAAGGGCTGATCACAGGAGCGCGATGGGAGGCTAGGATACTCCCCAGTCTTAAAGAAAATGGACCCCTCACAGCGTACTCTTCACCATGGTACTGCTTACACTGACGGCTAATTCTTCTCTTCAGAATGATATAGAGTTGCTGATGCAAGAAACATGGCAGTTTGTAGCCTCCATGCTTCTTTCAACCCTTAAAACCCCCCAAAAAAAACCCTTGCAATGTTATCTCCCAAATATTTCTGACCTCGCTTCTCTCTGTGCAGCTGTGGCCAGGCTGGGGTACCACCTGATCTCACCTGGATCCACACAAGCTAACTGGCCTCCATGCTCTGCTCATCCCCTCCTCAAGTGAATCTTCCACACCTCACAAAATGTACTCCAGCCATCTCCTTGCTGTCCTTTAAACTTGTCTAGGCAGCCAACCCAGGACCTGCACAGGTGTATATGCTCCGCCGTGATCCTGGCCCTGATGACCACTTCTCCCTCGTCCCTCGTCCCTGCCCCGTCCCTCCCACCCAGCAAGCTTGTGCCTTGGCCTGCAATACCCTCGGCTGCACCCGCCAACCCTCCTTCTCAACTTCGAAGGCAATTCCCTGCTCATACCTAAGAGTCAGCTCAGCTTCATGCATCGTCAGCATGAAAGCCCTTCCGTTCTTCCCCTACGTGTGCTCCTACTGCTGCGACTTGAGTAGCTTCAACTCCTGTGACTGCTTGTTGTTGCCCTGCTGTTTGCTGGGCGGTGGCATATGTCAGGCCCTCAAATGTGTGTCTGCACCTGAATACAGATACAGCAGTGAGGCAAAAGGGAGACAAAGTCTCTGCACCCACAGATGTAAGAATCATCACAAGACCAGAAGCAGCGTGGCTTTAGGACAGACTTAGCATTTCCAAATATTAGTATCTGTATCTGTCTCCCACATCGTACTGGATTCTTTAAGGATGGGATTTTATCGTTTTTCTTTCCACATCCCTGGTACCCAGTAATGTACTTTCCATACAGTAAGCACCCAGTATAACATCTTCCTACATAATGAAGGAAACTCTCACAGCTAGGTATGTTATCCCCAGAATATTTAAGTAAATACTGCCTTACATAAGTACACTAAGGATCTTTTCTTCATTTTCTTTATTTTTATTTTATTTGTGTGTGTATGTGTCAGAAAGAGAGAGAAAGAGAGAGAGAGAAAGGAGAGAAATCTTCCTTTTGTGAGTTCACTCCCCAAATGCCTGCCATAGCTAAGATAAGCTAAGCTAAGCCGAAGCCAGTAACTCCATCCAGGTCTCCCATGTGGATGGCAGGCACCCAGGTACTTGAGCCATCACCTGCCTCCCAGGTGCGTTAGCAGGAAGCTGGATCAGAAGTGGAGCAGCTGGGACTTGAACCAGGCACTCCCACAGAGGATGCAGCCAACCCACGTAGTGACTTAACGGCTACACCACACACCTGCCCCAGAGGCTTCTTTCAAAAGTTTGGATTTCTTTTAGAAAGAAAATACTACATGGTTGTGATAATAACAAGAAATCAATAACATTAAACCAATATAGATTAATAAGACAGAAAAGAGTAATTCAAAAATTGAATTGACATTGTTAAATCAGATATAACCCAAAGGGAAAAAAAACCTACTTTTAAAAACACAAACCAAATGACATGGCACATATTAGATTACATGTACAGAGTGTTAACGATACATGAATGTCAAGTGCATGAACTTCACAGGCTCCCAGGTCCTGTGTTCCGAATCAGCCTTTGTTCTTTACAACTGTGCTTTTTCTGCACCTAAGCAGCGAACCCTTAATGTGAATTATATTTGATCTTTTTATTAGTGAACTGGCTCTCCACAAACTGTAGCTAAATCAGCTGATTCAAGCACTGGCCAGAGCAGGGAAGCACAGGGGGAGACACTGGTCGGCCCCTCTGGAATCTGGTGTGGAACTCAGCTTGCTGGCTAATGCAACTCTTCCAAAGGGGAAAAGTTTGATCCGATCCTAGTTTAAAGCTTCGATGTCAGGGCCACTGACACTGCCCTTCAAAGAGCTTCAATAGGGCCAGCGCTGTGGCTCAGTGGATTGATGCCCTGGCCTGAAGCGCCGGCATCCCATACGGGCGCCGGTTCTAGTCCCAGCTGCTCCTCTTCCAATCCAGCTCTCTGCTGTGGCCTGGGAAAGCAGTGGAGGATGGCCCAAGTCCTTGGGCCCCTGCACCCGACTGGGAGACCAGGAAGAATCTCCTGGCTCGTGGCTTTGGATTGGCGCAGTTCCGGCCGTTGCGGCCAATTGGGGAGTGAACCAGCAGATGGAAGACCTCTCTCTCTCTGCCTCTTCTTTCTCTGAGTAACTCTTACTTTCAAATAAATAATTAAAAAAAAAAAAAGAGCTTCAGTAAGTTAGCTGCTAAAACAATTGTGGGAAGGGGAGCTGGACTCACAGCTAAGGACACAACGATCTAAATGTCAGTTGTCAGTGAGCAGGGGAAACCGAAAAGGGGTAAAAATTTTTTTTCACAGTACATGATGAGCATCTCTAATACACAAACTCAAACTCCAAAGGCTCTTCAGCGCCAACATGATGCCACAAGTCGAAAACCCCACAGCTGACTTCACGTTAATGGGCCTCAGTCAAAATACGGGCACCCTAGAGGGTCAGCGTTGTGGCACAGGAGGCTAAGCCGTCACTTGCAGTGCCCATATCCGGTAGCAGGGTGCAGGTTCCAGTTCTACCTACTCTGTTCCAATCCAGCTTCCTGCTAGTGTGCCAGGGAAAGCAGAGCATCCTGGCCCAGTATCTGGGCCCCGCCATCCCTGCGGAGAGAGCAGGATAGTTCCCAGCTCCGGGCTTCAGCCTGACCCAGACCTGGCTGTCGTAGTCATTTGGGGAGACAGCCAGCAGATGGAAGATCTGAAGATAGATCCATCTCTCTCTCCCTCTCTCTCTCTTCCTTGTCTCCCCCAGCCTTTCAAATAAATACATAAAATAATTTTTTTTAATGTGTATATGTAGACACACTGAAAATACGGCTTAAAATTACCTTTTGGCTACAGCTATGAGATACATATGAGAACAAATGAATTTCATGTTTAGACTTAGGTCCCATTCCCATGATATCTTGTTATTAATATGCAAATATTCCAACATTTGGAAAAAAAAAAATCCAGAAACACTTCTGCTTCCCAGGATTTCAGAGAAGGGCCACTCAACCTGTAGCAACCTCGGACTCCTGGCCCCCAGCAGAGTTCTCCAGAAAGACAGCTTTCCAATGACTTCTTATGTGTCAGGGCCAGCCGTCACTTTCTGCAGCCTGCAACAATTGGGTGCTAAATCAAAAAAGCTACAACGCGATGTTTGGCCAGCGCTCAAGAAGCACCCGGTGAGAGCTAAGAACGGCGGTGGCAGCATCGAGGGTTGGAGCATGAACCCCCAGCAGCAGGCTCAGAGTCACTTTCCACGCCACACGTTGTTGTTTCAGGGGACGACGGGGCACAGAGTGCAACACCCCAAAGCCTGGGTGGAGTGCGTCTGAGAGGCAAAGGCAGTAAGAACGTTTGCAAGGCCGCACATCAGCAACACGTGACGGAACTACAACAGTCATTTTCAGACTTTCCAAACTATACTATCTTTGCATTATTTTTAAAAATGAAGAAAATTCAGTGATATACATTCAACCAAAAACCTAACTATACAAAACATGCATTGCTATAGAAATGTTTACTACATACTCTAAATGTTATAAAATGTGAAGGCTCTTTTAAGAATGATTTTTAAAAATGTACACTATTATCTCGGCACATAAATATAAATACTGTATATAAACTTAGTGAAAGGGAATATCAAAACAATGAACCTGAATGGTAACAGTAATTTTCTCTAGAAAGGGTACTTTGTGAGTGACTTTAAAAACATTTGTATGTATTTTCTGATCTGTACAAAATGAATATATGTATATATTCATATATATATGCAATTATCTTTTGGCATAACAAATAATAAGAATACAGAGTGAAATTTGCTAAATAAATTGGAAATCACTTGGTACATAAATTGCCACAGACAGTAACATTGCTGTGGCTCTGTGCTAACACTCAGATGCCTGGGAACACTCGCACCACTCTCTGAATTGCTGCCATCCTATTATATAAAGTCTACTTTTGTTCCCCAGCCGCTTTCAGAATTCTATTTGTCCAATGTTATGATGGATAAAATTCAGGAGCCATGCATACTATGATTTGCCATCTGTAGCAAATAACCCCAGAATCAGTTAAAAAAAAAAAAAAAAAGCTGGTTCAATCAAACCACATTACATAATATTACAGATACTGTTAGGTAAGAAATCACTTTCCAGTTTTTATATGTTCACATTTTTGGTGAGAATCCTCCCCTTTTTAGACCTTAGCACATATATGTACACATGCCTGGGGGAGGAAGGGTTAATGAGATAAGCGTATGAATCTAGCTTGTCTCCATGAGCTAAGAACAAGGCATTTCCAAACACAGAGGGACAGAGGATAAGGATAAGGACAGTGTCAAGGATACAGTGCAAGAAGGAAAACCTGAGAGACAAAACCAACCCAGGATTCTTCTGCCCACTGGAAGCTAAGAACTTTGCTCCCTCAAATGCGCACACTATTTACCCTCTCCACCACAGTCTTGACCTTCAACTAGGGAAACTTTATGCATGAAAACGACCCTTCAACCAATTGGCTTCCCATTTCTTCAACTTCCTCAGATCTTAGTTAGATGTACAGCAGATGCAACCATCAACGGAGTGAGTCGCCACTCAACGTCCCTAGTTCTGAAGCCCTGCCGCTTGCACAGCTCACTTTCCTTCCACGGAACTCTCTGACCCCCTGATTCCACTCAGTGCATGCGGCCCTCCTGCTGGTCGCTGGATGGACCCCACTGAATCGGGCTTCTCTTCCTCCACCTGTCACCCCGGTTCTGGCTTCCCCATCTACCCAAGCAGCCTAGACCTCAGATCCGTCACGGAAGAAAGAGTCACTGCATGTGGACTTCCCTTTATTTCCTCTGTTTCTGTTTGGCATTAGGTTAGTGTCTCAAAGAAATGCCCAGTGAAACAACAGGAGAGAACAGTTCACAACAGTGATTTTAAAAAGAACTAATAGATAAGGAATGTGAAGCTTCCCAATACAAAGAAATGATCAATGTTTAAGGAGAGGGAAATGTTGTTTGCCCTGATCTGATCATTACCTATGGTGTCAAATTATCACTCTGAACTCCATACAAATGCACAATTATTACACAGCAGTTTCCAAAAAAGAAACTGAAAAAGAAGTCAACCTTCCTGAAATTAACGCAGTAACTGCAAAAATATAAAACCAGGCATGAACAGAAACTGACCCTTTTCTCATGAAGTTGTTCTGCTGAACTAGGAACACTGCGCAGCATTCTGAAGTCCCAGACTACGCGGTCCCACTTCCAGACTTCCGGGCAGAGGCAGCTGTGTCCCCATGGTGACTAAAGCTTCTGAGAGGCCACATCTGGGTTTCTAGAAAGGCTGTGCGGAGACTGAGCAGTCACACGGCAGGCTTCAACCGCAGCAGCTCCCCCCGCAAGCATCTAACAATGGGAAATTGCTCAATAAATTAAGCTCACTATGATAGAATATTATTCTGCCATTTAAAAACTACATTCCGGGGGGGGGGGGGGCGCTAATGGTTAAGAAGCCAGTTAGGATACCTAAGCCCCTCATCAGAGTGTCTGGGTGTGGCCCCGGCTGGAGCACCCAACTCCCGTTGGCCCCTGATGCGGACCCTGGGAGACAGTGGTGATGGCTCACAAAGCTAGATTCCTGCTAGCCAGGTGAGAAATCTGGATTGTCCCTGATTCCGGGCTCTGGCCCCAGGCCCAGCCCCAGCCATGACAGGCACTTGGGTAGTGGCAGACGAGACGGGAGCTCGCTCTCACTCTTTCTCTCCCCACCCCACCCTGCCACTCTCTTTCTGACTCTAGAATTTTTTTTTTTTAATTTTTAACTACATTTCAGTAAAATGTTCAGTGCTATAAGAAAATGTTCATGCTTCCAAATATCATTTACAGCAGCATCCAAGTTCTGAACAGTGTGTACTATAACCAGAAACACACAGTCTAGAGGGAGACACAGCCGGTGTCAACCCTCATTCTATCAGAGAGATTGACAGACGTCTTTCAAATGTCCTCCCTACTAATAATCCTTTTGTTTCAGGAAACCTTTGCATGATCTTTTTGTTTTAAACTAAGATTTTATTTGAAAACAATTATTTGTTCTCTTAGAAAGAAAAATGGTTCCCCCGAGGCCCTCGCTGAACATCGTCCGATTTCTGAAGCTCAGGGGACGACTGATCAAACCAGGCTGGCTCACCTGCGCTGGAGTCTTCTCAGATGAACGCAGGCAGAGAAAGAAGACGAGGCTGTGGCCCCGGAGATTTCAGAGACTAGAAAACCAAAAGCAAGGGAAGACACAAAGCACACAAACAACCTTCCTCCGGGGCCTGAGCGGAGTGTGTTGGTTTTTCTTTTTTTTCCCTCCAATGCTTCAGATGTCACCTGCCTTGGAGTCCCTGGTGGCTATTATTAATAAACTGCCGGCTACTTGTGAAAGGCAAAAATCCAGACATTCCAAGCAAAGGGAACACGGCTTTGCCCGCAGAACCCCTCCCCAGGCTGCCCGCTGAGTCGCTGGTGCTCACCAGGTGCTTGGCCTTGGCGCGCTCCTCCTCACTCGCCACCCTCTCCCGGAGGATAGCCCTGGTCAACTGCTCGCTGGCGGCAGCCCGCTCTCGCTCCAGCTCTTTATCTTGCTTCAGTCTGAAAAGAGAAGACAGGCCTGGCTTAGCGGAAAACATATTTGGTTGGTGGATGTGATGGTCTGAAGGATGAAATCTTTTCGTAGGAAAACAGCAGCAGAGACCGTCCTGGCCACGAGCAAGCAAGCCGCAGCGGTAAACATTCCCGTGGCCTCCACCCAGGCACTCAAACGCAAGGGCAAGGTCATGCATCTGGCTGCAGGGCATCTCTAAACTCCACCGAGTGCCTCTTCTGCAAAACTGAATCCTCCCCACCCCAATCCCCATCGCTGGTGCCTCCCTCAGCCCTCTGAACACTCCAGTCAGAAAACTCATTAACAAGCCATTTCCGTGGCAGATATTCGAAGGTAACCAGCATCTTCCCCTCCAAGCATCTGTTGAATACACACCAGGTCCCGTGCCAGTCCTGGAGGACACAGTGGATCTTACACTGTAGCAGGGGAAAGAGGTTTGAGAGAGCTAAAGACACAAGGATGCTGTCCACACTTCCCAGACATCACCTTGCTCATATGCAAATACGGCCACACCTCCTTGCTTCGGGAATAACCCTCATTTGTCCCTTAGCTCCACACTACATGGAATGTTCCAGACATGTTCTAGCAAAATCAGACAGCGGAACCTGGCATCCCTGGACCTGCACACTATGCGAATTCTGTTGGTGAACTGTGAGACTGCAACAGGTCTATCAGGAACGTCCTGACACAATCAGATCCACGTTAACCTACAAGCCACTGAAATCTCTCGTACACAATCAGGAAAAATTACTTTGGCGCTGACTTTTGCCATAGTGCCTGGCACATCAAGACATTCCGGAGCCCCTGAGTGACAGGGAACAGTTCAGTCTCATCTCATGGACAAAGATTCTCTGACTGCATTTTCTTCCCTGAGAGAATAACCCCTCAATACCTTCATATCCCAAAGGTACCGGCCATCCTGTAGAAAAGAAAGGTGCGACTGTTGTGTTGGCGTCAGGGAGATTCTGAGTGAAAAACCTGACGTGACTGAGGAGCATCTAATTCTACTCTGGACCAGACTTTCAAAAAGGTTCTCAAAAAGAATTAAAGAAGATTTTTTAAAAAATTCTGTTTCTATTGTTAGTTAGCCTGCCATATCATATTGATATGCCCGAATTCTCAGAAATCAACCCTAACACATGAAATCATCATGTAAAATAGATCCCAAAACTGGTATACTTGGCCCTAAAAACGTGTGGTTTCATGGCATCAGTTAAAAAAAAAGAGAGAGACAAATTAAAATTCTCTAATGCAAAACTAACCTTTAGCAAAGTTCCTAAGCAAGAAGCACAATCACGTGTATATACCACAATTTTCTATAAATTATTTCTAAAGGATTGTACAGTAAATTTGGCGACATCAGTGATGCCAGTACCTTAACTCCCCCAGACACTTGACTGTAAAACACAAGCCAGCCGCCTCCCGGAGCAGGAATTCTCAAACACAGCCCACAGCCAAGCAGCACCTGGTTAACTGTGAGAGATGCAAAGTCCCAGACCCCACACCTCCGGAACCAGAAACTCCGCAAACTGGTTCTCCTTCCAGGTGATCCCAATGCATGCTAAAGCCGACAGTCACAGTCCTCAATCACCAAAATATACTATATGCAAATAAAACCCAGAGACATACAAAAGAAAAGTGGACATCAAAAATGAAGTACTCAAGAGCTGGCGCTGCAGCATAGCAAATAAAGCCGCTGCATGAGATGCTAGCATCCCATAAGAGCACTGATTCATTTTCTGGCTGCTCCACTTCCAGTGTAACTCCCTGCTAATGGCCGGAGAAAAGAAATGGAAAAAAGGCCTGGGTGTGTGGGCCCCATATCACTCTCATGGGAAACCTGGAGAAGCTCCTGGCTCTTGGCTTCAGCCTGGCACAACTCTGGCCATTGTAGTCACCTGGGGAGTAAACCAGCAGATGGAAGACCCTCTCTCTCTCTCTCTCTCTCTAACTCCAACTCTCACTTTCAAGTAAATAAATAAATCTTTTTTTTAAAAAAATGAAATGGTCCACATGAGGATATCATAAATGCTGGGGCTATTGTATCAGATTTTAAAACCACGTATTGAAAGCTATTTTTATAGGCATACTACCTACAGGAAAAAAAAAATATTCCCTACTTTACACTTGAGGCAGAAACTAAAACAATAAATTCATTATCACTTGTGGATCACTTACCATGTGCCAAGCACTGTGCTAGACATCTTACATATATAAACTTTTATTTAAGAAAGACATTATTTCATGAACATAGAATGAATGTTATGCAGCTAGATTTTACCATATTTATTGCATTTGGTATAAAAATCTTAAAGTACTGTTTATTTTAATAATGAGAACTCTTTCTAATTGCATTTACTTGTGTGCAGTGTAAGTTCTGAACACAATGAAACCTCCCTGCATTGTACAGACCCTGCAGTCAGAGCACACGCAGGGGCACCAAGTGACTAAAAACAACAGGAGCTGCCTTTCTCATCAGCTTGCACAGTCACCTCCGTTTATCCTTACCAGCACAACTACACAAATTCCCAAGCAGCTTATTCTAAAGGAATGTCTGCAAATAGGAAAAAAAATACATATATATGGAGTTACGTTCTGCCCAATGACTGTTTAAGAAACAGAACAGTGAACTGCAGGGAGCTCAACTGTCTGACCCGGAACATTCTCATTTCCCATCAGGACAATCTGGCACGCCTGAGTTTTCACAGCTGAAGGCTGAACTATATAATCTTAAGGTCTGCGGCAGCTGAACATTTCACAAACATCCCACTCACACGTGATTCCCTATTCCATAAAAATCCTCGAGAGACGCGGCAACAAGGGGTAAATCAAACAGAAGGGTATAATAATCTCCATATTTTATACTGCTCTAATTCCCACGCAATGGCCATTTATTTATTCTTCCATTCTGATGCTTACATTTCCCACTCCTTAACAAAAACGATACACCAGGTAAGAGCACCCGGGACTCATAGATTTATTCAGGATGGAATTGCTGAGTGACAAGACACGCACTGCTCCAATCACCAGGCATAAAATCACGAGCAAGAGGGCGGGCATTGTGGAACAGCTGGCCCGATCCGAAGCCAGGAGCTGCTTCTGGATATCCCACGTGGGTGCTGGACCCAAGCAGTTGGACCATCTTCCGCTGCTTTCCCAGGTGGATGGGAAGAGGAGCAGTCGGGAATCAAACTGGTGCCCATATGGGATACCAGCGCTGCAAACAGAAGCTTTACCCGCTACGCCACAGCACTGGCCCCAGAAGATACGTTTATTTAAAAATGATGAACTAGAGACACAGTCCCTGATCTCAGGAAGCTTACTTGGAAATTACCAATGATAACTGCACTTTTATCTTTTTAAAGTGAGCTTGCTGTGTGTGAGACCACACAGCTGAGGCTGGTATTTGACTTGTCATCCAAGGGATATTAACTGAGGCACACGGGAAGCAGAGCCTCAGACAGAGGACAGCAACCCCGGCCAGAGCTCAGATTCCCTTTAGGGTCCTAGAAGGGACAATCGCCCCCGCAGCGGACTTTAATTTCTGACAAGTTATTTTGGACATCGGAGTTGCGGATAAAGTGGCACACTAATTGAGACTTCATTTCCGTCCAGGGCCGTAAAAAAGCAACAGCAACAGATGAGAAACATCTAAATTGTACCATGTCCGCATTTCCCCCACTGTCCTCCCCAAACACTTCACTGACAGCAGCATCTTTCTCTAGCAAGTTCCCTCCTTCACTGATCCATGCCAAGCACTGACCAAACTATAAGCACGTGGCAGAGCAGAACACTTTGATTTTCAGAACCTCCCAATTCTTTCTAGAGCTTCCTCTCTGGTCCCCTCGCTTTGGTATTCCATCAAGCGACTCTATTCAGCGACCGTCTGTGAAAGGCAGATGTCCACGTGGTCAACCAGCTTTCCCCCTTACGAGGTGACCCTACATTGGGGGCTTCTCTGACTGCTGCTGCCCCAGTGGCGCAGCCAGAGACTCAGCAGCCATGGTATTTCATAAAGCGCCGCCTAGGGAAGGAAGTGCCGCTCTCGCTGGCGACGGGACACGGCAAGGTGAAGAAGGAGGCAGGAGATGAAGTAGGTCTTCCATTATGAACTCAGGTTTCCAAAGATTTAAGAATTACCTTAAAACAAAACTGAACACACCAAGTGCTTTAGTGAACACACTTGCTTCTTTATTTACTGGCATTTCCCACTTATTATTTCAGATCTCCTGCTCTAATATTATTCTACATTAAGCCCCTGATTCAAGTTTCATTTAAATTTCCTTCCTTTAAATACATATCTCTCCTCATTTAAATTCTCTCGAGTTTTAAGCAAAGAAGCAGGAGTTTAGTGTAAACTTTTCTTATTTGCATTAAGTAATTGCAGAGCTTGCCTAAGCTTAATGAAACAAATGCCACTCGGCGCTGCCCTTCCACCTCAAGCCCTAGCAGCCTCGCTCTTTGTCCTCGGTCCATGCTCAGCCAGGGGAGGGACTCCACACACAGCAGCAGCATGAACGTCCAAGGAGCAGCCAAATCTCCTATAGTGACTATTATGGCATGTCCTTGTAAGGGGGTGGGGGGAGGAACACTCAGCTCTCATAGACATCTGGTATAAAATCTAGTTCTATGTATTTCAGTCCCAGTGTAAAAACCAGCTGGTATTATTTTATCCTGAAGAATCTAACGGTTTTAAGAGAGTGGGAAGGGAATTTTAAGGACAACTGTAGCAAGGCATTTTTTTTTCTATATTGAACTTCATTATCCTCCATGAGGGAGGAACTGCTATCTCCATTTTTAACATGAAAAAACTATGACATATACCAGTGGCACAAAATAGCCTGATCTGATTTCCAAAGCCAGGTTTCATGAACCTCCTAAAATGTAAACTCGCACTCAAGAATTGGTTTCTGCTGTATTACGCACCTTTGTGGTCATATGAGGACAATCTTTAAAGCCTATACTACTCATAGTGGCTTTAACATACACTCTTTTTAAATTCACTTTCACGATATCAAGTGAGAGAACGTCCCAGCGTCCACATTATTACCAGCTCGATCCCAGGGGCCTTTCCTGGGTGTTTCTCTAGATCTGGGCACTGCTCATCAGGCCACTCACAAACACTCAGATTTATCTTCATGTGGGTTGACGCGCAAGCAATTCCATACAATCCCAGCTTAGAAAATCACTTTATAATTTAATAAATAATGCTATTACACTGCTAAAAGTAAGTTGATAAGAAACTCAGGTAACGGGTGAGAATAAATGGGAAACTGTGATTGACAGGAGCAAGTGGTCTGACTAAATGATTGATCTGAAACTGAACTATGATCATTCCACTCAGACAATATCTGCAGAATACTTCAATGGACTTGACTCAGAGAGACTGTTCAAAACACTGCAGGAGAAAAATGAGCGACTACGTCCTCCAAGGTCATTTTTAACACTAATGATAACTTTCATTTTCATGCATCATACTTTGTCAGAACCTGCTGAACCAGCATTCAAAATACTGTTTACTGTTCGTTTTTAAGCAGAAAAGCTGAGCTGGGTAATTCAATGAACTAATTATCAGACTGTGAGAAATAACGACAGAATAAGTATACAGCTTTCTATTAATAAGACTTCACAAAAATGAAAGCACATAGCAAGTTGAACACTTCTCAGCTCAAATTATTTCAAGTTCTGAAAGGAAATGTGTGTGCACTGATTCTAAAATGAATATGTGAGCACATCTGTAGATCACCATAGGTTAAATTCATACACAACAGTTCCATGTGTCACAAAGGGTTATCATGAGGCTTTCTTAGTGCCAGGTACAGTTTTAAGTACAACAACCCTACTGAATCAACTGTTATATTTCAGATGAGAAGTTTAGACACAGAGAAATTACGTAAAACTGAGAATTGGGTATCAATCAGTTAGCCATGGTCATAAAACCAATGAGAATTATAACCAGGATTAAACAGTTTGTCTGACCTCAGAACCTGCCACCTTAAAGTGAATACATACACACATACACATACACACACACACACACACACACACACCCCATTACGTAGGAGCACTTCAAAAAGTTTGTGGAAGATGGAATTAAAAGATAAGCTTGTTTTTGTTATAGAAACATTGAAACACCTGCAGTTTTTCATAGTATATATTTTCCATAAACTTTGTGTAAGGCTAACTCCTAAATGTTACAATCTAAAAGGCATGGGGGTAAGAACTGTGGTTGAAGGATTCTGTAGCCCAAACACTAATCAGTGCCTGCTTCTTGGTAGACATTCCATAAATACTTTTGGAAGAATGTAGAGTATGAGTTTATTTACATAAACAGTATGGGACATAATTATTTTTCAATTTAGCAATGTATTCTTTATAAAATGGAAATCCAGCAATAAATAAGTCTCAGAAAGTTGAGTGACTGCAATCTTGCAAAGCATATACTAAAGCAATAGTAATTCTTCAGCATTAAGAGGTGGTTCAGAAAGCAGCCCAAGACGACATTTATTTCAGTCAATGATTTTTCTTTGTTGGCACCACTTAAACTGGTACTAGGAATTTAACAAAGTTTGCTTCCTTTCCACAAAAAACATTTAAAAATGAGTTTATTTTAATACACACTGAAATCTTGTCACAATGTGGACATTTCCCTGCACTGCTTCAAAATGTTGCAGGAGAAGAACTCAGCCCAGAACCAGAAGCCTACAACTATCACTGGGAGTACCTACAGCCACAATCCTCAAGGCTTTCCATCTCCCCATCCAGATGAGTGTCTCCGACTTCCACATCACATATTATGCTCTACCTGTAGTCCTGTCTTCAGTCCTCATTTGGGAACAAACAGCACGCGTCCTGCATTTACTGACACCACATTCATACCAAACAGTCTCTGGAGCCAGCACAGTGACACAGTGGGTAAAGATGCCTCCTGCAGTGCCGGCATCCCACACAGGTGCTAGTTCGAGTCCTGGCTGCTCCACTTCCAATCCAGCTCTCTGCTGGGAAAGAAGTAGAAGATGGTCCAAGTCCTTGGGCCCCTGCACCTACATGGGAGACCCAGAAGAAGCTCCTGGCTTAGGATCGGCGCTGTTCCAAGCATTGTGGCCAACTGGGGAGTGAACCAGTGGATGGAAGGCCTCTGTCTCTGTCTCTCTCTCTCTGTGTCTCTCTCTCTCTCTCCTCTCCCTGAGTAACTCTGACTTTCAAATAAATAAAATAAATCTTTTAAAAAAAAAATTCTGCAACTGCACTAAACAATGTGGCTCAGTGGGTTAATGCCCTGGCCTGAAACGTCAGCATCCCATATGGGCACCAGTTCGAGTCCCGGCTGCTCCACTTCCAATCCAGCTCTCTGCTGTGGCCTGGGAAAGCAAGGAAAAAAAAAAAAAAAAGATGGCCCAAGTCCTGGGGCCCCTGCACCCACATGGGAGACCTGGAAGAAGCTCCTGGCTTTGAATCGGCACAGCTCTGACCATCACGACCAAGTGGGAAGTGAATCATCACATAGAAGACATCTCTCTCTCTGCCTCTCCTTCTCTCTCTGTGTAGCTCTGATTTTCAAATAAATAAATCTTTATATATAGAGTTGAAAACAGTTCTGACTTTGGTTCACAAGTGAATGTCACCACATCTATGACAAAGCCCCGGCACCCAGTCTCACTCAGGAATTCACGATCAGGTCCCCAAAGCAGCCTCTTCCGCAGCAGAGCAATCTCCGGCCGCTACTTTGTTCGCGATGAAGTGAATACGTAAAGGCATCTTAAACCATGATGATCCGTCTGTCTTTCTAAAGTACCCATCGATTGTGCTAATGCGCCAAATACAGCAGAATAATGGTGGGAGTGGAGAGGTGAAGACATCCACCAGTAAACTGGGCACCATCAGCACGGCTTGAAAACAACCTGATTCATAGACGTTGTGGGAGGAAATGTCATGCATCGCTCGTTACTAGGAAAGACCTGGGCAGAAAGTATTTCCCTGCACCTGTCCGCAACGTCGTCCCGCAGCACCTTCAGTGGATGGGTACCTCGCACAGGGCCCCCTCTCATGCGTCCTTCTGTTCAGCACGGCTGTGCCAATCTCAGTTATTAGCTTTCATCACCATGAAAACAAATTACTCTTTTTTAACAGAATTTCACATAAATTATATATACCTCTATGCGTGTGTCAAGTAATCTGGCAGCCTTGATCTTTAAATGGGTAATTGTGCTAAGTCACAATTATAATTTTTCCCCAGAAACCTTTTATTTAAGGAGTACAAACTAAATACATTTCATAGTAACAGCTTTGGAAACATGGTGATTCTGCCCACTGTACCTGCCCTCCCACCCACTCTCCCACCCCTCTTCCTCCTCTCTCTCCTAGTCCCATTCTTATTTTTTACCAAGATCTATTTTCAATTAAGTTTATACACATGATTAACTGTTAGGTAAAGAGCTGCAAATCCTACAGAAAAAACTGTTCCTCAACAATCGAAACAGAGATGTTCAAAATTCATTGCTCTCAAAAAGTCAATTTTACTTCTATACATTACCTCCTAGGTGCTTTATTAGCTATTACAGATCAGGGAGAAAATGTGGTATTTATCCTTTTGGGACTGGCTTATTTCACTGACCATGATGTTTTCCAGCTTCCTCCATTCTATTGCAAACAACTGGATTTTAGTTTTTGTGTTTTTTTTAACCACTGTGTAGTATTCCATGGTGTACATATCCCATAATTGCTTTATCTAATCTTCGGTTGACAGACATCTGGATTGATTCCATCTCTTAGCTATTGTGAATTGTGCTGCAGTAAACATAGGGGTACAGATAACTCTTTTATACGCTGATTTCATTTCCCTTGGGTAAATTCCCAGGAGTAGGATGCTGGGTCATATGCTAGGACTATATTCAGATTTCTGAGGTATCTCCATATTGTCTTCCATAGTGGCTTTACCAGTTTACATTCCACCAACAGTGGATTAGGGTACCTTTTCCCTCCAACATCCTCACCACCATTGTTTGTAGATTTCGGTATGAAAGCCATTCTAACTGGGGTGAGGTAAAACCTCATTGTGGTCTTGATTTGCATTTCCCTGATGGATAGTGATCCTGTACATTATTTCATGTGTCTGTTAGCCATTTCAATTTCCTCTTTTGAAAAACGTCTGTTTAAGTCCTTGGCCCATTTCTTAACTAGGTTGTTTTGTTGTTCTGGAGTTTCTTGATCTCTTTATATATTCTGGTTATTAAACCTTTATCAGTTGCATTGTTTGCAAATAATTTCTCCCACTCTGTCAGTTGCCTCTTCACTTTTCTAAGTGTTTCTTTTACAGTACAGAAGCTTCTCTATTTAATGTAATCCCATTTGTTAATTTTGGCTTTGACCGGCTGTGCCTCTGGAGGCTTTTCCAAGAACTCTTTGCTTGTTCCAATGTCTTGCAGGGTTTCTCCAATGTTATCTAATAATTTGATGGTGTCGGGTTGTAGGTTTAGTCTTTAACCCATTTTGAATGGATTCTTGTATAAAGTATAAGGTAGGGGTGCTGCTTCATATTTCTGCATGTAGAAATCCAGTTTTCCCAGCGCCATTTGTTGAAGAGACTGTCCTTGCTCTAGGGAGTTTTTAGCTCCTTTGTCAAAGATAAGTTGGTTATAGATGCTTGGATTGATTTCTGCCATCTCTATTCAGTTGCATTGGTCTATCCACCTGTTTTTGTATCAGTACAAAGCTGTTTTGTTTATAACAGCCCTGTATTATGTCTTGAAATCTGGTATTATGATGCTTCTGGCTTTGTTTTTGTTGTATAAGATTACTTTACCTATTCAGGGTCTCTGTGTTTGCATACGAATTTCAGCATCATTTATCCTATATCTGAGAAGAATGACTTGTATGTTATGGTGTTGTACTGAATCTATAAACTGCGTTCAGTAGTATGGATCTTTTTATGATACTGATTCTGTCGGTCCATGAACATGGAAGATTTTTCCATTTTTTGGTATCTTCTACTTCTTTCTTTAATGTTTCGTAATTCTCACTGTAGAGATCTTTGACATGCTTGGTTAAATTTATTCCAAGGTATTCAATAATTTTTGTAGCTATTGTGAACGGGATTGATCCTAGAAGCTCAATATCAGCTTTGGCATTGTCTGTGTATACAATGGCTGTTAATTTTTGCATAATAATTTTATATACTGCTGCTTTACCAAACTCTTTCATGTGTTCCAATAGTCTATTAGTGGAGACTTTTGGATCCCCTATATATAGAATCATGTCATCTGCAAATAGGGATAGTTTGCCTTTTCCTTCCCAATCTGGTGGGGTTTTTTTGTTTGTTTGTTTTTTGTTTGTTTGCTAATGGCTCTGGAAAAAAACTTCCAGGACTATATTGAATACCAATGGTGAGAGTGGGCATGTTTGGTTCCGGATCTTAGTGGAAATGCTTCCCACTTTTCCCCATCCAGTAGGCATTGGCCGTGGGTTTGTCAAAAATTGCCTTGATTGTGCTGAGGAGTGTTCCTTCTATACCCAATTTGCTTAGAGTTTTCAATCATGAAAGTCTGCTGTATTTTATCAAATGCTTTCTCTGTGTCTATGGAGATAATCATATGGTTCTGTTCTTCAATTTGTTGATGTGATGTATCACAATGATTGATATGTGATAAATCCCACTTGGTCTGGGTGAATAATCTTTCTGATGTGTTGTTGCATTCGACTGGCTAGCATTTCGTTGAGGATTTTTGCATCTATGTTCATCAGGGAACTTGGCCTGTAGCTTTCTTTCTCTGTTGTGCTTTTTTCAGGTTTAGGAATTAAGGTGATGCTGGCTTCATGGAAAGAATTTGCGAGTATTGCCTCCCTTTCAATTGTTTTCAACAGCTTCAGAATAATTGTAGTTAGTTCTTCTTTAAATGTCTGGTAGAATTCAGCAGTGAAAACAGCAGGTTCTGGGCTTTTCTTTGTTGGGAGGGTCTTCATTACTGATTCAATTTCTGTCTTAGTCATTCATCCGTTTAGGTTTTCTATGTTTTCATGGCTCAATTTAGGTAGGTTGTATGTGTCCAGAAATCTGTCCATTTCTTCTAGGTTTCCTGGTTTTTTGGCGTACAGCTCTTTGTAGTAATTCTGCTGATTCTACTGCTGTTGTCTCACGCTCACCTTCTCTCCTCAAGGGAGATCAGTGATTGGGCACTAGCCCCAGTGGGTACAGCATTCATCCGCACTGCCCAAGAACCCACACAAAGGATCTGTGCAGCCCTTGGTGTGAGCATGGATTCCACGGCAATACCCTCACCAGGGAATCAGGGAGCTCTAAGCATGTGGAATCAGTCACAATTACTAACAGTACAACTGGAATACTAGATTATCTCTTCCATTTTATATCAAATTTGCTATTAATTTTATTTATTTTCTTTTTTTCCCTTTCCTTGTTTTCCTGGATGTATCAAGTTATCATACATTCTCCTCCCCAATCTCCTCCCAAAATTGTACTTTTTTATTCAGTTAGTAGTTTCTTACTCTCTGAACACTCACAATTTTTCCCTGTTAGATTAAAAATACAGCTCCTACTATTTTTTTCAACTGTTGCCCACCTAAACCCAGTGAGAGGAAATCATTTCAACACTTTGACTTTCTCCCCAACTCAACTCTTTGCTAGGAGTTCCATGCTTTTAAATCCTCAGGGATTTCTCTCCAATTCTGGAAATCCTCACTGGCACTGTTATTATATGTTTTCAGTCTGTCATCAAGTCCACAAGGCAAAGAATGTTTCTTGTGGATGCATTTTCTCCTCTTCATCCTTTGGGATGCTGGGGTTGGATGGGTTGTAAACCGTGCCTCTACTTTGCAGCTGGGTCCCTGTGGCTGGAAGAGGAAACGGGACCTCTGTCCTGTGGCTTTTGCCACACCACTCAGACTCAACGCCTCACACTCAAGGTGACAGCAGCTCAATTCAGTCTGTTAGAGCTTCCACATAGCAACCTACTCCTGAGTCCCAGTCCTACCTACAGGTAAGGTCCTTAGAAATCTGAGCCCCACTCCCACAGGCCCTGGATGCCCCCTCCTCCAAGCTTCATGTGTGAACAGTTCCTATCTGTTCCCATCGCTCCAGCTGGAGATGGCCACTGCTTCCTGCCAGCCCCATCTCTGCCCGCCCTGGAGCTCCAGTGTCTCACTCAGTCACCATCAGACACATGTGGTAACTGAGCCCAGAGAGTGTGGCTACTCCAAACAGAGGCATGCTGTATGCCTACCATACATCCCGGACTTTGAAGAATTAGTACAAAAATGAGGACGCAACATGTCTCATTAATAAACTTTATACTGAATATTTTATAGTGAACATTTTAGATATATTGGAGATTATTAATAGAATCATCTTCACTTATTTCTTTTTATTTTTCACATGGCTACTAGAAAATCAACCACGTAGACAGCTCATGTTATAGTCCTACTATAACAGCAGTGCCTTAGGTTTCTTGTTTGTTTTGTTTTTGCTTTTACAGTTTCTAAACGCCTCATTAACAATTCTTACATTAAATTCTCTGTGCAAAAATAACTAATGTCTCTTGTCTCCTTAACAGGCTCAGCCTGCTGGATGTTAACATTAATAAGTTCTCTAAATCCCTGCATATCTGTGGCCTTCTTTTTCACTCCAACTGGAGAATGAGAGCTCAAAACAGAGTCTGGGGCTTTCTATCCTTACTCTCAGGAATCTCCAGGTATCACTGCATCTTCTGGCTTCCAGTCTGGCAGAAGAAAGGCCTAACCCCAGGATAATCCCGCTTCCTTTATAAATTAGTTGTTCTTTCTGTCTGGAGGCTTATAAGATTTTCTCTCTATCCTTGGGAATTTTTTCTCTTTATCCTTCGGAAAATGTAGTGGCCTAGGATTGGGTGTGCATCTTCCCCCATCAATCCATGCTGGGATAAAGAGAGTCCTTTCGGTTTGCACACCCCAGTCTGTTTTCAGCTCTGTGAAACGTTTTATATCACTTAATTATCACCTCCCGTCTAGCTCTTAACTTTATCTCCTTCTAGAATTTATTGCATCAAATATAACATGGATAAGGTTATCTTCCCCAACTCTCTCACATCTGTGAAATCAAGATGCATCTTGAAATTACTGGTATCTTAAGTGACAATGGTTGTGGAAGCCACAAACATCAAAGCACCACTGACGAGCTACTGAGCGAGGCTGCCTCTGCCGGGCGCCCTTCTCGCTTCTCTCCTGCCCTGCAGCTGCTGTGTCTCGTGGGCACCTGCTCGCTCCCATTTGCCAGCTCTTCTAGAATCGAGTCCAGCTGCTGGGCTGTCCTGACGCGGAGCTCCGTGCTGCAGCCGAGGCAGCCTCCGAGGTGGCCATGGCTATATCACCAGCGGACAAGCTGGCAGCCCCCAGCCGAGGGGACCAGGAGAAAGTCTCTCTGTCCCAGTCTTCCCAAGCCCTACTCACCCAAATCAGTCGAGAAGGGCAGGGAAAGCAGAAGGTTCCCTGGGGGACGTTCACACAGACAGGGGCCTCTGTTGCTCCTTGCCCTACACTACAACTAACCCAATGGCTCAGCTCAGTCCTCAGATGTCTTCCAAGGGAAAGCAGCAGTAATCACACTGGAAGTGAAAGGAGAGGTGCTTCAAGCCTCCAACTCCCTAGAATCCTATTTTCAAAATTTATGCTCTTTTTTTAATTAAAGGGTTAAACGAAGAATTTGAGGCAGAGTTGATTTAAAAAAAGTGCTGACTACGGCAATCTAGGGCACTGTGCATTAATTCTAATGGAAATAATTTCTCCATGTCATCTTTCCACTATAAAAGAAACCTTTGAGGTTGGGCCTTTGGTGCAGCAATTACGATCCTGCGGGGAGGAGGGCAGCGTCGTGGTGCAGGGAGTTAAGCTACCACCTATAACACGGGCATCCCATTGAATGCCAGTTCAAGTCCCAGCTGCTCTGCTTCCTGGAAATCCAGCTCCCTGCTAATGTGCCTGGGAAGGCAGCTATATGGGCCCCTGCCACCCACCTGGGACCCAGAAGGAGTTCCTGGCTCTTGGCTTTGGCCTGGTCCAACCCTGGACATTGTGGCCATTTGGGGAATAAACCTGTGGATGGAAGACTGATATGTCTGTCTCTGTCTCTGTCTCTGTCTCTGTCTCTCTCTCATAATATATTTAAGTTAGTTAATTAGTTTGTTAGTTAGTTAGTTCTGGGCCCCTGGCTTCAGCCTGCCCAGTCCTAGCTGTTGCAGGCATCTGGGGAATAAACCTGCAGATGGAAAATCAATCTCTCCCCCCTCCCCACCCTCCCCTACCCCATCTGTCTCTTTCTGCCTTTCAAATAAAATGAACATTCACAACTAAATATTTTTTAAAAAGAAGAAACCATGAGGCTTAACTGAGCTCCCTGTTCTCTATGGAGCTCTCCAAATGCATCAGATGAAAACCATTAATGCCAAAACACAATCAGATAAGAGCAATTGTATCTATGACCGGAATTCATGGTTCATTAGGCAAAACTGAAGGGCAGGTCTTCGACAACCAAGGTCTAGATAGACTGCCTGTATTTCGGGAACTCTGCTTTGATTAAATCCTGCACGGCTGATGTCCAAGATTAAGTCCCAAGGCAAGCACCTCTTCTGTAGTGCTGGGGAGGGACACAGCCAGATGCCTTTAAGGCCATCCAGTCTGCTGACGAAGCTGTACAGGAGATCGGGACAAAACCCTTCCAAAGGGACACACAGGCCAGAACCAATTTTGCCCTCAAACTATTTGAGGCAACAAAAGGATAAATAGCCTTTAAGAATCAAATTTCCTATCACGGAGTACAATCCAGTTATTGCCCGCTAGTTAAAATAGGCCTCGGAAAAGAAATTCATGCTCATTTCTGAAAATTAGTCTCATTTCTGAAAAATGATGGCCTTTTACTTTTTTTTTTTTTTTTTAACCTTAACTCTTTTCAAATCTGAAAGGAAATCCCCAGAGGTGAAGCGGCTATGTCTTAGTCCAAGCTCACCTTCCTGTTACAAGTCACCTTGGCGGGGGCCTGGGTGAGAGGAGGCGAGCATTCTGCGCAGTGGTTCAGCCGTCACGCGTTACAACCATACCCCATATTGCATTGCCAGGTTTCAGTCTCGGCTCCAGCTCCTGATTCCAGCTTTCTGCTAATGCACCAGGTATTGCCTCAAGTGATTGGGTCCCTGCCACCCACACAGAAGACCTACATTAAGTTTCTGGTTCCAGGTTTCAGCCTGGCCCAGTCCGGGCTGTTGCAGGTATTTGGGGAGTAAACCAACAAATGGAAAACACTGCCTTCAAATAAAATGAATACCTTTTTTTTTTAAGAAAGTTACCTTGGTATGCACAGGAAGTTCAACAGACAACAGCACCCACGGTGCTTGCTCTACAATGCTTTCTCCTTAGATAATGGCAATCAATTTTCATGCCTCTCTGACACTATTCATCAGCTATAAAACATATGCCTTGGCAGGTGTTTTACTTCTAGTATTCCCTACAAAATCATGCTAAAGGAAACAATTCTAATGAAAATACATTGATTTTAAAGTCACGCCAAACATTATACTGGATTGCAATTTATTTTCATTTTCAATATAAACATAAAGTGAGAAGACAGAAACATGTTTAGAAAGAACAAAAAAATGAGAAATTCTGTATCATTTTACCTACGGTTATTTTAGGATAACTCCTGCTCATTCCTTTCTTGGTGTTTTCTTTTTTTAACCACTTTACTAAGGTAGAACTGACATAGCCATATACATACAAGGTACACAACTCCATGAGTTTGAAAAAGTGACCACCCTTCAAAGCATCCCACCATGAAAGCCATGGCCATCCTTCATCACCTAAAGTTCTCTTCTACTTTTATTATTGTTGTTGTTGTGGGGTGTGTGTGTTAAGAACACTACCCTCTTACTGTGCTGTATCCCACTTCTACTGCATTTCTACTTCTGACTCAAAATTTAAATCACATACATACTTCAAGAAATAAGATTATTCCGAATTCACATAAAAAATTTGCCTGAAATCAAAACACATTAAAAAGTAACTTAAGAATCTAGTGCAAGCCGGCGCCATGGCTCAATAGGCTAATCCTCTGCCT
The DNA here is from genome assembly GCF_051225735.1 of Oryctolagus cuniculus. Taxonomy (NCBI): domain Eukaryota; kingdom Metazoa; phylum Chordata; class Mammalia; order Lagomorpha; family Leporidae; genus Oryctolagus; species Oryctolagus cuniculus. The sequence continues at coordinate 168,709,553 of NC_142869.1, forward strand.
TGCAGCGCCGGCACACCGAGTTCTAGTCCCGGTCGGGGCGCCAGATTCTGTCCCGGTTGCCCCTCTTCCAGGCCAGCTCTCTGCTGTGGCCAGGGAGTGCAGTGGAGGATGGCCCAGGTCCTTGGGCCCTGCACCTGCATGGGAGACGAGGAGAAGCACCTGGCTCCTGGCTTCAGATCAGCGTGATGCGCCGGCCGCAGCAAGCCAGTCATTGGAGGGTGAACCAACGGCAAAAGGAAGACCTTTCTCTCTGTCTCTCTCACTGTCCACTCTGCCTGTCAAATATATATAATAATAAAAAAAAGAAATAAAAGAAAAAGAATCTAATGCATAGACCATAGTACAAAGTCATGACATCAGACAGCAGGAGACACAGCACAATATCTAGACCCTGCCTTGTTTGTTTACTTGACAGCCAACGAGAAAGAGGGAGCAGGAGTGGGGGGCAGGCACAGAGACAGAGCTCACATCCATGGGTTCACTCACCAGATGCCTACAGTAGAAGGGGCGAGGCTGCGTGGAAGCCAAGAATCAGAATTAGCCAAGAATGCATCCAAGGTCTCCTGCATAAATGGCAAGAGACCCAACTGCTTGAGCCATCACCTACTGCTTCCCAGTGCGTACGTGGGTAAGAAGCTGGAGTCAGGAGCTGGTGACGGGACTCAAACCCAGGCACCCTCAGGTGGGATGTGGGCATCTTAACCACTAGGCCCAATGCCAGCTCTAAGCCTTGTTCTCGAGGAATCTACCATAACATGTCATTTCAAGTCATTCCAACCAAAGGCAACAGCTCCTTGTGTTCTTCCACTTCCTAGTCCATTTGTTTTTAGTATTGGTGGTTTTAACATAAAATTTAAGTGATTTAAATGAAAAAAAATGCATAATATTCTACCATCAAAATTACATATAATAGCTACCATTTACAAAGTACCTCCTTTTGCCAAGGACTTTAATCAGTGTTTTAGATATATTACTTTATTTGCACCTCATGAAAAGCCACACTGTAGTTTTAATTCCCCTCCAGAGCTACAGAAGCCAACGTTGAGAGGCTAAATCAACAGCTAAAAATCACACGGGAACATAGGTGGTGGAATTCCTATTCTCGATTTATCACCGCAAAACCACAAGCCACTCACTATGCACGACACGGTCTTGACCGCATGAACCAAAACGCTCGGTTGAAGACCCTGAGAACGCCCTCCGCCTCTCCATTCAGACTCCAAAACCCTCCCACTACTCTGCTGCTGCTCCCCAGGTGCCAAGCTGCATGCAAAATGGCATCAAGGGTGGGAGCCCAAGAGGAAAGATCCTGACTGCACTGTGTGAGAAGTAAGAGAGCTTTCTGTTGGGTCAAGGCTACCGCAGTGGAGACACGGTCACACATTAACACTGAGGTTGTTTGGTGAAGGTGCTGGTGTCTATGGGGTCCCCACAATGGTTACCCCAGAGGCGGTGACCCCTCTCCACCCCTTCAGTAACCAGCAAAGTCGACTAGGAAGCTACAGGGCAAGGACCACACGGGACTCCACTGTGCAGAGGGAGCACGCACCAGGCTTCTTTAAAGGGTTGTTCGGTGGGAGCAGTCTCTCGGGAAGAATGCCCCGCAGAATGGGAAGCAGAGCGGGCAGGAGGAACTGGGCACCCTGCCTGCGTGCTCCGCGAAGGTTCGGTAGGTACACTAGGTAAACAGCATCCACCTGGACAAATAAAGCCCTATTTCCACCATGTTAACAACCCTGGCTAAATTTCAACTGCACCACAGGCCCGAGGAACTGAAGCTTTTTAATTATGCAGTGTTAGCCATTGACATGGTGCTCAAAGCCCACACAGCACGAACCGTGTTAGCTAAACTAACAAAATGAATAATTTAACCCTCAGCCGGCAGGAATTCCCGGTGCCACCTTCCTTACTCACTGCACAATACCCATTTCTATCACACGCGAGAGAGCAACTCGGGGGAGGGGAGGCTTCCAGACGAACCCAGGGGCAGCCTGGAGTTTTTGATCTGAGTTATCACCGGAAACTTAATCTACCCTCTTTCAAAAAAAATCAAGGTAATCAAGGATGATGGACAATCAGCAGGCATGCACTCTCTGTCTAACCTCCCTCTTTCAATCCTAACCCATGGCCAATAATCACTAGAATCAATGCAGTGATACTCCAGGTACAGCTCAGAAGCTGTTACGGCTGCTGCACAAAAAGCAAGGTTTTCTGTCCATCCGCGTGCACTTCCACGGTTCTTGCTACTTGAATTCTCCTTTTGCACCAGAAAAGCATTTCAGACACAAAAATGCTTCTTCTATCGTCCCCTCCATAGGAAGAATTCTAGGAAGCAGCAAGAAACCTGGGGTCTTCACGGCAATCCAGGAAAAAACGCTGTCACGGAGACCGAGGCTTGAACTTGCCCGCCCTCCTACACTCTGCCGGATAGCACAAAGTTCCCCAGCCACTCCATGGTTCCCAGGAGGCCCGCACAGCTTTGATGGTGCGGAGATCTGAAAAAATGGTCCCTGGATCAGATACTCCCGTGGTTGGTATACGCACTGAGAACAGTACCAACTCATATTCAACTCCCAGTCAGGGAAGTTTTTAAAATCAATAAGGAAGAAAAATTTCCAGGATAACCATCAATTTCAAGAGAGGCTATGGAACAGATGTTACGGGAGGATGACTATTCATCCCATCTGGCTTTCACTGCAATCCACTTTATCTTGCCAGTGACTTCCGAATATCCCAGCACAAAACGCTTACGTTGTACAAAAATTCAACTACAACACGTTTGTGGCACAAACCGTTTGTCATTTTTTGCTTAGTCCAACATGACTAAGTTTGTTAATGTATTCTGACAGACTGGCATCACATCCTAAAATGTTTTGAACAATGCAGTTTAGGCCGCAATGCAATATTAATGAGTGAATAATGTTCCTGAATATAAGGTTTAATATTTAATGATTCAGAGTGCTGCTTGGATTTGATACACAAGAAAAATATGATTTGGACTCACTGTATGTATCAGGGGAGCTGAGAAAAAGATTATGGGTGCCGGGCGAACCTTTAGCCTAAACCTGGAACTGGGGTCTCAGGTGTGAAATTGATGCTTTGCCAACTGGATTTCCAGTGCTTATCAGCATTCACAGGCTCACACCACTTAGCAAGTGGCCTTCATCAGAATTTTTAAATTACTTGGAACTTACATCTCTGTGTCAAGAGGTGAAGGAAAATAACATTGGGTAGTTTACATTGAAATACATTTAGGAATCAAATCTGCCAGTTGCATCAACATGGCAGTTTGATTATTCTCCTTTTGAAAAATGTGTGAAACTGTAACACAGTATCAAGTAATGGCTGGTCTCCTTAACTTCTGTAAAGTATCACCCACTAAGTTGGCTTGGTGAGTCGGCCTCACCCAAGGCCTGGGTAGTCTACACGTTATTGAACTTGCCTCATTTGCTCTAACAATCCTATTTCTTTTTTTTTTTTTTTTTTTTTTTTTTTGACAGGCAGAGTGGACAGTGAGAGAGAGAGACAGAGAGAAAGGTCTTCCTTTGCCGTTGGTTCACTCTCCAATGGCCGCCGCGGCCGGTGCGCTGCAGCCGGCACACCGCGCTGATCCGATGGCAGGAGCCAGGTGCTTTTCCTGGTCTCCCATGCGGTGCAGGGCCCAAGCACCTGGGCCATCCTCCACCGCACTCCCTGGCCACAGCAGAGAGCTGGCCTGGAAGAGGGGCAACTGGGACAGAATCCGGCACCCCGACCGGGACTAGAACCCGGTGTGCCGGCGCCGCTAGGCGGAGGATTAGCCTAGTGAGCCGCGGCGCCAGCCAACAATCCTATTTCTTAAAAAAATAAGCGTAGGAACAGCAGTAACAGTAGGATTTACTGAAATCAAGGAAGAAATACCCAAAACCAGAGAGCTACAAGGAAAGGACTTTAAAGTGTGTCTAACTGAAATGCTAACATGACTGTGATTTTAAAATAAAACACTATTGAGAACATGAAGATCGGGTCCACTTACAAATACTTATCTGTATTTCTAGACAATGACCAAGTCAGCAATCACTAATACAACCTAGGGCTTCGGACTGCGCTCGGCCACACACTGAATTTATCAACAGAACTTCCCCAACTGGTTGGCCTCCTCATGAGGATGTGTGCAGTAACCACCTGTGTCAAACAAGTGCTGTGCAATCAAGAGTCTGTGGAGCGGTACAGCAATGTGAGGAGACAGAGAGCGCTGCCACGGTCACTGAGCGTCTACACTGTTCCGGGAGGCACAGAAGTCTTCACTTCCGGAAACACCGCGGCTGTTAGAATAAAGAGAAGGCAACAGCCGTTTCTCTGTCGCCTCGATTCATTTCTATAACAAAGGGGGGAAATGAACACAGACATATGGGCAAAGTGTCTAGATTTTTGTTGGTGTCATCTTTTCACAGTTTACGAAGTATCTTTTTAGTTGGAAAAAAGACAAATTGTCAGTGATATTCAATGTTCTAATATTCATTTCAACATAGCATGTGTTACTCATTGATGAAAGTGGTTGTAGCATACATTACATTCTTAGGTCACTCCTATTTGTGTCAGTAGAACGGTGTCATTAGCAAGTAAACTGATCTTATTTTTTCATTATGGGCCAGGGAAGATTTGATGATGTACCTACTATCAAACGATCAGTGTACAAAAAAGAAAAAAAGGAACCAAAACATACAGCCTTTTTGTGTGGTTTGAGCGTTTCTGAGATCTCACAGAATTTGTTTCGGTGGGGAGTGGGGGGTGGGGGTGGAAGAGAGAGAAGCTGACAGAGATTTCCGTCTGCTAGTTCATCCCCTAATGGCCACAGTGGCTGAGGCTGGAGCCAGGGACCAACAATTGAGCCATCACCTGCTGGCTCCCAGGGCCTGCATTAGCAGGAAGCTGGAGCTGACACTGAAACCTAGGTGTGTTCTGATGAGGGACCTGGGCATCTTTTTTTTTTTTTTTTTTTTTTTTTGGACAGGCAGAGTGGGCAGTGAGAGAGAAAGACAGAGAGAAAGGTCTTCCTTTGCCGTTGGTTCACAGATTGATTCTACTATCAACAGTATCATTTCTTTCTTTATATCATGGAGCTTAAATAAATTATTATTTAATAAATTATTAAGTTATTCTCTCTACTTTTACTAGATAAGCAATTATATCAATAATTATTTTAAAAAGTAATAAATAAATCAAACTGCTTTAAAAATGCATAATGTTGGGGCCGGCGCTGTGGCATAGCGAGTTAAAGCCCTAGCCTACAGCACTGGCATCCCATATGGGTGCTGGTTTGAGTCCCAGCTGCTCTACCTCCAATACAGCTCCCTGCTAATGCACCTGGGAAAGCAACCAAAGAGGGCTCAATTGCTTGGACCCCTGCACCTACATGGGAGACTCAGAAGAAAGCTCCTAGCTCCTGGTTCCAGGCGTAGGCCTGGCCCAGCCCTGGTTTTCACGGCCATTTGGGGAATGAACCAGCAGACAGAAGACCTCTCTTCCATGTCTCTACCTCTCTGTAACTCTACTTTTCAAATAAATAAATCTTTTTTTTTTAAATGTGTATTGTCTTACTATAATTTCTAAGATCTTGGGCCTGGCATTGTGGTGTAGCGGGCTAAGCCACGTCACACAATGTTAGTATCCCATATGAGCACTGGTTCAAATCCCGCTGTTTCATTATTTTAGATTTATTTATTTATTTGAAAGACAGTGAGAGATCGAGCGAGCGAGCAAGCAGGAGAGAAAGATCTTCCATCCACTGGTTCACTCCCCAGATGGCTGCAATGGCCAGAGTTGGGAGGCAGGAGCTTCATGCAGATCTCCCACGTGGCTGCAGGGGATCAAGTCCGTGGGCCATCTTCTGCTGCTTTTCCCTTAGCAGGGAGCTGGATCAGAGATGGAGCGTGGGCCAGCACCATGGCACAATGGGGCCACTGCAGCCATTTAGGGAGTAAAGAAGCTCATAGAAGATACCTATTCTCTGGCTTTCTCTGTAACTCTGCCTTTCAAATAAATAAATAAATCTTTAAAAAATAAATAATAAAATATTGGGGCCAGCACTGTGGCGTAGCTGGTAAAGCAGTGCTGGTATCGCATGTGGGTGCTGGTTTGAGTCCCAGCTGTTCCATTTCCGATCCAGCTCTCTGCTATGGCCTGGGAAAGCAGCAGAAGATGGCCCAAGTGCTTGGGTCTCTGCACCCATGTGGGAGACCCAGAAGAAGCTCCTGGCTCCTGGCTTCAAATCAGCACCACTCAGGCAGTTAAAGCCATTTGGGAAGTGAACCAGAGGATGGAAGCTCTCTCTCTCTCAGCCACCCCCTCCCTCTGTAACTCTGCCTTTCAAATAAATAATAATAAATCTTTAAAAAAAAAAAAAAAAGACCTTTACCAAAGTTTAGCTTTTGATGGCGCTTCCTTAGCAAAAATCATTCGATTTCTGTCTGCAGGGTCTGTGCTTACCCTTTGTTACCTGATGCCCTCGATCCTTGAATGTTATTTACCTTCTCAAACTCTCAGAATTCCATGTTGGTGTACAATGCTGGTGACTGTGTGTCAAGGCTTCAGCAAGATCAGCAGAGCTGGCTACTGCTAACCACCTGGATATCTTCCACAGTGCCTTTTAGAAAGTCAAACACAACTCTGCCCCTTCCTGGCAACACAGGGACATGCCTCAGGCAGGGACCCTTGGACTTCATCATAGAGGTTTCCAAGCCTTGGAAAATGATTTTCCTGGGACGGTGCTGTGGCATACCGGGTAAAGGCACCACCTGCAGGGCCAGCATCCCACATGGGCACCAGTTAGAGTCCTGGCTGCTTCACTTCCAATCCAGCTCTCTGCTATAGCCTGGGAAAGCAGTAGAAGATGACCCAAGTCCTTGGGCCCCTGCACCCACATGGGAGACCCGGAAGACGCTCCTGGCTCCTGGCTTCGAAGTGGCACAGCTGCAGCCATTGCAACCACTTGGGGAGTGAACCAGCAGATGGAAGACCTCTGTCTATATATCTCTGCCTCTGGCTCTAACTCTGCCTTTCAAATAATAAATAAATCTTAAAAAAAAGAAGAAGAAAATGATTTTTCCAAGCAAGCAAAAAATAATAAATAAAATAAAGGCTTCAATACACAGGAATCAATTCTTCAGCACTAGTATCAATTGCAAAACCTATATGAGGTAAAAGGAACATTTCTTGAATTTTTGAAAGCTATGTTGAACTTTCCTCTAATTACTTGGAAATCTGATGGGGAAAACGAATGTCACATCTCATTTCTTCACTCAGCACTTTGGAACTAGACACAGGCTCAGCCTGCGAGGAAGACAGCCAATGGCCCCTGGCCTCGCATAGCTTAGTTAGCCTACATTTTTATCACCAAAGAGATTTTTTTTTTCAAAGATTCTTTTTTAAGATTTAATTTATTTCTTTGAAAACCAGAGTTACAGAGAAGGGGTGGAGGAAGACCGAAAGAGAGAGAAAGATCTTCCATCTGCTGGTTCACTCCCCAAATGGCCACAGCAGCCAGGGCTGGAATAAGCCAAAGCCAGGAGCCAGAAACTCCACCCGGGTATCCCAGGTGCCCAAGTAATTAGGCCATCTTCCACTGCTTTCTCAGGAGCATTATCAGGGAGCCGGACTAGAAGTGGAGCAGTCGCGACTTAAACCAGCACTCGCATGGGACACTGGTGCTGCAGGCAGAGGTTTAACCTGCTGAGCCACAACACTGGCCTCACCAAAGAGATTTCCTATATTCCTTAGGAATAGCAAAGGTAAGAGGAAATGAGAACGGGCACACACAGGAGAGAGCACACAGAGGTTTTCCACCATAAGCAACCAGGAAACAACTAATCTCTGAAATGGGTGGATGTGTGGCTGGCTGGAGGAAGGAGGGATTCGTGGCACATTCACTCTGTGCTAAGAACTTTGCAAGGAAGTCCCATCTAACCCTCAACACAGCCCTGATGATGTTCCCCAAGCCGGGCGTTCTACTGCCCGCCCCACTGCAGACGAGACAAGCGACCCGTCCAGAAGTGAAGTTTTCAACTCTGTGGTCTCAGCACGGGTGCCTCCGGAAGTCTGACGGCTGACATCCCGCTCTGAACCCCACATTCACTGATCTCGAGTTCAGAGAGAGAAATGAGCTCTGCGAGAGTAAGATGTGGTATTGACAGTTAACTGAGTGGCAGGCATGTCAAAAGAGGTGTCCCCCAAAAACATCACGGAAATACTTACTACCTTTTAATTCCACGTTCCCAAAGCTATCTGAAGCGCACCTGCATGTGTTACCCATCTACTGGCAAACAGGCTTACCAGGCAGGTATTCTTTTAGCCTGCTTTTCTAACTGAGGAAACAGACACAGAGGGCTAAGCTGCCTGCTCAAGACTACAGATTACAATTCCTAAGGGCAGTCCCGGAAGTCAAAGCTGAGTTTCTGCAGTTTTGTCCTCAAACTGGAAGTGGATTTGATTTTAGATTTAAAGTTGAGATCCAAGATGATTAGGCTTTCCTAGTGTCAAAGTGAGTTTATTTGTAGCACCTAACAGTTCACAAAGAATATTCTTCAGGTAGACATAAGCAGAACAAAGGTAAGCATACATAATAGGGGGGAAAAAGAACCACTCATAAAAAGATTTACTAGAGTCTACAACACTGCCTCAATTTCTAACTCATTCTTAGCATGCCTTAACAGAATTAACTCAGAATGGAAATACTATTTAAATAGGAACACATTTACAAGTTCTTTTTCTTGTTAAATATCTCCAGAATCCTTACTAAAATGGTTCTTCCATTTAATGTCACATAATAATGACCACCTCCTGAAACCTTAATATACAATGCACTCATATCAGCAGTAAAGGTTGCAATGATATTAACTTACCATTCACTTAAATAGTAATTGAGCGAGAATAAAAATGAAAATGAGTGACACTGTTGGACAGTTTCATTACAGTTTGCAGGGTGAGATGAAATGCCCAAGTTATTGAAAAATAAAACATGCATTTCAATTTCTAGGAGATGCAGTGTGTGTGTGTGTGTGTGTGTGTGTGTGTGTATGTGTGTTGATGAGCAAGAAAAGCAAGAGGAAGAAGAGGTCAGTTTATAAAAAACCGAATCCTACAAGCCGTCAACAAGACGAACATCGGAAGGCAGTCTCTCGGGTAGGGTGAGCATTTCAACAGCCAACACACAGGATTTGCACAGGACCACTAGTAGGAAGTGGAACTCCTACAGCTGTCAATTCTTTAAAAGTCCCTTACCACTCACGCGTACAGAGCTCAAGGAACATGAACTTGGCAAGCAGATTCTTAAAACAGCCTCAGACCTGTGTGCTTTCACAGTGGGCTTCGAAAGGTAAGTTAACCTCTCTAGGTTTAGGTTACTCCTAGGAGAAAACAGAGGAGTTTCTGAAATTAAGAATTACAAATACTATAACTGAGCCTTTTGTTTGTTTGTTTTTAATCTGTGCAGGACACATAAAACTGAAGGTCTCACACAGCTCACAAGTGTGATCAGTGGGGAAATGATTCGCACCAGCCTTATATGACCGTGAAAAAGCACCACGTAGCGATAAACTTCACTTTTTGTCCTTACCATGACGATGCATTCAAACGTACAGCTGTCACGTCCAGATTTACAGGGTTTCTGTATGATACCTGCTGAGGCTCAATTCTGTAACTTGAGCTTTTGTCTAAAGTAATCTTTAGAAAGCTACCTTGGACTGGATACTCCCTCGTCCACCTGTTTTATTAGTACAAACACAGCCGCTAAGATAAATACAGATGGGGTACAATAAAAACAATTGATCAGGGACATATGCCTTCACCTTTCTAAATCAATTTAACGCTAACCCTTTGGAAACCTCGGGCACGTAGGAAATTATTTTCATCAGGCCTCTCCATTACAAAGTCAATACTTTTGGACCTGAAGGACACCTCAAAGGTTTAATATCCGAACTACTGTGCTGCAGGGGAAGAACTATCAAAACGGAATCAGACCCACCCAGGCGCCCAGGCTTCCTCTCCGACAGTCAGCGCACGGCGGAGAGCAATGCAGTGGCTCAGAAGCTTATGAAAGGGAGAACTCACTGCAAAAGCAGGCCAAAACACATGGGGTGTCCACGTAAGCAGAGGTCAGTAAAAGCAAGGCTGACCACACCCACAGTAGGAACTGAGATAAGATGTGCGCCTGAAGGATGGGCAAGGAAACTGCCAGAGCTAAAGACGTTGCGGGGAAGGGGGGGTCATGTGGCAGATGGAAGGCAAGGGGGGGGCGGGGGACGGGGACAGTTATGAAGCAGGAAAGGGGAGAGACAATAGCAACTCTGTTAAGTTGGCATAAGGCTCTGCAATGAAAAAAATTTTCAAATGCAATTTTTTTTTTTTTTTGACTTTGGTTCATTGATCCCTGGAATCTGACCATCATTATAAGGCAAACTGAAAACAACGAATTTTGGGGAATTGCTCAATAACTGTGTGTATCACATCTCCACTACCAGGTTTGTAATTATGAGGGAGCTTATTGAAGAGATTAACAGTTAGAGAAGCAGTTTTGATAATAATAATTCTTTTGTCACTGAAAATAACATTATTATAAGTTTATAAGTTCATTGCAATTTCAACGTATTATTTGATGTTGTAACAAAACTAGTACAGAAGTATTATTTAGGGCTTTTATAATAGGTGCCATTTTCAGAAATCGTAACACTGAGCTCAAGGAAACTGGCATTCAATCACACTCAATTAACAGAGGAGGCAAGACTAAAACTCAGGTCTCTCCCGATTCTCAAGTCTGGGTTATTTTTGTTTAAAACAAAACAAAACAGAAAACTACAATCTCTCCCATCTCCAAAATGCTATTTCTGTGTCCATTATACCAAATCACAGGACACAGTTTCAAAGTGAGGTACACATATTACTCCTTGCAGAACCTGAACCTGAACAACAAGCCAAACTTGTACATCTGCTATCAGTTTGGAATTAAGAAAATTCCATCAGAAATATTTACTTATTTTTTTCAAATACTAAAATCAGCCCTTATTTTTAATATACTAATTTACTTATTTTGCCATGTGCTAATTATAGACAGATTTTTAAAAGTCACCCAGTACAGAGAATAAAGAAACAAACAAGCAAAAAATAGGCCAAAGTAGAGGCTATATAATATTTTTAGGTTAGAACTTATTCACTCATTTCATTTCCCATAGATTTTTAATGTCAATCTTCAGATTTATTTGATTTTCCTTTTGTAGCAAGCAAAAGGCAAATATCAAATTATCTTTCAAAAGATGAAAGAATGGTCAAATTCAACATTCAACAAAAACTGTTAAGTACCTACGTTTACAGGACACTGCTTTACTTACAAAGCTGAGAACATCTCAAAGCTAGTTTATTTCTCCGGGGGCACCTAACCGCACACATGCAGATGAAGACAGTTAAGTCACACTTACACCGCACCTTAGAAACGCTGTGCCACTCCAGGGCCCGTGCGAGCCCGCCCCACCTGTTACACGTCTGTCAGATCTCACCAGCTGGGCACATGCAGCATCAGCAGACAAGGAAACGGTGTTCAAGCTGAGCCCCATAATTTTAAAACTACATTAAAAATAACCCAAAATGATCTGTCGAGTATTTACTAAGTGCCTAAATCTCGTGGTGCACAGACAACAACCAAAAGACTACTCTATCCCAATAGGAACTACCATCAAAATTAATAAAAATAACTGGCCAGACAGGAAAAATGGTGGTTACATGGGCATATCAGTAAGGAAAAAAACATGAACCCATATTGATAGCTATTTAACAGATACAACGAATTGAGAGTAATTTGACAAGAACAATTTTTATATAATCTTTGGCCTAGTAAGTCTACTTCCAGGAACTTACCCCAGGGAAATATTATAAGATATGTGTAAAAATCAATAACCATGTTTGAGAGGTAACGGCATTGAGGAACAGCAGTTTAAGACATTGCTTACAATGCTGGTAGCCCATACTGGAGCACTGGTTCAAGTTCTGACTGCCCTGCTTCTGACCCAGCTCCTTGCTAATGCGTCTGGCAAGGCAGCAGACAACAGCCCGAGTACTCAGGTCCCTGCCATCCCCATGGGAGTCCCGGATAGAGCTCCTGGCTTCAGCCCCTGCTGTTGCAACTATCTGGGAAGTGAACTAGCATATGGAAGATTCTCTTTCTTTCTCTGCCTCTCTCTGTCTCTGTCACTCTGCCATCCAAATAGATAAAAAAATTATTTTCAAAAACAGTGATATCCGGCCGGTGCCGCGGCTCACTAAGCTAATCCTCTGCCTGCGGTACTGGTACCCCAGGTTCTAGTCCTGGTCAGGGCGCCAGATTCTGTCCTGGTTGCTCCTCTTCCAGTCCAGCTCTCTGCTGTGGCCCAGGAAGGCAGTGGAGGATGGCCCAAGTGCTTGGGCCCCTGCATCCGCATGAGAGACCAGGAAGAAGCACCTGGCTCCTGGCTTCGGATCAGCGCAGCGCGCCGCCTGTAGCAGCTATTTGGGGAGTGAACCAACGGAAGGAAGACCTTTCTCTCTGTCTCTCTCTCTCTCTCACTGTCTAACTCTGCCTGTCAAAAAAAAATAATAAATTTAAAAAAAAGTGATATCCAATATATTACGTTCATAATAGCAAAAAGTTCCAAACCTCATTTTGGAAGCCTAACTAGCAGTGAACTATATAATTCACGGTATAATTATAGTTCACAGTATAATTTAAGAGCAAAAATTGGAGCAGCTGACAAAAGCAAAGATGCTGGGACACCACTCCTGTGACTTTAGCCCCAGTCTATAAGTGCATGCCCATGTACCGATGCATCTGCAGTGGCTTTGTGGGAAAGGTGGGATTTCGGACGATTTTCACTTTCTCCTACTTTTCTAGCTGCATTTCTCTGATTCTATCACGCACCCTGTGGTTTGCCTTTGCTCTGCTGATGTTCTTAGGTACCAAGAAGATGCTACGTGTGGGGCGATGACAGTATACAGAGAAGCAGACAGGTCTACAGTAAAAGAGTGTCCATGGGACAAGGCGAGGAAGCAAAGACAGGCAGTGTGGAGGAGCAGAACCCTGAGGGACCTGCTTGCCTGCTCCAGCGTATGCAGTTACTCATGGACTCAGTACCTCATAGTCTTCCAACAGCAATCAAACCACTCTACCCACTAGGAACCACCAGCCTCTTTGCACACAGAACACGGCTTGGTTGCTACCTTGAGGACAGTTCACTTGACCTCTAGGCAGTTTCCACTCTTGTTTTTATTTGAGTCTTCCTGAGCCTTACCTTTGGCAAGCCTAGCAAGAAGGAATGGAGTTCTACACCTAGTTCTCACGATGCCTGGGCCACTGCCAGCGGGGTCCCCGCTGCCGCAGACACCAGGCTGCTGCAGGATCTGAGGACGCAGGAAGAGAGAGAAACTAGCAGGAACCCCCTTCTGCATATCTGCTGACGCCCCACCCCCAGCCCTCTGCTTTAAGATGTGGATCCAATCTTCCTATGCTTTTTGCTTCTTGATTAATTTATTTGCCCTTTCAAAATGCCCTCTAATTCATTACAGCCTTCCTGGAACTGCTGTCTGCCTTCTCAAATGTGACATCAGATGTCCCATAAACAACAGGGCTATTATATTAAAACCAAGAATTAGATCCAAGCGTCCTGTTTCACCCATGCCTGTTAGGCTGATATTCTACAGGTTGAATCTCATTTAATTTGCCATTTACAAGATAACCTTTCCAGGTACAACTCGCACGTCCTTCCTGCCACCTCTAATATCTGCATGTTGGGGAACATCATCTGAATAGGAGAAAATTAATTATATTTATGTCTTAATGGGGAGGAAAAACAACTGAAGGAGCTAAGCCACGCAGCGCAACCAGCTTATGACTGGGCAACTTCTTCAAGACTACTGCCCCTCTAGGCGAAGTGTGAAAGGCCCCACACAGTGAAAAGCAAGCACTGCTTTGGTCTGTGAAGTGACAGGTCTGGTCAAAGGGGTTGGGGGGAGATCTCCTGTTCTTCGATGTTTCGCTATCAGCTATAGAGTAAAACACGGCTTTCTTTACACATAGAGCCGTCACCAAAATGCTCTCCAGTCTCGTCTGATCAGACTACCAATAGTTTTCAAGACTGAAATTAAAAAAAAGGAAAAAAAAAAAAACCAACCAACATGAGGCATTGCTGTCTTCTACATACAAGCAGAAAAATAAAGAAACAAATTCTAATTTGGCGACAGGGAGAGGAGATACACTTTTACATCATTACAAGACCAGGAGAGTTTTTAACAAAAGCGAAAGGGAAAATTCATCTTGCCACTCTCACAACACGGCGAGGCTTCCCACTATGAAAGGACATGCTAAGTGCACGCAGGCCATGCCGGGGAGACGCACGCAGAAAACGCCGACGACAAACGTAAATGACCACCAGCAGAAGGAATGGGATCTCTCCTGTTTGTATTCTCCCCAGGCTTGTGTCAGGAAACCAGAATAAACATGTTATTAAAAGAGAATCGATAGGAGGCTTTAAAATATACAGTACCACAAAAGGTCAAGCCCTGAGATCGATTTTAATATAACATTTTTTGTGCAGCTTCCCAAAGGGTTCTCTTCTAATATTGTTCTTCATTTTTCTCTCACTTTGTTCCCTGACTGGTGAATTTGCTGTTCCTGACTGCAAAGAGCTGTCTAAAGCCACGTTTGCTGTGTGTCTGTCACTGCTATGACAAGCTGCTGGAAGATAAAAACACAGAAAAATCAACCACACACACACACACACACACACACACAATTTCAAGGCAGTAAGTGAGAGGACAGATACACCAGGGCATCAAGATGGGGAACCTCACCCACGGAGGGTGTGAGCACACTGACGCTCACAACCATGTGCCGTCACGGCCACTCTGGACGTCTGCCTTTCCTGGCGCCTTGAACGGGCACTGACTCCCAGGAGCCGGGGAGCGGAATGAGGGAAGAGAAAATCTCTTAGGCTGCACCAAATGCAAAGTTTCCAAAAACAAATCCATACTTCCTCGGGCTCCCTTTGAACTTAGAAGCCCCAAATGTTTAGAGAATCCTGGAATCCTCTGACCAGGTTCGCTGGGGCTAATCAGAGATCCGTGCCCGAAGACACCAGGGCTTATCTGACTTCTGTCCCAACACTCAAGGCTCAGAGACTTACGTAAATGTTCTGGTTCCATCTAATACAAAATAGAAATGCATGTGACATAGTAGATATTTTCCGCGTAGTCACAGATTTTTAGTATGTTTTTAGACAGCAATAAAAATAGTCCAAGCCTAAACTACACTTTCCTACTATAAGATTCTCACTTTAAGGTACTGTCCACTAAAAACAAAGCAAACGAAGCAACGTCTCAGGGCAGGACGGAAATGTAGATCTTTTTTCTCTAAATCACCTGAAACCACAGCAAGGTGATGGACAGACAGCAGATGTCACCCTAGGAGTCCTCATATCAAACCGTGAGAGCAAAGTAAGCCTACTAGGACGAGAGACAGGAACCACCGAGAGACAGGAACCACCGTTACTTCTAGGAAGCAGGAGAACTCGAAGGGGAAGGAGTGGGGAGGAGGCCTGGAGTAACAGTGAACTCGACTAGAAGCCCAAAGCTGCCTTGAGCGGGGAACAGCCCAGGGCAAGACACTGAACCTCTCCTAGGTGCCCTTGGATTACAGAATCACTCGCCTATTGGCTCCGTGGCCACGCTGATGGGGGAGGGAGGTCACCCAAGCATGGTTCCCAGAGGGGAACAGGAGGAGCACTGTGTCAGGCACTCAGGCAGGACAGGGGAGCTGAGAGCTCCCGCGCACAACCGCACCAGCACGTGGGCTGGACAGCTGCGCCGCCACAGGATGACTCTCCGGTCTCTGTTTCCTTTTGGACAAATCTATTTAGCCACGCAGCAAAAAATCGTCGTGACAGTGATACATTCTTTTCGGCATCTCCTAAAGGACAGGTAATGAGTTTTGTCCCCCACAGGCCTCTGTATTCAGTGCGAGAGACAGACGACAAGCAGACAGAGTGCGGAGAGGAAACATCACTGGAGACCTGTAGTCACTTCCTCTCCGAGGGGCTGTGGAGAGCTGTGAACAACGGGAGGGAGTCAGCCACGCAGGACCCAGGTGCCAGGACGATGGGCAACGTGCTCAGTGATGGGGTGGCCAAGAGGGGCGGTGTGAGGGTGGGAACACGTGGACAGATAGAGGCAGGAGAACGGAAGGTCAAGTGAAGGCTTGGACTTCGTGCTAAAGCTAATGAAAAGCTAATACAGGGTTTAAGCAAAGAAATCAACATGAGTCAGAATGTATTTTTTAAAGCACACTAATGATGCTTTGTGAAAAATGCAGTCGAGGGGGAAGAGAGTGGCCCCTGGCAGGAGACCTGGCAATGGTACAAATGAGAAATGCAAAGGGCTTAGACCAGGGTTTCTCAACCTTGGTGCTGCTGACGCGTAAGACTGAAGGACTCTGGGTGGTGGGGGGCGGTCCTTGCATTGCAGCATACTGGGCATGAACTGTAAGATGCCAAAAAGTCTCCAGATACAGCTGGCCACATGGTGAATGGGAGACAGAGCACAATCTCTCGCGGCAGCTTCAGAATACGGTAAAGATGCAGACGGTGAGAAGCAACGGGTTTGTAAAATATATTTAAGGCAGAGGACAGGCACTGTGGTGCCACAGCTTGCATGCCCACATCTCACACCAGTGTGCCGGTTCAAGTCCTGGCTCCTCTGCTTCTGATCTAGCGCCACAATGACACACATGGGAAGCACCAGACATGGATCAAGAACTTGGGTCCCTGTCATTCACGGAGACTGCAATGGCGCCCCTGGTTCTTGGCTACAGCCTTGCCCATTTTAGGAATGAACCAGTGGATGGAAATCCGACCCCTTTCTCTCATCCCCTTCCCCTGCTCTGTCACTTTGCCTTTCAAATAAATAAATACATAAACCTTTTATAGAAAATAAAGTAGGGGCCGGTGTTGTGGCACAGCAGGGTAAGTGTCAGCTCCAGTCCTGGCTGCCTGACTTCCAATCTAGCTCCTTGCTAACATGCCTGGGAAGGCAGCGGAAGATAGCCTAAGGTGCATGGATGCTCTCGCTCACACACACACTCACTCTCTCTCTCTCTTTCCCCACCCCCCTCGCACTTGCTCTTGCACTATCACTCTCCCTTTCAAATGCATTTTTAAAAAATAAAGTAAAAGCAGAGACGATGGGGCACAGTAATTGGAAAGCAGGAATGTAGAGACACAGCCAAGAAGGTAGAATGAACAATAATCAGTAACGAGAATTCTGATAATGTCATTCATTATCTCTGTTTTCAGTATTTTCAGGAAAGAGCTTTCTTTCTAAGACAACCCTATGTGGGGGCTACATAAATAACCTAACTTACATAGACTACACTGGAATAATAATTTGGACTCCTTTTCTATAATTCTATAAAAACTGAATTGAACGATTGACAGATATATTCATAAAGAAATGAACAATTTCCAACATATTTCGGCAAAATCTACAGGAATATTAATCTTCACCCACTATTTGACAGTATTTTGACAGTTTTACTTCAAAATATAGTCATGTGGATTTAAAAAAAAAAAACACCCAAAAAGTCCTTTGATTTTGCAAATTTGCTTTTGCAACTAAATGTCTTATTTATTGAGCTCCATAATGAAGACATAGCTGACTGTGCTGAGACCTGTAAAACCTGAAGTCTGCTTCAGGAACCCACTTCACAAGAAGCCAGGATGGAGCGCTGGGCCGCAGAGGTAGGAGGAAACACCACTGCTGGGCCAGAGCGTGACTGAGCCTCGGACACGGGGTCTGGCAGAGCGTAGTGAGCACGGCTTCTGCCGCTGGCCCGCCTAGCGCAGACCCCACGCCCTCCGTGACTGTAAGCCAGTGACCTTCTCTGTGTTCGCACCACTTCATCTCCTAAGTGAAGGCACCAGCAGCAGCCCTGACCTGCCTCCTGGCGCTGCTTTAGGGATGCAATGGTCAGCAAGTGCCAAGGGTCTAGTCCAAGTGCTTGGGACAAAAGAAGTGTTCAGAGAGTCTCAGCTAAGAGCCTTGCATGGGATTATTTACAATGACATACCATTACCAGTAGTAGTATGACTTTTCTTAGGGAGAGACTCTGTTTTATTTAATCATCTATTTCATTTACTTGAAAGACAGACTTACAGAGAAAGGTAGAGACAGAGAGAGAGACAGGGAAAGATCTTTCATCAGCTGGTTCATTCCCCGCAAATGGCCGCAATGACCAGAGCTGGGCAGATCAGAAGCCAGGAGTCTGGAGTTTTTTTGGGTCTCCCACATGGGTGCAGGGGCCCAAGAGCTTGGGCCATCCTCTTCTGCTTTCCCAGGCACATAAGCAGGAAGCTGGATTGGAAGTAGAGTAGCCGGGACTCGAACAGGCACCCATATGATGCCAGTGCTGCAGGCCAAGACTTTAACCCACTGTGCCACAGTGCCAGACCTATGGCTTGGTTTTAATTCATAAATCCCACCAGGAAGACAAGATGCATGGTAATTTATGGGTTTTAAGAGATTTTTGCCATAATCAAATTAGCATTCACAAAAGGGCACCAGGAAATAAGAAATCTAAAAGATCCATTCTGGGAAGGTGTGAAGGGAAACAAATTTATATCATTAACAGAAACACATCCATGGTTAATCTCTATTTTTGTATTTTATACTTGGTAACAAAAACCACTCTAATGCGATAACTCAAAATTTTTCCCTATATGGAGTGGCTGAAGCTCAGGAGGCAGACAGTTTATATCTAAGGAAGCAATTACAACTAGTAATGTCACTAATAAATTGTTCCTCGGATAGCTGCACATACTTCAATGAAGGAACTCAACGCTCTTGTTCCAAAAGTGATGTGTCCCATCAGCTAGGGGCTGAAAGTATGGCACAGCAGGTTAGTCCACCACTTGTGATGCCTTATAGGAGTGCTAGTTCCAGTCCCAGCTGCTCAGCTTATGATCCAGCTCCCCACTGACACCCCTGGAAAATCAACAGAAGATAACCTGAGGGACTTGGATCCTTGTCCCCAACAAAGGAGGCCAAGATGGATGTCCGGGCTCCCAGCTTCAATCTCACACAGCCATGTCCATTGTGGCCATTTGGAAGAGTCAACCAGAGAATGCAAGCTCTCTCTTTGGCAGATCTCCGTCTCTCATTCCCTCTCTGCCACTCTGCCTTTCAAGGCAACAAGTATATGTTTTTAAAAAAGAAGACGACATTTAAGTTTGTAGACTAAATATAGTGACTGACTACCAACACTATTAGCCAAAAGGCTATGCATCAAACACAACCAAAACAAAACAACAGAATGAAACATTTTTTTTTTGACATTTCATTTCAGACTAGTTCTAAATTTACAAAGCAAAAATTGTGAGGCAGTAATACAAAGAGTTCCCAGATACTCTTCATCCATTTCCCCTGTTAACATATCCTGGTCCTATCTATCACAATTAAGGAACCACATCCAGATTGCCTGATCTTTTTTTTTTTTTTTTTAAGATTTATTTATTTATTTGAAAGTCAGAGTTACACAGAGAGAGGAGAGGCAGATAAAGAGAGAGAGGTCTTCCGTCCGATGGTTCACTCCCGAGATGGCCACAACGGCCGGAGCTGCGCCAATCCGAAACCAGGAGCCAGGAGCTTCCTCTAGGTCTTCCACATGAGTGCAGGGGCCCAAGGACTTGAGCCATCTTCCACTGCTTTCCCAGGCCATAGCAGAGAGCTGGATCAGAAGTGGAGCATCTGGGTCTCAAAGCAGCACCCATATGGGATGCCAGCGCTTCGGGCCAGGGCATTAACCCGCTGCGCCGCTGCGCCGGCCCCTGATCTTTTTTTAATCCCAAAATCTTTTACCCCTTCCATCCTTCTGAGCCTCTAGAATGAGACAAGCTCAGGGAGGAACCAACAATACATTTCTTTGTATCACCTGCAATCACTTTCCAAAGCAAACTCTGCGTCTCTTCATTGCTTTCTGTCTCCTGGAGGGAAGTCAACCCATCCCAAACTGCGGAAGGCACCCAGGTGGTTCCACTGAAGTCAGCAGCTCTCAAGTGAGCACACATGCACCTCACTGCCCACAAGCAGGTAACTCTGCTCCAAAATCCACGAGACAGAGTACCATCTGCTTCCACTTCCATTTCCTGCTGTGCTATGAGGACAAGTGTCCAATCTTAAACTAATAAGAACTGAACAAGAAATTCAAACTGCACCATTAAAAAAATGCATACACAAACAAACATTTAATAGTAAGCTGCAATCCATGCAAAAACACATCCACTTTCTCCAGGTTCTCCAAAGGGTTTGGTCCTAAGGGAAGTTTTCAAAACAGCATACAGAGCAGCTGTCCAAATCACATGACCAACAGCATGCAACAGAGGCCACTGTCAAGAGATCTTTAATTACTAACGGTTAGATGGCTTAGTAGAGAAAGTCCTGTTACTCCTTTCCACATTTCTAAATTAAGAACTCTAAAGGAGGTATTCCTTGTCCATGGAAATTAGACTATGGGGTGGCTAAGTCCACAAATGCTGCACTTCTGATCCAGCTTCCTGCTTATGGATGACCCACGGCCTGAGTTCAGCCTCCATGGACCGCTGCCCACAAAGGTGGGCATCTGGACTTAAGGAGACAGACACAGACCACTGCCCACCCACCCTGAAAGGCAGAACAGAACTGAGTCTATCCAACAGGCACCACTTGGAATAGAAAGATATGCTCCTCATACACACAGTGTCCAAATGGGAGAAAACGATGCTGACCAAAGGGTCCCAAAGGAAGCTCCAGTCAGCATCAGGGGCAGCCAGGATGATCCCCAGGGAGAAAGGGCCTGGTGAGTTACGTTCTGAGTTTCAACCATAAGCAGCCAGCACTTAAATCAGCTCAGTATTGGGCTCCACAATGAAGACAACATGACTCCACCCCCTCAACACAGAGTAGGGCTAAGTGGCAGTGTGGTTCTCGCCTGCTCCCACCGAGGACAGAAACACTTGACAGTCACGGACCCCGGTCACCTGTTTTTATAAAACAATGATAATACTGACAGTCAACGGGAACAGTTTACATACAGAATAATGAAAGATTTACATAGTACCTTACAATCCATTCTTCTTCCTTTGCCCATCCTCCACCCAAAAAAAAATGCTGGGTTGTTCTGGACAATGGCAAAACTTCCACAAGGACTACTACAATAGAACTGAGAACCCAATTCCTAGAAACTTCTAGATGCAGCAAACAACACTGGCGCAAATTACTTCAAACACTATGCATCATGAGAGAAAACACTGTAATTACTGTCAAAAGAGACATTTGAACAAGAAGCGGCTGAGCATCAGCACTGCTATTACAACCAGTAAAAAAAGTTACAGATTTCCATGGCATGCTTGATTGACTCTGGTTTTCCAGGTCTCATAGTCTTGCCATGTAAAAATAGCTGCTCAAACAGAACTCAAGGCAGGATTCTACAACAGCACAGCATCAATAGGAAAGAAAATTGGATTTGGAAAAAGATGTGAATTAAACACAGACTGGATAATCCAACCTTCTATAATTGTTGGTTATAGAAAAGCAGTTGTCTCTATTAAAAATAGAAAAGTGCCACTTGGAGAAAGAAAGACGAAAGGAGCAGATGGCACAAGATTCCGATATCTAATACATACACAACACTTGCAAGCAGGTCCCAGGGAAAACTGCGGCGTGGTTAGCACGTGAGCTTCCTGTTAGGTGCAGAACTTTTGAGCAGAAGGAAATGTGAAAGTGTGAGTATAAAACAACAGCAATGCAATAAGCACGGCTGTGGCAGGAAAGCAGACCTAAAACGGGGTTAGCGAGAAAAACAATCTAAGGTAACAGGATTTTGATCCTACAGAAGGATCGCTGTCATGCTGGGGTTCATCAGAGACTATTTGGAAGATACTGCCAACAAACCATTCGCTAGCTCCAAGGAAGCCGGACACCGGGAAATACGCTCAGGTTCCAGAAGGGTGATGTGGGGGACCCCCGAGGGTCACCTGGACATCACTGCAGGCTTACACCTCCAATGTTTGCCAAAAAGAAGTGAAACTCATGTGTGCCAGCGGTGACTGGCCTCCAACCCCCTAAGTTCCCTTCAAATCTACACTTCTGTGATGAGACCTGACAAATATTAGTTATGAACAGTACTTGTTCCCTGGAGGTGTGTTTTTTTTTTCAATTATTATATACCTAGAAATTACATGTAGCTTGAAGGCACGTAATTTTCCTAACAAGTGGATAATTTGTGTCTCTGACAGGAAAACAGTGTTCAACACTGTGCTACATTAAAACAAAGATTCATAAGACAAGTATCTATAGTCTCTGGTTAATGTCTGACTTCGAAGCAAAATTTAATCACTTTGCATTTATTTTAAATGTGACGTAGAATATATACGGTGTGCACACACACAAGGAGTTACTGTGCTTTTTAGAAAAAAGGTTGCAGGGAAAAGGGTGAGACTTTCCAATTCTCGTATCCATTCAACTGAACAAATATCTGAGAGCATTTACTATGGGGACGGCACCGTGACAGGCATACCACCACTTTTCATACTATTGATTTCAAATGTGTTGCTAACCTACCTGTTTATCCCTGGCAGACTCTCCTCTTCCCTTTTTCAGCCTTCAACTCCAAAGGCAGAAAGCATCAAATAATAAAATCAAAATCAGTTATTACATAGAACGAATTTAAACAGAAGGTACCAGGGTCCAGTGCTGTGCCGTAATGGGTAAAGCTGCCGCCTGCAGTTTTGGCATCCCATTTGGGCACCAATTCGAGACCCGGCTGCTCCACTTCTGATCCAGCTCTCTGTTATGGCCTGGGATAGCAGTAGAAGATGGCTCAAGTCCTTGGGTCCATGCAGCCATGTGGGAGACCCAGAGGAAGCTCCTGGCTCCTGGCTTCGGATCAGTGCAGCTTCGGCCACTGCGGCCATCTGGGGAGTGAACCATCGGATGGAAGATATCTCTCTCTCTCTTTCTCTCTCTCTCTCTCTCTCTGCCTCTGCATAACTCTTTCAAACAAATAAATAAATCTTAAAAAAAAAAAAAAACACACACACACAAAAAAGTAGGTTCCATCCCTATAAATTTCCCCACTACTATGAGAATCTAAAAAAGCACAAATAAGGTTTAAGCCCTTACTGGATGATATCAATAGTGCCATCAATAAAAAAATAAATGGACTATGCTTCAGTATAACCCAGATAGATACATATGCCTAATTTATTAAACCACTAATTAAACCAAATTAATTATTTTACATTTCACAAATCTAATGTATATTTTTTTCCCAAATAATTAAAACTGGAGCGGGGTGGTAAGGGGTGGGAATCTCAAGGATCTTCGTTTAAAACAGCAAGGCAGTAATCTTGGCTGACACAGCGCCCCTTCCAACATCAAGCAGCTACTCCCTTTCTTCTTGGTTTCATGAAGAAAAGTTATTAAAACTGAAACCCGTTCACTTGCCTTTGTAAGTGAAGAGGTGAAATTCAAATGTCAAAGGTCAGAGGTCAGAGCAGTCACATTTTTCTTGCTGTCAGGGACTGACTTTTGGAAGTAGGGCACAGGGGAGAAGTAAATCACATTTTAAAAGTCTATACTCAAATACCGGAGCACATTATGCCCTTGCTACACGGGCCCACTACAATCCCAACACAGTGTGGTCAGCTATAAGCCAAACACACAACAGGCTATCACAGCCACACAGACTTTCCATCATGGCCACTCACTTGGGCAGACGCTTTGCTATGGAAAACCAAGACTGCAAACCAGGCCTACCCATTTCAGCCGGTAGAGCAATACGCCAACAATTTGGGAGCATGCTTTTGTTTACTAAGCAAATCGCTCAAGATTCCCATAAAGCAAATCTATGATAACATGAATTGAGAGCTCTCGAATAAATGTCTTTTTAAAAAATGAGAATACAACATACACAGTCACAGTGCTTATATTAGCTGTACTGTCACTGTGGCCCCAGTAAAAAAAAGTCTCCTATGAGGCAACCCAGAAGGGTGCCATGCTTGCGTCAGACTTACGTGAGCTGCAAATCACAGAGCTGAGGCAAATTTCCATGAGGTATCTTCAGTTTATTGGTTTCTGAATGAGAGCGCTCGATGTGTGTGGCCCTACCAACTGGAGATGCTGAAAACCAGATGCTTCTTCACAAGGGGAAAGGCAAGGGCAGGTGATCAGGAAGTCGCTCCAATCCAACAGGTTTTAGTGTGGAGTGTATATGGACTGCGTTTCGTCCATTCTAGGACGGACATTTGCTCCGTGTTTTTGCACACTGGGAAGCATCTTATGATTGTGTCTGCCACAGCTGTCATAGCTTGCAGAACCAGTGGTAGCAGCTTGGAAAGACCCCAGGAACAACAGCGGAGCAATCATTTAAGGAATGCTGCGCTGCCAAGGTTCCGAAGGCACGGAGAGCGTCACTGTGCGGGCTAACGAGCACATCGAGGCTGAGTTCAGAAGGGATTGGGAAGAGTTAAACCCAACAGGAACAGTGACAAAGCCTCCGCCCTAGGTTTCTTGCTATGGGCACAACTGATCATTTGAGCCAGTCAGTTCTCCTCCTGGGGGTTGGGGGCAGCCATCCTGTGAATTACAGAATATGCACAGCCTCCCTGGCCTCTATCAGTCAGACGCTGGGACCACCTGACAAGCTGGGACAGCCAAAACACCTCCAACCCTTGTCAGGTGCCCCAGGGGGCCAGAACCTCCCTTAGTTGACAAGGATCATCTCCATCCATGTCCTTTGCTTACTCTTTCCTTTTATGAATGCACAAGGGACATACGGCTTTGAAAATCCAAAATTAGTCTTAACGAGCCGTCTCAAGAAGCAAACTCTAGGAGATAATCTATTGTGTTATAATTTGCAGTCAGTTTGTTTCCTAATGGGACATCAGCTACACTCAAATTTTGAGAAAACCAACAGTGCCTTCAATTCAGTGGTGTTCGGCCACCTGCCACCCATTCCCGGGGTGCCGAAAGCGTCCTCAGGGCCTCCCGTTGGGGAATGATCTCCCCACTAGTCACGGCCCCTTCTTCCCTAGCCAGCCAGGGTCCCCTGGTCTTTCCTTTAGTGCCTCTAGAAACATCTGAGATGCTTCAGAAATCCCCTTGCTTCCAGAGGTCACTAAAGCTGCAGCCTTTCAACCAAAGAAACCTAACTGAACAGGGTCCCTGTGCAGGCTGCCCTGCGAGAAAACACTGCAGAATACCCCCCTGCTACCAAGCGCACCAGCCTGTGACAAACGCAACTGCTTCTCCTCACCGCTCACGCACAGGAGGCGCTGAGGAGGGCCGGGAAGAAAACAAGAGTCGCTAAAACTCTGTGTTGCAGTCTAGGATTCACCGTACTCTTCTCTACTTCTGAGCGAGCCCGAGGTTTTCCACAGTAAAAAGCTTACGATGATAATAAATATTCTATAAGGGGGGGGAGGGGACATACACACAACTGAAGTTAGCTCCAAAGGCCTTTTCAAACAAGTGTGTCCAAAACTCACACACGTTTATCTGTGCCTACGGCCAGATTCTAAGTGCTTGAGAACGGGCACCCAGTGCTGTGTGCATTTGGGGTAAAAAGAGAAAATGTGCGAAGCAGGGTGCGTCCAAGTTGCAGCACAACGGCGCGAGGAGCCCGCTCTCTCCAACTGCTTCAAGCCTTTATCCAAATGCAGGCAACAGACACAAGAGTGTGTCAATCCTGTCACTCCAAAAACTCGCTTTTCAACAGACGGCATGTAGAATGTCCTGAATGCCTTTCTAAAGGAGGGAAAAAAAAGGAAGGAAGGAAAGAAAAACACAGCTATTGATTCTTCCAGGAGCAATCGTGCAGATGAACACGAGACTTTTTAACCAAGATCTGACAGCTGCGGGCTTTCGTGAAGGAGGCCTTAAGCAAAACATTTTTTTTTTTTTTTCAAAGAAAAAAAAAAAAGTAATAATATAAAGGCTGGACCACCCTCTGCTCTTCTTAAAGGTGACACGAAATAAATTCTTTATCAATAGTCATTTGTCCAGGGTACAGCTAGGCTGCCAACCCCATTCCACGTGAGATATGAAACTGGATCTCCCCAGCACCTTTCATTCATCTCTTCTGCCCTTTCCCTTTCATGGACCAGGGCAGAGCAAATGGGAGTTGAATAATGAAGAAGGGGGAAAAGAACACCACAGCGAGTCTCTAACTAAAGACCGCACCATATGGGGCGAATAGAAGATTAAAAAAAAAAAAAAAACCTATGAAATATAAGCAAAATAAATGAGGGCTTAACCTAAACCTCCTCATTAAAATAAAATAGAATAAAAAATAATAAAATTCCAAAGGCAAGACATTCTACCATAACACCTTGATTTTTCCTTCTTAATGAAAGTGATCTGGATTTTTTTTTTAATATTTAAACTCCACTATCTAATTATATACTCCATCTACTTAACTCAATTAAATGATTATAAAGTGCTACATGGGAAACTACTGAAATATACACAGACCTTTTGGGCAGCACTAATTGCATCCTGACTTGTAGAACCCTAAGCCATAACCCTTCTCTATTTCCAGAGAAAACGGTGCTCTTAATCAAAAACTCATTCTCTCCCATGTATTCTGTACAACTTAGGAGTTAGCTTAAGTAGTTTGTCAGAAGGGAAGAAAAATTAGAGAACGTTTATTCAAGTAAAGGCTGCAGGCCCAGTGGCTGCTGAGGACTGCAAGCCAGTTCACCCATGCTTGACGCGTAGCTCTCTCCAGCACAACAGCGAGGCACTTGGAAACAAAACAAATACCTGCAGCATCCACGGGGAGGTGGGCACTTCTTAGGTGCTCGCAGTAGAGACACGCTCACGTGACTGCACAAGCCTAACGCTGGGCGAGGCATGCCAATTTCACAAATAGCACAGATGGAAGCACTGGACTATCTTGGATTCAAACGCATTCACATATTTTTATGAATAAGTACATACTTTAAGTCTTTAAAAAGTAGTACTTTTTTTTTTTTTAAGAAGAAAAGCATGTTGTTTTGTACGTTGCTTTATTTCAATTTCTGGCTCTTCAACATCTTTTTGAATCAGCACCTAAGAATCCACTTGACTATCTAGTGCTCCACTGCAGGCATGTTCCATAATTCATGTACCAGGCCCGTGAGAATGGTCATTTGGATTGCTCTGCATCTCGTACTACTACAAAAAGCACTCCAATAGCATTCTTTCTAGTTGTTATCAGTAGCACTATGAATAAGGGGGACAATAAAATGGAAGCATAATAAGGGGAAAAAAGCAGTAAAATGTTTATAAGGATGGGATTACAGTGGATTTTTATTTTCAATCTCACATATTTCTGTAACATCCCAGGTTTTTTGAGCAAGTATAAAATTAATTAGTGCTACTGTTAATTCAGGTACCAAATATGACATATGGTATTCATCATAACCTATAATGGTGTTTACTTTAATGCCCACAGCAGACAATATAATTTTCAATCATAAACACAATTTTCTGGATGGACTGAGAAATTCCTGAAGAGTCCTCAAGAACCATTTCTCACAAAGGAAACAGGGCTCACTATGCATGCAATGAAGTACCGCACAAGAGATACCATGGTGATTTACCAGCACATTTGGCAACAGAGTAACACGGGGCTCTCACAAACACAATCCAAAACCAAAAATGACCAAGGGTGCATGTTCAGCTCATTCTAAAATTCAACCAAACAACAACAATGAGGCTTATGGTCACCATTCTTCTCTAAAAACATCTGACAACAGAACAAGCCCACCAAAAGCTCTCCTGAAGACCGTGACACTCACCGTTTCTGAGTTTCGGACTCCTTCTTGGCTTGTTCCAAGGCCAGCTCCTCAGCGACTCTCCTTTTCAATTCTTCATCAGAAACTGCAATCAATAAACAGCAATGGGAGATAAAAATAAGTGCCTCACTCAAAACAAAGGCAAGAAAATACTCAGGAAAACGAAGCTGAGATCAGATCCAGACAAAGTTCTGCCAGGTGGTCAGCATCTCCCTGGAACTTCCTACACGCTGTGGAAAAGACCAATTAGTGCGCTTCAGGAGTAATTGCATCAAGGGTTCCCTGGTGACCTAAAAATTTCCACACCTGCCAAAATTTCTAATAAATCGAGGAGCTGCTTACTGCCCAGTGGGGACTGAGCTGTTAAGTACAGATTCTCCAAAATGATGTCCTAACCTTAAAGTCTGAAAATTACGTGCAAGGGATAATGAGGGGACTTTAGAGAGGAAAATGACACGAAATCTTCTCATTCCAGTAACATCACATTTAACAAAACCACTTGCTACACAGAAGTCACTTGTATGTACATTCGTTTTCAAGAACTTGAAGACAAGCTTTGTGGAATACAGGTCATTCACATTCAGGTGCCAACAACTGGAGAGAGACACAGAACAGGGCTGAGAACACAACCACGCCTTGCTAAATGCCTGACGGCTCCATTCAAGACACGGTTTTTCCAATTAGAGGACTGTGATGAAATGCTTTGTAAAGATTCCTACAGATACGATGATGAGCAGGAAGGACAAGTTTTACACACTTCCTTCAGAGTCTTCCAGAAGACACAAGCAGAGGCTAGGTCTTCGCCATCTGAAACCTACTACCCAGGAGCCAGCGCCGTGGTGCACTGGGCTAAGACTCAAGCCGCCATCTGCAATGCTGGCATCCAATATGGGTGCCAGTTCCAGTCCTGGCTGCTCCGCTTTGGATCCAGCTCCCTGCTGTGGCCTGGGAAAGCAGCAAATGATGACCCATGTCCTTAGGCCTCTGCACCCATGTGGGGAACCCAGAGGAAGCTCCTGGTTCCAAGGCTGCAGCTTGGCCCAGCCCTGGCTGTTCAGGCCATTTGGGAAGCAAACCAATGAATGGAAGATCTCTCTCTCTCTAACTTGCAAATAAATAAATAAATCTTCTAAAAAAAAAAAAATCAAGCAGTTGGCGTACACAATTAGAATCCAGTTGTTTCAACTCACCATAGGAAGGAAGGAAGGAAGGAAGGAAGGAAGGAAGGAAGGAAGGAAGGGAGGGAGGGAGGGAGGGAGGGAGGGAGGGAGGGAGGGAGGGAGGGAGGGAGGGAGGGAGGGAGGGAGGGAAGGAGGGAGGGATCTACCCAAAACGATGACCAAGAAAGCACTGCTTGGAGGATCTGAGAATACACACAGAACCTATGTATCTCTTGCAATGGTTGAGCCCCTGAGAACTGGACAGCACTGTCTCTGCTCTCAGGACACACTATTTGATTACCCCAATATTATGTATGCCTCAGGACAAACACCTAAAATGAATTATAATTGCATATGCAAAAACCTTTTTAAACTCTTTAGCTGGCAAATAACAACAAAGATACAGGAAGATTCATAAAGATGCTGTCTCTTGGTTGTAGACTGCCAGAGGGCAACACGGGCACCACACGCCACCAGTACGAAGCTGAACAGCAATCCCACAATAAAGGAGAGAGAATCCACATTCCTTACCTGAGAAGGGACTGTGTCCCGAGTAATCTACTTAGAGAGGATTCTCCCAGCTCAACAAAAAGACAATCCAGTTAAAAATGGGGAAGGGACATGAATACACAAAGAAAATAGAGAGATGGCCAACAAGCACAGGAAAAGCTGCTCAACAGCATTCGTCAAGAGGAAGTGCAAATCAAATCCACCCCGATGCATCACTTCAACCCCACTAGACAAACAGCAGCAAGTGTTGCTGAAGACGTGGAGCAACTAGAACTCCCACGAATCGCTGGTGAGGCTGTCCAGTGGGGAAGCCATCATGGAAAACGGTGTCTGGCAGCTCCCTGAAAGGCTAAATTGAATTACCAGTAATTCTAGAATTAGGTACTTATCTATTCAAGAAAATGGCAAACATATGTCTACGGAAAGACTTGTACACACGGTGGCGGGGGGAGGGGGCAGGGGCGGCGCTGTAGCATAGCGGTTTAAAGCCCCAGCCTGCAGCACCAGCATCCCATATGGGTGCCGGTTCAAGTCTTGGCTGTTTCTCTTCTGAGCCAACTCTCTGCCATGGCCTGGGAAAGCAGCAGAAGATGGTCCAAGTCCTTGGGCCCCTGCACCTGCGTGGGAGACCTGGAAGAAGCTCCTGGCTCCTGGCTTCAGATCGGTACAGCTCTAGCCGTTGCAGTCATTTGGGGAGTGAACCAGCGGAATGGAAGACCTCTCTCTCTCTCTCTCTCTCTCTCTCTCTCTCTCCCTCCTTCCCTCCCTCCCTCCCTGCCTCTCCTTCTCTCTCTGTGTAACTCTTTCAAATAAATAATTCTTTAAAAAAAAAAAGACTTATATACGGATGATTTACAGCAGCACTGTTCACAATACCTCCACAAGTGGAGACAACCTAACTGCTCATCAACTGATGAATGGATAAACAAAATGTAGTATATCTAGTCAGTGTAGTGTTAGCCACAAACAGGAATGAAGTACCAGTGCATGCTAGACCCAAGTGAGCCTTGTAAACATTATACTAAGTGAAAAGAAGTCAGAAATGAAAGTGTTATCTTCTTCCATTAGTAGGAAATGTCTAGGATAGGCAAATCCACAGACACAAAAAATGGGTTAGTGGTTGTGAGGGCTGGCAGAAAGGAGAAATCAGGAATGATAGCTAAGAGGTACAGAATTAATTTTTTAAAAGATTTAATTATTTATTTATTTGAAAGAGTTAGAGAGAGGCAGAGAGAGACACAGAAGTCTTCCATCTGTTGGTTCACTCTCCAGATGGCCACAACAGCCAGTGTGCGGCCGATTTGAAGCTAGGAGCCAGGAGTTTCTTCCAGGTTTCCCACACGGATTCAGGGGCCTAAGGACTTGGGTCATCTGCTGCTGCTCTTCCAGGCCACAGCAAAGAGCTGGATTGGAAGTGGAGCAGCCAGGACTTGAACCAGTACCCATATGAGATGCCGGCACTGCAGGCAGCAGCTTTACCCACTGCGCCACAGCACTGGCCCCAGAATTATTTTTAAGATGTTGAAAATATTTTGCAGTTAGTGTGAAGGCTACACATAAATAAACTAAAAACCACTGAATGGCTTGCTGATGCAATCAACCGGGACAGAGGGCTCCAGGCATCGAGGGTTCCAGCTCCGAATGGTGATGAGCTGGCTGGCTGGAAAGAAAGCCACGCAGGTGAGACTGTGGGGAGACAGCAGTGTGGGGAGAAACTTGGGGGCTTGCCAGTTCCAAGCCCCACACCCTTTTGCCCACCACTGCCAGCCCTACCACCTGCTGCAGGGTGAGAGGAGAAACAGGTGCAGTGAAGGGACCAAAGCCCAGCTGTCTTTCTTATCCCCAGGCTACTTCCAGAAAAGGAGGAAAAAAATTAAAAAAAAAAAACTCCCAACTTCTGGGTTTCAAGTCCAAGGTCACAACTGAAAAAGTAATTACCTCAGCTACACTGGAGAATTTAAAATAACAAAAGATACAACGTGAGCTAGCATAAAGAGTTTAGAATCTGCAACAGCAAATCAAAGCACTGGCAGGAAAATGCATCAGTGCGGTGACGGGTTTTGAGCAAGTCTTGGTTTCATGTTATTTGTTTTTAAATCAATAGAATATAGAAAGCAACAGTGTATTTCTTCTGATAGGTCTGATCCAAAGTGCATCAGGGGAAAAGATGCACCATTTGGAGACCACTATTTAAAATGGCCTTTCTGAAAACACTTTTTTTTTCAGCTCTCAGGACCTGAACATTTTCTCAAATAAAACTGTTATTAAACTAAAAGGTCAGTGTTTCAGGATGGGCTACTTGAGGAGAAGTACTGGAAAGGCCAACACTGCCCATTAGCGTGGGGAGTTTCCAGGCAGATCCTCTGGAACCGGCAAAGTCTGTGAGATGAGAAAAAGAGTATTGTGCCATGGACATCTGCAAAACTCCTTCAAGTTCAGCAAGTGTGGTTCCACGGCTTTGACTCACACACACACACACACTTTTCCCTATTTGTTTCCCATACTTGCACATCATTAAATCTTCCCAGACACCATTTTAATTTCTTTCTCAACAATCAACTTATCTTAATGAACACAAACACTGGCATTTTGTCAAATAATTATAGATGATATAACGATGGCCATAAAATGTGGGGGGAAAAAAAGGCAAGCATTGTAATTGCATGGTTACGCCAAGCGCGGCCCTAAATCCCTTATTTGAAACCATTTTATTGACGGAGTTTGTGGATGCAAAAGGCTTCCATAGCCTAGGCTGCTCATGTGAAGAGCCTCTAGTGGTCACTGACATCATACATAAGAATATTAATTGTTAAATTAACAACAGGAGTCACTGTGCACTAACTCCCCACACAGAACCTCTGTCCTCAATGAGTTGTACTGAGAGTTAACTGTAAAACCAGTTCTCAGTTTTGTGTGTATATGTGTGTGCGTGTGTATGCAAACTGTTGAAATCTTCATTTAGTATAGAGTTGGTCTTCTGTGTACAAAACTAATTGAAAATGGGACTGAAAAGGGGAGGGGGAGGAGAAGGAGGGGTGGGAGTATGGGTGGCAGGGCGGGTATGGTGGGAAGAACAACTACATTCCTAAAGTTGTACTTATTAAATTTGTATTCCTTAAAAAATAAATTTTAAAAAAATTGACTTCTGACAACAAAAACATTTAAAAAAAAGAAGCCATTATTGAAAATAATAAATACCTGTATGGTTAAAAGCAGCTCGTGATTCCTAATGAATTTTTGTTTGCTTTTTATTAAACAATATTTTACACAAATGTTTCAACTAGAATCTTTTTTACTGAAGTCTTTGAATTATTTCTAGTTTTACTGTACTTTTTTTTTATTTGAAAGGCAAGGAGAAAAAGAGAGACAGAGACCAATAGAGATCTCCCATCCACACTCCCTTAATGCTCATAAACAGGTGGGACTGGTCCAGGTAGAAACTGGGAGCCAGGGACTCAACCCAGGTCTCCCACATGTTTGGCAGGGAACCAACTACTTGAGCCATCACCTGCTGCCTCCCAGGGTCTGCATTAGCAGGAGGCAGGAATCAGAAGCAAAGCCAGAACTCAAATGCAGGCACATCTGATTTGGGGTGCAGGCATATCACGCAGTGGCTTAACTACTGTGCCAGAGACCAGCCTGTCTAGGAATCTTTTAATCCTCCTAATGACTTGAATTTCTAAGCTATAGCATCAATGCACTCCAGGATTCTGAACCAAGTACTTGATTCTGGGTATTCTTAGGAACTGTGAAAACCATGGTCTCATTACTCAAAGTATAGCATAAATTCAAGACACTTCATTTGTCTTCTACGTTATATGACTCATGACCAAATGTCTAGATTTTCAGCAACTGATAAGGGAGGGGGGTGAGGAAAAACACTGTAAAACAGTTAAGACAGGTCTTGAATGGTGAACAGAATGACTCCCAAAGATGGGAGGACTTTATGAACTTAGCATCTATGAACAAAAGGTTAAAATCCCAGCCATGATTTTTGAGACTTGCAGAGATTCCCCGGAACTGAAGAGACCAATTTCCTTAGTAACTTCCCCACCCACGATTCCCCTACCCTTCATTTCTTTTGCATAATCCTTACCCTATAAAACCTTCACAATTATAGTATTTCTTAAACAATCTCTGCAAGATGTTTAATAAAACTCACGGCTTACCACTTGTAAAAAAAAAAAAAAAAAAAAACACTTCCTTAGGAAGTTCCCCTTTGCTGCACTCTTTTGGTTTTATAATTGCTGATACATGGTAAGCTCAATTTCGTGATGCCCATTATTTTCACGTGCTACTTTAAAAACACGAAAGAAAAACTATAAAGATCTGCTATAAAAAGAAAATTAATGTATGGGATTGTATCACACAAGCAGATTGTAGATCAAAATGCAACCCTCCCAGGACTGAGATAGTGAGGCCAAGGCTTACAGCTTAAGGTAGAACCAAATTAAATCTTCAGCACCATAAACACCCATTAATCTTTCAATTCCAATAAATTCATTAATACAGAAACAGTATTTGTTGTTTAAATTATGACAATGGATGCATCCACACAATCGATGGACTACAGCACACAGCATCTGAGAACTAAGGACTCACAGTATAGGTTGCAGGACAAAATTCTCTCCTGCTCCTTATCTTCTAAAAGGTACAGCGTTTGATTGGGAGATGAGTTGAAAGGCGACCAGGGTACATCTTAGGGGTTGGAAATCACATGTAACCATGTGCCATTACCCATTTGTGACTGCACCTACTAGGCAGACAAATAAACCTGACTTAAACACACAGAACCTAATTATGCTCAGTTGACAGTCACCTTCACTATTTCCTATGAATAATGTATCTCAAGATGGCCCTTAGGAAAAAAAATAATAATAAATGCTATCTGTCTCCATACCTGGCAGGGTAACTGTGGCTACTTGCACATTAAAGTTAATGAAGATAGTAGAATGAAAATTCTTAACAGCACATTCGTAATCATAAATATTGTATCAGAAGGCACAACGTTACAAAGAGTTTGGCAACCTAAACATTAACAGCATCAAGTTAATGGTTTATTTTGTAGCATTATTGCCCCATCAGGATTTATATGCCTTCGTAAATTTCTAATTTGAATGGCATAATATGCAAATAATGTCCATTTTATTGTTTGCTTCACAATAAGCACTCACAGAAGCCAGCTTCACGTTCATTCTACGTGAAAACAAACATCAATACTGGACTGCAGAAGCTGTATAGCAACAGACAAGCTCATAATTCATATTCTACAATTTCCACATTTTTAAGTAGACAATTCGTAAAACTAGTATTGAAATTCAGATACTTCTACTATTTCATGTCTTAATATCCTGAATAATAGTTGCAAGATCTTGCAAAGCCTCTAGGAAAATAAGATCCATAATTTAAATTAAAAAACAATAATTACTTCTGGATATTGCTTTTTGATGCATAGCTTAATTTTTTTGTTTCAAAAATGGATATATTTTGCTCACTGGGGACAAAACCATAAATTAAGTGACATTAACTCTCCAACCCCAAATGAAAGTACACAAACCACCCAAACCTTTCTCCACTGGATCCAAACATGATGAGCACAGCCAAGCCTGGGTGCAGAGGCTGCTTCAGCAGGAGTCACAAAGCCCAGGGAACACCATGCAGGAAACGATGGGGGTTCTGGTCTACCACTGGCTTTGCCGCAGTGGTTTCTGGGATTCTGCTCAAAGGCTGCCTCTCATGTAACCTGAGGACCCAAACCAGCAAAATCTTCAACCTCCCTTCCCCTTACCCAACGGTGTTAACCGGGAGACTGATGCACTTAACTCAGGCTTCAGCCTCCACTTCCTGGTCCAGGAGCACCTCCAGAAGGTGTCTGCCTGTCACTGGCAACTTAAACTTCCAGCTGTTTGCCTGGAAGCGACACTCTACTCAGATGGAGCAACTGTCTCTCAGGTCCTTCCTATGCCCCAGGAAATGACCAAAAGCAGCCTCAGGGCCGCAGGACCAAGCTCAAGAGAAGGGGTGGGGTTGGTGGAGCAGCCGCAAGGTGCAGGCTGCATTTGGCTTCGGGAGGCAAACGTCACCCATCATTCAAGCAGAGGGTGTCAAGGGTTTGACTTGCAGAGTCAAAGGTCGGGTCTCTAGATAAAATAAGTCCTCAACTTTGGGGGGGGTCGCTTGGGGAAGTCTGGGAAGGAGGAAAATCAAATCTAAGTATAAAGGCTGTGAATGCTGCCCAAAAAGCCCACCAAATTCCGGCTCCCCAAGTCACCACACCTGCGCCACCAACACTACCAGGTTTCTGCTCCTGGGCTTCCTTCACACAACATCTGGAGGCGCCATGACCCACAGCATGCTGTTTGTTCAGGCAGGAAGGATGGACAATACAAGCAAGCTGTATTGTTCATAAAGTATAGGTTTCAATGTTTAAGCTCAATTTTCTGCTCTCTGATCAACCTTATTCCATGTGTTTGTTGTGACTGTTTTGTTGTTTCCAAATCAATCGACTTCTAGGGGAAATCAGTTCACTAGGTGGAACATCCATGTGGACTTAGCCCTTTGCTAGGCTTTATGTGAGAGATGAAGACATATAGAACAGTCCATACCATTAAGGGACATTATGCTATTGGGTTTTCCATGTTAAGGAACCTTACCAAAGTTACCTGTAGTAAATAATCGACCACCTGAAAGGCAATCTAGGAGCTAACGCTGTGGCGCAGCGGGTTAAAGCCCAGGTCCGAGGTGCCCGCATCCCATATGGGCGCCAGTTCAAGTCCCAGCTGCTTCACTTCCGAACCAGCACTCTGCTATGGCCTGGGAAAGCAGTGGAAGACGACCCAAGTGCTCGGGTCCCTGCCTCCACATGGGCAACCCAGAAGGAGATCCTGGCTCCTGGCTTCTGATCGGCTCAACTCCAGCCATTATAGCCATTTGTGGAGTGAACCAGCAGATGGAAGATATCTCTCTCTGTGTGTACCTCTGTCTGTAACTGTGTCAAATAAATAAAATAAACCTAAAAAAAATATATAGAAGTGAAACTGACACTTTTAGAGCAATGACTTTGAACAGCCTTTGTCTCAACTGTTGAGGAACATTTTTTTTCATACTATTTGTTGAACTCTTGCCTTAACATGGGGTTAATCATATGTGTATAAAGTTAATTGACAATAGATCTTAGTAGAAAATAAGAACAGGAATAGGAGAGGGAAGAGGAAGAGGGGCTGGAGGGCAGGTACAGTGGGAAGAATCACCATGTTCCTAAATTTGTAATTATGAAGTTTATATTCCTTAAATAAAAGGTTTCACGGTGGGGAGGGGGAGAGAAGGTAAGATTTCAGCAGGGTCCTAAGTTAGACATATGGGAAGGAAACTAAATAAAACTTGCCTATAGGAAGTAAAAAACAGACGGGGAAATGATAATAAAGTGTGGGGAGCCTTGGAAACCAGGCAGGAGTTTGGATAAGAAATGTTACAAAGCAGGGCATTATGGAAAGTTGCAAAAACTGGGACCAACGTGATGTAAATAGGGTGTTAGAGGGGATTTCACCTGCAAAAGGTTTACAGGTACATGGGGGCGCAGGACACATAAGCAGTGAGTGGATCAAAGGGTGCCCAGCCTCCCTTTCCAAGCACCAGCAACTCTTGGGAACTCACTGGAGATACAAATTCTTCAGGCCTGACCAGACAAACCAAATCAAACCCTCCGGGGATGGGGCCCTACACTGGCTGTTTATCAGGCCCTCCTGGTGATCCAGGCAAGGTAACGAGTCCCGACGCGATGTGCACTGGCCTCTGAGGGGCCGCTGACATTTGGGGTTGAGGAACTGAACTGGGAGAGTGGCTCTGAAGACGGAGCCAAAGACACCAGATCTTCCACTGGAAAAACGGGTCACCTGAGACGACACTGAAGGCAGAAGAAGCCCAAGGCAAACTCCCGTGCTAGAAGACCTAGTAAAGGGGGAGCGGCTGTCTGCGGAGACAGAATGAGTTCCGACTCAGACACACTCAGACGAAGGTAACGGCCGAGCCACCACGTGGAACTGTGGGCAAGCAGGCATCAGAACCTGAAACTCGAATTTGATGCGAAGCATCAAAACAGAAATGCTGATTTGAGAATGACTATCTCAGATCTCAGCTCAGCGAATTCTCCTAGGGGGGAATAAAGTGTCAAGAGAAAGAAAGGAAAAGCCTAAAGAATAGGCCTTAGGGGCCAGCACTGTGGCCAACTGTGTAAGGTTGTCAACTGTGGTGCTGCCATCCCATATGGGCGTCAGTTCCAGACCCAGCTCTTCCAGTCCAGCTCCCTACAGATGCGCTTGGGAAAGCGGAGGATAACCAAGTACTTGGGCCCCTGTACCCACGTGGGAGAGACCTGGAGGGGGCTCCTGGTTTCTGACAGATTGGCCCAGCTCTGGCCATAGTGGCCATCTGCAGAATGAGCCAGTGGGTGTTAGATCTCTCTCTCTCTTTCTCTCTCTCTCTCTTCCTCTCCCTCTCTGTAACTCTGCCTTACAAATAAATAAATAAATCTTTATATTAACAAAAAAAAAAAAAAAAAGAAAAGAAAAGAATGGTCCTTAAAGGGTCATCCGATGAAGGAAGGGGCTAGAGGAACATAAGTAGGGACAAAAAAGAAATGGAATGGAAAGGAAAAAATGGACCAAGACAACACATGTGGACATGATAACAGGTCTCTCGCACGCCCCTTCTGATCTGCTGGTATTAGTGGCTGGGTACCATGATAGCAGGACTGAGGCCTCGTCCAGGTTCACTGAATGAATGCCTCCCCTGGGCCCGGGAAACCGGACTTGGGTAGGAAGGCAGAAGCATTGAGAGGAGGGCCAGGGAAAGGCAGCAGTAAGGATCCTCTCCTCAACAAGTTCAGATGTGGAACAAGGAAAAGGGGTGGGCATGCCGTAATGGGGGAGATCCGCGCAGCCATAAACACTGGCCTGTGCTACGGAAGAGATACGGATGGGCGCTACCCGCGGTTTCTCAGAAGTGACCCAGGGGAGCAACACGATACATCCATCACTCACAAAGGCCTGGTCATCACACAGACCCAGTAACACGCATGTACTTCAGTCTCGTCCACTTCCCTAATTACCATCCTGAAGCAGAGGTCTCACAACACTTTTTTTCTTTTTTTAAAGATTCATTTTATTTACTTGAAAGGCAGAGATACAGAGAGGCAGCGGCAGAGAGAGAAAGAGAAGTCTTCCATTCACTGGTTCACTCCCCAAATGGGCTAATCCAAAGCCAGGAGCCAGGAGATTCTTCCAGGTCTCCCATGTGGGTACAGGGGCCCAAGGACTTAGGCCATTTTCTACTGCTTTCTCAGGCCATGGGATGCTGGCGCTGCAGGCAGTGGCCTCACCTGCTACACCACATTGACGGCCCCACGATGCTTTTAGTTTTTTTGTTTTTGTTTTTTTTTTTTAAGGACATTTCACATCAAAATAGAGGAGACAAGCCCATTTTCAAGTGATACCAAGACTAATGTCCTTACTGAAATAATCACTGTGGTAAACAGAAAGTCAGATATCACTCCAATACTTGGATTCACACATCAATTTCCCATCATGAAGTAATGTCTGCTTTTCCACAATACAACTGTAGTTAACCCTAAGGTCCATTATTCACTAACAAAATTCCTGAGTTCAACTAAGATACTATCCAGTGCTTTAAACTCTGACCAGCACTGTTTTCTACACAAGACTTCACCTTGGCAAGTAACCAAGGCGTAAGGAAAGCAAAACATTGAAAATAAAATCTGTCTGCTAATCCACCTAACTTTGTAAGGCCCTAGGAAGAGCCAGCTAACCCGACCCTCAGCACTCTCCTTCTTTTGAATGAAAACAAATTCATGGCCCAATTACAGTTTATATATATATATGGGGGGGGGAAGCGAGAGAGAGATAGATTTAGATACTGATATAGATATGAAAATTGGAGTCCTATTTCTGGATCCGGAACTACTAAGCAGTAGAAATAGTGGGAAAATCACATATATTCAGACTTCCGGGCTTCAGTGGCTGCATTTATGGCCCATTAAGGGTGAAATGCCAAAAATGGACCTATTTAACACATCAGCTAACCACTGCAGAACAATGGCCTCTCCGGGGAAGTTTTAAATAAAGCAATTCAGATGTTACACCCATGCTTAATTCATATTTTATTTATGATAGTTCAAATATATTAGAATGCTGAGGCAGCATAATATATATTGGTACATTTTTCATTAAACTATAATGCAATATCCTGAGTTTTGTTTTTTATTTAATTCAGTGTGATAATTAGATCAGCCTCTTTTTTGAAGTCAGAATGTATTACCTATAGCCCTTTTATTTTTTTCCCTCATCTGAAGTAAGAAATCTCTGCTTAATGTTCACAAAACACCCTTTCAAAGGACTCATAAGTAGTCATAATCTCTAATAAAACAAAAATAATTCTCTGTGAAGTGCTGCGGAAGCCCTGCGACTTAGCTGATCATGGCTGATTTTGCCATCTTGAAAACACAAGACTGCACAAGGATTTCAAAACCAAAGCATTGCGTTGCCTTTAATTTAGATGTACTTAACCTTTTTCCTAAAAGTAAAATAAATGATCTACAGTAAAATGAGACTGAACAGAAGATAACAGTAAAAACATTTGCTATGATTATATTCCTAATGATCCACAAATCTGCTTAAGTACCAGTGTTACACAGTACAGGGAAAAGAAGCAACATTGTTTCCTATCTTTTAAGTGCACTTCATTTCTGCAACATCATATGCTATGTAATGTTTCCATGGAATAAATCCTTTACACTCTCTGGGACAAAATAACACAGAAATTTAAAAAAAAAAAAAAAAAGGTGCTTCTACTCAGACCAGAGGTTCTCATATTTACTGGATCCTATGTGGACATTCTACAGCAAATATTTTATAGTTACTATCCTGAAATGAAAGAGATGACAATCCAACACAAAATTTTTCATTAATATGCTTTATGTGTAATATTTTAAAAGAACTGAAAGAAATGAGTTTATGAGAAAATAATGGCATTTCACTATGTAAACACTTAAACCTAATGATTCAAGAAGATATCACAAAACAGTAGAAATCTTAACTTCATGGTCTGGCTTCCCACCCACCCCCGCAAGATTTATAAATCACTGCAAATGCAAAAGCTATAGTTACTGCTATGAAGTAATTACCTTAAAACCATATACAATACACTTTCTGTTTATGCATAACACAACTAAGTCCTGCGTAGGTAAGCCGCACGGATTTCCAAAGACGCTGAGGGCACAGGATGATTCTTCAAGGTAGAGAGTGCACCAGGCACTGCCAGACACTGAGGTGCCTGTCTCTGCCGCTGAACACCAGTAGCTCTCCCCAAAATTTCCAAAACACCTGAAGTGGTACAGCACTGCAGTAGTATGCTCCTGGCCCACTGAACGCCAGCTGTAGACTGAGCTACAAGAGCCACCCTGATAAAAGAAAAAACAGGGAAAACCTAAGCTACTTTATTATTTTCATGACCCCTAAGAGTTGCAGATGATACAATAATATTAATACAGATTTTTTCTAACACAGAAAAAAATCTGGAGCTGACACCAAAACATCTTCCCCCAACATGATCTCTGTCTGTCTTCGGGTGCTCCAAAGGGTTACTGGCTTTCTCTATCTCCATAATCACCAAAAACCACATTTGCCCAACCCTATTCAAACACCCAATCCTGACCATCTCTAGAGTACCCAAGGTCACTTTCTGCTAATCATCACATCGACTGCTTTTCCCTGATGTGTCCTAGGAGGAGGAGGGCTCCATGACTAATTCAATGGGAATGGACAACAGGTGTGCAGATTCAGTGCTATGACAGCCCAAGAACACAGATGGACACAGATTAAATCCATCCATCCACAAGGTGCTCAAATGTTCTCACTATCAGGCACCCACAGAGACTCAGTTACTGTCCCCAACGTAAATTTATTTCAAGCTGACATACTCGCCTCCCATCGGAGGGAAACTCTTGACCAATGAAAACCACGTTTCATAGGTGACAGGATCAGGATTAATACTGAGTAAGCAATTCAATAAAGTCATATCATTTTTACATAAAGTAAGTGAGAAAAGGAGTTAATCACTCAACCTAAATTTACTTATAATAATTCACAGAGATTTTGTAAAGAATCATTTCTTTATAAATACCAAAAAAAAAAAAGATAGCTCTCACTATACCACTATATCACACAATATGAAGCTATCTGGAGTAGAGGATGGGAAGGCAGCAACATGAGTTACAACCTAAATATATACGGTACTTAAAAAGAAATGCATTTATAATAATTTTCAAATACTTTCAGCAAATGGATCCAGTCTACAAAAACTGCTGGTGCCAGTAGTTAGCCTAGTGGTTTAGTAGTGGGTTAAGATGCTCACGACCCATACTGGAAGGTCTGGATTCAACTCCCAGCTCTGGTTCCTGACTGCATTAGCAAAATCTGGGAGGAAGAGGTGATGACTCCAGCCTTTGGGGTCCTGCCATCCGTGTGGGAGACATGGACAGCATTTCCTGCTCCTGGCTTCAGTCCCTGCAGGCTTTTGGAGGGTGAACCAGTGGATGAAAGTGCAGTCGGCCTCTCAAAAAGAAAAAATGCTTTTTAAAAAAAGTATTGGTCTTTAGGGACACTGCTTTAGTGAAAATAGTAATTAGGATACCACCTTATTCTCTGTAAATAGCAACTGCCAACATACATGATGATTTCAGGAAATAACGTGCTAAGTATTTGAGATTCCCTCTCAGGGAATTCTTTTATCAAACCCTCTCCGGGTGTCCCCCTGTGCCCCATTTCCCATCCTGCTAATGTAAATAAACATAGATGTTCTCTAATTTCATGACAAAGTGTAAATTAAATGAATCCAAATGAGTGCAATCTCACTGCAAGTTTTATCACTTTATATGGTTTTAACACATTTTACCTCAGTTTATAGAGAATTTAAAAGGAAGAAATTAATAAGGCATTGAAAATATAAGCTTTAAAAACTTTAGCAGAGTAAAATAAGATGTTCAGATTTAAATTCATATGGATCTAAAACATGGGTGCGAAACAATGAGAATAGAAAAGCATGCACACATGGAAGACTTCCAGCCACCATGTGCACGTGTGTATGTACACATCATAGGATGGTGCAATAAACACAAAATCAGCTGATATTTTGATATTTTATTCCTTTTAAACAGATAAAAAAAAAGGAACAGTTGTTAATGAGAAGCCCAACGAAGTACTTGCAATGGCAGAATCAGATTTACAGAAACCTGTGTTCTCCTCCGACTCTACCCTTGGTGACTTGACTTCTCTGTAAGTTACCAACCTGCTTTCCCCGGAAGGCGGAATGCAGTGAGCTGAGGAGGCAGTCCATGGTCAAAGATGAGCAACGTTACCCAAACAGAGTGAAATTCTAACCAACTGAAGAACCACCAGCATTTTATTTTAAATAAAAAGCCTGACTTGTGATTATGCCATTTCATTGTGCTAGTACTATATTTTGTAAGAGACTGGTTTGAGCTACATATTCTTAGGAATATCAACATGCTAGGATCCACAATTTTTTAAACCTACACAAAAGTCTGTAACAGAAACAACTTGTGGTATGTCCTTCACAGGAACTTAAGATCTAGCTTGTTGTACAGGTCCAATTATATGAGCACTTCAGTTTCTGATCACCAAGGTCCCTAATGAATGGTAAATGAATTTCATCTGACAGTAACAAGAATTAATCTGAATCCTTCATTGTGTCTAAACACTGGCAAAGTCACAGATTATGATGAATCGAAAGGGTAAAGTAAGATTGATGTTGACCAAGTATGTTTTTCAAAATTCATTTTCATGACCACTTAAAAAGACTACTAAATCTTCCTCCTGGAAACAAAAAGGCTGGTTGCAAACAGAAACATTACAAATGTTATACAAAAAGCAATGAAAAATCAATATCCCAAAAAGCAGGAACTGGTTAATAGTAACACAATACAACCCTACCATGAAATACCATGCTACACTAAGAAACGTGCTGTAAAGAATACTGATCCCATGACAAAGCTCTCACAATTCTGTGACAGGGTAAGACACTAGGCTGAACATATTATTTGGTCTTCATTTTCTTTGCCAAGTGTACAGCACTGCAAAAAATGTAAGAAACCCGTGACAAAAAAGTACAAACATATACTATATGACATATACCAAAATGACAGTAATGATGACACTTGAGGGAAATGGATCATTTTCTTTTCTATCCTTATACATAATTGTATTTTTTATCAAAAATACATTTTTACTTTCACAATCATCTAAGTTATTTTCAAACACTGCATGAATAAACAGGCAAAACTCCAGCTTAAAAAAATTCAATTACAAACATCAAATACACAGATTACATATCCGTTAAGCTGAGAAAAGTTCCAATCATACTTCTACCAAAACAGAGTTGGCTGGGATTAAGGTGCCTAAAAGTAAGAACCAAAGGGATCCAAGGACACAAAATCGATTCGTCTTTTTTTCCACTTTCACCCCACAGCTATTCTACCCACATCCCATTATAACGCAACTTCTTTTAACAGGTCAAATACTCAAAGAAAAGAAAACCACGCCCCTTTACTAGAATAATGTTTGGAGAAACAATTGATAGCACAGTGTCTTGTGTCCGCTATCCAGAAGCACAGCACATACCCAGGGTTACCCGCAGGGATTCAAAAGGGACATTCAGTGGCCATATTGAATATATGTAGAAAACAAGGAATCTTAGCCAAAATACTCTTTTTCTCTCCAGGTTTTCAGGTAGCATTTAATTTTTTGTCTTCCGGTTAGATTCTTCTATTGATAACACCAGTTGTCCTAGTAAGATGAACAATAAATGTTGTCAAGGACAGCTGATAAAAAAAAATCCTTG
This sequence comes from Oryctolagus cuniculus, assembly GCF_051225735.1. Classification (NCBI taxonomy): domain Eukaryota; kingdom Metazoa; phylum Chordata; class Mammalia; order Lagomorpha; family Leporidae; genus Oryctolagus; species Oryctolagus cuniculus. Next base: position 168,754,014 of record NC_142869.1, read on the forward strand.
GCCACTGACTTAAGCGATCAGCTGGGGTTAAGCTAAGACAGATAAGAGGAATGAAAGATAACCACAGATAGCATTTTCTCCATCATACAACAAATATCCTGCAACACAATGGCAGCAAAGCTCCCTGGTGATCCTCTTCCTACATGTGGGCAGTCCCGGAGAAAGTCAGGACAGGACGTCTGGAGGTTTTCTAGAAACCCACTCTGTAAATTGCCCATTTTGGCTGTGAAACAGACACAAAGAGCTCTACTCATTTCATTCCACGTAGACATAAAATCAAAGAAGATATAACTGCAACTGAAACTCCCAACTGTATTATGTTCATCAGTATACCCTTTGCTGTCACTAGTAAAATAAAACATTTAATGGTCTTTGCTTGATGATTAGATCTATGCTTGGTAAGAAATACCTAGCAAAATTCAGATGACGGCCTCTGACAACTTCTCAATGGAGTTTCGGGGACGCAAGTGTCTCTGGAGAAAGTTATCATTCAGTACAACCAAGTTCATTTTTTTAAAAGTCGCTTTGTCCGTGTATGCACTGAAATCAACTACTAGTATGAGGAGGTTTTAAATACTTATTTGTGGGAACTGTATCTCAAGTAACAAACAGCAAAACCATCACTTCCCACAAAGCTTTCAAAGCAAGGTAGCAATGACAAATGACAGGACACCAGAAGAGTGCCTACAACTTTATCCTGAGTTTAATCTTCAGCTTATTTATTTGCATTAAAAAAAAGTCAAACTATTCATGTTTCAGAGTGGCAGAGGAATCCTCAGATACTGTTTATGCCATGTTGGATATAAACTGAAAATACTGTCTTGTCAATGTTGCATCCATGTTGATAAATCGGGAGTTGCTAAAATTCCGAGGAGAATTCCAGACGTGTGAAAAAATGAAAGCTTTATAGGCAAAACAGTCCCAGTTAGCTCTGCTTTGAAAAGAACTCAGTATCTCGGGGTTGCCAAAACTTTCAACCCTTAAAGTCGTGATGACCCTTTTCCCACTCTCCTCTGGGAATCCAAAGAAACTTAGGACAGCCACAAACAGCACAGGCTGCCCCACGCAGCAGCCAAGCTTTGGCTAGTCGCAATAGAGATGAGATTTCCCAGCCTTGTTTGCAGCGCAGGGAGAGCTCAGTGGCTAATTCAGGGGTCATAGGATGAGAGTGGAGATGCTGTGTGAGTCTTTCAAGTCAGCACTGTGACACGGGCTGGAGGACAGCTATGAGCCTACGGATATGGGAAAGATACCAGGGATATAAGCAATCAACCAGGAGGAGATGGAGCGCCAATAGTAAGGAAGCAAATTACTCAAAATGGTATAGAGAACAAAAATCGAACTGCTTTTAAAGTTTTTTAATTATATTAATTATTTTAGGGGGCACAGACATAGAGAATGAAAGAGATGGAGACAGACAAGGAGATAGCTCCCATTCATTGGTTCACCCCCACAAATGTCCACAACAGCTGGGACTAGGCCAGGGCAAAGCCATGGCAGCGAACTCAATCCAGGTCTCCCGTGCAGGTGTCAGGAGCCCAGGCATGTGAGCCATCACCACGGCCTCGCAGGTTCTGCACTACCAAGAGCGCCGGAGTCTGGTGATCAGGCACAGGTCCTCCCCCATGGGATGAGGGCACCTTCAGCACGAGGCTAAACGCCAGTTCCAAATGCGGACTTCTTAAACCACTGTAATATGGAGTCTCCACGAGAAAGCTGGAACCTGTGTCCCACCCTGTAGATCCTGCTAAAACGTGGCAGACCTTCAGAGCTGCGTGCCACCCTCTGTCAGAGTATTCAAGGCAGCCTCAGGAACGGACAGGGTAAGAGACGCTGAAGTCAGCTGGAAGAGCTGAAGGGGCCCGAGGAATCTCCTCCTCATTATCCCTACCCAGACAGAGTCAGAGGCAACTGGGAAATCAGGCAGGCATTCTGCTCCTCCCGGGGGCAGTGAGCCATAAGGCAAGTTGGTCAAGCTGTGTAGAAGAGCCATTATTTCTAGAGTGAGACAAATGTGAATTAGAACGCCTACAACGTCTCTCAGCATTCTCCTGAGACTGGGGTGTCCCCCCCCTACAAAATCACGACGGAACAGCTAAGAATGTTGGCTCTGAGGTCCTGCTCTGTGTGTTATATACTCCTAGGTGTACCTTCAGTCAAGTATATTAGCTTCCCTCTGACTCAGTTCCTCACCTGCAAAACGGGCATAGCAAACATACAATTTAACAGGATTGCTCTAAGAAGTGCCTCACCTTCTAATACACACCGGTATCTTACCAGATTATTTTTAGCTCCCATAAACCTAACTTACCTAAAACCCTCTATAAGTAATCCTCAAACTTCACAGGACAAAGCATTTACAGATTACACGTCAAAATGACTGAATTGGCTTTTCTGCAATGGCAATTCTTCAAGGCCCCTTCCGGTCACCTACTTCCTGTTTAATGGCAGTCTGGCATCATCACACCAGACTAAGTAATTCAGTGACTCCTCCTCATCACCTTTCTGGCAAGCCAAACCTCCATGAGCAAATGCTTCAGCCAGAATGTGCTGAGAATGTAACTAGCTGAAGCCATGCTCCTCATTTTTTTCCCTTCTCTCTTCTCACGTAGCAAGGGCCCAACACAAATCTTCTCAAATCTTCATTTTTCATAGGTTTCCTTTTATTGCAAATTCAGACTGCGCCTCACGAGTCCCCATCTCCACCCGCTCCTGTCACAGACACAAAACTTGAATGTGACTTGAGACCACCCTAACCGGGCTGCACCTCTGCTCTGGACTTGGAAAACTGCTAAGCCCCAAAACAAACTACTGCTCTAACTCCACTCTCTCTTTGAAATGCTAACAGTACCTAAGGGGACTTCCACTATCAGCTGGAAAATAAACATTAGTTTAGGTCTGAAGCAGTCTGCTTGGGCATGTAAGTTAGGTAAAATATGAATGCATTAAAGGTGCTGGTAATGTTTTCAGCATTAGTGTAAAGTTCTGTAAGAAAATAATTATTTTAAGCATGCAATGACAGATTTGCCACATTCTTAAGAAATGCAAATTATATCCAGGGGCCCTTTTATTCCCATATAGCATGTCCAATTTTATAAAAGATGTAAATGGAGAACTCTAATCCACTTAAACATATTCACTTAACAGCAAGCTTGGTTGAAACCCATCCATTATTTTTTTTAATGAACAGTACTTGTACAATCTGAAAAAATGCTTCTCTTACTCAACACTGGAGTAGCACCTTCTGCATTTCCCTAGGATTCTCTCAAACTCCCTTTCCTTTGCGTACCCACAAATACTGCTGCTGTAAACATCCTTGCCATACAGGTCATGCTAGGAAAGTCTGCTGAAGGCTTAAACCCCAAAAGAACTCCCTCTGAGGGAGTCTCAATGCTTGCTGGGTCCAGACAGTGGTGACAACTGTGCCCACAAAATGAATTTTTACCCCAGAAAGAACTAGGGAGCTTGGCATCCCTGCTAGGTGATACCCACGGTGACACAGGGGACCAAGCAGGGCAACACACCTGTGAAGTCATTTAGGGCTGGCTCTGGTCTCTGCCAACGTGTGCACACTTCCACACAGCCCCTCGCTGATGCACAAACAGGGAAGACATTCCCCTCTCCTCCCTGCCATACATCCTAACACACACCTGAGCTTCCCAACGCTTCTCACAGCAACACAATCTCAAGATGCTTCCTGATAATTTTTTCAAGCATCTGTGATTTGTGTGTTGGTTTAGGAGTCTTTTTAAACACAGCGGGTTTAAGTCGCCACTTGCAATGCCAGCATCCCACACTGGGGGGCCGGTCTGAGTCGTGACTGCTCCACTTCTGATCCAGCTCCCTTCTAATGCACCTGGGAAGGTGGCAGATGATGGCCAAGTGTTTAGGTCCCTGCACCTGTGTAGGATAGCATTATTGCATTATTATAGCATTATAATAACAACAGGCTCGGTTAGGAGATCAAGTATTTTTAAATGTAGACAAAACTGACCTACTCATTAAGTGTCTCAGAAACAGACAAATTCCATTTCCATGGCCTAATGTCCATAATTCTTAACAGTTTGCACTTAAGGGAATTAACTAATTTTAATTTTTTAAGACGAAAGATCAATGGGCAAATGCAAACACATCCAAGGGAGGATAATTGTTTCTATTCCCAATAACTGAAAAGCAAAAGTGAATACAACCTCCCTGTATTGTTCTCTCTTTAACATAGAGAGTGAAAGAAAATACTAGATACACCCCAACGTGCTATATGAGACTGCTTTGGAAATAAAGCATCTCACCCACCAGTGGAATGCATCCTAGAGCTAATTCTCAGAGCCATCCTCTCTGTTATAATGCTCACTAACCTGCTTTTCAGCATCGGTGCCCCGTATGTTTCCAAACACTCACCAGTAATCCATTATGGGCATAAATTAAATACTACATGGCTGCAAATAAGAAATTGTAAACTATATGAATGTCTAATCACCGTGGCAGGTAGCAGCGTGTGTGATGATCCGACTGTGTGACAAAGCAGCTGAGGGCTGAAGCCCATCTGCCTGAAATCCACTAATGATCACAATGCTCATTAAACCCTCAAAGAAAACACATAACTGTCTTATTTGTTGATTTGTTAATAGAAATTCAAATATCCTCCATTAGAGCTTCACCTGCTGTCCAGAACATTGTCATTTAAGTCACCAGTTGAGAGCGGTATACAAGACCTACTTTGCAGACCTGCATTCTTTTAAATATTCCCTATAATGGGATAAATGATTACATGTTTAGGTTTTGTACATTTCCTAATAGGGTGTGACAAAATAAAAGTTAATGAGTGAAGAGGAGGGGGAAAAGGAGAGGGAGAAGGAGAAGGAGAAGAGAGGAGAGAGTCACTACAAAAGAAGTAGTGAAACAAAAGAGGTACTGTTATTAGACTTCTGTTACTGCTAAGAAATAAATGAGGCTGGTACTTTACAAAGGAAAGTTCTGGAGGACTGGGGTTGGCGTTGTGGCATAGTGGGTAAAGCTGTGAACTATAGCACCGGCATCCCATATGGGTGCCACTTCAAGTCCCAGCTGCCCCACTTCCAATCCAGCTCCCTGCTAATACACCAGGGAAAGCAACAGAGGATGGCACAAGTCCTTGGGCCCTTGTATCCAGGGAGATACAGGTGAAGCTCCTGGCTCCTGGCTTCAGAATGACCCATCTCCAGCTGTTTGAGCCATTTTAGGGAGTGAAACAGGCTGGCGCCACAGCTCACTGGGCTAATCCTCCACTTTGCAGTGCCAGCACACTGGGTTCTAGTCCCGGTCGGGGAGCCGGATTCTGTCCCAGTTGCTCCTCTTCCAGGCCAGCTCTCTGCTGTGGCCCGGGAGTGCAATGGAGGATGGCCCAAATGCTTGGGCCCTGCACCCCATGGGAGACCAGGAGAAGCACCTGGCTCCTGCCTTCGGATCTGCGCAGTGCGCCGGCACAGCAGCCATTGGGGAGTGAACCAACGGCAAAAGGAAGACCTTTCTCTCTGTCTCTCTCTCACTGCCCACTCTGCCTGTCAAAAAACTCCAGTTTAACTAGCAGAACAACAGAGAGTGAGATTTTCAGTAAAGATGGAAGCTGGCACCATACACTTGAGCTGTCGAACCTGGCAAGTAATCAGCAGGTCCACAGCCCCCAGATGAAAAGCCACAAAACAAAGCTTTGCAGGCTCTCAGGAGGCCGCGGAGGAGAGCCTCACCATCTTGGAGCTCTAGAACATTACATTTCTGCTCCTCCTGTCCCTCACTGATAGAGACCTGAAACTCTGGGACAGCAGTCACCCTCATTAAAACAAAATGCCCCAGGGGAACTAAAAGGCAGAAGGCCAAGGTGTTTTAGTGAAGAAAGCACAGAGCCCCAATACAATCCCTTCACCTCTTAGGGGACAGACAGGCAGCGAATGAACTAGAAGGCTAAGAAACACAAGCAGTTTAAAACTGTAGGTTCTCAAGGGGCGAGCGCGGTGGCACACTAGGTTAATCCTCCACCTGTGGCACCAGCATCCCATATGGGCACCAGGTTCTAGTCCCGGCTGCTCCTCTTCCAGTCCAGCTCTCTGCTGTGGCCCGGGAAGGCAGTAGAGGATGGCCCAAGTGCTTGGGTCCTGCACCCGCATGGGAGACCAGGAAGAAGCACCTGTAGCGCCAGCCGTGGCGGCCATTTGGGGAGTGAAACAACGGAAGGAAGCCCTTTCTTTCTGTCTCTCTCCCTCACTGTCTGTAACTCTACCTGTCAAATAAATAAATAAATCTTTAAAAAAAATAAAATAAAATTGTAGGTTCTCAACACATTGCATTGAGCTGAGTTTTAATGTTTACCCTCAAGAATTTCACAACATCCATAGGCCTGAATTATTCTTCCTATTTTAAATGAGCCCTCATATCTATCATTAACATACAGCTTTTCATGCTGTAACTTCATAAACTTTCATTTTGTTTTCAAAGATTTATTTTTTTATTTGAAAGCCAGAATGGTGACATATACATACACACACACACACACACACAAACACACACACACACACACAGAAGGAGGGAGGGAGGGAGGGAGGGAGGGAATCTCCTGTCTGCTGGTTCACTCCTCAAAACAGTTGCAATGGTTAGGGCTGGGCCAGGCTGAAGCGAGGAGCCAAAACTCCACCCAGTTTTCTGATATGGAGGGCAGGGGCTCAAGTACTTGTGCCATCTTCTACTGGCTTTCCAGGAGAATTAGCAGGGAAATGGATCAGAACACAGCAGCTAGGTCTCAAGGTGGCACTCGGATACGGGATGCCACCATCACAAGCAGTGGTTTAACCTTCTGCCCTGCAACACCAGTCCCAAATATTAAGTGCTTAATATGTGCCAGATCCAGCAGGTGGCATGAAAATATATAGGCATGAGAGACAACCCCGTAGTTCTTAACCTGGAAATCCAAGGGATCTGCAAACCGGGATAGGAAAAATAAATGCGCCTTTATTTTCTCGAACTTGTAAATAAAGTGAGAATTTCCTTTAATTATGAATGACAGCCTAAAGCCAAGGAGTACAAGCTGCAGTACCTGTGATTTGTCACCAGTAGAAATCAAGACATTTCATAACACACTATAACAGTTTCAGGCATCTCCAAATATTCATGCTTATCACCATGAAGTGGCAGTAGTTAGCACACCCAACACCAGATCTTCCCACTTACTGGGCTAACAAGTAAGTGTGTATTACAAAGTTAAGGCTTGTTTAGTACTTTGAAAGCATCATTATAATTGGTTTCCTTTGTAACACAAAGTCAAAAACACAACTCCCAGAACAGATTCACAGGCTTTGCCAGAATGCCAACGCTGATCCAGCGGAACACATGGGTCTGAAGTGAAGACCACAACTTAAACCTAAGCATTTTCACCTGTGGTTTGTTTATTTTTTTTATAGAACATGGAAGTTTTAATGAATTTCATATTGCAATGAAGACACTGAACACTTAAAAAAACAATTACATCAATACAAAAACAACTGATTCCACGTAACACTTACAAATGCTTACTTTTTACTCCAAAAAAAAACAAACTTGTTTTCACAGGTTTAAGTAACAAATGATTTACATAAATTGATGTGCAGTGGCTGAGAAAAGTTACTTTGTTCAACAACATTATCTCTACAAAATCTTTATCAATACACATTATTTAGTAACCACACATTTTCCTTCCATTATTAAATGAAATTCTGGATATGTCAGTATGTAGGACGAAATCATTCCCACTTCCAAATACTGTTTCAAATGAGATCACATGAGACCGATAACATGATTTAATTTTAGCCATACACACACACACACACATGCACACATGGGCACATATTTACTTTCCCCAATCTTATGGTCCCAGCAGCAGTGGATGAAATCATGTTACAAGATGACACAGTAGTTAACAGTAAGTCATACCCTGCTCCTGAGAACTCTGCTCAAGCACCATTAAGGTCCTCTGCCCTCTCATTCACCTATGCTTTAAAGTCAGCCACTGAACCCCCCAGAACCTCGGTTCCCGAGAGTTGCTGAGATAGGATAACGTATAAAGAGCATAGATCATATGTGTTAGATGATGACAGCTTATAGCAAAGATGCTACACTTAAGAACACACATGTGGAGCTGGTGTGGTGGTAGTCGGTTAAGCTACTGCCTGTGAGACCAGCATCCGCTGAGCATCAGTTTGAGTCCTGGCTGTTCCACTTCTGATCCAGCTCCCTGCTAATATGCCTGGGAAGGTAGCGGATGATGACCCTAGTAATTGGGCTCTGCAACCCATATGAGAGACCCGGATGGAGTTATAAGCTACTGGCTTTGGCCTGGTCCAGCCTTGACCCCGCCCTGGTTATTGTGGCCATTTGGAGAACTAATCAGTGAAATTTAACCCCAATGACGTAAGAGCAGGACCCAGCCTCTTGTCTGTCCCCGTTAGCCCAAGGTGTCCCTGCCTGTCCTCTATCAAAAGGAATCCCCTGACTTGAGAGAGTGATCAGCAGGTCTTACGAGGCTCTGATCACCAGACTCCAGGAGTCATTTGCTTCTGCAGCAGATAAGAGCCTTGCTGGCCAGTGCTGTCCTGGGGTGGCTTCTGTAAGGGAGCTCCAGGTCCAGGCAGAATGCAGCTGCCACCTCCAGGTAACCCCCGAGACGCTGCAGCCCACAGGGTCACCACAAATCCCTAAGAGCACAGCATCACTGACCAGACACAGGAAGGTCGTGAGCACCACTGACCAGCCAGGAACTTGGACATGCGCTGACCACGCACCTCTCAGCCCCAGTTTTAATCTGTAAGAAGCTTCACCCCTAACTCCTCGGGGATCCCGGGAATCGGGCAACAGATACCTGGTTCCTTGCTCCGGGCTTTGCAATAAACACCTGCTTTCTTCCAACTCCCCAATGTCAGTGATCAGCTTTCTGCACGTCAAGCGAGTAGATCAAGTTTGGGGGTTCAACACCAATGCCCCCAACTCGTTTCAGGTATTGTTTGGCAATAACAAAACATGGAAGATGGATCAATCTCCTCCAGCATTTGTGTAACTCTGCCTTTTCAAATAAGTAAATTTTAAAATAGTAAGATTTGTGCAATATGACTTCTTCAAAGAATTCAACCAAAAAAAGGTTTCAGAATCAAACCAAAGGTGAAAGTGGCAATTTACAGTTGTATAGTACAAACCCGGTTCTAGTCCTGGCTTCCCCTCTTCCAATCCAGCTCTTTGCTGAGGCCAGGGAAAGCGGTGGAGGATGGCCCAAGAGCTTGGGCTCCTGTACCCGCATGGGATACTGGGAAGAAGCAACTGGCTCCTGGCTTCAGATCGGCATAGCTCTGGCCATTGCAGCCATCTGCGGAGTGAACTGGCAGAAGGAGGACCTTTGTCTCTGTCTCTCCCTCTTACTGTTTGTCACTCTACCTCTCAAATAAATAAAATATTTTAAAAAATTAACTAAAAACCAAAATGACATCAAGATATGAGCCAAACTCAGAAACACAGCTCATTATCTCACAGAATTATGCAAATTTTTGTCATTCAAGAAAAGCTACCTTGCCCAAATTGAGTCAACAAGAAGAGAATATTAACAGCTACATCTGGGGCTGGCACTGAGGTGCAGTGGGTTAACGCTCTGGCCTGAAGCACTGGCATCCCATATGGGCGCCGGTTCGAGACCTGGCTGCTCCACTTCCGATCCAGCTCCCTGCTATTGCCTGGGAAAGCAGTGGAAGATGGCCCAAGTCCTTGGGTCCCTAAACCCCCATAGGAGACCCAGAAGAAGCTCCTGGCTCCTGGCTTCATATCGGCACAGCTCCGGCCATTACGGCCAACTAGGGAGTAAACCATCAGATGAAAGACCTCTCTCTCTCTTTCTGCCTCTCTGCCTCTCCTTCTCTCTTTGTGTAACTCTGACTTTCAAATAAATAAATATTTAAAAAACAAGACTGAAGTGTGGTATGCCCTCAAGCAAAAATCAACCCTCACAGTTATAAACTGTGTTGGGATATTTTGTTCAAATACAAATTAAAGGTAGAAGAAAACTCCAGCTTGTTTGTGATTATAAATTTAAAATAGCAAATGAATTGATTATAGTATGAAAATACTATCTCAACTAATGCAAGCAAAGAGAAAATCTTTAATCTTCAGAGAATAGATGTTAAAAGGAAGAGAGGAAAGATACAGAAATCCCAAAAGCCCCAGGCAGGGGTTCTGAATTCAATAAGAGATACCTACTCAGACAGTCACTTAGGGAACAAGGACTTGGTGGAGACCACAGCGACAGTTGGGGGCATAAACCCAGGAGGAAAAGAGAGCAATTAGTATCTGCCAGGACGCTGGCACTGGGCTGGGGAAACAGCGGCGGGAGCTGGTGGGGTCGGTTTGGGGGGAATGTAACCTTCAGTGACTACAAAGCAACAAAAATTTTAATCCATGTCTAAAAACAGCTGGGAAACTGAGAAAGCTGAGTAGCAGCTCACAGGAAACATGTGCTGATTAAAGTACTGGACACCTGATGTTTTGGCAATAGCTTCTTCACTCCGTAAAACCTTTATTTTGATATCATTTCAGACTTACAGGAAAGTTGCAAGCATATGAAAAAAAAAACTCCACGTGTTCTCTTTACTTATTGCCAAATGTATCTGACCATTCCTTCCGCACTTAAATAAATACATGAGTGCAAGAGCACTTTAGAAAGCTCATGGAAAAGTGGAATTAAGATAAGCTTATAGGGCTAAGCGCTGTGGCATGGCAGGTAAAGCTGCCACCTGCAGTGCCAGCATCCTATATGGACTTGGGTTCAAATCCCAGCATGCCACTTGTGATCCAGCTCTCTGCTACTACCTTGGAAAGCAGTGGAAGATGGACCAAATCCTTAAGCCCCTGCACCGGGTATGAGAGACCCGGAAGAAGCTCCTGGCTTTGGATGGGCCCAGCCCTGGCCATTGTGGCCATCTAGGGAGTGAATCAGCAGATGGAAGACCTCTCTCTCTCTCTGTCTCTCTCTGTCTCTCTCTTTCTGCTTCTGGCTCTCTGTAACTCCACCTTGTAAAAAAAAAAAAAAGATAAGTTTATAAGTACCGCATGTTCTCCCTTACATGTGCAAGATAAAATTTAAAAACCAAACAAAAAGAGAAAGAAATGCCTGTGTATCACAATTGCTGCAAATGTAGTTTTGTAAAACTTTATTTTATACTTCTATAAAACCAATGGTTAAAAATGTCATAACACTATAATTTCAATGATCTTTGATTATTTTAAAATTTACTGTATATGGGTGAAATGGTCATTTTTTCCAACTATTGTTTGTAGTCATTGTCAGTATTGCCACTAAACTAGGTTGCCTTTGCTTTTTACCTGTTAAACATTCAGCAAAGTATTAGGCCTTTACTGTAATATAAATTTAAAACACGTTATCTGAAAAACTAGAAAAACAAGAAGAAAGGGAGAGGGAAAGAAGGTGGGAGGGAGAGAGGGGAGGGAAGGAAGAAGGGAATATCATTATGTTCTTAGACTTGTAGCTACAAAGCACACTGAATCTGCTAAAAGCTAATTAAAACTAAAAGCAAAAGAAAAAAGGTAAGTTTATGTTGGTGCAAAAAACGGTGAAATCTGTGCACAGGTTGTTAATATGTATTTTCCATTAACTTTTTGAAGACCATTTGCATGCATAAATTTCAAACTTTTTTGCGCCAAACTTAACTTTTCATTCCATTTCCCACAAACATTCTATGAATCTTTGTACACACACACCCATACACACACACACACACATTTTTCTTCTGAAACATAATAGATGCCTTTTACCACTAAATATTCCACTGTGAGTACCCAAACACAATCTGTTATGTCTATGGTACCACAACCAAAATAAGGAAATTAGCCAGACAATGCTGCACTATAATCCACAGGCATTATGCTAAATCACCAATTATCCATATATGTATTTGAAAGGGAAAAATAAATCTGACTCTGATCCCATCCAGGATCCAACACACGTAGTTATCATATTTCTTTACACTTTTTTTCTTAATTCACTGAAGGTAAATTTAATTATGCTGAATAAATCCACGGTAAACAGTGCCCGAGAATTTTATCCAACTTAGATTTTCAGTTCTTTTTACATGCTCTATTATGTTTTTTTTTAATAAAAAACAATTTGGAAAGACTTACTTAATTAAGAATGCAAAGCACGCTTTATCATGATAAGACCCACAAGACTATGCTGTAGTCTTGTCATTGTGTTTATTCCTGTTTCTCATTTAACCACTAACACCTTGAAGGCAGCAAGCCTCACTCATGTGCACATCCCTCATAATCTACACACCGGCTGCCACCAGGAATGTCTCATGTTTCCACAGGACAGACAGAGCAGGGCTGTTCCGTTCCACTGAAACGCTCCATGAACGTTCTACCTAAAGGGTGGGTGTACGGCGCAGCAGTTACGTCACCACTTGGGAAGCTCACACCTCGTTATCAGAGTGCCTGGGCTCAAGCCCCAGTTCCAGCGTCTGGTTGATGTGCACCCTCTCGGAGGCAGCAGGTGATGGCCCAAGTACTTAGGCCCAGGCCACCCATGTGGGAGAGACCGGACAGGGTTCTGGGGTCCTGGCTTTGGCACATCCAGCCCTGGCTGTTGCAGGCATTTGGGGAGTGAACCAACCAGCAGATATAACACCCCTCTGTATCTATGTCTCTCTGCCTTCAAATAAATAAAAACAAATAACTGCTTTAAAAATATTCTCCATGAAAAAGAATCCTAGGGACCAGCATGGTGGCATAGCAAGTAAAGCCAATGACAGCGACACAGGCATCCCATATCAGTGCTGATTCCTGTCCTGGCTGTTCCACTTCCCATCCAATTCCCTGCTATTAGCCTGGGACAAGCGGCCGCCTGCAGTGCAGGCATTCCATATGGGCGCCAGTTCGAGTCCCGGCTGCTTCTCTTCCAATCCAGCTCTCTGCTATAGCCTGGTAAAGCAGTGGAAGATGGCCCAAGTCTTTGGGCCCCTGCACCCACATGGGAGACCCGGAGGAAGCTCCTGGCTTCAGATAGGCGCAGCTCCGGCTGTTGCAGCCAATTAGGGAGTGAATCAGCAGATGGAAGACTATCTCTCTGCCTCTCCTTCGCTCTCTGTGCTAACTCTGACTTTCAAATAAATAAATAAACCTTTAAAAAAAAAAAAGGGTGCAAACTTATTCACATTTTTAGCATCTCTGATAGCAATGGCATCTCACTGTCATGATGGGTCAGGTAGCAGTCTTAGCATGATTCATGACATTGTCTACGATCAAGAAAGCAGGAGCATCAAAACACGTGGAAAGAGTGTGTCAACAGCTTAGGAGAAAACCCCAGAGTCGACAGGAAAACAATCTTTAGGAAACGCCACATCACCAGCACTTGCAACGGTATAAACAGAGTCCTGTGTGCAAAACGCTGGTGTGGACAACCCCCAGTCAGACAGATTCAGAAGACATGGACTCCGAGTGGGAGTTTCAGGAATATCCTAACCAATCCATTTCACTTAAATTTTCCTTTCTATCTCTAGTCTTCCCATAAATATAAAATGAACACTGTGACTGACAAGAAAGCATTTTCTCATACACAGCCCACCTGTCAAGGTGTAGGCTTCAGTGGCACATAAACAGTGGTGCACCTCACAACGACTGGCATCTTACAGGCAGTAGAACACAGTATCTCGGGCCCAGAAGGTGTCCAGCGTTCTTGCAGAGCCCTTCGGAAAGAGAGCACAGCCAAGCCAGAAAGCCTAACGCATTGCACCTGCCAGCTCTGCACTGCTCCGGACACCAGCAAGGTTCCCGCTGGTGGCAGGGCCCGCAGCAGGTGAGCGGCCACTTCCCGAGGCCGCGTTTTATAAGTGTCTCCATCTCCACTGTAACACACGGCTGGCTCACCAAGGGCAGACACACATCTCCCTACAAACCAAAACACAGCTGGTGTGTTAAATTTAGACCTACCAACCTTCACAGGGCCCCTTTAATTACTATTTTTTCCCCCTAATTTTCTGGAGTGGCTTTTTTAAACCTAGAGGCTGCTAACAGCGTTGTTCTGTTGGCCAAGTCCTATCCAAACAGTGAAACATGAATTATTTTAAAGCAACAGATATTTAAAAATGTATATTCTTGTACCTTGCTCATTTTCATGTATTTTTATATAATTTTTAAATTTTTAAAACCTTAGCTCTAGACATACCCACACACATTGTGTAGGAGTGACTATTTAGAGACAAAGGTGCATAACAGAATACTTGGGGACAGATTTCCATGATGACAATTCCCATTTGTGAACACTCACTGACATAAACCAGCTCACCTATGTTACCACACTTAGCTGTGCATTTATGACTTGGGCGGTAAACACACAGAGCTGCACACCATCCTTCACTGGAAAAAAAAAAAGTTTCACCCAAGTGGTAGTGTTGGGATCCAAAGATGAATGAAAATGATTCTCTTCTAGATAGCTCACAATCTGTCAAAGGAATCCAGTATTTGACAGCGAAGAACATTAAGGCCCAGAGAAATAAAGAAACGTATCCAATGTAAAATGGCTCCCTGGTCACGAGGCTGAGATGGAAGCTGTTCCAATCAGCAGTCCAATAACAAGCTGATTTAGCCTCTGTTTGTTAAAGAGCATTACGGGCAGCAGGTGAGTCTTGAGGTAAATACTACCCAATCTTATAGGTAAGAAAAAACCACGTTAACTGAGGCCTGCCGGGTCCCAGCGGTGGGCCACACTGACCCCTTAGTACTATGTAAATTACTAAGTCCTTCCTCCCACTTAAAGTTAAATTGGGGTCAGGTGGGGAGGAAGCCGGTAGCGTAGGGAGAACAATAAATAATACCGTGGAAGTACAGAAAAGCAAAACAAAACAAAGATAACCCACTATCACATTTAGACAAATGGATAAAGGGAAGCCGATGGAAATTGTATAAACTACTATAAAAGTGTATGATTACAACCCCTTCATCCAAATCTCCTGTCACACAGCCCTGGGCCAAGCAGCGATCAAGAAAAAAGCTTTCCTGTGTTGCACTGAAACTTTGGTGACAAACTGTTAAAATGTGTACACGAGGGGCAGGTGCTGTGTCACAGGTGGGTAAGCCACCACCTGGGACACCCATCTCCATAATGGACTGAATGGGATCAACTCCTGGTTTCTCTGCTTCTGAGCCAGCTTCTTGCTAATGCACCCTGGGAGGCACCAGATGATGGCTCAACTGCTTGGGTCCCTGCCACCCATAAGGGAGACCCACATAAAGTTCAGGGCCCCTGGCTTTGGCCTGGCCCACACGCTGCTGTAGCAGGCACTTGGGGAGTGAACCAGATGATCAAAGACCTCTCTCTCTCGCTCTTTCTCTGACTCTGTTGCTCTACCTTTCAAATAGATGAAATAAACAAACAGGAAACTGTCTACACTGACAGATCTGCGGCTGGGATGTGTGCTCCTCAGCTTGTCGCTACAATGAAATGTCTGAGGAAGACTATGAAGACAGAGGTTTATTTTGGTTCATGATTCTAGAGGCCACAGACTGGGCAGGAACCATTCTTGGGCCTCTGGTGATTGGCATTCCTGCTGGTAGAGTCTACGAGGCAGCCCAGGCCTTCACAGGCAAGAGACAGAGCGTGTGTGCGTCCGTCTGAGTCTGTACGTGGTCTCTCTCCCTCTCCTTATAAAGCCAGGAAGCTTGTCAATGGCAGCGGCTCCACTCACACCACCAAAGGTCTGCCTCTCAGTGCCACAATTAGATTAAAGGTACCCCCCTCTTAACACCATTAACATAAAACTTGGTGGACGGGGCGTTGTGGTGCAGCGGGTTAAGCTGACGCCTGCGACACCAGCATCCCATATGGGCGCCAGTTCTAGTCCCAGCTGTTCCACTTCCGACTCAGCTCCCTGATAATGTGGCTGGGAAAGCAGCGGAGGATGGACCAAGTGCTTGGGCCACTGCACCCACGTGGGAGACCCGGATGAAGCTCCTGGCTTCTGCCTGGTCCAGCCCCAGCTGTTGCAGTCATTTGGGGAGTGAACCAGCAAATAGAAGATCTGTCTCTCCTTCTCTCTGTAACTCTTTCAAATAAACAAAATATATTCAAACCACAGCACATGTTAATTTCGTAACAAACACACACACATACGCACACATTCATGTCTATGTGTGTATATGCTTTTTTCAACTGGGGTGAAAGCGAGACAACATCTAAATCCCAAATTGGCATTTCAGGCCTCTCACAAGGCATACAGAACACGCCTACGGAGAGACGCCAACCTTGACTACAAACCACAGGTGGCACTTGCAGCCCTGAGTGGTGCCAAAGCTCACTGTCTACTCATCAACAGAAAGCGAAACGCCAGAAAGCCATTATGAGCCCGAGGAATTAGTCTAAAACATTAACAGCCAGGCTCATTCTTTCTTTGGGAAGATCGCTCTGAGTCAGCAGGTCTCAGAGTGAGGGAAATTGGCTGAGAAGGAGCAGAGGTTTCAGGACGCAGCCCATCACTCGTGGATGTCACACACACGGGAGAGGGCAGCACTGAAGACCCAAGTCACGGCTCCAGGAGCCATCATAGCTGTGCCCCTTCCGCCAAATCGTTATTTGGAGAACACTCATTTCATTATAAGATTTTATCTATTTATTTGAAAGGCAGGGTGACACAGTCCGAGTAGGGGATGGGGGGGAGGGGAGAGGAGAGATATCTTCTACCCACTGGTTCACTCACTCCCCAAACGCAAGCAACAGCCAGGACTCGGACAGGCCAAAGCCAGGAGCCAGGAACTCCATCTGGGTCCCCCATGGGGGTGGCAGGGGCCCAAGTCCTCGAGCCATCATCCGCTGCCTCCCATGCTTATCAGCAGAACCTGGAAGAGAAGCATGGAGCAGCCAGCACTTGAACGAGGCACTCCAACGCAGGATGTGGTGTCTCGCGCAGCAGCTTAGCCTGCTGTGCCACAAGACCCGCCCCATGAGCATTTATTTCATAGATGTCTGTGAGCAACCTCTTGGGTCATGCACAGGAGGAGCCGGGGGACTCGTAGGGACAACCAGGAGAACTTCCCACAAAACCCTGCGTCCTCTCCCGGGTCTCGTAAGGGACTTCCATTCACACTTGGAGAGACATACTGATCCAGCCCGAAGCCAAAGCCCCGAGCACAACTCTGCTGGTTGCAGGATAACACGGGAGAAATAAACACAGTGATTTAGCTATTACCGCCTCTGAGGAAATCCTAGTAACAATCAGATGCTGGTGAGGACCACCCACTGCTACTTTCTGTATTCAATCAGGGTCAAGTAGATCGTATCAGCCTCCCCAAAACATTAATCTGAAGCATCCCATTTTTCACCAGAGTTGGCAATCATAGGAAGAAGAAAAATGTACATATAATAATGGTAAATGACCTAAAACATTACTCTGGTGATAGAGTGTCAGGAAATAACTCTTTTATTTAAGCTATCTGATGATGAATTCATTCAAGATTTCTTGTGGCTAGATTGTATGATGAATACCTTTTGGCTATGATCTTTGTGCATTTTTCAAGAGGACTAAATTTTGCATGAATGAACATCCCAGAGCAGGTGCTCCCTGCTGTTTCATCCACTCAGGAACTACTAGTCCCTACAACATTTTGAAGAAATAAGAAAAACCACAGTAGATCACTTATCTAAGGGCACGTTTTATTCATATAGACAGCTCCATAGATGCTTTAGTATCAAATATTTTAAAAACTAAGTGCCTGGGCTAGGTGTTTGGCATAGCAGTTCAGATGTCCACATGCCAGAGTACCTGGGTCCGAGTCCCAGCTCTGGTTCCTGACTCCAGCTTCCTGCCAGTACACACGCTGAGAGGCAACAGGTGATAGCTCAAGTATTTGGGTCCCTGCCATCCAGGTAAGAGACGTGGACTGAGTTCCTTCCTCCTGACCCCAGCCATGCCCACACCCGGATGCCGCAGGCATGTTTGGCGTGACGCGGCAGACATGAGCACTCTCGTGTCTCCGCCTCCTGGGCATGTGGCACAGCAGCTGAAGCCTCCACCTGGGACACCGGTGTCCCACAGCAGAGTAAAGTCACGGCCCCCATCGCCGTGTCAAACAAGAAAGGAAGAAAGGGATCACCTGCTGTGTTTCAGCACTCACACAGCATCTCATCTGGTCTCTATGACAAAATTGTGAGGCTGGCATTAGTCTCTCCGTGTTATCCTGGAGGAAAATAGGTCAACTGACCTATGTCCACACAGCTATTAACTCCTCTGAACACTGAACACCCTCCCCCCGCCCACATACACACACATCTCCCTACCCAGAGGTGATTCAACCAACACCATTCCACTTCCCATTTGACGTACTGGGGTCCACTTCCTCTGGACGCACAATCACACCCGTCTGCAGGTAAAGCCGGGTGACAACTTCAGCTGGCCTTGGCATCTGGTCATCATCCCCACAGAGGCACAACAGACATGGGCTCTAAGGAGTTCTCGGTGATGGTCCAACTCCAAGAATTTTACTTGACAGAGAGACTAGAATGGTTCTCAATCACGATATAACATGGTCTTAAAAAGTTTCAGAGCCCCATAAACCACAATGTATAAAAAAAACAACCAATGGGAAAAAAGAAATCACTGTTTACTTTTTCATTTTTCCAAATGTCATTTTTTTGCGAAAAGATATACACGGTTTATGAAGCAATGGCCGTGTTTGCAGAGGTAGAATGTTAATAGGACAGGAAAAAATGAATTAGAGGAAATAATTTCTCATTTGCATGTTTATCAGAATCTATTAGAAAATATTTTTAATTATACATTCCATGTTTTTCTTAAACGTTTTTATTAAAAAACTAATAATATATGTCAAAGGTAAAAAGAAATAATCATGAAAAAAGCATTATAATTTCCCATAATCTTATAATACTCAAAGAAGTTTCTGAGATTGAATATTAAAACAACAATTTCAAAAAAGTTTTAAAGACGACATACAAGCAGCTTATGGGCCTGATCCCATAAGATTCCCAAAGCAGTCAGCATGCTATTTAGAACAGTTAAGGAAACATATCCTGCCCTATGTGTATGTGTCTTGTCCCAAAGAATTAAACAAAAGCTGGTTGGCCAGCCTCTTTTTCCCTACTGGCAAAAAAGAAAACAGGGCTAACTGGCCTCATCACCATGGCAAGTTTCAAGGGGAACGAGCTGAGGGTTGTTGGGGTGGGGTGAGGGGGGTAAATTTTGTTAAAATAATCATGCCTTAAATTTGTTCAAATAATTATAAATTATTTAAATATTCAGAATCCATAGCTCAGCTGGTTACGCAATAAAAAATGTTTTGGGGAAAAGGAGTGAGTGGTTGTGGAACTTAAACTCTGTTCTACTATTTTTTTTTTATTTAAGTCAAACCTATCCTGATTATAGCACCTGATTTTCCTATCATTCCCATCATTTCCCATCATTCCTCAGCCCCCCCTTCAAAATGGCTCACAGCAATCAATATTTCACCTTACTTTTTAAAGTCACAAGATGACCGTTGTATCAAGAGCATACTAACCACATAAAAATGAATTCCATGTCAAACAAAATGCAGAGCAAATCCAATCTGATGTACGTGTCATTGTGTCTGTAGCACAAGGGATGAGGTGAAAACGGAAAGCACTGAGTAAAAGCCCATAAGGGCAAAGCCAAATCCTTAGAGCTTCTTGTCTTAGAGAAAGCTAAGATGAAGAAAAAACTAAGGTGAAGAAGCCCAGGCCTCCCCACCCTGGTCCGGGAGACTCGGCAGTGAGTCTTCCTTGCAACTCCTACCAGAAGACAAATGAAACAGTCTGGTCCAGACACAGAGCCCCAGGCTGCCAAGAGCTCATCCAGGGGCTGGGGAAGTGTTAGAGGGCAGAAAGCCACCCTTTCAGGAAGTCAGAAGCTGAGATGAACATGAGGGCGGCTGCACAGGACACAACAGTGAGGACAACAGGAAGGAAGCAGGCGGTCCTATGGTAGGAGGGAGCAGGGCTTTGGAGCCCTAGGCCCAGACGGCCTTAACCAGCCGCACTTCAAACTTCCAGGGGCATGGGGCCAGCATTGTGGCGCAGCAGATTAAGCCACGTCCTACAACACCAGCATCCCATCTGGGCGCCAGTTCAAGTCCTGCCTGCTCCACTTCCGATCCAGCTCCCTAATAATGCACCTGGGAAAGCAGCAGAGGATGGTCCAAGTGCTTGGGGCCCTACACCCACGTGGGAGACCAGGAAGAAACTTCTGGCTCCTGGCTTCAGTCAATTCACTGCAGCCACTGAGGAAGGAACCAGCAGACAGAAGACTGATCTCTCTCTTCCTCTCTCTCTCTCTCTCTCCCCCTCTCCCTCTCTCTTTCTGTTACTCTGCCCTTCAAATAAATAAATCTTTAACAAAAGAAAAAAAATTTTTTCCACAGGCAAAAGACTAAAGTCACATTCACGTCACCCAGTGGAGAAGAAAAGCAGGAAGGGCTGGTGGCGCAGCTCAATAGGCTAATAATTCGCCTGCGGTGCCAGCACACTGGGTTCTAGTCCCGGTCAGGGCATCGGATTCTGTCCCGGTTGCCCCTCTTCCAGGCCAGCTCTCTGCTATGGCCCGGGAGTGCAGTGGAGGGTGGCCCAAGTGCTTGGGCCCTGCACCCGCATGGGAGACCAAGAGGAAGCACCTGGCTCCTGCCATCGGATCTGCGCGATGCGCTGGCCGCAGCACGCCGGCCATGGCAGCCATTGGAGGGTGAACCAACTGCATAAAGGAAGACCTTTCTCTCTGTCTCTCTCTCTCACTGTCCACTCTGCCTGTAAAAAAAGACAAGACAAGACAAGACAAGACAAGACAAGACAAGACAAGAAAAGCAAAGCAAAGCAAAGCAAAGCAGGAAGGATACAGGACTGAGAGCAGAAGAACTCAGGAAGAGGAAAGGCCAACTTGCTTCAGCTATCCCTAAACCTCAGCAAGACCACATGGATATTTCCTTTTTAAACTAAATTAATAACTGGGGGTGAGACATGGATTTGCACACAATGTCTCCAACCCAGAAACCTCACGGCCTCTTCTCTACCCTACCACCCCTCTGCACACTCATCCCTTCCCCAAGGTAGTGGCCAAGAAAGTGCCTCTCACAATCAGGCTTCCTTGGGTCCACTAGGGTTGAGACCTGAAACTAGCAAACAGCGTTAAGGGCACCATCCTGTCACCTCACGCACATCCTCACACCCAGGCCCATGGGAACCCATCTAAGAGAAATGGCTCTCTCCTTGCTTGTCTCCAGCTGCGGTGGGCACTGACACGAATCAGATTCCACAAGCAGATCTCCTTCAGCTCCTTCAGTCGCTGTGCCTACTGGGACAGCAGATCAGCATCGAAAACTCTGTTCTCCCAAAGTTTCATAACCCAGCTGGAAGAACAGACAAGGAAACAAAGACTTACAGACAATGAAATCTATACTATAACACAGGTCAGTGCTCAGTAGTATTAATGATACAAGAAATGCGGAAGTCAAAAGGATTATCAGGGGTCAGCACTGTGGTGCAGTGGGCTAAGAATCTAACTGCATGCATCCCATATGGGCGCTAGTTCGTGTCCCAGCTGCTCCTCTTCTGATCCAGCTCCCTGCTAATGCACCTGGGAAAGCAGTGGAAGATGGTCCGCGTGCTTGGGTCCCTGCAGCCATGTGGGAGACCCGGAAGAAGCACCTAGCTCTTAGCTTTGGATTGGCACAGCTCCGGCTGTTGCAGCCATTTGGGGAGTGAACCAGAAGATGGAGGACCTTTCTCTGTGCCTCTCCCTCTCTCTGTAACTCTACCTCTCAAATAAATGAATAAAATCTTACAAAAAAAAAAAAAGGTTATCAATTTTGGAAGTCCACACGGAGAGGCTGGGGAAACAGCTCTTGAAGGAAGAGAAACCTCTTCAAGTCTCTAAGACAGTCTTCAGTCCCACTTTGCCTATCAATGCGCAACTCAGGGACTGTGAGAAAGCTCTGATCGGAGCAGTGCAGCATGCACTGTGGGTACACAGAGCAGGGGCACCCAGCCCAGGCAGGGAGTGGGGTGTTTTCCAGACGGGGTCTGAGCAATGAGAAGGAGTTGGCCAGACAACAAGCAGGTGGGATGGGGCAGGGGAGGGCAGGAACAGGAGAGGCAGCAGGTGGAGGAGCAGCATTCTCAACACAGGAATGACATGACTGGCTTCCCACTTTGCAAAGAGTACTAGGACTGCAGTGAGAATAGGTCGGCAAATGTAAGGCTGAAGGCAGGGACCCCGAGCAAGAGATGGTTAGAGCAAGGCAGGAGAGAGAGGACGATGGCCAGATCAGGGCACAGACACCAGGGGTGGGAGAAGTTGTAAAACTTGAAATACAGAAAAGGAAAATGCTGAGTAAAGGCTCCACGGCTGCTCATCAAATACACAGCAAGGTCTGTGGCTTCCCCTCAATGTAGCACTACAGCAACAACGGGGGTGGACCAGCAAACATGAAAAGAAAGAAGAGAGGCTCTTGAAGCCAGGGGCCGAGGTACAGCACTCAACACACCGCACAGGAGGAAAGCAGTCCCTCCAACGGGGTGAGGACAGATAGGCTGGCTTCCAGCAGCGGCTGTGCACCTCACAGCCACACAACCTGTAAGACATCCCAACCACCTCCTATCTCTACAGTAACAAGCCAGTTATCATTACTACCTTGTAACTGACAGCAATTTCAAGCTCCAGTCATTTGATGCTGGCTAATTAAAACCCGTATTTCAATTAACCACTCATTCAGGGGAACCAGGGGCTTGCAGAAACAGAATGTCTTAAGACGCCATGGCAATTCTGTACAAAAGTTGAAGATCCTTACTATAATGATCCACATGGGTTCTCAAGGCTTTTCAGGGAACTGCAAGTACCTAGATGGCTGTCAACAGTGGCAAGTAGCCCTGGGGCACCCCAAGTTTAAAAGGGGGACAGGAAAACCATTTATTGTATCCCGGTAGCACTATGTTGGCCTAATAAGGTACATTGTATCAGTACCTCTGAATAAACCAGAGACAAGAAACAGTGTAGGGAAGCCCGGTCAAGCCTGACTTAAAAAAAAAAAAAAATTACAAGGAGAAATAGCATCGTCATCAACAATAAGCTACTGTTTGGTTGACACCTGCAAAAAGTCACTGGATTGATTCTGAACACCTCTGCTTGCAACAGGAAAAACACACACTTGAAATTCCCTTGGGCGACTGAAGAGGTACGGGCCATCCAGATGATGCCCTCAAAGTTAAGCTACATTCCAAGAAAAGCAAAAATTGTCAACTGTCTGTTTTACTGTTGTATTAAGTTTAAATCAAAAATAGTAGTTCCGCGCACTGTACATCCTAGTTTTATATTCCATTAGACCCACTCACATAACCAGTGTCAGCTATTTCACCTCATAAATCTTGAAGCATAAGGATAAGAGGTAAACTTTATAGTTGTTTTATCTTCAGGTTTGTAATACATATTATTGGTGATATCCATAATTTACCTGATTGCTATGCCCAGTAACAAGTGTTCTACGAGAAAGTACAATCTGATAACCCACGACTCACCCTGAAATGAAATGGCAAGTTTCATTAACATGGCTTCTCTCTTTATCCCCACCGTCACTGAAGCCACTAGGGCAACGCCCGTGCTAGCTTCCAGCTAACGGAGTTCTGTCATAGTCGACATTTTACAAGGCACCAAACTAGCTGCTGCTTTGTCTCTCACTTAGGCACAAGTAGGGAATGGCTGGCCCATCTTGAAGCAAGGTAAGGTAAAGTAAGCTACAGGGCTGCAAGGGCAGGGGCCACTGCGGATTTCACAGGAGGCAGCCAAGGCCACAGGTTAATCCCTGCAGAGGAAGGCGATGGCAGAAGTTTCTAGACACAGAAAACACTGGAAGGTGTGACTACTGACATTTCAGAACCCACAAAGCTTCTCTCCCCAGAATTCCTTCCTCTCCTGGGGCACCCTCTTCTCCTTGACTCCCGGCTGGCCATCCCATAATGCCATGAAAAATACACTATATTGTCACTGAGTTGTTACACAGCAAGAAGGTTTTGGAGGTCCTCCTCTCGACTTTGAAATGAAGCCAGTTTACATTTTTGGTTTCTCTAAAACAAAGCAATACAGCACTGAGAGTGATGGATCCAGTGGCACAGAGGGAAGTGCCTTGGACCAAGGGCAAGGGACTGAGCCTGGGCCAGGACTGCCGCTACCCAGCCCCGCAGCCTTGATCACCAAGTCCCCCCAAGGCCTGCTCTGCCTTTGCCACTTCCCCCCAGACCATCTCTGGCTTCCACTCATCCTCTACATCACGCTTTGAAGAGCCCACCTGCATGATTCCACTTGCCTGCCCAGCAGTCATCTAGTATGTCCTACACCACCACGGTGCCTCAAATACTGAGAGCAACTTTGGCTGAAGTTGTGGTTGCTATTTTGCTAAAGGATCAGTTTAGGATAAATAAGATGTTTATGAGCTGCTTATTCTTTTCACTGAAAATGCAAACAGCTCTATTTAGTACCATAGTGGAAAATATCCTTAGCATTCAGATGCCCTTGTTGAACATAAATTTATCATTGAGAAGATCAGCACTTCCTTTCTAGCCATGAAAAGGTTATTAATATCAAGGTATATCTGAAGGAGCAATTAATGCAACTTTCTAACCTTGCATCCTAAAATCAGATGCAACTGCTCAGTAG
This sequence comes from Oryctolagus cuniculus, assembly GCF_051225735.1. Taxonomy (NCBI): domain Eukaryota; kingdom Metazoa; phylum Chordata; class Mammalia; order Lagomorpha; family Leporidae; genus Oryctolagus; species Oryctolagus cuniculus. The sequence goes on from NC_142869.1 coordinate 168,778,727, forward strand.
CCACCTAGGTCTTACAGGGTAAAATTAAACCCCTAGGGGCTAGCGTCATGGCACAACAGGTAAAGCACCAGACGGGAACTGCTTTTTTTTTTTTTTTTTTTTGACAGGCAGAGTGTACAGTGAGAGAGAGAGAGAGAGAGAGAGAGAAAGGTCTTCCTTTGCCGTTGGTTCACCCTCCAATGGCCGCCGCAGCCGGCGAGCTGCGGCCGGCACACCACGCTGATCCGAAGCCAGGAGCCAGGTGCTTCTCCTGGTCTCCCATGGGGTGCAGGGCCCAAGGACATGGGCCATCCTCCACTGCACTCCCTGGCCACAGCAGAGAGCTGGCCTGGAAGAGGGGCAACCGGGACAGAATCCGGCGCCCCGACCGGGACTAGAACCCGGTGTGCCGGCGCCGTAAGGCGGAGGATTAGCCTAGTGAGCTGCGGCCGGGAACCGCTTCTTGTCTCAGATGCTCCACATCTGATCCAGCTCCCTGTTAATGGACTGGGAAAAGTAGCAGAAGATGGCCCAAGTGCTTGGACCCCTGCCACCCATGTGGGAGATCTGGAAGAAGCCCTAGCTCCTTGGCTTCAGTCTGTCTCATTCCTGGCCACTGAGCCCATCTAGGGAGGGAATGGAAAAACTCTCTCTCCCTGTGTCTCCCTCTCTGTAACTCTGACTTTCAAATAAATATATAAATATTCAAATAAATATATAAATATATAAATAAATATATAAGTCCTTAAAAAAAATGAACCCTTCACTTCCCCAACCTACGCACCTACTAGACTTACCTAAAACCTTTCTCTGAACTAACCCGGCATGTGCACTGGCCCTGCAGCACTGCCTTCTGCACCAACACCCTGCCCGCCCTCCTACTCTGAGGGTGTGGCTCCAGTCCACTTCCACCTCTGCCTGCCCAGCTCCAGTGGCACTCTCCAGACCTCTGAAATTCTACCACGCACTCCCTCAGAAATATTAACAGAGCAGAAAAAGGGTAATAATCCAGACTCAGTGCACTATGCTGTTAAACATGCTCTGAACAAACTGATAGCTCCTTGAAGCCATCAGTCACTGCCCGGGAGGGCTGTCTCGTACAGAAGTTAAGATGCACTTCGGGATGTCTACATCCCACGCTGGAGTGCCTTGGGTTCACGTCCCAGCTCCCCTCCCAATTCCAGCATCCTGCTAATGCACACCCAGGGAGGCAGCACAAGTAGTTGGGTCCCTGCACCCATGTGGGAAACCAGTCTACGTGATCGGCTCCTGGCTTCAGCCTGGCCCAGCCCCAGCTGTGGTGAGTGTTTGAAGAATGAACCAACAGATGAGCTCGCTCGCGTTCTCTCTCTCTCTCTCTCTCTCTCTCTCTCTCTCTCTCTCCTCCCTATCTTCTTCCTGCCTCCCTCCCTGTCTCAAATAAACAAAAAATAAATAAGTAAAACACATGTGTAGAAGAGATGGCTACCAGACCAATACCGGCTGACTGACAGAACTAACAACATGAGTTCCTGATCATCCAGCATATGTGGGCTGTACAGAATCCACTGGCTAGACAATTACAAGTGGTACCTTTGATGTCATGGTGCAGACATTTCTTTCTATCAGGCAAATGATCCATTACAACATATACTCCAAGAAAGTACAGAGTTGAGACACTGGCATGGACAGTTTCATGCGTTGAAAGTTGGAAAGCTTGGCCGGTGCCGCAGCTCACTAGGCTAATCCTCTGCCTGCGGAGCCGGCACACCAGGTTCTAGTCCCGGTCAGGGCGCCAGATTCTGTCCTGGTTGCCCCTCTTCCAGGCCAGCTCTCTTCTGTGGCCCAGGAGCGCAGTGGAGGATGGCCCAAGTCCTTGGGCCCTGCACCCCATGGGAGACCAGGAGAAGCACCTGGCTCCTGGCTTCGGATCAGCGCAGTGCGCCGGCCGCAGCAGCCATTGGGGGGTGAACCAAAGGAAAAGGAAGACCTTTCTCTCTCTCTCTCTCACTGTCCACTCTGCCAGTCAAAAACAAACAAACAAACAAAAAACAAACAAACAAAAAAAAGCTGGAAACCTGGATGCTGCCACTGCCTCCCCGTCTCACGCCCCCAGCCACCCAGCCAGAGGCACGGGCACAGCTTGTTTACTCTCAACTCTGCCCACAGCGTTACTATGTCTAAATGAGCCTTAGAGAGCCGCTTAAAAATAATGAGGAGGGCCAGGTTCTGGGAGAAAAATACATGGAACATATAGATGCGTCTGTTTCCCCAAACTGGCGGTTTACTCTGGGCTGTGCTATTTCCTGCTCGAATTGGTTTCCCGCAATTTGTAAGGCTGCCAGATACTTAGTGATCTCAGTGATATACTTAACACAAATTGGCAAATCTTTCTTATTTTTCACAATGACAAGAAATTTTCAGAGAAACTTGCGCTGGAGGGATAATAATAAAAGTGAGCCCATTTGTCTTTTTTTCCAGATTCATCATTTCCACCTGGTTGCTAGTGGCTTAGGAAAACAACAAATAGCCTCCTAATATAATTTCCTGTCTGGGTTTTTCATATTGATTTGAGGACACAATTCCTTCAGCAACAGGAACAGGCTAACACGAGAGGTCTGACCTCACCTAAAGACAGAAAAACCAAAAGATCAGGATGGAAAGGAAAAAAAAAAATCAATACCCAACATTGGTTTTTTCTTAAATCAAAAGATGCAAGACATTAATGAAAAGCTAGGTTTCTAACCACGTGTGATGGCATCGCCTTATGGCAGCCTAAGAACTTACCTGCTGAAAAGCAGACCTGACATAATTGAGATAATGCAGCAAAGAATGTGAGGTAGCGAGGACACAGTTAAGTTCTTCACAGCACATTCATTTATTACAGTGGCATTACAATCTGCTGTGTGTCACACTCAGTATTATTTTGCCCAAGGAGCTTTACATGCAAATACTTACGGCAACGAGTCATTGATCAGGTTCAAGGTTTGGCAAAAAAACAGTCTCAAGGAAGCCACTGGAGCAACTCCTCTTCTTACACTATAAACTCCATTCTAAAAGCCATATACGTGGGGCTGGCGATGTAGCACAGAGGACTAAGCTGCCACCTGTGACACCAGCTTCCCATATGAGCACAGCTTTGAGTCCTGGCTGCTCTGCTTCTGATCCAGCTCCCTGCTAATGCACCTGCGAAAGCAGCGGAAGATGCCCCAAGTGCTTGGGCTCCTACCACCCACGTGGGAGACCTGGATGGAGTTCCAGGCTTCTGGCCTTGGCTTGGCCCAGTCCTGACCAATGTAGCCGTTTGAGGAGTAATCGAGCAGATGGAGGATCTATCTCTCTCTGTCTCTTCCTCGCTGTCACTCTGCCTTTCAAATAAATAAATGCATCTTAAGAAAAAAATGCATGTGACAAAACTTAGTTCTTGTATATAGCAATCCTGGGGCTTGCAGCCCCCTCAAACACATTACCCTATATTCACACATATGAGTAGCCTAGGGCTGGTATGAATAAGAGCCCTATGAGGAAGAAAGCATTTTAATAAATATTAAACATTCAACTCATATTTAATATATAATTTACTTGACACTGAAAAATGTAGAAAAGGCTGGTGACATTTTCATCAATGCATTTTTGTAGGATGGAAAAATTATTTCACTGCACATCTAAATTATAAATCATAAGAAATCTATTGAGTACTAACTAAAACCTCTAAATGAGACAACTCAAAGAGAACATAAATTTCAAGGCTTTCAACTTTTATCAACATATTTTTTTAGTTCCAAGAAGAACAAATCATTGTTAATTTATACAATCATAGTCTAATTGCGTTCTTCACCTAAAGGCAAGCTCATTTCGAACGCATGTGTCAAATCTTAGCGCTTTTCTTGGGTGAGGTCGGCAGAGGAAATCATGTTGTATGCAAGAGCCTGTCCTGTTAGCCTTGCCAAGTCTTTTCCACACGACAGTGCAATCAGGAAGAAAAGTACTTGCAAGGCTCATGGCGCCACACAGGTAATTAGAGTGAGCTCGAGTCTAGGCAGTCAGAACCTGCAGCACACCCAGAACAGGTCAGGAAGCTGTGCCAAAGACTGAGGGAAAGATAACAGACTGCGGGGGAATGTTCCCTGAAGTTTCCACTAACCGATAATGCCCGCGTGGTTGGGATATGGAAGGGGCAGGAAACAGGTCACGTGCATGCACACACACACACACACACATATGCACGCACACACACGCACAGCTTCCAGGCTCTACACCCTCAGCCACACCAGCAGCGCTCGCCGTGCCAAGCATTGGTGTACTCTTAACTACAGCTGTGCAGTGGGACCTTCTGCAGTGACAGACGTGTGCCATCTCTGCACGGTCCAGTATGGCAGTCATCAGCCTCGCACAGTTACTGACAAGAAACATGGCTAGTGCAAGTGAAGAGCTGGGATTCACTTCTACTGGCCAGATGGTGGCTATCGTGTAGAGAGGACAACTCTAGCCTGACCAACAACATGCAAGTGACCTCCTAAGAGCTTTTAGTGTCCAGGCTGGCCTCGGCTGGGCGTATTGCAAAGAGTTCACCAGTCAGCACATCAAACCTAGAATGGGAAGTGGAACCTGAGCTTCTCATGACATCAGTATCCTGCCCTGCAGGCCATCACTGTGACGGCCATTCACAAAAAGCCTCTCACCTCAAAGTAGCAGTGTAAGAAACCAACACAAGAAGGAAAACATTCGCTCTCCTTCAACTCACTGTTGAATGAGAGCTAACGTGAGAAACAGCCACAAGAACCAATGTCCTTGGTTCTTACTTACAGATGGAAGGCTGGTTCCTGAGCTCAAAGAGAACACCAGTAAAAGCCAGCTCCCTCCCTCCAACTAACTTCAGCCACATCCTTTCTACGAATGAAGCAAGGCCTCATTCCAGCGACAATAAAACAGAGTGGCTGGCAGCATTTGCTTTGGAGCCAGACAGACTTGAATGCAACTCCAGCTGTGTAATAATTCATCATCACCTCAAGTCTCTAGTTCCTTCTATGCAACATGGGTTGATAACAGCCCTTTCCTCAAAGGGCTCTGAGGGCTAAATGAGCTGAGCTACATAAAGAATTCACCAGAATATATAATGCATAATAAATATTACTGAACTGTTACCTATACTATTTCCTCATTATCATCCTCTATAACTTAGCACACATAAAAACCTACCTGGAAACCATATTTTAGAACAAATTCCAATTTTAAAGATACTTGTATCAAAAGGTATTCTCACACCAATTTACTTACCACATTTAATCTCATTAGCATCTAGGTTTCTTTTATACTGTTTTTGCCTTTCTCCTATTCTACATATTTAGTTTTATATACACAAAACCTCTAAACTGTTTGAGATATCTTTCTATTTCTGTCCTATCAAAATACATATCCTAATTATCTGTGAAGCAAACAGTCGATAAATTTCACCTAAATTAAATTTATAGAATTCTATTCCAGAAGAGCAAAAGTGGCTACTTTTAAAGTGGATATTGGAGTCTGTTCTAAGCTAACTAAACCAACACTTACTAATAAGCACTCACTAGGAAGCAGGCACCATCCTGGGAGCAGGAGGCTCAGCTGAGTACGGACAAGGGACAGGGTCCCTGGAGCTTGCCTTCTGCAAAGATAACGGTCACAGTGGCTAAGGAGGGGAAGAGTGGAGAAGGTGATGAGATGAGCCGATGCTGGAGAGGCAGCAGACAGGGACCAGCCACCCGGTGTCTCAGGGGCTAAGGGAGCTATTTCAGTTACATCCTAGAAACCATGGGTGGAGAGCCATCACAGCGATGTGACAGGAAGTCAATGGGACATCCACCTTTCTCCAAAGACGACAGGGTCTTCCATAGGCGCAGTGCAGCATCGGGGACAGGAGTGCAAGTCGGGGCCAGTTGAGACGCTCCCACAGCAGGTGCGGTTTTGAGACAACAGCTTTCTGCACTGCAGGCACAGCAGTGACGGACCCGAAAGGAACACTTCAGACATGCTTCAGAGATGCGAGAGCCTAACTAAGGCGACAAAGGAAACAAGGGCGAATCCCAGGTTTGGGGCTTGATTCCCTGTGCCACATCCTGGGAAAGACGGAGAGGAGAAGGAAGTCTGGGCGAGAACACGAAGGTCTGTTTGGGAGATGTTAATCTCCACGTGGGGATTTCAAGTAGGCAGCTGTCTATCAAAGCCGGGAGTTCTGGGGAAAGGTTGGGGCTAGTGATACCATGGGGGTCACAGGCAGCTGGACAATGATTTCAAAGCCATGTGCTTGGACAAGATCACTTAGCGGGAACCAGCAAAGGAGGCAGACGAAGGACTGCAAGCAAACTGGAAGGAAAGCCAAGAGTGTGGCACAGCAGCCGACAGCTTCCAGGGGCCAGCACTGTGGTGAGGCTGGTGAGGCGGGTGAAGCCGCTGCCCGCAGGGCCAAGCATCCCACGTGGGCACCAGTTCAAGTCCCTGCTGCTCCACTTCTGATTCAGCTCCCTGCTAGTGCGTTTAGGAGGGAAGCAGAGGATGGCTCGAGTGCTTGGTCCCCTGCACCCATGTGGGAGACCCAGAGGAAGCTCCTGGATCCTGGCTTCAGCTCCAGCCATTGCGGCCCTGCACCCATGTGGGAGACCCAGAGGAAGCTCCTGGATCCTGGCTTCAGCTCCAGCCATTGCAGCCGTCTGGAGAGTGAACCAGTGGACTTGGGGATGGGGGGGATGGAGGAGGTGGGAGGGAGAGGTCTCACTCTCTCTCAACACTTTCAAATGAATAAATCTTTAGGAAAAAAAAAAAAAAAAACAGCTTCTGGCAAGGAGAGAGAGGTTCACTTCCTATCTAGTGTGAATTAACCACAAACCTCTTTCAACAGTCTTAGTAAGCAGGAAGCTTCATAAAGGGCAAGAACTTTTATTCACCTTGGGACCCTCCGCTGTAACTACTTGAGGACACTTCAAAAAGTCCATGAGAAAACAGAATTAAAAGTGTATTTTGGGGGCCGGCGCCGCGGCTCACTAGGCTAATCCTCCACCTTGCGGCGCCGGCACACCGGGTTCTAGTCCCGGTCAGGGCGCCGGATTCTTTCCCGGTAGCCCCTCTTCCAGGCCAACTTTCTGCTGTGGCCAGGGAGGCCAGTGGAGGATGGCCCAAGTGCTTGGGCCCTGCACCCCATGGGAGACCAGGAGAAGCACCTGGCTCCTGCCTTCGATCAGCGCGGTGCGCTGGCCGCAGCGCACCGGCCGTGGCGGCCATTGGAGGGTGAACCAACGGCAAAAGGAAGACCTTTCTTTCTGTCTCTCTCTCTCTCACTATCCACTCTGCCTGTCAAAAAAAAAAAGTGTATTTTGGTGCAAAAAGTTTGAAATCCATAGTTTTTTCGAAAATGTGCGCTTTCCAAGTGTTACCTGAGAAGCCCTTGTATCTAACGCTCAATGCGGCTGACCGACTTCATGACTCCTGAGGAGAAATCACAGCTGCCCCAGGGAATGAGCTGGGGCGGCATCTCATCTCCCTCACCTTTACTATCACAGCCAGATCTCCCCTTCTAACCAACAAGTACAGGAGAACCTCACTCAGTCCAAAATCAATCACCCATTATTGTCTCGTTGCCATTCCACAGCACACAGTGCACCTATCAGTCAGACGGGCAGTGTCAAGAGCAGTGCTGGACACAGCAGGTGCTCAGTATTTGTTGGATGAGTCGAGGGGTGGAGCAGGAGAGGCGAAAGGCATGGGAACTGTATGAAGTCTCCCATCTCTTTCCTACCCAGCAGGACCTACGGATAAGCTGACGCTGTAGGTGTCAGTTAACATCATTTTTTTCTACCAATAACTAAGATTGGTTCTGACAAACTAAATCTTTCACAGACTTAGGGGAAATTATTAGAAAATAAATTTACTTGAACTAATTTACAATTTGCAAACAGTAAGCCAGTATGTTCTAAGTCCAAAGTATTTTACAAATATCTACCCCTAAATCTCCAATATCTCATAAACAATCAATTTTACACACACACAAACACAACAAAACATGAAATAACTTTCCAAAGCCAAGGAGAGGGTTCACGAATGGGATGAAAAATCAAAGTCTCCAAAGACTATTTGAACGTTGATTGATTGTTAGCACACAACATTCGAAAATCAGCCCTGATACTGATTCCCAGTGCTCCCTACAGAAAGCTGAATACCCAAATAACAAAGGCAGAAGTGCAGGAGAACATGACTAATGAGTGCGCTTTTTTTTTCCTCCTCTTTCCACTTAAAACTCAAAAATTAAAATTCTGCAGTACCTGAGGCTCCGTAAACACCAGAATGCCGCTGAGACCTGGAACCAGATGGAGAGGATTCCTTCATTCGATCAATCACATTTTCCGAGAGCTGAAAAAGCAACATCAAAATGAAATCAATTATGAAGGAACAAGAAAAAAAAACAGTGCAATAACATCCATGTAAGTTGGTCATCCATATCGATATGTGTAACGAATGGCCTGAAGAAATTAGGCTGTCTCTAAGTAGCAAGGAAGGACGGCTGTCAGATTTCAGGATGCACCCCACCATACTACTTTTCTAATGCACTAACTTCTCATTATAATAACTTCTCGTTTTACACTGGAGTGTAACCTCCGAGAAAATGTAAGCTGTTCTGCATTAACAGGACTTAGCACCTTCTTTCCCTCCAATCCCAAAGAAAACAGCGCTCCTTCCTCTCCCAGCCCTCCCTCCAGTTCAAAACTAACCACATACAATTGCTCTTTCAGTATATTTTATTATGCACCAAGTGTGTATCAGGAAGTAGCCCAGACTTGGGAGAATTCAAAACCATCAAGCTGCTTGACACGTAGTGGAATAAGCAGACAACCACTGGGCATTTAAAGATGACATGAAGGGCGCTGCTTGAGTGGGCCTGGGATGGAGTAGACGGAGGGCACAGTGGGCAGTGCAGCTAGCCAGGCTGAGCGTGGGGCAGGGGGAGGCCCAGGAATGGAACCACTTATAAGGGAAAGAGGTAAGTTAGGAAGACAGGGATGGGATAAGAGGGTTCAGGATGAGGAACATTAGGTGAAGGTAGGAGAAGGGGTTTGCTTCCATTAGACATCCAAGCAAAGACATCAAGAAAGAAGCTGGCAACTAAGGGAAGCCCTGGGGAACCCTCAGGCCTGCAGACTAGAGTCAGCAGCCCCACGGTTACCATCACCTCCTTTCTCATTGTCTTCATAGGACTTTCAGCTGATGCTGTTGAAAGCCAGGATATGACTGTCCTGCAACCATATTCCCAGAATGCAATAATCTAACCCTGGTTGACAATGAATGGTTAAATAAATGAATGAAACCACGGCGAAGGAACAAAAGAACCACAGAGGAGGCCTCCTGAAGAGAGCAGGCAGAGAGTTCCGATTTCAAAGACTCACAGTGAACTCTTCAATTTAAAGAACTTGAACTTGATCCCCAGGGCAACTGGGCACTATTTAAGGATCTTAGGCAGAGAAATGACATACTCCAGAATTTGCATTTCGGGAAGTTCACGTTGGCTGCAGTGCAGGGAGCAGATTGGAGAGAGACGAGAACAGAAGTCAGACCCCTGAAGGAGGCCCAAGGATCGATTAAGGAGCTATTAAGCATATGTCTACACAAAGACTTTCGCCGCAATGCTCATAGCGGCATTATTCATATTAGCAGGAGTGGAAACAAACAAATGTCTGTCTAATGGACAAACATTATGTATCCATATAACAGAATACAATTGAGTAACAGGAGAAGGGAATTCTGATACACAAGTATGCTACAGCATGGCTGGATCTGAAAATCATTAAGCTAAGCAAAAGAAGCCACCAGCAAAAGGCTACATATGATTCTCTTCATACAGAAGTCCAGAAGAGATAACTTTATTGAGACAGAGTAGACAAGTGGTTACACAGTGCTAGGGCTGGAATCAGAATTAACTCTATAAAGGGACATGAGAGATCTTGCTGAGGTAATGAAACTGAAACTGGGTTTTAGTGATGGCTGCATAACACGTTTAACTTATTAAATTTGTTAATGGTACACTTAAAAAAAGGAGCAGGTGAACTTCGCGGCACGCAGACTACTCCACAATAAAGTTGTTCTTTTTTTTGAAAACCTACAGTGGTAATCCAGGCAAGAACCCACTGAAAAACTATTGAGGATTCCAAATGGCTAACATCCACCGAGGACTTGCTGTGGGTCAGGCACAACACTGAGCCAAGCACTTCACTATAAAACCCTTAACATGCCAGTGAGACAGAGACTACCACTCCCTCGACATTAGGGCAGGAAAAGGAAGCCCAGCCGGCCGCAGTGATTTTTCATAAACTCTAAATCCCCTGATCTCCAGCCCAAGACCTCAAAGTCAGGGACGCAAACTGAACTGCCCAGTGGACACCTTCCCTCAGATCGCGGGTGGGGAATGCCAGCCTGGGGGCCGTAGAAGACATTATGGGGACTAGCTCTGCCAAGGCAACCGCAAGCAGGATTCAAAATTCAGCAAGTCTATACCAGGCTAACTTTTAATTTGATCATTTTGTGTGGCCTGCAAATGATGTTTTCAATATCCTAATGGCCCTTGGCAGGAAAAAATGTTCCCTACACCTGCCTTAGGCCACAAGCACCTTAGACCCAGCGTGTCCAACACTCCTGTTTGTCAAAAATCTCTTCTTCCTCCTGCTTTCCTTGCCTCACTAATGATATCACCTCCACTCAGCTTCTTAATCAGGACACAGTACCTGTCCTCAACCCTTCTCTCTCCCTCATTTTCTCAGCCTAACTTTCTCAACTTCTAAATATTTAATGAATCCCTCATCTCCTGTCCCATCCAATGTCTCCCGCCCTAATTCATGGTACCTAAAATATTCCTCCCAAAACACAAAACTGATCATGGTAACTCAGGCTTCAAATCCTTCAATGGTTACGATGACAGGGAAGCCTAAAATACTTTTAACGGCATGCACAACTTCTTTATCATTTTCGGGATGGTCTAACTCTCCAATTTCAGATTAAATGCCATACCCTGTTTGATCCCCATGTGGCTAAACTGGTTTGTTGCCATCTCTTTGCTTTGACACATGCCTACACTGCTTTCTCTCCCAGTTCCATTCAGGACCCAGCTCATACATCCGCAAGACTTCAGTGACTATTCCAACAGTGCCTACCTACAGCTACCCTTCCTTGTGCCCACTGCACCTTGCACAAGCCTCTAAGTGCTCCAATGAGAGAGTCTTTGTCCTCCCATGTTTGTCTTTCCAGGAGACTGTTGAGGACCGATACATGTTAATGAGTCATCCACTCAACACATGCTGACTAAGCCCAGCGCTAATGAAAGCCCCAAGGATCCATCAGTGAACAGCCTGTGCCTGAACAGTTACTCCTGTCTCAGAGCCAAACCAGAGTGGCGGTTACAAGGCGAAGAGAAAGACCACATCTCAGAAGCTGTACCCTTTGAAGGGAAAACCCATGAGTCCGTACTTGGAAGACAAGCAGAAGTAAGGGAAGTGAGCATCAAGTGATTTCTATGTGAAGATCTCAGGGCCAGCAGCATCTGACCGTAGCCACTGGGGTATGGCTGAAGCTCATTTGCAAAGCTGAACCACAATCAGGAGATAGAGCCCAGTCTCCCAGTCTTACAGGTGAGAAACAGAGCCCCTGAGGAGCACCATCCAGTTCCTGGCAGTGCAGAAACCAGAGTGGCAGCCCCAAATGCCAGCCTAAGCTCTCCGGCATTAAACTACTCTCTTTCAGTCCCCCTGCGTGCGACAAAAACATGTCCCTGACTTACTAGCAGGTAAAATGAGCCTTCGCTAGTACAATCTTAAAGCTGTTTTAACTGATGTGTAAAGCTCATTTAATTTATACATGCGACGTTCTATACATATTTTAAAATATTTATTTGAAAGGCAAAGTGAGACAGAGAAAAAGAGCAAGTGAGCGGGCTTCCATAGGCTGGTTCACTCTCCAAAGGGCCACAATAGCAGGGCTGGGTCAGGCCAAAGCCAGGGGACTGGAACTGCATCTGGGTCTCCCATGTGGTTGGCAGGGACCCAGACTTGGGCCATCTTCTGCTGCCTTCCCAGGCACCCTAGCAGGAAGTGCGGCTGCAGTAGAGCAGCTGGAACTCGGGCCAGAGCTCCAATGCGGGATACGGATGTCCCAGGCGGCAGCTTACCCTGCGGCTCTGCAACAGCAGCTCCACTATATATAATACATTAATACGGTGTATTACGCTATATAACATATACATTACATATTATCATACATACAATATATACCATTAGATAGCCAATGTAACTATGTGAATAAGCTAACATACAAAGCTAAGGCAGCTTTTAAGGTTTTTATATATAAAATTTTTACATTTTAACTTCTATTTCTACATTTGAGGTCCAAGTCAAATAAGTACAATGGCACTAAAATATATTCCACCTAATTAGAAAGCAAATGTGTTTGCTAAAAATCAAGTGTTAGCTATAAAATTTCCTCTATGTGAGATAAGCCATCTTTTTTTTTAAAGACTCTCCTTGATCATCTACAGTTCATATGCTCCCATAATTTATGAGAACTTTCATTTTTAGTTATTTATTGGAGAGGTAGAGAGAGATGGAGACACAGAGATTCCATCTACTGCTTCACCAGCCAAATGGCCACAATAGCTAGAGCAGGGCCAGGCAAGAAGCCAGGAATTCAATCCAGGTCTCCTACATGGGCGGCAAGGACCCCAGGCACTTGAGCCATCACCCGCTGCCTCCCAGGGTGTCTACGAGCAGGAAGCTGGAATTGGAGTGAAGGACTAGGACCCGGGCACTCTGATATGGGATGTAGGCATCCCAAACGGCACCTCAACTGCTAGGGCAAACTCACTGCCCCCGGTCCCCCAGCTTGGAAATACCAGTACATCTGCTCATCAAAAGTCTTACCTTGCTACAATGTACTGCTGCTTTCAAAACGACTACACAAAGCCCTTGCATCGCATTGACTACGCAGCCTCCAGGGCCCTCACCTTCCTCATTTAAAAAAAATGAGAACAGTATTCACCCCCGAGGTTATGAAAAGGACTACAGTTTGTGCTGTAACTACAATTTGCTCCATAAATACTTGGCCAAGATATCACCCCTACAGCTCCAGCCACAAGGACTGTGGCTGACTCTCATTTCATCTTGGTTCCTTCCCCACTGGCTGCAGCAGGGCTGGGCCTGCGGCCACGGCCAGCACGGTATCCAAAGCAGCTCCATTCTCTCTCTGCTCCTTGGGGGGAATCGCAGAATAGGCCTTTCCACCCACCCGCTACTTGTTTCTTTCTGTGGCGTCTCTGAATTCTGAAAAGTTGCAACTTACTATCAAATCCTGACATCAAGGCAGAACATTTCCCAGCCAGGTCTTGGGATGGATAAGCATGTGGGACCGCCTGCGTGCCAGCCTCCTTTTGTTCTTACAGTCTTTTGACAACTGCTTCCTTACGCCCTTCCAAAGAGACACCCGTGGCGGCCTGCAGGGGCCACTCTGCTGGCTCCAAGCTCTGTCACCCTGTCCCCATCTGTTCCCAGCGACAGTCGTGCTGCCGCCACTGCTACCTGAACCGAATGCTCTCTGGGACGCCGTCCCAGCTGCAGTACGAAGTTCAGACCTGCACGCTCCCCTCACGTCGGAGCAGGAGTATGCACTTGCAAGGCAGCTGATGAGATTCCGAGACGCTGGGCCTGGGTTACACATACACTCTGTGGCTGTGAAACTCTTTCTCGTGATGAAAACTGACCCAAAAGAGGGGTAGCAGGGTCACAGGTACAACACAGGCCTCTGTGCGAGCAACTTCTTCAGCAAACAGCTCTTTCCCAAGCAGGCACTTCTCGTATTTACTGAGCCGTTCCTACCACACATGCATTCCAGCCATCTCTGGATTCTATCAAGTAAGTGCCACTTACAGAAACTATTAATAAAGAATGGTGAAAATGCCCACCACACACACACACACACACACACACACTGGGAACTACACCCACAGCACCATGGACGCAGCCGTCCCTGCAGAATCGTTGGCATAGTGCATGGTTCTGCGCAGTCCACGGCTTACAGTGTCTAAAAGGTCATGAACTAAAGCCACGCAACCATCTCTGCCCTAATACAAGGAACAACCAGGAGAGCCAGGCCTGCAACACTCAGCCCGCTGTCTCTCATACTCCACCTTTTCCCTGTCGCTCCTGAGACCAATTTAAGCACACAGAGCTTGCCAAGAATAAATCTACTACTCACCACACCAGTGTACTCCAGACAAGAGGCTTCCCACTCCTTGCTTCCCACCCGCCTTGTCTGGTCTCATCCAACATTAGCAAAAACACATCACGCACCAACTCGGAGCCCAGTATGTGTTCAGAAGCGGGAGACTGAGTGAGACAGACACAGATAAAGCACTCTGCTCCCAGGAACAGGGTTTCCGTCGCCCTTCTCTAAGAGGGGACAGACACCAACGAGACCCTGCCTCCGTAACAGCTTTTCTCATCTCCTTCCAGATGTGTTTTACCAAACTGATTCACGAATGCTGACCCACTTCCTTTCGCACCACCAGGCCATCTTCCGTGACAGCACTGGTTTGCTTTAACTACCGTTTTAACAAAGAGGCTCCAAAAACTACTTTAAGGGCACAGGGAGTCGGAGGGAATGCTATACTCTCAGATACAAATACGGAATGCAATTCCTGGCTTAGATTTATAATTTGTCACTTGTGTTTCTTTGCATTGTCGCTAACGGAAACCATGAACTTCTCGCTTTATGAAATCCCAGGAGGCTTCCTACTACCTGGCCCAAAAGATCCACAGAATCCCAAGTTGAAATGAACAAATCATCTACTATTCCGCGACACCCCCAACGGGTAACTGAATTCATACTCTCTGCCAACATGCTCTCTCCAGAATCTTCTTGAGTAGCCTACATGAAGTAGCCTCTTTCTTTAAGGGCTCTCAACTGCCAACACGTCCCGAAGCCGAGCTGTGTTCCACACTAGCACCCGTACTGCTGTAACTGGCTCCTGTGAACTTCAGCTTGCAACTTCAAGGCCGGCTGCAGGGCCTCGTTTATGCCTGGAAAGCATGATAAATATTACTTTGAAAATGATACTCATTGAAGTTGACATTTGCTCTAGAAGAGTTCACTCACAGCTTTGATGTTTCAGATAAACTTGTGAAAGACTGAGTCAAAAGCACACTTTCCAAGCAGGCCCAGCGGGAGCTCACAAAAATCCCATTAAGCACATGTAATAGGAGTAATGGAAATGCCGGGTCTTTCTTTCACTAGAAATTTATTTTAGATTCGGGGAGGAGAGCAAGGCAAGAGGGTGGCCTTTCATCCAACCCATACGAATAGCTTCAGATTTGAAGTTGGAATCAGGTGTAAGAATACAGGAGGAGAGAAAAAAAAACTATCAATTACTAATGATAAAGGGAAAAAAAAAACCTATAAATACCACAAAAGTAACACGATGTAGGTGAAAGGGAGCTTTAAACTGCAGTTAAGTCCTTTGATTACTAGTTGTAAATACACAAAAACAAGACCTATTAATATACTCAGCCTAGTTATCAAAAGTCTTATGTTGCTCAGTATGTCATTCTTTATGAAATATGAAAAATTAAATCACTGCCCCGCACAGGGGAATGGAACACAGAACTGGTTTTCCAAGTGACTCGCTCCTGAGGATCTGCTGGTACACTCTGACTTCGACAACTAGGCAGGTTTGCAGGATTTGCGCCAGTCAAGTTCAGCTCATCCACCTGCAACTCAAAAGGGAAACAGGCCTCAACAGCCCCACACTGAAACCGACTAAAAACACTTGAGTTAAATCCAGAGACTGCTGTTTCTTACCCTTCCCCACGCCTCAGAAGGAAACTAGCCACTGCTTCAAGCCAAGAAAGACGTAAAAATTAACTAGAAAGAAAACCTACAAAATACCTAGACAAAAAGCACGCAGGCGACAGCCAGAAGCCAGCAACTCACTTCCCAGTCCACTCACGCACATGTCTTACCTAAGTTTGCATGAGTTAATGTAGCCATTCCCTCAACGGTTCTCCTGACAGCCACAAGGCACTGTCAGATGCTCACATACATGATGTCAAATCCCCAGACAAGTGCCAAAATCTAAATTTACAATCAAAAGTGCCTTGTCCAGAGCCACCCAGCTTCTGAGAGGCGGAGCTAGGATCCAAGCTCAAGTCTGCTTTCCTTCACGGTATTCTCTTTCCACTATAATACAGAATCCCAGGCTTCTACCTGTGAAATGATGGCTGCCTTTTTGTAATTTTTGTTTTGTTTTGTTTTTTGGACAGGCAGATTTAGACAGTGTGAGAGGGAGAGACAGAGAGAAAGGTCTTCCTTTCCGTTGGTTCGCCGCCCCAAATGGCTGCTATGGCCTGCCCATCCGAAGCCAGGAGCCAGGTGCTTCTCCTGGTCTCCCATGGGGTGCAGGACCCAAGCACTTGGGCCATCCTCCACTGCACTCCTGGGCCACAGCAGAGAGCTGGACTGGAAGAGGGGCAACCAGGACAGAATCTGGCGCCCCGAACGGGACTAGAACCCAGGGTGCTGGGGCCACAGGCAGGGGATTAGCCCAGTGAGCTTCAGTGCTGGCCGATGGCAGCCTTTAATAAAACCTACAAGAGGGCCAGAAGCAAAGAACGTACCTCATCTTTCCAGCACAAGACAGAAGCAACCGTGTTCCCCTTTATGGACAGCAAATATGATCAGACACGTGCCTTGTCCAAGGTCACGGGCTAATAAATAGCTGACCCAAGATTTAAACTGAGGGCTGTTTAACTGTACGTTGGCACCCTTCTGACAATAACTTCAAAGCAATCAGAGTGACCTCTCAGTACTCAGATTCCACCGCGTGTCATTTCCAGAGGAAACTGCACGGCGCTGAGGAAGGCCACAGGACACGGACAGTGGCACGAGGCTCACAGAATTTCAGACTACCAGAGATCTGAGATCCTGCCCCATCCTCTTACAGATAAGGAAACCGGAAGCGCAGAGACCGCCAACCCGCCCGGCAGCAGAAGCACTTGACGCCACAGCAAACAGTGTAAGGGCATCTAGGTGAAGGGCGTGCTATGAAAAAACACAGAGAGGTTGCAAGGAGCATGGCGTGAGCTCGAATTGAAGGAGCAAACATAAGACGTAATATCGGAGAAGGAAAAAGAAAAAACTGAAGAATGCACTCGTCAAGTTTTCTATCCAAGAAAGATACTTCTTCAAGTTCTGAAACGCAGATTTTTAGAGCACCTTTCCATTTCAGGAGAATACACATCCCCACTGCCACCTTCCTCGATCTTCATACTCGCTAGGCATCTCTGAGCTGACTCCCCGCCAGTTCTGTCTGCTGTCCCCCTGTGTCTGTGTTAGAGTGACACACATTTTCCTAACTAAAATCTTCTCACCTAAAACTTATCTTGTGCTGCCTTTCCTCTTTCACCCTCAGAGGCGGAACACCCACAGCCTAAAGGCAAGATTTTTTTTTTAAATCTCTGCATAAAACTCAGAGTTTCCAGTCCTTTTTATTGTACTCCAAGGAGGAGCAACTAAACCACCAAGAACACAAGAATGCAGCCTCAGACGCTGTATCGCAAAATGCAGCACTGTTGTTAATGAATCAAGAAACCTTGGTCACAGACCAAAAAGAGTTCAACACTGTGCGTATTTAGTAAGTTTTATTTCCCGGTAACACAACAGTAAATACATTCATTGAGACTGGTTGTGTGACAGGACAGCAGGGGAGGGAAAATACAAAGTATCTTAAGACACCCTGAAGTCCACATGGCTTTATTTCCCGGATGCAGGCTGGTCCTTGCAGCGGAGAGCGTGTTAAGTGAAGTGAGTGCTGGTGTGCTGACTCCCTAGAGCAAAGTCAAGTTTGAGTTCAGGCGCCAAGTACGTGGAGAGGGCGTAAGAGAACTCGCTACCACCTCTCAGAGCTCTGAAACCTCGCAGGCCTATCCCAGCCCGGGCCCGGCCGGCAGGCACCAGTCCCGGGAGCCACAGGTCACAGAGGCAGCGCCCGGGAAAGCGCAGAGACCGAGAGAACGGGAAGCGGAGGGGGCGGCGGGGGCGCGAGCCAGGGCAAGGGGTGGCCCCGGTGGGAGCGCGCTCAAGGACTGGAAGCCGAGGCAGGCGAGCCCGGCGGCGGCAGCGCACCCGGGGAGGGAGCCTGTGCCCGCGGGAAAGCGGGCTGCGGGCCCCGAGCCAAGGGGAGTGACACCGGACCCGCTGCACAGACGGGGCATGGGCGGCGAGGGGCAGCGAGGAAGCCCCCGCGACCGCCGAGCAGGGCAAGGCCAGCGGAGGGTCTCGGGGCACCCGGCGCGCCGCGGCCGCCCCGCACCGTACCCTCACCCGGCCCAGGGCCTCTGCACGAACGCCCGGAGAAGTCAAACTCCCGCATCCTCCCCAAGGCCGGCTTCGGGCCGGTGAGGTGCAGGGAAGGCCTGGCTGGGGGTCCGAGCAGCGGGCAGCAGAGCGGGTCCAGGAAACGCAGGGCAGGGGTCCGAGCCGTGGGCCGCCCGCCCGCCGGAACTCACCCGGATGCCCTTCACCACGGTGATGTTCTCATTCTCGTCCGCCTCGAAGGTGACCCGGCGGGTGCTGGCGGTCCCGCCCATGGCTCCTGACCCCGCTCCTGCACGGATCCAGCACGGACCACGAGCGCTTCACAACTCCGCGCACACGCGCGCCAACGTGCCGGGACCCTTCCCGGGCTGCACGGGAGCAAGGCCACGACCCCAAGGAGCAAGGAGAAGGCGCCGGTCTGAGTTCCCGCCTCCTCCGGTCACGTGCCGAAACAGCTACACCTCCGATTGGTCAGAGCCGCGAAGGGCCCGCCTCCACTCGGCGGAGGGTGCTGGAATTGGCTGGCCTGGACCCGGATGCTATGGCAACAGGTGCTGTTTGACAAGTTTCCGGAGCTCCCGGGTGAAGTGGGAATTGTAGTCCCTATCGGGCACGAGGGGTGGTGGGACTCTCTTGCTTCGTCCCGGAGGACGCAAGGCATGCTGGGAGTTGTAGTCTTTCCCTCCAGAAGGGGTTGCTCTCTGGGCAGCTTGGAAGAAGCGCAATCATCGCTCAAGCATGCTTTGAAGACGTTATCCTGAAAACTCAGCAGAGTGAGGTCAAAGACGCAAGCTCGTTCTTAGCGGATCTCAGGTTAATGGGGGAGATGCACAGCTTCCTGTAAATAAAATCCCTGAAGTAGAAGTTAGCAGCTCATTATTTTAGTCTGAGTCATTAAAAAAAAAAATGCATTTGTCCTGTATCCCCATTTCATAAACTGTGTAGCTCTTTGATTTCTTTTTGTAAAGTGAAAACTTAAATACTGTCGTTATAAAATCTACAAATGAGGAAACACGAAAAGTACATTATACTCCCTATAGGGAGTTCGGTTTCCAAGTTTGTGTCTCCTTCCACTTCTGTTATATACCTTGGACCATAACACAGTTATGAAGAAAAGAATAGTATAAGTTAGTGGGACTATGGAAACCACAGCAGGAAAAGGGGAGAGAATCCATCTTGGAAAGTTTCTGGTTCACTAGAGTATTTCATTTCTACAAGACCAGTAAACAATTTTCAGGTTCCACCTACATCATTACGATTTTTTTGCTTAACACTTTGCTCCACATTAGCCATACGACCCTAGTTCTTTTTTTAAGATTTATTTATTTATTTATTTATTTGTCTTTTTTTTTCTTTTTTTTTTATTTATTTATTTATTTTTTTTGACAGGCAGAGTGGACAGCGAGAGAGAGAGACAGAGAGAAAGGTCTTCCTTTGCCGTTGGTTCACCCTCCAATGGCCGCCGCGGCCGGCGCGCTGCGGCCGGCGCACCGCGCTGATCCGATGGCAGGAGCCAGGAGCCAGGTGCTTTTCCTGGTCTCCCATGGGGTGCAGGGCCCAAGCACCTGGGCCATCCTCCACTGCACTCCCTGGCCACAGCAGAGGGCTGGCCTGGAAGAGGGGCAACCGGGACAGAATCCGGCGCCCCGACCGGGACTAGAACCCGGTGTGCCGGCGCCGCTAGGCGGAGGATTAGCCTATTGAGCCGCGGCGCCGGCTCTATTTATTTATTTGAAAGGCAAGAATTACAAAGAGGTAGAGGGAGAGAGCAAGAGCGAGAACGAGAGAGAGAGAGAGAGAGAGAGAGAGAAATGTCTTCCATGTGCTAGTTCATTCCCCAGATGGCTGCAATGGCCAGGGCTCGGCCAGACCAAAGCCAGGAGCCAGGAGCTTCTTCCAGGTCTCCCATGTGGGTGCAGGGACCCAAGGACTTGGGTCACCTTCTGCTGCTTTCCCAGGCCCATCAGCAGGGAGCTGTTTGGAAGTGGAGCAGCCAGGACTCAAACTAGCACCTGGTGCGGCACAGTGCTGGCCCCATGACCCTTGTCCTTACAGAAGTAATGAAAATATGCACTACCTTCAGGTGGCCGCTTTCAACATTATCAACAGCAGGCCATGACACCTTGTGTGTCAGACATCAACAATAATAATTTATCACTTATTCATTTTCTCTTTGTTTGAAAGGCAGAAGCAAAGACAGAGACAGAAAGATCTTCCATCCACTGGCTCACTCCCACTTGCCTGCAAAAGCCAGGGATGGGCTAGGCTCAGGCCAGGGGGCTGGAACTCAATTCAGGTCTCCCCTGTGGATGGCAGGGACCCAAGTACCCAAGCCATCACCCTCTGCCTCAGGATCCACAACAGCAGGAAGCTAATTGGCAGTGAAATATCAGAACTCCAGTAAGGCACTCCAACCTAGGACGCAGGCTTCCCAGGTGCTATATCAGATACTAGAGGAAGAAACCATGCCTTTAATTTCTGTATCTCTGGTCCATTACATGGGTATTGACTCCATCACATCATCTTATCATCAGCATGTTCTTTCCAACACATAGAATCCAAATTACACTGTTATGTTGCAGTTTTGAGATGATTTGCTACTCTTCACTTGGTCTCAAGTTACATAATATGTTTAAATCTTTCTTCCTTTTTAAAAAAGTTGTGTTTATTTATTTGAAAGAGTTGCAGAGACAGAGAGAGAGGGATAAAGAGAGAGAGATAGAGAGAGACAGAGATCTTCCATCTGTTGGTTTATTCCCCAGGTGGTCACAATGGCCAGTGCTGGGCTAAGCAAAAGCCAGGAGCCAGGAGCCAGGAGCCCTACATGAGAGGCCCAAACACTTGGGCCATTCTTCCACTGCTTTTCCAGGCTATTAACAGGGAGCTGGAATAGAATTGGAGCAATCATAGGGGATGCCAGTGTGAAAGGCGGCAGCTTTACCTGCTACACCACAACGCCAGCACCAAAATCTTCTACAAGGAACTAAAACTCTAGAATTGTGGATTTTGTTTCTTTGAGACCTCTGTCTCTCCTGAAACACATCCTCACTTATTACCCCAACACATATCACCTGTTGGAGGTTCTGCATAAACAGATTCTCAGCAAATGCTTACCAAAACAACTAAATTATAAAGAGTTTCTTCCAGAGACCAGAGAGAAGGGGGAACCGCTGGTTATTGTGACTATATTCATCTCCTGCTAATTACAAATGTGTTCTTGCAACCAAATATGCTAAAGATGATCAAAGCTAAAACTCATCAGAATGTACAAGGGCACCTTCTCTTATTGTGGTACAAACGCATGTAAGTATTCACACCAGGCAGACGATCTAAGAACACCTTAGAATTCCCAATCCATTTCAGCATTATAGGGCTTACCATTATGATACAAGAGGTCCTCCAAAAATTCTTAGAACTATGTATTGTGAGAAAAAGTGTACATTAATTGCACAACAATGTTTGTACCAAGCAGCATTGTGTAATTTGATTCTCCATGAACATTTTGAAGTTCCCTCCTGCTGGCCTGTGAAAGCCAATTTCAAAGCCACTCACCCCTACAATCCCTGCAGAGCCACCCAGTACCCGGAATCCCCCTTTCTCTCTGGCTGTAGCTTTTTAATGCCCACAGAACCCAGGGACAGCACTGGCTAGCCAGAGACCCGTGAGCTAGAAAGCAAACCTTTGCCCAAATAAAAACAAAGACAAATGCTTGAGTCTCTCAGATGTTCTATGTCATTCTCCATTTCCTCTGTGTGTGTGTCATTCTCTAAAATGTAGGCTTGAAATATCAAGAGCATTCAAAAAGAGAAGCTGTGATTCCGAGTTAGAACCATGAAACGTCATGGTAAATAGGTGAAAGTAGAGGAAACTTTAAGAAGAATAAAAGGCATCCAGTCTGGAAAGGAACGAATAAAACTCTCTCTGTTGATAGATGACATGACTTATAAATAGAAAAGTCCCAAAGAACCCACTAAAGGCACATTAAAGGGACAGGCATTTGGGGCAGCAGTTAAGATGCCACTTGGGACTCGCCCATGTTGTGTCAGAGTGCCTAGGCTCAGGCTCCAACTTCACTCCCAATTCCAGCTTTCTGCTAATGCCCTGGGAGACAGCAGGTGATGGCTTCCATGGTCAGGTCTCTGCCACCCACATGGGAGGCTTCATTGCGATTCTGGCTCCTGGTTTTGGCCTGGACAGCCCTGATCCTTGTGGACATTTGAAGAGTGAACCAGCAGATGGAGAGATCTGTCTCTCCCCACCTTTCAAATAAATAAGGCTACATTGAGAAAACACAATTACTACCAATTTTAAAGGCTCCAAAAGGTTGCCGGATAGCAGATCAACATTTAAAAAATAAGTATTTCTTTTTTAAATTATTTTTTATTTATTTGACAGAGACAGGAAAACAGTGAGATAAAGAGAGGTCCTATCTCCCAGTTCATCCCCAACGGCTCACAATTTCTGGGACTAGGACAGGGCCAAAGCCAGGAGCCAGGAATGTAATCTGGGCCTCCTACTTGGGTGGTGGAAACCAAATCACTTGCGTTATGGCCACTGCCTCCCAGAGTCCACGTTAGCAGGAAGAGGAGTCAAGTTGTAGGTGGTTCTTCACAAATCTTAGCTTGCCCTCAAGCAGTATCACCTCCAACTCCTTCATTTTGCAAGATTTCTTACTTCCATCAGGAGAAACCTTTGGGGAGGGGGAGACGAAGGGAAAGAAAGAGAGAGGGAAGGAAGTGTGGGGGGAGAAAAAGAGGGAGCGAGAATAAAATGAGGGAGTGGGAGGCAGAGAGAGGAGGGGAGAGAGAACTCCAAGCATCCCTAATAACCTCCCCCTCCGAAGGAAAAGTCTGCCTGGGCTTCTAAATCACTCGAACAACAACAACAAAAAATTCCCGCAGTCTCCAGGTGGGAAGAAAGTTTGCATTCAGACTTTTCACATATAAACTGGATGTTGCAGAAGGCAGAATCCTGGCGACTGCTTCCCTGTCACTCCTTCACACGTCGCTTGACTGTCCCTGACATACTTGGAGTGGGGGAGGGGGGAGGAGAGATGCATGAGGCAGAAAGGGAAAAGCAGAGAGACCCTAACAGGGGATGATGAGCTATCAAGGAAGAGGAGCTCGATTCCTGGCCTGTTCTAGAAAACTCTCAGGTTGTGCAGCACAGCTCAAGCAGTGAGTCAGCTGCACCGGGGAGCACTCAGAACCCACGCCCTGAGCCTACACAGAGCACAGAAACACCCACGAGTTTTCTGAACTACACACTGGAGCAACTGCTCCATTATTTGTGTCCTTAGAGAGACAATAAAATCAGTCCTTGAAATCAGCATCACCCTAGAAAATCTAGGCCATCTAGTTGCCATAGTTATAGCAAACCAATTAAAATCCCTGAAAACTTCTTCATGTGTAGTGCAATCAATAGGAAGACATTCTGAAAATATGTACCAAGAAGTAGTCAACAAGCCATAACAGAACATCAACGTTAAAACCTTTCCCACCCGTTATTGTATATGCAATCTTATTTTAAAGTGAAGCTCTGAAGTGTGTGTGTGTGTGTGTGTACACACCCATGGGCTTACGTGGTGTATTTTGAATACAAGATTTTGAGACGCACACTTGAACAGACTGAAAACCCAAAATAGCATGAAACAAGTCAGCGATGATCAGAAGGCATTTCTGAGTACAATAAAACAGTGCTTCTTTGAGAGTGTCCTCAGTTATGTCACAAACCAAAAGGTGTCCCTTAGGTACCCCTCACTGTTCAAGTAGAATTGGCCACTGCACTGCCCATGCCTCCAGCAAAACCATGGGGCAGAGTTCTCGCACTGGTCAGGACCCTCTCCATCTATCTGCCTGCAGAACAGCAGGGTCTGTTGCTACCAATTTCTTATCCAGAGTAAATTCTATACTCTGGGGGCTGGCACTGTGGCATAGCAAGTAAAGCCCCGACCTGCAGTGGCATCATATATGGGTGCCGGTTCGAGTCCTGGCCGCTCCACTTCCGATCCAGCTCTCTGCTATGGCCTGGGAAAGCAGTAGAAGATGGTCCAAGTCCTTGGGCCCCTGCACCCATGTGGGAGACCCGGAAGAAGCTCCTGGCTCCTGGCTCCTGGCTTCAAATCAGCCCAACTTCAGCTGTTGCAGCCATCTGAGGAGTGAACCAGCAAATGGAAGATTCTCTCTCTCTCTCTCTCCCTCTACCTCTCTCTCTACCTCTCTATAACTCTGACTTTTGAATAAATAAATAAACCTTTAAAAAGATAATTCTGGCCAGCGCCATGGCTCACTAGGCTAACCCTCCACCTTGCTGCACCGGCACACCGGGTTCTAGTCCCGGTCGGGGCGCCAGATTCTGTCCCAGTTGCCCCTCTTCCAGTCCAGCTCTCTGCTGTGGCCAGGGAGTGCAGTGGAGGATGGCCCAAGTGCTTGGGCCCTGCACCCCATGGGAGACCAGGAGAAGCACCTGGCTCCTGCCTTCAGATCAGCGCGGTGCGCTGGTCGCAGAGCACCGGCCACAGCGGCCATTGGAGGGTGAACCAATGGCAAAGGAAGACCTTTCTCTCTGTCTCTCTCTCTCACTATCCACTCTGCCTGTCAAAAAAAAAAAAAGTAAAAAAAAAAAAAAGATGATTCTGTACTCTGTGCCCCACCATGTCATACGATGGGCTCTGGTGACCATTCTGCTTAGCACCTGCAGCTAAAACAAACTCCACACATGTGTCGTAACCTGGCTGCGCACCGGGAAGATTTCCCGGTACCACGGGCATCAGGTTTACTCCAGAACAGAGCCTCAGCAAACACACAGGAGGCTTCTAAAAGGCCACTCTCTGATCATGCTTTTGTTTCCTTTTTTGCACTCTTCACAGTTTTTTTCCTGACACTCTATTTGTCAACTCACCCTAGGTTCATCCAAATACAGGGGCTGAAGCACTGAGTGTGGGTGTAAGGGCAGCGAAGGAGAAGTGACAGTGAGCTCCAGTCTCTTCCAGACTCCAGCTCTGCCAGGATCCCAAGGCCCTTTGATTTCCTTTGTGTGGGATTTAGAGTGATCATCTCCAACGAACAGAGCCCAAGTCGGAAGAGACTCATCCCTCATCTCTGCTCCTTAAACAAGCGCAGGCATTCTGTGTGTCATCCCTCCTGAACGGCTTCTCTGGCCTTGATGGATTTTCAAGCCATTTTTATTGGAGAGCACAGGGACCTTCTCCTAACTGTTTAACAATATCTAGCTGTCATGGAGCTTGAGAGATTTCTGAAATGCAGGCGGTTAGCCTCTTTACTTCCAAATAACAAATGCCTGAAATGCATCAAGGTTATAAGAGCACTTGTGCTGTGATACTAGACGGGTAGAGAAAGACCTGTTTATTGATGCTAATAGTGTGAAAATGCCCCTACATACACATCCTCCGCAACCACCCTTCGCCCACGTGCACTGTCTCGGGTGGTTCCATTTTTGCCCCAGTTTGGGAGGTAGCCAATGTGGGCGACTCTAGAATAACTGTTTTGTTCACATGTTCCAAAATAGTGTGGGGGTGGACAGAGGTTTAGATGCTGTTTGGGATGCCCGTGTATTGTAGCAGAGTCCCTGGGTTCAAATCCTGACTCAACATCCAATCCTGCTTCCTTTTAACGCACACCCTGGAGGCAGCAGAGGGTTGCTCAAGTACTTGGGTCCTTGCCACCCACAATGAAGTCCCAGGTTGAGCTGCAGGCTCCTGACTTCAGCCTGGCCCAGCCATGGCTGTTAGGGGTTTTTGGAGAGTGAACAAGCAGATGGGAGACTCTCTCGCTCTCGCTCTCTCACTCTCACTCTCCCTTTAATATAAATAAATAAATAAATAAATCACAAGAGTCTGGATAATGCAATTCTTTTCTCAGGAATCACAGAACTTTCAGGTACAAGTGACCTTGACCACTGCTTCTAGTTGTCCTCTTTGCTGAGTGAGTTCCCAAAGCCACACAGTCCACTTACATCAAGCCTGCCAAGACTCCAGGCTTCCAGCCACTCCGCCTAGTATCACCTCACCTCCTCCAGTTCTCCTCTCATGGGAAACAACCCACTGGAGTCCTGCATGGCAGAGCTGCAATTCTGGGTAAAAGGACACCACAGCAGTCACTGGAATCATAGCTAAGTGGAGATGGGGAGGGACAGTGCACAGCCATAGGCGGTGATGCGGGCCTCCCATGTAGAGCTGACTGGGGGCTGGCATGAATCAATATGCCTTCCCTGGGGAAATACTAGAAGGGTCACTCAACGCATCAGCTAATCACGTCTAACAGATTTGAGAGCTTATGTCTACCAAAGACCCATGCAGGAATATTCATTATAGTTTGATTCACAAGATCCCCAAGCAGGAAATAACCCAAGGAGTCTAACAGCCTGAGAATGATAAGTAAATTGTGGCATATTCACAAACAGGATAGTCTACCACAACTAAAAATTGATAAACCATTGCTATACCCAACAACATAGCTTGATAGGCCCAATGCTGAATATAATAAGCTACCCATAGAAATACACATGTTGTACAAGACCCTTTATACCACGTTCAAGAAGAAGCAAAACTTACCTGTGGTGATAGATAGCAGAGAAATGATTATACTTGTTAGCGGGGTTACCAGGAGCAGGTTCAATGGGGTTTCCTTGGGAGTTAGAAATGTTCTAATCACAAACTGTGTTATTCTTACACGTAAAACACATCTAAAATTCACTAACCTGTGTATTTAAGACTGAGGCACTTGCTAGTATCTAAGATGCAAGGAACACTTCAATTAAAAGATAAATTTGAAGGAGAGAAAGAGATTCTCTTGATAGACTGCACCTTAGGGCATAAGTGACTCCTTGACTGGAAAGCTAGGGTAACTGTGGTGAAGGTATCTTCCCTTCCCTTTGGAGATGATGAAGATAACTTGTGACTAGTGCATGGGAGAGAATTTTGCATGGGGATTTCAGGAGCCTACTGAAAGGAGATGACTTGGGAAGGCAGACCTCCCATGCAGCTCAGGAGAGGGTTGCAACTATCAACTGCAGATAGCTGGGTTCCATTACCAAGATGCCTGCACCAAAACAGACCAACAGAACAAAGCCAGGAATCTTCTGAATGATGGACTGAACCCATTGTTGTTTTTCCAACCTCCACCTGCAGCTACCCCTCCCTTTAAAAACCCTTTTTGCTGGCTTGGCCGGGAAAGAGCACATTTTGCATCCAGAGGTCACTCATTCCCCAAGACTGCCTGCTTCTTGAAATAAAATCTTTTGTTGCCAACTCTTGTCTCCGGTGAATGGGCTGTCCAGTGGCAAGCAGCAAGGGCCCAAGTGGCTTGTCCTGTAACCCTAGGATCCAAAATACCTCATCACTTACTGGAACTTTCTGAATCTCTTTCACAGTTGGCATTCGTCTGTGAAGTTGAAGAATATGGAAATGCAGAGGAAGCAGTGGGACAGATGTGTCCAAGACAGTCCTAGAGTGAGGAAAATGTCACGGAGGAATTTGAAGCAGGGACAGTGGCACTCACTGATCTCGACACCATCTGGAGTTCACCAGCCCAGCCCAATTCTAAAAAAACTCAGGGACATTCTTGGTAGCTTGAAATCCACCACCCTGGGGCTAGTTCCAGCAAACACGACCTCTCAAGACTCCTGTGTTTTCCTTAAGCTGGTTTTCCAACAGCATGTTTTTAAACTGGTTTTAAAGGTAATTTACACAGATTGGTGTAAGGCATTCAGGATTCTAGGACCAGAGATCCTAGGGTAAGTAGAGTCAACTCTCCAAATCCATGGGTTCTGCAAATTTATTTTTTTTACTTTTTAGATTTTTTTTAAAGATTCATTTAACCCAAAAGATATGAACATATTGTATTTGAGATACCTGCACCATATTTATAGCAACACTGTTCACGATAGCCAAAAGATGGACTCAACGAAGGTGTCTGTCATCAGATGAATGATTAAAGAAAATATTGTACATGTATATATATGTGTGTGTGTGTGCATATGCACATACATACATACTATGGACTACTATTCAGCTATAAGAAAGAATGAAATTCTACCATTTGCAGCAAAATGGATGCAACTGGAAGACATCATGTTGACTGAAATAAGCCAGACCCAGAAAGACAAACACCACATGTTCTCCCTGATATGCGGGAGCGAAAATCTAAAAAAAAAAAAAATTAAAAAAACAAAAAGTGAAATGCCTGTGTGTCTCAGTATTGCTGCAAATATAGTTTTGTGAAACTTTATTTTATACCTTTGCCAAGACAATGGTTAAGAATGGTATATTACTGTAATTTTAATGATCTGTGATTACCTTAAAATTTACTGAATATGGGTGAAATTGTCATTTTTCCATTCAATTATTGTTTATAGCCTGGCCCAACCCTGGCCATTGAGATCATCTGGGGAGTGAACTGGTAGATGGAGGATCTCTCTCTCTCTCTCTCTTGCTGTGTGTCTCTACCTCTCTCTCTGTAACTCAACTTTTCAAATAAAAATAAGTCCTTAAAAAATAAGAGTTGTATCTATGAACTATATTTAATCTGTTAAAAAATAATTAAAAATTAAAATAAAAAAACATTTATTTATTTATTTATTTGAAAGGCAGAGTTACAGAGAAAGAGGGACAGACAGAGACAGAAACAGACAGAGAAACTTCCATCTACAATTTCATTCCCCAGGTGCCTGCATTGGCCTGCGATGGGCTGCAATGACCAGGGCTGGGCCAGACTGAAGGCAGGAGCCTGTAACGCCATCCTGGTCTCCCATGTGGGTAGCAAGACCCCAAATACTTGAACCATCACTGCTGCCTCCCAGGGATCAGAAGCTGAGGTGGGACTCAAACCCAGCTACTCCAATACAGGTTGCAGGCATCCCAAGTGACGTCTTAACTGCTGTGCCAAACACCCATCCCTCTTTCATTTTTAAGACATGATGCACAATGATGTTGGTGAACATTTCATAGGCAACTCATTGTGCACATGAGAGATTTTCAAAAACTTTGTGGAAATCGTTATTTTGAAGAAAGTACATGTGAACTCCAAAATTTTTTGGCACCAAAATAAACATCTTTTCATTCCATTTTCCCCCTCATATTTGTGGTTATCTTCTTCAGACATATTCCTAGCAGTGAGATTATGCGAGAACGGAGTACACGGGGTCAGCTCTCTGATGTATCGTCAGATATTCATATGCTGACACAGCTTATGGTTTACCTGTGAAACAGGAGAGGGTTGTCCCCCTGTAGCTTGATTTTACTTAATCTCACTGTGTTTCTACGACTGACAACTTGCTAAGCAAATCAATAGCTCAATTCTAACTTGCATTTATTTTATTACTAAGTTGAACATTTTTCCATATACATACTTTTATATGGATATCTTCCTATGTGAATTCATGTTTTTTATCCATTTCTCTATTGATAAACTCATCTCTTATAAAATATTATTTTAATCAATTATAATTTTTAACATAATACTATTATCTCTACTTTTTAATTATTAATCTTTAAAATGCCTACCTAATTATATTCCACTTTAAAACACTAATTGCAATTTTGTTTTATACTATTAATTATGGCTTTTTACTTTAAACTATTTCATGTCTATTTTTAATTGTTAATCTTTCAAAGTTGCTCTCATTTCTTATAATTGCTGTTATCTAATTTGAGTCTTTCTAAATAGTTTTTCCAACCATTTTGCTGCTTTACATAATCCTTCTTATCTTCTTACTCCTCTTGAACATCATCTTCTCTGCTGTTAATTATCTTTTTTAATAAGTTTAAAGCTAATAGGAGACACAATGGAAGCAGCATGGCAAGGGTGAGGAGAGACGGATGGTGAGGCTCGAGGAACCAGCTCCAGTATAGCTGGCGCTGTGGCGTAACAGGTAAAGCTGCTGCCTGAAGCGCTGGTATCCCATATGGGCGCCAGTTTGAGTCCCCGCTGCTCCACTTCTGATCCAGCGCTCTGCTGTGGCCTGGGAAAGCAGTGGAAGATGGCCCAAGTCTGTGGGCCCCTGCACCTGTGTGGGAGACCTGGAGGAAGCTCCTGGCTCCTGGCTTCGGACTGGCTCAGCTTCGGCCATTGTGGGCATCTGGGGAGTGAACCAGTGGATGGAAGACCTCTCTCTCTCTCTCTCTCTCTCTCTCTCTCTGCCTCTACCTCTCTCTGTGACTCTGTCTTCAAAATAAATAAAATAAATCTTAAAAAAAAATACCCAGTATAATGTGGTGGAGCCAGAAATCTTAGTTGTAGCCCTAATGCTATCAGTAATAGAATGAGACCTAAAGTGACAATTTGAATATAAATGTTGATTTCTCTAACTGATGGTTTTCTCATCACCAACAAATAGATAATATCTAAGTAGTCTACTGTTCAAAAATGATTATTTTTATCTACTTAAAATACAGAGAGAGAGAGGAAAAAAGAGAGGGGGGTGACTCCCATTTGCTGGGCATGGGCAAGCTGAGTAGTGGGTGTGAAAACAGTGGGGAATCCTATATAAGAAAGGTCTTCAAATAGTTCACTTAAAATAAGTATTGGGAAAGAACTGCTCACAGATCACAAAAATTTTTGCACCACCATAAACTTTCCAAGAGCTTTCCAAAGTGCGCAGGCACTAGCACATCCCAGATAAAGAGCTGGTCCCAAGACAGGGTTGGGGACTCAGCGCTGCACCTACAAAGCGCAAGGGCTCCGCTTTCTCCGGAGGGGAAACTGGAGGGCAGAAGGGCCCCCGGGAAGCAGGCCGGCACAGAAGAAAACTGGCCGAAGGTTTTGGTGCACTGATCACTTGGGGCTATGTGGGGCAGAAGCCTCCTCCATGCAGCTTTGGTTCTGCCCTCCAGGGCCCCGAATGTAGGCTGCTCACCACCCGGCGCTAAGAACCCCACACCCGGGCAGCCTGACAGGGAGGAAGAGAAGCAGCAGCCTCCTGAGCTCCCCCTAACCATCCTCACCCTGATTTCCAAGGAGCTATTTCCTCCCATCCGAGCCCTGACACCGTCCATTGCCCGTGACCTGTTGAAGCCTTGGGGGGTTTTCCAGAGGGGAGACAGTCCTCCAGACGCCCATTCCCAAGCCCCGCGCTATCAGCGGAACCCTGAGCGCAGAAAAGATGAGCCCTGCCAGCCCACAGATCACTTTTAATGATGCCTGAAAGAAACCATCAGTAAACCTCAGGCTGTGATCTGCAAGTCTGGAGTTGCGGGACCAAAACACCAAGCGAGGAAGGTGACATGTAAAGGCTCATTTCACTCGGGCAGCATCTCTGTTGCTTTTCTTTCATGGATCGTTGTGTTTGCGTCTTTGTTCGCTTCGAGGGCCAGACAGACGAGCCTTACCTGAACACGTTAGGAATGCATAGTCAGTAACCTGGAGCTGAGATGAACCTTATCAATCTCAGCGTTGGTGCCATCTCCATGGCTGGGCTGCCTGGGTGTTCAGAAAGAGGAATTTAATTATCAACAAAATGCCTGCAACAAATGCCAGCCTTCTGCTGTCAGAATGTTACATGGCCGATGGAGTTGTGCACGGCAGAGGTTAAGAACTCGTCCCCATTCCCCGCACCCTGCCTGCCTTGCCTTTCAGAGACAGGGTAGGTGGCCATGCTGGTGGAGCCCCTCTCTCCTGCCACACTGAGAGGAACCCAAGTACTGCAGCCCTGCTAAAGGCGACAGGGTGTCATCAACCGTCTCAGCCGTCGGGTCGCATCTTGGTGACAGCAAGCTGTATGTTCCAAAACAGCCTACTCTTTCCAGTCCCACGTGCTTTTCCTGAACTTTGCTCCTGCCCATCCCAGGGGAACTCCATTTCCCCCAGCCCGTGCCTGCTTCAGTGAACAGAAAGGAGCAGAAGAGAGGCTGTGTGACATTGGAAAGGTGGGGTCATAAACAGTCCCGGAGGCTTTGCCTGGCTCTCTCTGCCACACTTGGAAGCTAACCACCTGCTGGCAGGAAGCCACCGAGGCTCTGTGTGTTTATTGCTGCTGCTGCCAGCCCTGGCTTCCAGCTAGCATGACCCACTGCTCCTGGGAGGGACTGAGACTCGGGACAGGTCCAGCCTGACTGCACCTGTCGAGGGTCTCCATGCTGAGTCCTTCTAAGCAGAATGGATGCAGTGGCAAGCCACAAAGTTATAGGGCAGTTTTAGTGTAACTGTTACGGTAACAGGAACAATTAACCCCTGGATCTGGAATCTTAGGGGTCTAGATTCCCCAAGCACCCAGTCAGCCTCCTCCAAGCCAACCTCCAGCCAGATGCAGAAAGACAAACAGGGACTAAGCTGACTTCCACATAAAATGTAGCAAAGCTGGGCTCACAGAAGCACAGAGTGTAACAGTAGCTGCCAGTGACTGGGGAGTGTGGGATACAAAGAGCCATCGGTGAAACAGATTCAGGTATAAGATCAAAAAGGTCTGGGGCTGTAACATACAGCATGGGGCAGAGGTATTAATTCATTTGATTGTGGAAAGCATTAGACAATGTATACATATATGAATCATCACATTGTACATCTGAATATGCACAATCTTTATTTGACAATTGCATCTTTTAAAATAGAACAAAGAGAAAATGCCAGTGCATGACTTAAACCAGTAAGCTTTGTGAAAAACATTGGCTCAGGGGCAGGCACTCGGTACCGGCAGTTAAGACAGCACTTGGGATGCCCACATCCCACATCCAAGTCCCTGGGTTTGAGTCCTACCTAATTCCAGCTTACCGCTAGTGTGTACTCTGGGTGCCAGCAGGTAACTACTCAAGTACATGAGTCCCTGGGTGGATTTCCTGGGTCGTGGCTTCAGCCTAGCCTAGCTGCAGCTGTTATGAGCATTTCAAGAGTGAACGAGGGGCCAGCATTGTGGTGTAGGCAGGTAAAGCTGCCGCCTGCAGTGCCTGCATCCCATATGGGCGCCAGTTCATGTCCTGGCTGCTCCACTTCTGATCCAGCTATCTGGTATGGCCTGGGAAGACAGTAGAGGATGGTTCAAGTCCCTGGGCCTCTGCACCCATGTGGGAGACCTGGAACAAGCTCCTGGCTCCTTGCTTCAGATTAGTGCAGTTAGAGATTGAACCAGTGGATGTAAGACCTCTCTCTCTCTTTCTCTGACTCTCCTTTTCTCTGTGTAACTCTGACTTTCAAGGGACTACAGCTTTTGCTGCATATACTTGCCTATTTGGAAAGAATATAAACAAGTGTTTTTTTGTAATTTTTGGAAGTTTAAAATTTAAAAGGCAGTCAATGAATAAATACAGGATTTGCATTTCCAGTTCCAGGTGGAAAGATAAAAAGGAAATTTCCTGCCATCCCCCTAGACTCCTTCCAGGGCATTTGGCCCTTTGCACAGATCTGAGAAAGGGACAGTGATAGAGAATTTCTCCTTCTGCTTCCTCCCCTTCCCCCGCAGTGACCTGTCTGTCAAGTTTCGGGGCGCATATGGCCCCTAAGGATCATGGGCAAATACCAGATCCAAGGGGCACCAGACAGTCTCCTCAGATTTATTTTTTAAGATTTTATTTCTTTCTTTGAGAGGTACAATTACAGACAGACAGAGGGAGAGACAGAGAGAAAGGTCTTCCCTCCTCTGGTTCACTCCCCAAATGGCCGCAAGAGCCACAACTGGGCCGATCTGAAGCCAGGGGCCACAAACTTCTTCAGGGTCTCCCACATGGGTGCAGGGGCCAAAACACTTGCGCCATTGCCATCATCCATTGCTTTCACAGACCATAGCAGAGAGCTGGATCGAAAGAGGAGCAGCAGGACTAGAACTGGTGCCCAGATGGGATGCCAGCACCACAGGCAAAGGTTTAGCCCACTACGCCACAGCACCGGCCCTGTCTGCTGAGACTTCTTCTTCTTCTTTTTTTTTTTTTTTTTTTTTTTTTTTGACAGGCAGAGTGGACAGTGAGAGAGAGAGACAGAGAGAAAGGTCTTCCTTTTGCCGTTGGTTCACCCTCCAATGGCCGCCGCGGCTGGCGCGCTGCGGCCGGTGCACCGCGCTGATCCGATGGCAGGAGCCAGGAGCCAGGTGCTTTTCCTGGTCTCCCATGGGGTGCAGGGCCCAAGCACCTGGGCCATCCTCCACTGCACTCCCTGGCCACAGCAGAGGGCTGGCCTGGAAGAGGGGCAACCGGGACAGAATCCGGCACCCCAACCGGGACTAGAACCCGGTGTGCTGGCGCCGCTAGGCGGAGGATTAGCCTAGTGAGCCGCGGCGCCGGCTGCTGAGACTTCTAAGCAAGTATGATTCCCAGGTATTTCTTTCATTCAAACAAGAGGATGAAACTTTTCCTTCATTTATTTAATTTTTTTAGAGCAAAGTTTTAAAGCTAGACCATCAGCAGATAATGTCGTCTGTCCAAAACCGACAGTAATTTTCCATAGAATTACTGCTGGTTAACTCGTCGATTCTCTGCCAGCTGCAGGTCTGATTTCGGGAGACAGCTGGCTAGGGCTGTGAGCAGCTGGTGACCTCAGAGGGGAACGGAGAGTGAACCTGTGGTCAGTCATTCAGAGGTGGGCACTGCTAACCAGAACCTGGCACCATGCAAATCATTAACTTCATTTGCTAAGTACACAAAGTAAGTTGCTAGCTTTCTCCCTTACTTATTCACATCGTGCTTAACTGAGCTCCCCTTCAAACTGGATTGTTTTAGCCTTAGTAAAATGAATGGAACAAGCCCAGAACGAGCAGCTTGTGAACGTGAAAGTGATACCTTTTACCCTTGGCTGTACCTTTCCAGGCAGTAAGTAACTCAGGCATGGCCGCTGGGAAGGAAACTGTGTGTATAGAAACCAACTTGGCAGGTGGACAGAAGCGTCAGAATCAGAAAAGAAAAAGCTGGCCAGCAGCTCTCTTTTCCTGCTATCTGGATTTACTTGAAAGAGAATTCAGACCACAAAAGGAAGGGTCCTGGAGACTGATACTGAAGTTATAAACATCTGGGATTGGCGTTGTGGTGCAGCAGGTTAAGCCGCCGAAGTAGCGGTTCGAGTCCCGGCTGTTCCACTTCCAATGCAGCTCCCTGCTAATGGGCCTGCAAAGGCAATAGAAGACGGTCCAACTACTTGGACCCTTGTCCCCAACATGGGAGACCAGAATGGAGTTCCAGGCTTCTTCCTTCAAACTAGCCCAGCCCCAAATGTTGCAGTCATTTGGGGAGTGAACCAGCAGATGGAAGATCTTTCCCTCCCTCTGTGTCACTCATTTTTAAAACAAGGAATTATAAATGACCATGAAATGCAGACAAAACACAGTTCCCCAGGTCAAGCCAGTGGGAAGGGCCACTCTGCCTATTCACAAGGTGGCGGGGAGCTTACCTGTGCAACAGTCGCTGGAAACACCTATGATCAGGCGCCATTCGGACTGTGACTGTGTCTTCAATTTGGCGCTGCTCTGAGAGCTATTCCGTAACAGCCTTGACAAGGCTCTGTGTGCAATCCTGTGATGTTGTCTAGCAGAAAGTTTCAATACTTAAGTGATACTTTAAATACAGTGTTCAAAGAAACACATTTTTAAAAGTTCCCCTCAATTCACTCATTTCTTCTATCCTTTGAAACTTAACATAGATGTTGTCTGATCCAGTAGTACATTCTCTTCAAAAATGCTCCTACTCAAAAAAAAAAAAAAAATCTCAGGCTAAGCATTTTTTGCCATCTTTTTACAAAGTGATCGTATGATGAAGAATGACATTACCACTGCTTTGTGAATGTCTTTATCTGTCCTTACCAAGGTTTAGCTTTCCAGAGCAGCCCTTGAAATTTAAGTGCCCAGAAAATGCTAGGCACACTTAGGTACCAACAATAGGGTTCACTTCTAGTGGCTTTTTGTTTGTGGTGACACATCTAGGCATTAGTGGGCACCAGAATCACCTAGGATCCTTGTCAAATATGTAAACACCTAGTTTCAGCCCCAGAAACGGTGAGTCATTAGGTCTGGGGTGAACCTGCCTGTTGAAAACGCATCTCAGGTGATTCTGATGTAGGGGGTCTGTAGCCCACACTGCTGCTTCACTGGTCCAAGTCTACTCGGTGGGCCTCCTGCCCCTCCTTTGATGGACATGGTCATCATTGCAGCATCTGACATTTACCTGTCATTTGGCTTCTCAGAATTGTTTCCCTAGTGTACATAATGACTTTACTATCAGTTTTTGCTTTTACTTCAATGTATCCAGACTTGGCACAAGAAAGAGGTTTAAAGGAGCAAGATTTTAGGCCAGCGGATGATATTTAAAGTCTCAATCAGAGTCTAATTTTGGTGCGAGGTATAATGTTCAGTTGCTAAAAGCAGCTTAGGGATTCTGAGCTGAGAGATATGCATGTGAATGGGAAAAATAAAATCCATTGAGGAAGAAGTGAATTATGTAGTCTTTTCTGAAATGTCATCCTCTAATTCATTAAAGCTGAGTTTTAATGCTGAAGAAGAAAAGGCATGAGGCCTGTTTAAACAGTAATTGCTGGAAGCATCGAGAAAGGACAGTTCATCCTCACAGCCTCCACCATGTTAATCACCAGGCTGACCGAGCACACAACTTGAACACTGAAAAGGCCAACACATTCCGACTCGACCTCCTAGCTAAAGAATTTATTGTCTTATCATTGGGTCAAAAAAAATTTTTTTTACTTCTATTTTGACCTTCTTCAAGCCCTCTTCCCTCCCTGGACTTCCTTGGCATAAAACAGAATTGAGATGAACTCAGTAGCATCACAAATACTACTTCACATCAATCCCCTGGGCTTCTTCACAATGGCAGCCAAGGTGAAGTTAGTTGATATTACTCTTGAACCAGGCTGGGCAAAGTGAATAAAGATGTGACATTTCTTCCCCTCTGGTAATTAAGGGTCTGGCCACAAGGAGAATAAGGAGAATTAGACAAATAGAGACTAGTGGATGGTTGGGTTTTTTGTCCATTTGACATTCCTTTCTCCTCTAGTAATTGAAATTCCTCTTTACATGTGGATGGAGTTGACCCTGCCCCTGGTCCCAGGCCTGGAGTGGTTGCTTCAGGAATAGGTTGATGAGCTAAGGGGGCCATCAATATCCCAAGCTACCAGAAACCTTCTCTCTCCATTGGGATTGCTGAGCCAGCAGGCTGAAGTCCTGGGCTATGGGGGGAGGGGAGGAAGGGTCATCACTGTCACAATGAGAGGGCTGAGAGAGGAAAGCTAAGTGGATCCCAGATGATGCTTTTTGAGCCCCAGGTATAATCAACTCTGATTTTTAATTATGTGAGTCAATAAAACCAGTCCCCTGCCTCATTTGCCCTTAGGATGCTCGCGGGTGGTTTTGTCACTTGCAATGGGAAGGCCCTAGCTAATACAGATTGTACATTTATCCTTGTGATTTATGGTGTCCCACCCACAGCCCCACTGCTATGAATGGTAACTAATGACCTACACCTCTGACCGTCTTGGAGCCCCTTCTCCCTGAGATGCCCAACTCCCAGGAGTCAGAGTAAATGGGTACAATCCTGTCTCAAGGTGGGACAACTCTGCAAAGGAATTTACCACCCAGAGCTGCCCATGGCTTCCCTGAGGCCACCTCCTGCTTGCTCCTCCCCCTCCTTACCTCTTACAGAGCCTCCCTAAAGCGCTCCCCTCCCAAAATCTCACGCACCTGAATCCTTTCCTTGTCCTCTGCCTTTAAAGAATATAACCTCAGACACAGTGGTTGGTTTTTATAGTGAGTTTTAATCTTCATCAAAGAAACCTATTACATGGTTAACAGGTAAGAAGGCATGAAAAAAAAGCTTCGCCTGGTAAACACAAGGTCCCGCCCCACCCTTCTTCACCTGTATTCAGGGAGGCAATTGGCCTTGACTCTTCTCATTCCCCTCATCAGGGAAGTGATGTGAATAGCATGCATGCACTGTAACTTCCACTTGAAACGTTATGCATTGACCTCCCACACAGCAGAGGAGAACTTAGCTCACTTCTGTCCCCTTCGCTCTTGCCCTCCCCCATTCCCGCATGGTAGTCTATCAGAGCTTTGGGTTCAATCAATAGTCATTTTGGATATTGTTGTGACTGTTATGATCTCCAACCTTATTTCATCAAATTTAAGGGTTGATGAATTGTAAGACATACAATCATTCTATATACTACTAAGAAGAAAAAAATGTTGCCCATGAAGCATGACATCCCATCAATTACGTGGTGCATCCCAATTTCAGAAATAACAACATGTGAAAAATATTCTATCAGTTCTCCTTCCCACACACTCCAGGACATCAGAGCCATAGAAACAAGGACCTGGTCCATTTCATCCACGGCTCTCAACAATCGCTGGTGCAACATAGGGGCTCAGTGCAGAACGGTTGAGTAAATATGCATATATTGCTTCTTGTTGAACTCAGAGTTCACTGTCACACAGTTTGTTTCTCCTATGACCCATTTGCCCTGTTTTCTAGGTCTGTTCTGCGGATTCTCTCTGTGCTCAGAACTGTCAGACCATTTTCTCCTGGAGAGTCACCACCTGGAAGTCTCCGTGCCTCTGCTAGGATCCATGTGTCACAGCTGGGAGTCACCTCCTTCTTCTTAAGGGTCTAATAACCTGAGAAAGGTCGTCTTGCCTTTTTCTTTTGGGGGAATGATTGCATATCCCAAAAAAATCTTTTTATACTATCATATTTGATTGATAATTTGGGCTTGATAGAGAATTCCAGAATGAATATTATTGTTCACTGAGGGTTACGAAGACTCCATGGAATAATCAGCTCTCCTGCTCCTGCAGGCCCTGCAGGAGTAGCCTTCTCTGCTAATCAGCTCCTACTTCTTCATCTTCCTACCTTGTTCCAGAAATATATTTCTTATATTTACTTATTTATGTATTTGAAAAACAGAATGAGAGAAAGAGAGCTATCTCTACTGGTTCACTCCCCCAAATATCCACAAAAGCCAGGACTAGATCAAGCCAAAGCCAAGAACCTGGAACTCCATCCAAGAGGTAGCAGGGACCCGAGTACTTGGACCATCATCTGCTGCCTTCCAAGGCCCATCAACAGGAAGCTGGATCAGAAGTAGCGCAAGCAGGACAGAAATTAGTACTCAGGTATGGCAGCCTAACCCACCGTGCCCATGCTTGCCCTCCAAAACATTTTGAAAGCTTTTTGCTTTCACTTCATCTCCTAGTATTTCAGTTGTTGGGAGTTTTTTTTTTTCCAAAAATTCCTTTACTCTTTATTATATTGGTTGTGTTTAAAGAAAGAAGGGAGAGAGATTACTTCTGGTCCCTGTGTCACCACAGTGATTTATTTTAAAATACTATTTCCCTTTTTTCAAAATTAATATATGCTTATTGAATAAAACAGCAACAAATCAAAGTAGGAAAAGCACAACGACTTGTAATCCCACTGCTTGAGAAAAGAATGGTTATCATGGATTACATTTTCTCCAACATTTTTCCCAGTTGTTATTTCTGTCACCCACTACCATCCCTATCTAAGGAGTTGGGAAAATGTGCTGGTGACAGGAGATCCCTCTGGTGAATACCACCCCAGGAGGAGTAGTGCCAGTTTGGAGGTAGAAGCTGAAGTAGGGATTAATCTGATTAATTAAAGAGGAAGCAAATGTGTTTGGAGAGGAAAGCCAGGAAAAACGTTGAGTGTTGTCTAAAAGGCAAGTGTCAAAGAAATGCAATTTGCATCATGGTAGAAAAGAATCGACTGTCAAAATTAGCCCTCATTGATGGATCAGTGCTCGCTTAGGGATGTGAGGCGGGAGCTCCCTCCTTAATATTCTTCGCTGATACTTAACTTAATGGGTTCATTCTCAGGACATTGAAATCATCTGTTAAATTTCACGTGAGAGACAGGTGTTACATGTTGAAACACGTGCTATTTAGTTTACATAAACATCTATGTATGTTTTCCATAAAAACGTGACAACTTTTAAGCTGGACTCCTGTAAAACATGCTTTTTCCCACTAAATACATCATGAATGTCATTCACAGGTTGGAAATTCCCTTTCGGGGATGACTGGATAGATATCATATGCAAAAGAAAATGACAACATACAAATAATATAGTAACCAGAATTTATAAAGAATTTTTCTACTCAGCACCAAAATGTAAAATATATCTAAAAATGGAGGGAAAAAAAGCTTGAAAAGACATTTATCCAAAGAAGATATGCAAATGACTAAGAAGCATATGAAAAGATACTGAATATAATCAGTCATTAGGAAAATGCAAATCAAAACCACAAGGTGATACCACTTCCTCTTCCTCTTCCATTTTTTTAATGGAAAATGTGGAGAAATTGGAACCCTAATATATTGCTGGTAGGTGTCGCTCCCTTGCCCGCAAAGGAACCACGCTGTCTGCAGCTTATCAGTCTTCAGTAGACTTTTAATAAGAAAATAACAGCGATAGAGAAAGAATGAAGGAAGGAGAGTGGACAGAAAAGCCCCCTCCTTCCTCAGCTTATATACAAAATCTGGCCAATTGCAAGCGGGCTCAAGTCCATGCACGGAACACTCCAATCCGCTGTCTGTTCACGCAGTGTGCACGCGTCCTCGGGCCAATCAGATGAGGTGTCACGCAGCAGGCAGGCTTACTGCGCGGTCCTCGGCGCCATCTTGTTGTTTACAACATTCTCAACTCCTCTGGAAAGTCCCGACTGTGGGAAAGCATTGCCCTAACCGAAACTAGCAACATCCGCCTTGTGATAAAGACAAGCAACAGCTATCACACCGACCTTGACGTGGGGGCTCCATGGCTGCGCATCCCATGGAGCCCCACAGTAGGAATGTAAAATGCTCAGCCACATGGAAAACAGTTGGGTTGTTCCTCAGAAAGCTAAACATTTTACCCCACAATTCTACTCCTGGGTGTATTGCCCAAAGAGTTGAAAATAGGTAGTCAAATACATTTATGTGCATGGTCATCACAGCACTGTTTTGTGATAGTTTAAAGGTAGATTCAGCCCAACTATCCATCAATGGAAGCATATCAAGCATCTAAAGGGTGCACATCACATGAATACATGAAAGAATGGGTCTGTGTTACATTTATTATTTTGCATAGAATACTGTAATCGTCTACTGACTTGCCTGTTCCCACTACAGTGTGGATTTGTTTTTAAAGATTTATTTATTTATTTGAAAGTTAAAGTTATACAGAGAGAGGAGAGGCAGAGAGAGAGAGGTCCTCCATCCACTGGTTCACTCCCCAGATGACCACAATAGCCAGAGCTGCACTGATCTGAAGCCAGGAGCCAGAAGCCTCGAGCCTCGAGCCTCCTCCAGGTCAAGGGGCCCATGGACTTGGGCCATCCTCCACTGCTTTCCCAGGCCACAGTAGGGAGCTGGATCGGAAATGGAGTAGCCGGGACTTGATCTGGTGCTCATATGGGATGCCAGCGCTGCAAGCCGTGGCTTCACCCACTACACCACAGTGCCAGCCCTGGATTGTTTTATTTTAATAACTCACATATGATGCTTGACCCATAAGAGGGATCTCAAAAAAAAAAAAAATCATGGGAAATGAACAATGTGAAAAGAAAACTATACATGAATTTCAAAAAAAAATTTGAACTAAAAGTTTCTTCTTAAAAAAAATTCTTTATTTGAAAAGCAGAATGATATAGAATGATGGAGGAAGGGAGGCAAAGAGAGAATGAGAGCTTCCATTTGCTTGTTCACTCCCTAAATGGGCCAGGCCAAAACCAGGAGTCAGGAACTCCATCTCGGTCTCCCACATGGCTGGCAGGGACCCAAGCACCTGGGCTAACCTCAGCTGCCTTCCCAGGAGCATTAGCAGGGAGCTGAATTGGAAGCAGAGCAGCCGGGACTCTAATGCTGTGATACGGAATGATAGTGTCACAAGTGGCAGCTTAACCCACTGTGCCACAATGCACATCCCTAATAAATTGATCTTTCATTTTCATTTCCATGAACTTTTTAAAGTACCCTCATGCCTGTTTAGTCAGTATTTGTGAAACAGATAAGATAGGATAAACCTATCACTCTACCGGTGAGACTCTGAGGCTACCGATTTGCCCCACACCACACAGAACTGAGCAGTGAGGTTAGAGGTAGAATCTGGGTCTTCAATGCCCACTGGCTGGCATCTTTCCACTGTCTCACCCAGCTCTCCTAAAAATAAAATTCATCTTGGCTACTAGTTATATTGTAAATCTCCTTATTAAAAAGAGAACTCAATTGATTTTTACTTACTTATTTTCCTTTTGAAAGTCAAAGAGATAGAGACAGAAGGAGAGAGATCTTCCATCTCACTGGTTCATTCCTCCATATGCCTACAACAGCTACGGTTGGGTCAGGAGCTCCATCTGGGTCTCCAACATGGGTGGCAATGACCCAAGTACTTGAGCCATCATCTACTGCCTCCCAGAGTGCACCAGAGTAGGAAGCTGGATCAGAAGAGGAGTAGCTGGGACTCAAACCAGGCACTTGGATAGAGCTTGCAGGCTTCCCAAATGGCAACTTAACTGCTGTGCTAAAAACCCACCCCTAGC
Source organism: Oryctolagus cuniculus (assembly GCF_051225735.1). Lineage (NCBI taxonomy): Eukaryota > Metazoa > Chordata > Mammalia > Lagomorpha > Leporidae > Oryctolagus > Oryctolagus cuniculus. The sequence goes on from NC_142869.1 coordinate 168,821,534, forward strand.
TTCAGAATTGGGGCAAATTACTAAGCTGTTTTGATACTGCCACATTGCCTGATCCAGTGCAAGGTATGCATAATACTTGTACAGGAAATATTTGTAGTGTGAGCCCTTCATAAAAAAAATATTGTTGTTAATATTTTTCCCACTTTTAATGACAGAGATGATAATAACCTCCCAGCAGTCAGCTTTAAATAGGTTCAAGACACTGAAATACAATTTTTAACAGTGTCTTCCATCAGCTTGCTCCCTGGGGAGATGAAACGAGCTGGTAATGAGTCAGAAGCAGAGGGGAGGGGGCCGCAGTGAGCACTGATGTTCACTGGCATTGGGAGGGAGTCCATTGTTTCCCATACTCAGAGCTGGCTCCAGACCATGGGAGGGGCAGTGGTGTGGAGGTCTTTCCTTTCCCCCAGTGCTGAGCACACAGCCTCTTCTCTGGGCACCAGGCCTTCAGACCCAATTTAGCTGCAGTGGGGACTGGGAGAGAACTGTGTATTCAGACTAAAGGTAGGGTGTCACCTGTCTGTGCAAAACACGGGCGTCCGGAACCCACACCAAACGACACATTGGTTCATCACCAGCAGCCACGACAGGTGAGTTTCTCAGTAAGACATTGGTGCAAAACCCCTTGTCTCAAGTCTCTGTGGCCCAATATGTTGGACCGACGGGAGTCCAATGTACAGGTCAACACTGTCTCGGTGTTTGTGTTTTGGTGGCCAAGGTGTTAGTTCTGTGGGATCTGGGCCAGAGGGAGCCAAACAAATAATGGAGAGGGTAGGAGTAGAATGTCACTGTTTGCCTTTAGGCAACTCAGAGAGGATCAGGACAAGGAATAGAGAACATAAGAAAAATTAGCCACGAGGTCCCTTAAGTGATCACTTGGCTGCTCTGTTTGGAAAAGCTCCGCTCTCCTGCATCTGAGATCAATCAGGGACAAGTTCCCCTCGACGAGCTTCCAGACGCTGTCCTGTGGATGCCCCCTCCTGAACACCCAAAGGTCTTCATCACTCTCAAGGACTCTGAAATAAATAAATAAATGGACAAAAGTAAATAAATAAATAAATAAACGTCCCCATTTCCCGAGCGCTTCTGCAACCCAGCAGCCCCCATCCACCTGTGACCCACGTCTCCCGCCTCTCAGCCCCGGGAGGTGTTTGCCAGGGGGATGGAGCCTGGTTTCCTCCAGGTGGGAACCTTTGTGCTCACTCTCAGTGTGCCCCGGGGCCACCTCGGCCCTTGAGGTCAGCCTCTTAGTCTCTCAGACAACACAGCAGCAAGCAGCGCCCCTAAATTCAACTCCTGACTGCTACTCTGCTGACCCACCTCCCTGTTAATGCACCTGCGAAAGCAGCAGAAGACGGCCAAGTGCTTGGCCACTTGCACCCACATGGGAGACCTGGATGGAGTTCCAGGTTCCTAGCTTCAGCCTTGCTCAACCCTGGCTATTTTGGCCATTTGGAGAGTGAGGCAATGGATGGAAGATTTCTCTGTATCTCTCTCTCTCTCTCTCTTTCTGTAACTCTGCCTTTCAAATAAGTAAAATAAATCCAAAAGCCCCCAGAAGCAGCCCAGGCTCTGCAGAACAGGCAGCGTGCATGCATGAAGCACAGTGAAGGCCTCCGGTCAGCTCCCCAGCGGGGCCCAGCAGCCTGTCTTTCCCGCTGAGCCCCATCTCTAGAGCAAGAGTTCAGCATCGCCCCTTCCAGCTCCCTCTTCTCTGCGGGGGACTCAAAGCTTCTTCCATTTGCAACCGCACAAAGAACATCCCTGGAAGAGGAGGGATTGACAAGGACAAGTAGTGCTTCCTCTGTCATATTAAGCAGAGAGGTTTGAAAGGGTGTCCATGCTGAGATCAGCAGTATTTTGGGGACTCGGTGGCATGTGATTCGGCTCTGATAGGGATGATGTCCCAGTAAGGGCTTTGGGTTCAGGGAGGCAATTGTAGCTGAAAGTTCAACATGTGGCAGAAGTCTCACCCCTTGTAATACAGGGTTGATGGCACCTCCCCAAGCCTTCTGAAGGTGGGATTATAGCTGAGAAGACCCTGAAGAAAAGAATTTACAGACCCCGGGAAACTGCATTGCCCTGGCTGGAGCATCTGAGATTTCCTTCCCAATCTTAGAGCTTCCAGTAGTTTCCATCTGTAATCATTCCTTCTGTCTCCTCTGCCTATAGTGGCCAAGAAAGGCTGGATTCAACCCCCAGACAACAGAGGCAGTGGAATTATTAGCATAGCAATCAGTCTAGTGCAACGTTTGCTTTACCAGCCTTTCCCTACACCCTTCCTGTTTCTAAGAAAAACATTGCATTAGGACTAGAAATCATTGCTTTTCTATTGCTAGTATAATTTCTCTTCACGAGGAGTGTATTTCCCAAGGTTTCTGAAGGCAGTGCAGGGAATAATAGTCACAGTGGTAAATTGAATTACATTCTACTGGAATGAGGATGACGCGCAGGATAAAAAACAGTAATAATGCATGAAATATCTTTTACTATTTTTAGCAAAGGTGTTTTTTAAGATTTATTTTACTTATTTGAAAGGCAGAGTTACAGAGAGAGAGAGAGAGAGAGAGGGAGGGAGAGATGCAGACAGAGAAATCTTCCATCCATTGCCTCACTCTCCAAATGGCCAAAATAGCCAGGGTTGAGCAAGGCTGAAACTAGGAACCTGGAACTCCATCCAGGTCTCCCACGTGGGCGCAAGTGGCCAAGCACTCGGCCGTCTTCTGCTGCTTGCGCAGGTGCATTAACAGGGAGGTGGGTCAGCAGTGTAGCAGTCAGGAGTTGAATAAGCACTCATATGTTACGCCAGTGCCTCATGGGGCAGTTTAACCTATTACTCCATGACGCCAGCCCTGCCGGAGTGTTTCCTAAGGGAGATTTCACCCGAGGATTTGTCTATTGATTGGCACCCAATTAAGCCACACACATACACATAAGAAGGAAAAACAGAGGGGGACTTGAAAGTCCAACTGGACCAGGAGGATCCTCCTTCTCTCCTTCTCTTTCTCGGTTTTGCTGTGGCCCATTGTGCTGATGGTGGTGAGGTGACGATTCTGTCCGGTCCCTTGCTGCCACCAGGACAGCAAACCCCAGTGGTGGGGGATGCAGCTTTTCCTTGGTGCTGAATTCCCTTGCACAGCCTTTCAGAAGCATATCGGTTCTTCATGAAAACTCAGACACCATTAGCACTACCTTGACAAAGCTCCAAAGTGTCCCAGGACTTGCTCCGAGCCCTGAAACCTTTTTTCTAGTTTGTCCCTTTCATACTCGGTGGACCTGTTGATTCCCCAACACGCCAGCACAGGAATCCATCTGTCAGGATGGCATGGTGCCCTTTCTGTAAGACGACATGCCAGCATCCGCCAGCCCTCGTGCCAGCCAGAGTGGCTTCAGCACCAGTGCCCTGCGTGACACAATAAACTGTGTACAGATTCGGCGGCGAGGTCTTCCCAGGGAAGGTACAAGCTGCCAAGTGAGGAACATGCTGCTCATTACAGCAAGTCACGCATGACCCATTTCAGCACAGACCCTGTCCCGTGGGTCAGACTGGCTCTGTCTGTGCGGAGCTGCTGTGACAGAGAGCAGCCACTTCTCCAGCGAATGCCCCATGGTCCCGGCATAGCAGCCCTCCGGAAAGGTGAACTAGCCGTCAGCAGAACACCGCAGGGTGGCCAGCAGTCTGTGTGCCAGGGACAGGGGGGTTCTTTGGGATGTGAGACTTTCAGGGCCAAAAACAAGAAAAGTCTAAAAAAAAAAAAATTAGAATGAGTTGGCTGCCCTGTGTCCCCACCCAGGCTCCTCCAGGCAACTTCCTCCTTGTCGTATGTCTGCATCCAATGTTGTCTCCATTCCAGTTCTCTGACAGGTGTCTGCCATGGCCCCAGAGATCCCTGCCTCTCGGCATTCACACTCTTGTGTACTCTTCTCCATGAAACTCAGCTGGATGGCCTCACTCACTTCTAAAGAGGACAGGGAAGACAGGAAGGGCACTGCTTCTAAGATGACCTTGGAACCAAGGCCGCGGCTTCCGTCCTAAGTACTCTCTAATTCTCATTCCTTTCCCCTTCCTCTCCAGTCCCTCTCTCCTCTTTTCCTCCCCCACTCCCCTTCTCCCCCTGAGGCTAACCGGCTGTGTGTCACCAGCTGCCCTAAGGAGAAGCCCAAGTGGCAAGGAACTGCTGTCTCCAGCCAGCAGCCAGCAGGGACCTGAGGCCAACCAGTGGTGCCTGTGTGGGTGTGACTATGGAGCTTTCCCTCTGTCCAGCCTGGAGCTGCCTGCAGCTCCCCAGCCAGCTTGGCTGCAACCTGGTCCTGAGCCAGAATGCCCAGCCAACTAGTGCCTGGATTCCTGACCCACAGAGACCAAGGCTGCATGGTATTGGAGTCGACTAACTTTTGGCTTACTTTGTTACCCGGAGCTAAAGACCTAAATCAGTGTTAAAGTGTGAAGAAGTAAGACTTGGTCTGGAAAGAGACTGGGCTCAGAATAGCACCTGAGCATTGACAGGGAACTGGGGGATCCCTCACCTGGCCAGATAAGGAGCCTGAGCAGAAAAAAGGCTGAACAACTTCTTGGGAACCAGTGGTGAAACCTGGACGTGACTTGTGCCTCCTGCATCAGCGCTGGTTTTGCTTGATTCTGCTGCCCAGGTTGGCAATCTTGGAACCTATGTGTTCAGGCTGTACGTGGGTCTCAGGATCCTGCTACCTCTAACGTGGCTCAGGGACAGTGGTTAAGAAATCTGTCGGGGTACTCACGACCCGTATCTGAGGACCTGGGTTCAAGTCCCGACTCCGCTCTTGAATTCCAGCTTCCTGATAATGTGCGCCCTGGGAGGCAGCAGGTGATAGCTCCAGTGCTTTGGGTCCCTGCCACCCATGAGGGAGGCTCAGGAGGAGTTGCCAGCTCCTGGCTTGCAGGCATCGGGAAGTGAACCAGCAGTTGGGAAATCTCTGTCTTTCCTTATATCTTTTGAATGAATTAAATATAAATAACAAAAAATAAGGAAAAATGATTGCTTTGAAGGAACCAGCATCTTCTTAATCATCTCTTCCCTGCTGGAAGCACTTCTAAGTCCCATTAGCTGGCTGGATGCTGCCTTCGAAGGCTCTCTGGAGGGAGCGGAATGGGATTCCTTTCCCCTTCTTTGGATCCTTTTAAATCGTATTGTTTCTCTGAGACCATGCAGGGAGAGAATTTGTCTCCAGTTTTTATCACAGAGTTGATAAACTTGATAAAATCTTTTATATTTGCTCCAAAAATGTTGCAAATTTTCCTTGCTCTAACCATCAGATGTCTGCAATGTGAGTGAACCATTATTTTAATTTAATTCAACCGGTATTCCCAGAACACCTATATGATTTGTTCTAGAAGGGCTGGGAAAGGAAGAAGGCAAGAATGCAAAAATAAAAAAAAAGATTATATATTATTTATCTTTATTTTTAAAAAAGATCTATTAATTTATTTTAAAGGGAGAGAGAGCTATCTTCCATCTGCTGGTTCACTCCCCAAATGACCACAACAGCCTGGGCTGGGCCAGGTAGAAGCAGAAGCCAGGAGCTCCATCTGGGTCTCCCACTGGGTGGCAGGGGCCCAAAGACTTAGGTCATCATGTGCTGCTTCCTGGGCATATTAGCAGGGAGCTGGATCGGAGGGTATGTAGTCTGAACTTGAACTGACTGGCACTCCCATATGGGATGTGGGTGTCCCAAGCAGATGCTTAACCCTCTGCGCCGTGACGCCTGCCCTGTGTGATCTCATTTTGTAATGTCTGCATATGTTAGGAGTGGGTGGTGAGGGGACAGTCCAAGTATGCGCAATGTGGGAGCAATAAACAGCTACCATTTTGAGCGACAGTGAGCAGCAGACCAGATAAGAGAGGGCACAGAATGTGCGTTAGGAATCAGGGAAAGAACGTTCCACCCAGGTAGGGGGGTGGGGGCAGAGTAGATACTGAGCAAGAGAGTGGAATGATGGATGTGAGGTTTAATTGGCCTGATTTGAATCCAGAGTAGAGGATAGACAGTGGTGGAGACATTTACGAGAAAACTCCCAGGAGTCTGTAGTCCGCAGAAGCCCTTTGGAACCCTTCTCTAAGAAGGCAAGGATTAAAGAACCCCCCCGCTCACCCCCAACACTGTGCAAGCTCTCTGTGGGAGGCGCCGGCATTGTTTTTGCCCAACATTTCTGGAGCATTGAGTTGTTCTGTTCTGTTGATGTTTGAACAGATTGGGAAAACGAGCCCTCCAACTTTTTGGTTTTGGACTTGAAACAGAAAGTTTATTCAAACCCTTTCCTTGGGTACGTGGGAGGAACATGTGGAGGACTCCAGCTTCCGGGGGCACGGAGCGGCACAGATGGGTACAGGCCGAGTACTGATCACAGCCAGTGCCAGCATTAGAAGCTTTCCTTTCTCCTGAAAATGTGTTCTACCCTTTAAGAAATAACTAAAGAACTCGTGCCATACGCCTCAAATGTCACTAGTGTTCTGGGACTTTCCAAAGATATTTAAAGGACTATTCTCTCTCGGTGCTATAATTAACACCCTATTCGCCAACATATATATGTTTTAATTAGACTCAGGGCTTCAAAGAATAGAGATCTGTCCAGGTTGCCTCAAGTGAAAACTGGGAAGGGAGAAGAATTAAAAGGATTTATAATAAGCTGCATAACCAGAATTTTCCTATCTCAGAATTTTGGCTCAGGCTCTGCAGCCAGCTCATGAGCACCCCTCCATTCTAATCTGCGGTGCTGTATGCTGGACACAGGTCAAGCAAAGGGCTTGGCAGGACATATCTGGGCACTGGCCATCTCCCCCCTCCAGGCAGTGTGGCTCAGTGGGTGAAGTCTCTCTGTATGGGACTCCCATATCTCTTATCAGACTGCCAGCGCTTCCATTTCTGATCCAGCTTCCAGCTGATACATCCTGGGAGGCCGCTGGTGATGGCACAAATGCATCCAAGTAGATGAAAATCAGTAAGTGAATTTGGATGGGGAAAGTGACACTGAAGTCCACCAAGGAGGATCCAGAAACGGAAACTCCAGAAACCAAGGCAGTAAGTGGGGTAGGCGTTTGGCCTAGCAGTTAACAGGCCCCCATGCCGCATCTCAGAACCTGCATTTGATTCCTGACCCTGACTTCCTGTATGCACATCCTGGGAGGCAGTGGTGATGTGTCAAGGACTCGGGTCCCTGCCACCCACTTGCCTGCACACAGCCTGTGGCCAGGAACTCACTCCAGGTCTCCCGTGAGGATAACAGGGACTCAAGTACTTGCAGGTGCATATTAGCAGGAAGCTGGGTTAGAAGTGGAAGACACAAGCACTCTGGGATGGGACGTGGAGGCCAGAAGCAGTGCCACCCTCTGTGCCAAATGCTCACTCGCAGACAACCAGCTTTCTGTCTGTCATCTTGTCTTTATTTTTTCTTTCAGTTCTTTTTTTCTCTTGTTTCCCTTTTTGCTTTCTTTTACAGTGATGATTTTCAATTTTTTTCATGTTTTCCCTCTAAATCCGTTAGGAAATTTCTTAGATATTACATTTAAAGGAAGCAAGGTATGTGGGGCTCATAGTATAATCTGGAAGATTCGGCATTCACAAGAGCTCAGAAGCCACGGTGAGAAGTTAAGGAAAGAGCAGTGCCCAGCGTGGCTACTGTATAAAAAATTTAATGAACAGTGGACGGGAAGGCGTCTGGAGAGGAGTAACTAGTTATTATCCGCAAAGATTCTGGTGAAGATGTAAAATGGCAACTGTGGAACAGCCAGGACTTGAACCGGTGCCCATATGGGATGCTGGTGCTGCAGGCTGGGGCGTTAACCCGAGGAGCCACAGCACCAGCCCCTAAAATGGCAATTGTGACTGTGGTTTTCATCACGCTTACCTGCCTCACAGGGCCAAGCCGAAAATGCCTCCCCGCGGAAGATCCTGGAGGTGATGGGAGGCAGGGATTTAATGATCTAACATTTCTGCATCTTGCCCTTTACTGAACCAAAAAGCCTATTCGGGGGTCGGCATTGTGGCACCGTGGGTTAGGCCACCAATTGCAACCCTGGCATCCCATTTGGGAGCCAATTAGAGTCCTGGCTGCTCCACTTCCAACCCAGCTCCTTGCTAACATGCTCGGGCAAGCAGCAAAAGATGGCCTCAGTCCTTGGGCCCCTGCACTCACGTGGGCAACGTGGGTGGAGTTCCAGGCTCCTGGCTTTGGATTGGCCCAGCCCCAGCCTTTGCAGCCATTTGGGGAATGAAGCAGAGCATAGGAGATTGATTTGTGTCTCTCCCCCTCTCTGTAATTCTGCCTTTCAAATAAATAAATCTTAAAAAAAAAAAAAAACAAAGCCCAATAATTGGCCGGCGCCGCGGCTCACTAGGCTAATCCTCCGCCTGCGGTGCCAGCACACCGGGTTCTAGTCCCAGTCAGGGCGCCGGATTCTGTCCCGGTTGCCCCTCTTCCAGTCCAGCTCTCTGCTGTGGCCCGGGAGTGCAGTGGAGGATGGCCCAAGTGCTTGGGCCCTGCACCCCATGGGAGACCAGGAGAAGCACCTGGCTCCTGCCATAGGATCAGCGCGGTGCGCCGGCTGCAGCACACTGGCCGCGGTGGCTATTGCTGGGTGAACCAACGGCAAAAGGAAGACCTTTCTCTCTGTCTCTCTCTCTCTCACTGTCCACTCTGCCTGTCAAAATAAAAAATAATAAAACCCTCAATAACAATAATAATAATAATAATAATACAGTAAGGACAGAATAGCTAGCGGTTTTTGAGTGCCCAAGTCGGTAACATTCATGGTTTTCTCATTTCTCCCAACAACCCTTTGACACAAGCTCCCTATGGGATCCCCTCTGTATATACTTCAGATCCTTTAGCCTCCTCTGTCTAGCCAAAGCCTTACCAGCCAGTCCTGGCCAGCTTCCTGCAGATGCAATCTGGTGACACCTGTTGTTGCTTCCAGGCCTGCAGTCTCTGTCAAGGTTACAGCCGCGGAATTCTAGCGGGAAGCCCCAGAAGATGTCGCTGGGATAGATACACTCACACATTTGAAGAAGCCTTGGCGCTGTTGCTGTGGCATAGCTGGCCTGCAACACCAGGGTCCCATATGATTCAAGCCCCAGCTGCTCCACTTCTGATCCAGCTCCCTGCTAACGTGCCTGGGAAAAAACAGTGGAGGATGGCGCAGGTGCCTGGGCCCCTTCCACTCCTGGCTCCTGGCTTCTACCTGACCCAGCCCTGACCATTGCAGCCATCCGGGGAGTGAACTAGCAGATGGAAGATCTGTCTCTCTCTCTCTCTCTCTCTCTCTCTCTCTCTGTCTCTCTCTCTCTGTCTCTGCCTCTCAGTCTGTAACTCTTTCAAATAAATACATCTTAAAAAAAAATCCTCACAGCAGTTCTCCGACCCTCAATTCTGGGAGGGACTGTGTGGACGCTCTTGTCACTACCATCTTCCCCCAATTTTCTTGTCAAGATAATAAAGCAATTGTGTATCCCAGGAGGGACTGCAGAGACACATGCTACCGTCAAAGGCTTAGAAGATGTGGAGGCCATGGTCCCCATGATTATTCCACTCAGTGCACCTGTCTGGATACTGCAAACAACAGCAACGGAGATGACAGTGATGACAACCATGAACTGAATCAGGTGGGAGCCAATGCCGGCTGCTTTATCTTCCTTCAAGCAAATTCATGTGGTCTCTAGCTCTTGGCATGTGGCTACTGATCTGGCCAACGCCCTCCTCCTTACCCAGATCCACAGGGACAGACACACAGTTCTTTGTGACACTTTTTCTACTCCTGGCCCCAACAAAGTCTGCGGGCATGTGAGTGTCTTCACTTTCCACTAATGTTCGTGTGGTCTAGTGAGCCGGGGATGGCCCGTGTCTTGAATGTACATGAGCAGGTTTGTGGAGAGGAATTATTAGGTGGTAAGCACCACTAATGTAATCATTTACTAATAATTAATTTTGCATCATTACAAAAAATTTTCAAAATATACAAAATTGGGGGTGATGTTGAGGTGCAGTAGGTTGAGCCAGCACCTGTGAGGCCAGCGTCCCATATAGGAGTTCTGGTTCCAGTCCCAGCTGCTCTGCTTCTGATCCAGCTCCCTGCTAATGTGCTTGAGAAGGCAGTAGAAGATGGCCCAAGTGCTTGGGCCCCTGCACCCATATGGGAGACCCAGATGGAGTTCTAGGCTCCTGGCTTTGGTCTGGTCCAGCTCCAGCCATTGCTACCATTTGGCAGAGTGATGGAAGATCTCTCTCTCTGAATCTCTCTCTCTCTCTGTCTCTCCAACTCTCTGTCACTCTGCCTTTCAAATAAATATTTTTTTAAAAAAAGCATACAAAATTAGGCAGAATTCCATAAACTCCTGAGTGTTCTTCAACATTGATTGGCTGTCAACAATGATCAGCTCATAGCCACTTCTGTTTCATCTGCATTTCACTCTCTTCCCCCTTCTATAGTATCTTGAAATAAATCTCAGGCATCACATGTATGCATGAAACTTTTAAGAGCATTACTTTTAAGAGCATAACTATCATATCATTATCATAGCTAAAGTGTTTAACAATTATTCAATATGAAATATTCAATCATTGTTCAAGTTTTCTTTTTTTCATAAACATAATAATCTTTTAAAAAATTCATTGTTTGAATCAAGATACAATTAAAGCCTGCACATTGCATTGGGCTGATATATTTTTTTAAGATCCATTTATTTATTTAAAAGGTAGAGCTACAGAGAGGCAGAGAGAGAGAGAGAGAGAGAAATCTTCCATCCACTGGTTTACTCCTGAAATGGCTGCCACGGCTGGAGCTGCACCAATCTGAAGCCAGGAGCCAGGAGCTTCTTCCGGGTCTCCCACACAGGTGCAGGGGCCCAAGGACTTGAGCCATCTTCTACTGCTTTCCCAGGCCATAGCAGAGAGCTGGATTGGAAGTGGAGCAGCCCGGACTTGAACCTGTGCCTATATAGGATGCTGGCACTGCAGGCAGCATCTTTACTTGCTATGCCACAGCACTGGCACCAGCTGATATATTTTTAAAGTTTCCTTTAATTTAAAAGTTTCCCCTTCCATCTGTCTGTTTTTTTCCTTTGCAATTTGTTTGTTAAGGAAATTGGGTCATTTTTCATGCATGTTGTGTTTTGCTAATTGTGTCCCTGTGGTGTCTTTTGACAGGTTCCTGTGTGTTTCCTGTAGGTGTGTAGTTGGTGATGAAATTTTAAGAGTCTGTAGGTCTGGAAGTCTTGGAGTATACACCTGTAAGGTAGAGGACCAGCTTTTGCACTTTGCTTCTCCCGTTACTAAGAAACGGGTACGATGTCTGACGGGCCTTGTTGGGTTTTGGAAGCAGCAGTCAGTGAACTTGAACCACTTTAGCAGGTGACCAGAGAGGCTGTGTTCTCAAATGCGATCCAGAACACAGGAAGAACTCAGCAGCAGTTCCAGCTTGTGGAGCAAAACGCTTTGCTGCGTAAGCCACATGACCTAGCAATCCAGCAGATCTAGGGCGGTCCTTGGTGGCTAAGGATGCTGGATGAACTTTTTATAAGTCCCCAACCTAGGGATTATGGAAAATTTCTAAAGCAAAGCTGTATCCCGTGAAGCAGAGAATTACTCTTCTTTTAAGAAACAGTTTCTTCTATGCTCCTTGGCCCAGTAGATACCTAACACCTGGGATGCAGAATAATTGGGGGACCCGAAGAGACCATTCTGAGCTTGCTGTTAGCAGAACCACCAAGCCATAACAGGCAGGACACAGCAGCTGTCCCTGGGCACCACAAGTCTTGGCAGGACCATGCCAGTGCAGACTCAGATGACACAGATAAACCACACGCTCAGTGACCCCTGCCCTGACGTCACGTACACCAATACTTCTCCCTCAACCTACACCAGTGGCTCTATGGGGGAGATGGGGGAATCCCACATCCAACTAACATAGGAAGGAAACGTTTCTTCATGAGACCAGCTGACATTGCACGAGGATGTTGGTGCTGACCCGACAGCCGCTTACAGAGTACGGTGGTGAAGGGAAAGTCTCTGGGTAGGCAAAGCAGAGAGCGGTGCTACACTTGATTGCGCCATCTTTTATGCAAGGGAACAAAGTGGCCTAAGGTGTGGATTAACACGGATTCCTGGGCAGCAGGGAATACCTTGCCTGTTGGCCAAGGGCTTGAGAGGACTAAGATTGGAAGCTCTGGAACAAGGTTTAGGGACAGGCATGGAGATGGACTTTTGGGAATGAGTAGGATGCGTGCAGCTCTCTGTATCTCCTCTTGGTGCTTAGCAGAGAGCACGTAGGCCTTTTTCCTTGACTGCCCATGGCCTCATCATTGAGTCGCCTTCCTGCCCTGATTCCATCCAAACACCCATACTGAGAGACGCATACCCTGAAATCAGACACATCTGGATTTTTTTTGACCCAAATTACACATTTAACGACTCATCACGTCTCTTAGCCTCAGTTTTTCTTATCTGTAAAATGGGGTTGTGAGGATTCCATGACATCTTACAGCCCAGCATGAGATAATCTCACAGAAATGTTACTTTTCTTCTCGTTCTATCCTTTGGAAGTTTCGTGCCCCAGGTCTCCTTGAACATGTGTAAGAACGTCCCACAAAATCATGCTGAACTGTACAGCCAAGCCAAGTCTAGGAAAGTCTCAGTGTTTAGAAATAATTTATAAAGGGGGATAAAATTACAATCCAAGCAATTGCTTTCAAAAGGAATGGAAAGTGACTAGCTTCCGTCCAAAGTCCTGTTGCATTCCCCGTGGAAACAGGTGTGTTAGTAACTGCAAGAAAGTAGACCAAGGCAACAAAAAACAGGTGCTCCTAGAGCTATGCTCCCTTTGTCACTTTAGGAAATCTCAAACTGTTCATTTTGCATGCACGGCCCCGTTAACAGGTGCTTTCTTGCATACATACTGTGTGTTCATCACTCTGCTGGCCCCCGGGGATGGCGAGACCAAGACAACCTGTTCCCTAGCCTCCAGACTGAGGTGGCAGAGTCTGATTTACAGCAGGCGTACAGGTAACAAGTGTGAAGCTGTGCATACAGATGCTGTGTCCCTGGCTGCCTTGTGGGCCTTAGTGGTGGGCCCGTAGCAGTGAAGGTCGGGTAGACCAGCTGGGCATAGAGGATGAGCACCCAACCAGGACTCTCTTAGGGGACCAGAATGACATAAACAGAAGGGGTACAGTGTCTTGTTAGAAGGCAAGTGCGATCTAGTTACTGCTTAACTAAACTCAGTTCCTGATGGCTCCCAAGGATGCCGGAGGCCAAGCTAAGCAAATGCATGTGTGTTGCTCTCCCTTCGCAGGAAAGGGCTGGTTACATCCAAATACCTATTTTGGTTTCTCTGTGGCAATGGCTGAGGCCTCCTTGGCCCACTTCGATGGGGCTTGCTAGTGGGTTGCTCAACATCACAGAGGGGATCGGGTTTGCCTTGTAAGGTGGAAGCCCCCCTCCCATCTCGGTTCATTCTTGGAAGCTCATTAAGGATCTTCAGAATGACCTGGTAGCAATCCTTCAGGGAACAGGATCCTTTCAGGAGACTGGGGTAAGAGGCACCCCCGGCAGCACTTGTGAGCATCACTAGTGGGAGGGTTTCAAAGGACTGGAGGGATCAGGACAAACCTCCCAGAAGAGGAGCGTGAGGGTCTGGCTGGCCAATCACAATGGCACCCGGGAGCAGTGCAGTGCACAACCTGTGTAACTGTAGGTGGCCTCCCTTTGAAGAAGCAAAGAAGGGGGTTTTGCATTCTAGGAAGTGATGACAACATGAGCAAAGAATGCACATTCTTTAGTTTCCACTTTAATCCAAGGAACATTCTTCAAGTCAAGGCATTTGCACCTCACTCTTACTCCATGAACTCCTCTGTATCTCTGGCGAATTGGCTTAGCAAAGTGTCATTTCCCTCCCTTGAGTGCTGAGAGTGAACTATTGGAGGAGGTGGGGTTGGCTGATTCTATCCCTTGATAGAATTGATTCTATCACTTACATTTTTAAAAAATAACCTGATTTTTTTTCCCTAAGGACGATGGGAGAAATGGGAGCTGGCCACAAATGCACTCCACTGAACAAGGGTCTGGAAGAAAAATTTTATAATCACTTATCCTTGTACAGTGAGAAACTGAAGTTGCTATAAATGCCAAAAGAAAACAATATGGAGAAAATGAATGGGGTTACAGGAACATGTTCATAAATTTATGCAGTAAATGTGCTATGTGTTCTCCAATTGGCAAATGCCTGGTATAAGACAATATTAAGGGACCACAAAAATTAAGTTAATGTAACATTTCTCTACTATACTATTTAGATTTATTGTCCGGATTTTTATGGATTTTTAAACAGCTTTTTCTTGACATTAAATATTTAGCAGTTAGCAGTTAACTTGTCATTTTAATCTCAAATTGTTTCTTGCTGCCTATACCGGGCAGGGGAGAAGTATGATGTGGTTATAGCTCAGATTTGTGAGATGGGGATGCCAGACTGGAAAATCAGGGATCTCTTGTGCTTGAGACGATGAAATGGCGAGTTGTAAGGCTTCCGTGGAAGGGATTTGGGGAACGGAAGAACTGCAAGGTCTTTACCAACATCACCATCTACTCCTGTTAGCAAGGAGAGTGAACATTGGTGATTCCTTCCTGCTTGTAGGAGAAATTAAGGCACCCACCAAGAACAAGTTTCGCATGGCTAGCAAAATATTGATCACAGTTGGAACTGGGTGGTGCTCATACAGAGTAGCCCCTTGTTTGTACGTTTGAAAGTACCGATAGCAAAAAGCAGAAAGAAAAGCAAAGCACATCCCCCCCGTGAGAGGACGTGGCTGTGTTCAGCACCTCTCCCTGGCTCTTCTCCTGTTTTATGTGCTGTTCCCTGTGCTCTGCCTCCACTCCTTTCTGAATCCCAGGCCAGTACCATCACTGCAAATGCAGGGTTGGGTTTCTCAAGGTTTCTGTTGCGGCGAAGTCATAGAAACAATAACTCCACAATCAGAGTAATGCTAAATGCCGTGTTGAGAGCTCTCAGTGAGCACTAACCCCGTGTATCATTATACCATCTCATTTAAACGTTCTGACAGTTGTCTGCAAGAAGAGATTACCACTATTCCACACAGAGAGAAACTGAGGCTTAGGAAGCTATATAATGTGCTCTCACTTAACCCCCATGTTAAAGAGGCGTTTGGTCATGGATGGCCAACTCAACTTCATGCTTGGATCTGAAATTGGCATCCCTTCCAATGTCCAAAAGCAGCAGCATTCTGGCTGCCACCCTCCCCATACACACAAGGAATCCCCGATGGCAACATGGAGGAAGGAAGCTGGTGGAGATGACACTGAGGACGCAGTCTGTCTTGGGGAAGGCTTACTATGGGTGGTGCCCTTGCAGTTGATGCTGGTCCTCAAGGCACACTGGGTCTGCATGGACAAGTCATCCACAGGTAGGGCTGGGTTGAAGGATTAATCTGGCTCTCAGATAGGGCAGCTGGTGGTCTTAGTTCCAATGAGAAAACGGAAGCGGAAGGGAGGAAGGAAGTCAGAGGACATCGGTTTCAAACATCGGTAGCAAATTAGCAAATGCGCGGTGTGTCGGTGTTGGCATAAGTACATGGGAGCACCAGCCAACTGGGTGAGGTGCGGCAGCAGTTTCTACGCTTTGGGAACCTGAAGGTGGAATGACAGCAGGATGATTTTAAGAACTGTGTTGCTCTCAGAGTCCAACAGCGGCTGGGAGAGTGTTCACAAGTTCCAGGTCCCGGTCAAAAATCTGAGGGGCGGGGTTGAGCTCTTGCCCAGGCAGGAGGCTTCCACTTCACATTAAGAAGTCAGGTGGTTCATGCTTGAGGCTGGTCCCTGAGGATCCCTTCCACTTCAACCCAACCTCGCCCCAGCCAGCGCTGTGATAGTCATTCTGGGAAAGGCTACTGTAGGCCCACTGTGGTTGCCCCAAGAGAAAGGTCCCTATTTAGCCTTGTGGAGACTTTACTTTCTAATGCAGTGCCATGGGGTGAGGAGTCAGAGGGGTTAATAGGCAGTCGGGGTGTTCCCAGTGGGAATTTGGGGTGTAAAATGCTTGCTTTCCCCCAAGGGTTGCCTTTTGCAAGGTCCAAAGTACCTGCCTGCCCACTCCTTGAAAGCTTCCAGTTTTGCCATAATAATAGCAAGGGAGTGGCAGTTCCACCCTCCTGAGCCCACAGATTACTATGTTTCCTATCCCACCCTTCTCATGGCTGTTTGTTTTACCAAGAGCAAGCCAAACAGGATAAAGGATTGCAAGTCAGGCCTTATGGTGGGTTTGTAACTTGTAACTGAATGTCAATCAAAATTGTGCTTAAAAACCCCCAGTGCCTCTCTTGGGAGCTCCCCTCCATGACTCTCTGGCTGGAGGTCTCTGACTCTAATAAATCTCTCTTTTAAATCTCTCTGCTTGTCCACTTCATCTTCCAGGGGAGACAAAGAACCGAGGAAACAATATTTTCTCCGCTGTCGTATGTGGTATGTCCAAAACATGTCTACGGAAAGAAGGAAGGGGAAGATTTCACAGAAGGATGTAATGTAGGAATTTATCTTCTAAAATCAAGACAATCCAGGCTGAGTGTTTCGGTGCAGCAGTTGACATTGCTTGGGACACCTGTATCCCATACTGGAGTTCTGGATTCAAATCCCAACTCTGCCTTTGATTCCAGCTTCCTGCACCCTGGGAAGTGATGGCTCAAATACTTAAGTCCCTGCCACCCACATGGGAGACCCAGTTTGAGCCCAGAGCTCCTGATCTTGGCCTGGTCCAGCCCCTGCTATTGCAGACAGATAAAATACCTCCTCTCTCTCCTAACTCTGTCTCTGTCTCCCTCTCGCTCTCTGTCTCTTTGTCTTTTGAATAAATGAAATCAAGATAATTCAAACAAATCAGTCCTGTTCCTAGGCCCAATTATAACAGTGCATGGAACTCTGAAATTGTTCACAACTCAAAAAGGTCATCCCTGAAAACAGCAAGTCAATTCTCCATGACTGAAGTGACTTTGATCTTCAACCATTACCGTCCTTCTTGGAGCTTCGTGAGTCTCTGGTCTCCTCTGGTAAACCAAGCTTCAAAGGCAGGAGGGAAAAACAGGAAAAGGATGCCAGGGCCAGACTCTCCCTCTGTGGATCTGTTTCTTATTCCAAAGGTCAATGCCATTGCCCACGCACTTGGGATGCAGGATCCAGTGGCAGGGAGCAGAAGGCTTTCAGAGCAAGCTACTGCAAGAACCTGGAGCCAGCTTTATCTTGAGGCAGTCCCTGGAAGCGCCACACCCTAACATGGCTCAGCTCTCAGAACGTAACTGAAATCCTGGCGAATTTGTCCTTTGCTTCTTGCCACATCCCAGGGTAGCTTTGAGTTAAATCAATCTGAACTGAGCAAGTACAGATTTCTTGGAGACGCTAACAACTTTTATTCTGAATCAGGTCCTTCTCTTGTAGAATCAGTATTGGAACCTTTGTCTGGACTCCCAGGCATTCGTGGGCATCCCTTTAGTATCAGAGTCAGGGGCTATGCAGCCACCAGCAACAAGGAGATTTGAGTTTCCTTCCCTCTGCCTTTGTCCTGCATCTTCCCAAGCCCATTGGATGCCTGTGACAAGTTTCCTTCCAAAGGACTACCTGCACGAGTCCAAGGTGCTCAATGAAGGTCAATGCTCCCTTTTTATTTTCATTGTCTCCTAAACTACCTGTGTTCAATATGGGTTTCAACGGATGCATGATAATTGAGTTTTGCATTTTTGCTTTGCTTCTCAGTAAAATCACTTTGGGATCTACCAATCAAATTGCAGCTGAAGCAGTGAAGATCATCATCCCAAAGAGTGAGGGCAGGAGGAGTGAGTTCATGGATGTTTGCAGCCCTGTTGAGACTCTTGTATCTTCTGGTTTCCTACATTTGGAATTTCTCAACCAGGATGGGGCTGAGTTATGCCGTGCATTCATTGGCCCTAAAAAACTCAGTGCAAGCTAGAGAGAGGAAAAGCAAGAGTCTTTGTGGAGGGTGGGATGGAGAGTGTTTATATAAATGAGCCTAAAGAGGAGGAGAATCTCAAAGTTACAGCCCAAAAGCTGATTCTGCTATTGACTTTGAGAAGAATACGAGAGAAGCTATCTCCATGTCTGTATTTTCAGGCCTGTATCTATTAAGGAGAAATAAGGTTATCAAGCTGACTTCTAGGACTGGGGCGGGGGTGGTAGCACATATTTGTAAGATTGTCAAGTTCCCAGGATGAGGAAGCATGAAAGAAAGAGGAAGCAACGGACAGAAGACACATTTCTCACTGCAAATTCCAAACACAGCAATGGTGGGAAAATCTTTCAAGTGGCAGATCTGTAACTGGAGGTTTAACGCTTGCCTTTGATCTGTGCTTTTCTTTAAGAATATTGAATATTTGTGCTCTTTGGTATTTAAAACAAGAAGGAACCTGAAGCAATTAACTTCAGAGTTGGAGAATTCAAATTTTGTTTTATTTGAAGGACAGAGAGAGAAAGAGAGAGAGAGAGAGAGAGAGGGAATCTCCCATCTGCTGGTTCGCTCCCCAAATGGCTGCAATAGCAAGGGTTGTGCTGGGCCAAATCCAGCAGCTTAGAACTCCATCCGGGTCTCCCACATGTGAGGTAGAGGCCCAAGCATTCGAGCCATCTTTCACTGCTTTCCCAGACACATTAGCAGAGAAGTGGATCAGAAGTGGAGTAGCTGGGATTGGAACCAGCACTCAAACCGGATGCCAGCATCACAGGCAGTAACTTACCCTGCCACTCCACGACATCAGGCCCTCACCTAGGGAAATACTGGTGGAGGTGGAGGATGAACTGCCAGGCATTTTCAAGGCAAGCCTGGCCTGCTCAGTAGATGCTTCCAAATTCTTCTCAGCCTCGCTGTCAGAGAACATTGAGAATCAACTTCCTGTATCTCCAAAATGGTATTGGTTCTACCTGCTACCTCACTCCACTGTTGTGAAAATGGATTAAGCAAAAACACATCTCTGTACAACATTTTCACCCAAACTGAACCAGGAAGTGATGAACAGTGAATTCCAGATGTTGACAGTCTCCTCCTGTTATCATTTCTCTCTGTGCCTGCCTCTTCCCTGACAGCCCAGGGTACGGATGGCTGAGACGGCTCACTGCCCTCACTCTCTCCCCTCCCTCCCTTCCTCCTCCGCTCCCTCCCTCCCTCGTTCCCTCTCCCTGCTTCTCTCTTTGAAGAAAACCGCCTTCCATCAGGGTGAGATGCTTTGCATATATTTAAAAGCAACACGAGATTCTTTTTTCCCTCTTATACAAGGAGCAAACACAAGCAAAGGTCAACTCCCTGGGAGGATGGAGACTGCCTTTTCAATGGTCCCAGGAGAGTGAGGTTTCTAGAATGCCAAGAGCTTTGCCATCTGCCACCCAAACATAACTCCTGTTCTCACGAACCAGGGTGCTGCTGGGCCTGGGATGGTCTCACATCGTCCTCATTTTTGTTTTAATTTCCAAGAAACATCCTGGTCCAAAATGTATCTGCTTTTGTTGAAGACAGCAACCTACCTATTGTTTCTCACAAATGCTTGCAGCTCCTTGGGGCCTGGAAGTTGAAATGGTCAGAAAAGGAAGTGTAAAAATGTAGCCAACATGTTTGCCTAAGGCCAAACCTGCCTGTGTCACCCACAGAGGGAAGGTTTCACTGTGGAGAAACAATGACTGATGCAGAACCGGCTCCTGGTGAGCTGCGGATGGGTGGTGAGCACTCCCTAGAAGGTCTTGAATGTTCGGAGAGAAATGAGGAGGGGCCTCTGGCTGCAATAGTGGTAATACTCTCACACTGAGATGGTGTTCTGCTCTTTTGTAAAGAGCACTGTTTTAGCAGGCGCGTGACTCAATAGGCTAATCCTCCGCCTTGTGGCGCCGGCACACCGGGTTCTAGTCCCGGTCGGGGCAGCGGATTCTGTCCCAGTTGCCCCTCTTCCAGGCCAGCTCTCTGCTGTGGCCTGGGAGTGCAGTGGAGGATGGCCCAAGTGCTTGGGCCCTGCACCCCATGGGAGACCAGGAGAAGCACCTGGCTCCTGCCTTCGGATCAGCGTTGGTGTGCCGGCCACAGTGCACCAGCCACAGCAGCCATTGGAGGGTGAACCAACGGCAAAGGAAGACCTTTCTCTCTGTCTCTCTCTCACTGTCCACTCTGCCTGTCAAAAAAAAAATGCACTGTTTTCTAGTCACATAAGATTATGGCTTACCAGGGCCAGTCCTGGTTTACCAGGGCCAGTATGAGATACAGACAACATAAGCTAAGAAGGAATTACAGCTTCTGGTTCCCACAACTGTGCTTTCTCCTGCCCTGGAGGAACAGGCTCCCTGAGGAGCTGCAGGGCCAGCCACAGAGGAGATCTGAGGAGCCAGCAGCAGGAAGCATCTGAGTGACACATTGGACCACAGCCAGGGGCCAAAGCAGGACCTCCCGCTGCTCAGCTGTGGGGACATCTCTTCCTCACAAGGTCAGGCGCACTGTATCACTTGGTTTCAGCACCGCAAGGGCGGACAGCTCCTCGCATGGCAGTGGGAGCCCAAGGTCTCCTTCTAGTAGACCCTGAGTTTCCCCTGAGTTTCTGAAGGTGCTCAGCGGCCACCTGCAGGTGCCACCTGGAAGTGCAGAGATCATGAGCGCTTAACCAATGAATAAAGTCCCAGCTCCTCTGTCCTCAGGTGGGAGGCCGGCACCTCTGAGGCCCATGCTACACCGCTCTTTAGAGGCTTCCCAGAAGGACAGCCGCCTGTCCAGCTGTCCACAGCAGGCAGTCAACCCTTAGCACAGCCATTGTCACCTTTTCTCCCTTCCTGTGTCACTCCCTCCACTCTCCTACTCCTGGTTTCTGCAATCACCTCCCATAGAAGCTCCTAGAAGCTCTTATCTCGGGTTCTACTTGCAAGAACCCAAACTTAAGTCAGTCTGCTTCCCGCATCCACTTTCCCACATCTCTCACTATTTACGTGGGTGATGAACCTATTTCCATGTCTTCTTGTGTGTTGTATATTAACCACCAGCCAGCCCTGCCTCCTCTTTTCAGCTCTCCCTCTCTCTCTTTGCCGAGTTTGCTGTCTGGGGGCTGATGGTGGCATAGATCACATTGAGAGGTAGCTTCCTTTACTGTCTATACCCCTGAACCAGGTTTGGCAAACTTCTTTTTTCTTTTCAAATTTATTTCCATTTTATTTGAAAGGAAGAGAGATAAGGAGACAGAGCTCTTCCATCCACTGGTTCACTCCCTAAATACCTGCAACAGTCAGGATTGGGCCAAGCCAAAGCCAGGGGCCCAAAACTTAATCCAGGTCTCACATGTGTGGTAGGGATCCAAGTACTTGAGCCAACACCTGCTGCCCCCAGGATACCTATCAGCAGGCAGCCAGATCAGAAGCGGAGTAGCTAAAACTAGAACAAGGCACTCCTACATGGGATGTGGGCATCCCAACCAGCATCTTAACCACTGTGCCGAATGCCCACCCTTGCAAACTTCTTAAGGGTCCAGATAGTGAATATTTTAGGCTTTAGTGGCCATCTGTTGCAGCTACTCCACCCTCTCTTGGAGTGAAAAAAGCAACCAGAAGAAACGTAAATGCACCAGCAAGGCTGTGTTTCAGTAAAACCTCACTCATGGATGCTGGAATCTGCATTTCATAGGATTTTCACACTGGAAATATTCCTTATTTTCAGCCAATAACAAAGTTGTGAAGACCACTCTTAGCCTTTGAGAAGAGGAAAATTTCAACCACGTCAAAGACTGTGTTGTTGAAATGACACACAGACCAAGAGAAAATAGTGATTGCTTATGTAATCCCCAAGTGCATTCCCCTAGACATCCCCTGTTGGTTGGGTCCACACTGCTGGGATAACCATCTGTGGATTCAGCCTGGAGGATTTGTCCCGTTCTGGTTCTGCTGCTAAAATAACTGCCCACCAGCAATAAGATCAGGAGGCTGCTTTAAGAAGTTGAACCTTAGTAAGATTTTCCTAAGAGCATTGATCATCAGATTTCCCTCTGGCTTACTGAAACAGCCCCCACAGGAGAGACAAAGATAAAAAAGTTTAGAGATACCCTGGCCTCCCTAACTCTTGGACCACGCTTTGTGAGTGGGTAGTTGAAGGCCACATCCCAAATTTCCCAAGAAATGTAGTGAGATGGTGGAGAAACAGGTTGACCTAGCAACATCAAAGCGCCTGCAGTATTAGGCAGGGACCCTAGCAGTCCCCATGTGATCCCTCAGGAGGCTTCTGATCACCCACTGCGATCTTCCTCCAATTGCTGTATTCCCATAGGCCCCTATCCACCAAGACCAGCTCCTTGGGTTTTTTCATTCTATCTCTATCAAAACTTGTTTTCAGAGAGAATAGCTGATGAACTTACTCCAGTTGAGTGCTTTGAGTTCCCTGGAATAATTAAAACTGACTTTGCATTGTGTCTTTCCCTTGGAATAGAAATCCCAGAAATCCAATGCATGCCATTGCTCTAACCCAGCAGGTACTCAATAGATCTTTCTTACAAGAATTAATGAGTGAGTGCTATGCACTTGGACTTGAAAACGCTGTGTCGTTGACCCCCTAGAGAAGAGAGGGGTGTAAGAGAGAAGAACAGATCTATCTGTTGCTTTTAAAAAAAAAACATCTGAGACTCCTAGGTCTACATACAACCAAATGATGAAACTTGTGAATTTGCCTGTTTGTAACAAATTTAATATTTGTAAAGTGCTTCAAACAGTGCCTGGATCACAGAAAAAAATACAACAGTTTCTTAGACATGCAGACAAGCATACATTAAATCAATTAAAAGCTGGCAAACATCCCCCATGGCTGAGAGAAGTTAGAAAAGGCAGCCCCTCCAAACATCCTCCGTCACCTCTGCACTTTATCTTCTACCCAGTTCCCCTCCCTGCCTCCCTCCCACCAAACTGCATTTTGCTTTTTTCCAGTTGAACACTACTGCTGCTGTTTATTCTTTTCAGGTTTTGTCCACATGGGAAGGTTAGAAGTGGGAAGCACCCTGGCCCCTAAATCCTAAAGAGCAGTCCTTAAAAAAAAAGAAAAAAAAAGTCCAGTTGTGGGGAGCAACTCGGACTAGACTAAGTTACTGGAATTAAGACTTATTCTATGCATCTGCTCTCCCACAATATGGCGCTGAGAAGGGAGTAAACAGCTTCTACGCAGCTGCCTCTCGCCAACTTGAGTGATGACCTGCAGGAGCTGATCCTGCTCCTGATTGGAGGAGAGCAGCGTACTCAGCGTGTGGGTAGCAGAGTTGGGATTGGTGGAAGAGGACTATAAAGGAGGAGAGAGACAACATGCACCGGGAACATCTAAGGGAGATATCCGGATAACATCTGAGCAGCCCCTGAGAGAGCCGGCCGGCGGTGTGCCACTCCCCCGCGGAAGTGGGGAAAGTGGCAGGGGGCACCGCCCCTCCACGGAGGTGGAGGGGTCGGCAGCCAACCCGGGAAGGACCAGCAGCAAACCCGGGAAGGGCCGAGCAGACAAAAGAACAGCACAGGGTCCTGTGTCGTTCCTCCGTGAAGAGGGGGAGCGACATCCAGTGACTAACAGGCTTGAACTCAACAAATCCTTCTCTGCAGGTGTAACCTGGGGATAGAGAATGGGACCAGTGTGGCCCCTGGGGTCTCACTGAATTGCAAATACCCGGTTTGTATGATCAGATGGGGTGGGTCATTGCTGCCTTGACTTCCTCCTCTAAGACGATGGTAATTCCTGTTGCCGAAGGTGTACAAGACAACGACAATGGCTCCTGTGCGAAGTGCCTGTCTTGTGCTATCGCTGCCCAAAGCAGCCGATGCTCATTCACTACTCTGCTTCATCCTAGGAAAGAGTAATCACTTTTATTTGCCTGGTTTATAAACCTAGAGAGGTTTGCTAACTTTCCCAAGATTCAAACAGCTTGGAGCTGGCAAGTGCCAGCTTCAACCTAGATGTGTCTTTATTCATACACACTCTGGATGCGGGACTGTGCTAAAAGCCATGCTTATATTATCTCTAATTCTTGCCAGGATACAGCAAGAGCAGCGTTAGTGTCCCTTGCTTTATAGCTGTGACAAATGAGGCTCAGAGGAGCTAAATGACTTGTGCAAGGTTATAGCTGAAAAGTAATGGAGGATTTTCAAGTCCTTTGAACAGTGCTGTTTTGTTGTTCTGGGGTAGTGGGTTATTTTTATTTTCTCCTTTAAATGTTGAAAACATTTTTCAAGTTTTTAATAGTAAGGTGCATCACTTGTATTTTTATTTTGTTACAGTCTTTTAAATACTAAAGTATTTAATGCAAGCTTTTTAAAAAATATTTAACACTGTTGAAGTTACCTCACTTTTACAGTGAAAAGAGATTATAAAAATACTGCTGTGGTGTTGTATTTCTTCAGGTTTACTAATGACTTCATTCTTGTTACTGCCAGAAATTCTTGAACAGGGAAATGAGGTAGGTCTGTGGCAATGCTACCACATTTCACATGAAGATCTCAGTAAGTAGAGAGAGAACATCTCACCATTATTATGTGTGAGGAGACAAAGTCTCTCACCCTCCTGCTTCCACTTGATCTGCAGACAATGGGTGTGGTGGAATGAGAAGGCCATGCCAAGATGGCCACTGGCAAACGAGTGTCAGTTATTCAGGAATGGCTTTGAAACCCACCTGGCAACGGAGCCTGCCTGGCAACAGGCTGTGATTGGTTAGGGCATAAACCGCCCCTTGACTGGATTGGCTGCGTTGGCTATTTAATCTGCTGTACCACCTGAAATAAACAAGTCTGTGGGCTGCTCGCCTCTGGCCCACTTTCACCCGACTCCCGGAGTCTGTGTGGTGACTCCACGCCTCTTGCCCCCACCATGCTCCTCCTCTTAGAATGAATCCACAGCAACAAATGCGGAAGTTAGGGTGGGTTTTAAGAGTGGCAAGAGGTGCAACAGTTAAGCCTCCACTTGGGACACCTTGATTCCAGGTCAGAGGGCCTGGGTTTGAGCCCCGCCTCTGCTTCTGATCCAGTTTCTTGCTAATGCACACTCTGGGAGGTAGTAGGTGATGACTAAAGTGCTTGGGTCTCTGCCACTCACATGGGAGACCCACATGGAGTTCCTGACTTCTCCTGGCTTTGGCTTGGCTTCTCCCAGCTCTTGCAGGCATCTGAGGGGGTGAACAAGCAGATGGAAGCTCTTCATCTCTATCATCTCTGTCTCTCTCTTTCTTGCCCTGCCTCTCAAACCAATAGAAATAAATAAACTTTTTGCCGGCGCCGTGGCTCAATAGGCTAATCCTCCACCATGCGGCGCCGGCACACCGGGTTCTAGTCCCGGTTGGGGCGCCGGGTTCTGTCCCGGTTGCCCCTCTTCCAGGCCAGCTCTCTGCTATGGCCAGGGAGTGCAGTGGAGGATGGCCCAGGTGCTTGGGCCCTGCACCCCATGGGAGACCAGGAAAAGCACCTGGATCCTGGCTCCTGCCATCGGATCAGCGCGGTGCGCCGGCTGCAGCGGCGGCCATTGGAGGGTGATCCAACGGCAAAGGAAGACCTTTCTCTCTCTGTCTCTCTCTCTCACTGTCCACTCTGCCTGTCAAAAAAAAAAAAAAAAAGAAAGAAATAAATAAACTTTTTAAAAATGAGTGTCCAGAGGGAGTAATGTGTATCGTTTTTCTCACAGGAGCATGGTGGGTCGCAGGCTGGTGGGGTGCAGCGTTTCAGGGGTAGATGGGGCATGTAGTGGGTGTAGGTCACCACCAGGGTCCTGAAGCCCTGAGGGTCTATAGGACCAGAGCAGGATACAGGTGCCCACCACAGGTGGAGAGAGTAGGATGCATTTAATGGACTTCTTGTGAAGGTGTGGTTGGTGTTATGAGAAGCCAGTAAGTGATGGTAAAACATCCAGGGCGTCAGCAGCCATAGTCACCAGGCCAGGTCTTAAAGATGGAAGTCATGAGAGAAACTCTGGGTATAGAGAGAGCTCCCAGAGTTCTGGCCTCAGATGGTAGGACGGTCCTGAGCAGTCCACAGCTGAGCAGTAGGGGCATTAGGAGATAAATACTCCAGCCTCGCTTTCCTCCCACGTTCTGATCGTGAGCCATGGCCTCCCATTTGCAGAACCCAACCAGGGGCCATCGGGCAAGAGAACCCTGTGGATGCCACTCCCAGTGGCCAACCCCTGGAAGGACAGACAGGAGTGAAGAGAGCAGGCCAAGGACAGCCAGCATCACCCGCAACCCTGGCCAAGGCTGGAGGACTTAGTTTGGCTTCCAGTGTATCACAGGGCAGCAGCAGAGCTGTCAGCCTACCCCTCAGTGGTCAGCAAGCCATCAGCTGGCATACCTAGAGTGCTTTATCACCCAGAACTCAGCGCCTATGCGTGGGTTCTTTTGCCTTTCGTCTTACAACTTCCAGGGTCACTCAGGTCAGTGCCCTGTCTTCAGTGATGCTGTCTTATGTATTTGAAGTCCAGTGAGAGGCTCTTGGCACAGCCTGCACCCCTTCCTGAAACCCCTCACTTCCTAAAGGATTTTTTTAAATTTACATAAAATGAAGGTTCCTACTCTGTGCCATGAAGTTCTACAGGTGTTGACAAATGCATCGTGTCACACACCAGTCACAGTACAAAGCAGAATCATTTTACTGCCTTAAAAATCCCCTGTGATTCACCTGTTCACCCCCGTCTGCCTCCAGCTCGACCGTGCAAAGCACTGATCATTCGCACGCTGTGTCGTTCTGCCTTTTCCAGAATATCACATCATTAGAACCACACAATCTATATATGACTTTCTTGGCTTGGCTTTTTTCACCGAGGAACTTTTAAGATGTCTTCATGCATCTTTATGACTGGATAGCTCGTTTTGTTTTATGATTCGATAATATTCCAGAGCGTGGATGTGTCACAGTTTGTTTATCCAGCCACCTATTGAAGGACGTCCTGGCTGCTTTCAGTTTTTGGCCATTATGAATAAGGCTGCTCTAAACGCTGGTGTGCAGGTTTCTATGTGAACACAATCAATTGGGTAAATATCCAGGAGTGTTGTTTCTGGGTTGCATGAAAAGATTCTGTTCAGTTGCATATGAAACGGCCACGTCGTCTTCCAAAGTGACTGTACCCTTTTGTACTCCCAGCAGCAGTGCATAAGGGCTCCCATTGCTCTGAGCCTTCCCTTTCAATCTAAATCATGTATCCCGCACCACAAAGAAAAGCTCTTATTCAGTCTCCTTTGCCACAGAATGCAGGGTTTCCATACACAGGGGTTGTAACCGGGCACAAGGCCTCAGGATTCACCTGGCCCTTGGCTCTGGGAGACATTAATTGGCAAAGGACACTCAGAACTGCCATTTTTTTTTTCAATATGTGGGTAAGTGATGATTTTCTGGATGAAATAAGGGAAGAACATGTAGAAGACACCAAAGATACTTGGAATACTGAGTATGAAGTCAAGCAGCAGCTCTGCAATGTAAAGAGGAGTTTCTGGGGGCAGGTGTGTGGCAGAACAGTTAAAAAGCCACTTGGAGCAGCATTCCATATCTGAGTGCCTGGGTTCCAATCCTTGCTAATGTGCGCAGCCTCAAGGCAACAGGTAGAAGACCCAAGTCCTTGGGTCCTGGCCAACCATGTAGGAGACCCAGATGGAACTGCAAAATCATGGATTCCTGGCTTCTACCAACCCTGACTTTGTGGGAATTTTGGGGTAGTGAACCAGTGGATGGGGAATCTCTCTGTCTCTCTGGTTTGTCTTGTCTCTTTCCCTCTTTCTCTTTTTCTCTTTCTCTGTTTTTCAAATAAAATAGACAAATCAACCTCAAAAACAAAACAAAAAAAAAGAGCCTCCTTTGCTGTCACCCAAGTTGAACACACAAATATATAACCTGGCTCCCAAGATCTCTCACACACACACACCAGTCAGTACAAATGAACCAGCCAGAGCTTTCAAAGCAGGACGATGTGACGGTGGTGAGAAACTGAGAACTTGCTAATGTTCCATCTGCCATCACTTAACCACAAAGATGCCTCGCGCCCGCACAGGGGACCAGTCCCTGTGTGAGGTGCTAGCGTTCCAGAGCTAATAGCACGATGGATGGGAGCAAGACGCCCACAAGCCATCACGACGCGATGTAATCTGCACACCTAGGGATGCACACTGAATGCAGAGTTGATGATACAAATCTGGTTAGTCAAACAGAACAACTGGCAACTTCGACAGTGTCGTCCACATCCAAGCAGCCGGGCCAGTCAACCCGCGAGGTCATAATTAGTCTTGTAGGCTTATGCTAAATTACTGCAATGAGCTGTTTGTGCGTGATTTTGAAAGCGAGAGGATGAATTCCCTTATGTTTCAGAGGCTGCTGTGGCTGAAATGATGGCAGGCGGCAAAGGAAAAAGCCCAGCGGTAAGCATAGCTCTGGGCAGAGAGAGACAGAGACTTTTATTACAGAAGCAGCTGCAGCCCACACTCCCCAGTTTCCAAAGCTCCCCTGTCGTTTGGACAGAAGACAGTTCACATTTTAAGGACACAGCGGAATGAAAGTGACGAATGGGTCAACACGACTGGCTGGGCCGGCGATTTTGCAATTATGAAGCAGATTTTTTTAGACAGAATGGTTACCCCAACTGTGTAATTAAGAGGATCATTAAGGAATGTTGCTTGGTTGTGCATCACCCTGGGGCTAGAGCAACCACACAGTTACGATGGACAAATGCAGTCGGAGTGCGTCGTAAGGCCATCGCTAATTAATTGAAACAAATATTTGCAATAACAATTCCTATAATTGAGATATTTGCAACAGTTGGATACTGAGAGAATCTAAATAGAGGGGTCTGCTCAGGGGTGAGAATAATAGAAAAACGGGTGGCAGGCCCCAGGATATAGAAATTGGATGGCCTTGGTGCAGCCGTGGTTGACTTCAAGCCTGTGGCCTTGGCTCCGGCCTTACTTAGTCCAATATATTTACCTCTGAGTAGGCACAGGCATGTTGCAGAAGTTCTAGAAATTAGCAGCAGTGATTTGAATGGGAAAATAACACTTAGGGGGAAGGTGAAAGAGAAAAAGATGGTTTAGCCTGGGCTGTAAGTCTATATAATACATTGATAAGGATTTTCAAAATCATAAGATTTTTTTTTTTCAGGATGGAATCGGCCACTCCATCTCTCCTGAACACAAAGAAGAAATAAAATGCAGCTGCAGAATGAGGTGTTTGAACTAAGCATGCGTTCTGATGTCTTAGATGCTAAGAAAGACAGGAATGTACACAAACATTTGACCTCATTTTCTTGAGTACTTTGGAACCACCCAGAGGTTACAAACCCAACCCAGAGCCCATCTGTGTTCAGCAGATTTTCCAGGTGGTTTTTTTTTTTTTTTTTTTGTAGTATTCTGGTTATCTTTTTGGAAATCATTATTCAGCCTTTGGTAAATGAAAGCAGGATTTTGGATGACACATGAGCCAAATCATGAATGCAGGACCCACAAGGCATCAAAGGTGCGGTCAGCGTGTAGATTGCAACAGGGCCTGCTGAAGGCTCCCAGATGACTTATGTACCTTTTGGAGGTGCTTGTAACCTTGGGATTCCAGAAATGGTTGCTTATTTTATATCTTCAGTGCCTCTACTCTGCTTGGCATATAGTAGGTGCTCAGTAAGTATTTTTTAAAAAAGATTTATTTATTTGAAAGTCAGAGTTACACAGAGAGGAGAGGCCGAGAGAGGGAAAGAGGTCTTCCATCAATGGTTCATTCCCCAATTGGCTGGAACCGCCACAGCTGTGCCGATCCGAAGCCAGGAGCCAGGAGCTTCCTCTGGGTCTCCCCCATGGGTGCAGGGGCCCAAGGACTTGGGCCATTTTCTACTGCTTTCCCAGGCCACAGCAGAGAGCTGGATTGGAAGTAGAGCAGCCAGGTCTTGAACCAGTGCCCATATGGGATGCTGGCACTGCAGGCGGCAGCTTTACCTGCTACGCCACAGCGCCAGCCCCGTTCAAGTATTGTCACCATAGACCACAGAACATATAATTGCTCAGGGCTGCATTTAAAGAGCAGACTGACTCAGAATCTTAGGGAATTTCTCCAAGTGACTTTGAAAACTCTCGGCCTTAAGCAACCCAGCCCCGGGAACTGGGCTTGAAGGACTCTCCCCAGGAGCCTCATCCCAGATAACAATGACTTTGAGGAGGTCACTACTTGGTAGGACGGAAGTCTCTTACCTGGGTAACCAATTCCATCTGCATCTGCTCAGCCAGCCAGGTTGAACGGCGTACATGCAAAACGGCCAAGATGTGCAGAAATGACCGTGGGTGTTCTCCAGGCTTCACAATGCTTCGCTGGATGCGTGCGGAGCTTCTGTGAGAAGCTGGCACATCTGTCACTCTCAGGGGCTAATTACGAACCCCTTCACTGCAACAGCCCATTCCTGTCCACTGTGGCTTGGCAAGGCAGGGGCAGGCAGCTCGTCCTTGGTGACAGAGGTGAACAGTTATCCCAGTCATATCCGTTCCAGCTACGATACGGAAACCCCTGGCACACAACCAACAGCTTCCTGGTCTGCCCATTTTATTCAGTATTCTGTTATTAAAACCCTTTTCTGACACTAAAGCAAAGCTGTGTATATGGTATAACAGAATGAAAAATTCACATTTAAAAAAAAAGAGAGACGTAGAAAAATATCTAAGAAAATTCTGGCAGAGTCGCCAGGATCCCAGAGATGCACACTAACCTTCCTCTATTTAAGAAGAGTGCTGGCCGGCGCCGCGGCTCACTAGGCTAATCCTCCGCCTGTGGCGCCGGCACACAGGGTTCTAGTCCCGGTCAGGGCGCCAGATTCTGTCCCGGTTGCCCCTCTTCCAGGCCAGCTCTCTGCTGTGGCCCGGGAGTGCAGTGGAGGATGGCCCAAGTGCTTGGACCCTGCACCCCATGGGAGACCAGGAGAAGCACCTGGCTCCTGCCATCGGATCAGCGTGGTGCGCCAGCCGCAGTGGTCATTGGAGGGTGAACCAACGGCAAAGGAAGACCTTTCTCTCTGTCTCTCTCACTGTCCACTCTGCCTGTCCCAAAAAAAAAAAAAAAAAAAAAGAAGAAGAGTGCTGAGCAACATGGTCCGTGGAACTTTCTGGGAACATGGGAACGTCTTATACGCACACCTTGTCCTATTGAGTGCTTAGCGTGCTGCTGGTGAAGCTGAGGAACTGGAATTTCAATTGTGTTCAGCTTTAATTAATTGAATTAATTTAGATTTGAATAACCACGTGTGGCTAGTGGCTCCTGCATTGGGCAGGTTTTAAGGAAGTGTTTACGTTTGCATTCCAAGTCTCCTGAGAAAAGTCCCTGGGCGTTAGGAATCATTCCAGAATGATCCAGAAGCGTCTTCCCTCCACCAGCCTGCTCGCACTTGGGCTCCCGCCCCCTCCTCACCTGGGAAGACCTTTTCCGATGTGAGGCAGAAGGAAGGACCCGCTTCCGGAAAGAGCGGGGGGTGGTGAGAAGTGAGGGCGATGAAGCCTGGGACCCTGTCACCAAGACCCCAGGAGTCTCGGGGCAGTCGCAGTGAGCCACCCTCGCAGCCCGCAGCCACCCTGAGCTGCCCTGGAAGGGCCTGTGTCCATCTCGGAGGAAATGCTGGTTCCTTCTGTGCTGCCCTGTGAGGCGGCTGAGGTTGCAAAGTGCGACGATGCTCTCGTGATTGGATCACAGGCATCATGGGATTTACAAACTCACTCCGACCTAGGAACCCGTGTTAGTGACGCACTAGGGCAAGTCACGGGCAATGTTGATGTCAGATTAAGTATGAGAAGAAAGAAGGGAACAAAATCTCACACATACACACACACACACCCGGGGTCTTCAGAAAGATCATGGGAAATACATGTTATGAAAAAAGCTATGCATGGATTCCAAAAACTTTGTTTTGAAGATTTATTTATTTGAAAGGCAGAGTTACAGAAATATAGAGAGGGAGTGAGGGAAGGAGGAGGGGGGAGAGAGAGAGAGAGAGAAAAGAGTTTTTCCATCCGCTGGTTCTGGTTCACTCCCCAAGATGGTCACAATGGCAGTGGCTGAGCCAGGCCAAACCCAGGAGCCAGGAGCTTCTTCCTGGTCTCCCACGTGGGTGCAGGGACCCAAGCACTTGGGCCATCTTCTACTGCCTTTCCCAGGCCATTAGCAGAGAGCCGGATTGGAAGTGGAGCAGCCAGGACTTGAACCAGTGTCCATGTGGGATGCTGGTATTGCAGGCAGCAGATTTACAAGCTATGGCACAATGCCAGCCCCCCCCCCTTTTAAAATATTTTTTAAAAATTATTTATTTTGAAAGGCAGAGTTATAGAGCAAAAGAGAGGGGAAGAGAAAGAGAGAGAGGCCTTCCATCTGCTGGTTGACTCCCCAAGTGGCTGCAATGGCCAGAACTGGGTTGATCCAAAGTGAGGAGACAGCAACTTCTTCCAGGTCTCCCATGTGGGTGTAGGGGTCCAAGCACTTTCCCAGGCGCATTAGCAGGGAGCTAGATTGGAAGTAGAGCAGCTGAGAATTGAGCCAGCCTCCATATGTGAGGAGGCAGCTTTACTCACTACACCACAACACTAGCCCCAGTAGATTTTTTTTTAAATACATGCATTCATCTCTTATGAAAATTAGGGGACTAGGCTAAGACTCTGCTTGTGGTGCCGGCATCCCATATGGGCACTAGTTTGTGTCCCAGCTGCTCCTCTTCCAATCCAGCCCTCTGCTATGGCCTGGAAAAGCAGTAGAGGATGGACCAAGTGCTTGGGTCCCTGCATTCACAGAGAGACCCTGAAGAAGCTCCTGACTCCTGGCTTTGGATCAGCCCAGCTCCGGCTCTTTTGGCCATTTGGGGAGTGAACCAGTGGATGGAAGACCTTTCTCTATGTCTCTCTCTCTCTCTCTCTCTCTCTCTCTCTCTCTCTCTCTCTGTGACTCTACCTGGGACATGCCAGACAGCCAGCAGCCACACGGGCACCAGCTAGGAAAAGCAGTGCCTGCTTCTATTTGACAGGGCTAGCGAGAGCCCCGTGCAGGCTCCCTGGTCTGGGGCAACTTGATTGTAGTCAGAGTGAAGTGCAAAGCTACCAGATCCACGCACTGGCCACATGAGAAGCTGCCCTCCCAAGAGCCTTCAAGAGTCAAGGCAAATGCCAGGATCTCAAGCACTAATCTGTAACCACAGACATCCAATTCCAGGCTCATCTCTTCCCCGAGGTGGCTGTATGTTGAAGCTGATGGGCTTCATTTTTTCAAAGCAATCGCTGTTAGGGAATTGGGTTTTTGAAAGCAATTGCTGATAGAATGCAACTTAGAACCAAGCGGCGGTTTCTGAGGTGTCGAGAGAGCCCTTTTCCCGAAGCAAGCCAG
Organism: Oryctolagus cuniculus; assembly: GCF_051225735.1. Taxonomy (NCBI): domain Eukaryota; kingdom Metazoa; phylum Chordata; class Mammalia; order Lagomorpha; family Leporidae; genus Oryctolagus; species Oryctolagus cuniculus. Next base: position 168,854,904 of record NC_142869.1, read on the forward strand.
CTCTCCCCTCCCCCACCCCAGACCCCTGAGAGCTGCAGGCTCGGCTGAGAGCGGGGGCGTTCTGTAGTGGTGTGCTGCTCCCACTGAGAACACACTGCTTTGCAGGCAGGACACGTCGCATTGCATTATACATCTCCCAGCTTGCCACATCCCGTTACGTTGCATCCCATCAGCCTGAGCTGTGATAGAGGCGAACATAGCCCCGGGTGACATGTAGCACTTTGTAATGCATCACAGCATTTAAATCTACATCGGCCACATTGCACGGGTCGGCGTGGACACTAGATGGTTCTCTATTCAGGGAATGGGACCTAATGTGCAGGAGCTGCGGGCTGAGGGGATGGAGTGCACCCAGGGAGAGTGTGGATGTCACACTCCATTTCAGAGCTCAAGTTCATGAACAGTGTGGCATGACCAGCTCTCCACTAGGAAACTCCCCAGTCACGAGGACCTTAGGGGAAGGAATCTGACAAATGAAACTGTCTCATGTTTTTTAGAAGAGCGTGGTGCCTCCAGTGTGTCACAGGCTGGGTCCTGCCCTGTGCACAGATTGACTTCAAGTCCTGCTAATGAGGATCAAGAGCAGGCAACTTAAGAAACAGGTGTCTGTGTTAATAGCCATCACCCCGACTCAGAATCATACTGACTTACTTGGGGTCTAATGATCTTCTTACCATCACCCTTCTAACTAATAGATTTATAGAAATGAGACCTCTAGGAGATCTGTGATGATGAATGATGAATGAGTAAATGAGCTCAGCTGAGGCTCTCAACCCGACCCTTCACTGTTAATAAAGGTCTGGGGCAGATGCTGTGGCGTAATGGGTAAAACCACCACCCGCGGTGCTGGTATCCTATATGGGCGCCGGTTCTAGTCCCAGCTGCTCCTTTTCTGATCCAGCTCTCTGCTATGGCCTGGGAAAGCAGTGGAAGATGGCCCAAGTCCTTGGGCCCCTGCACAGACCTGGAAGAAGCTTCTGGCTTCTGGCTTTGGATTGGTCTGGCTACAGCCATTGTGGCCATTTGGGGAGTGAACCCAAATGGAGGGAATTAGTCTCTCTCTGTCTCTCTCTCTCTGTGTGTCTGTAGCTTTCCTTTCAAATAAATGAACACATCTTTCAAAAAAAAAAAAAAGGTCTGATGGCAGAATTTCCTAGTCTCTTCTTCTAGTCACTCCTTGGAGGATTGGGAGCTGAGAAATCTCTTGTTCTTCAAACCCAACTCATGGGACAACAGAGAACATTCCACTCTCAAAGTCTGAGATGGCCGGTGGCCCAAACTATGAGTGTCACAGAAGGCTGGGGTCCTCACAGTTTGCTCTAAAGAAGGGGAGATCCGTTGCTATCTCAGGAGAGCTGTAGGAGTGCACAATCACACTTAGATTACAGGTGCTTCCCAATATATCGTTTTCCCAAATTCCATGCATTGTGGTTCTCTTGGCTGAGAGAGAGAGCAAGTACACATCTGGGAAGAGGGATCAGGGCAAAATTTCTCAGGAGACATTTTTTTGGGAAGCAGAATGGAAGCTCTTCAATGACTAAGCAGCTTATTCAATGACAGGCAGCTTAGTACCACGCCCAGTGCCATGGCCCCATAACACCATCCTTCTGTTTTCAGACCCTCAGGCATCTTGCCTGGATTGACTACATTCTTAGCTTCCTCCTTACCCACAACTATTTGACTGACAGTAACAGAAACCTACTCAACCCCAAAGTGCAGCCGGGAGGGGCATCTACCTCAGTGGTTAAGATGCCTGCATCCCATCCGGGTTTGATTCTCACCTCTGGCTCCTCTTCTGACTCCAGCTTCTTGCTAATGCAGGGGAGTAACTGCAATGACTCAAGGAATTGGGTCCCTGTCCCCTGCCCCCCATGGGAGAGCTGGATGGAGTTCCTAGGCCCTGGCTTTGGCCTGGCCCATCTCTGAGAGTTGAGGGCATCTAGGGAGTGAACCAGTAAGTGGGAGCACCCTCTTTCTCTCTCTGACTCTCCCTCTCTCTCCCGCCATTTGTTTCTCTACCTCTCGTCTAAACAAATAAATATTAACACAATTTTTTTACTTCAGAGAATTTTATCTTAGACAGTTTACACTAAACAGGTTTGATTAACATGTTAAATAAAATTGATGATTACATTTTTCATTTTTTTTTCTTTTTAAATTTTTGAGACAACATAGGTTTTTTTTTTAAAGATTTATTTATTCATTTGAAAGTCAGAGTTATAGAGAGAAAGGAGAAACAGAGAGAGAGAGATCTTCCATCTGTTGGTTTACCACAATTTAACAGGAATATAGACAAGGGCTATAAACAATAATCAAATGAAAAGATGTCCATTTCACTCATATACAACAAACTTTTGTCATTAAAACTGTAGTAGAATATCTATATATATTAACTAACACAAATAAGAGACAATGTGATTATTTTTCTTTTAGGGTCTGGCTTATGTCACGTAGCATAGTGATCTCCAGTTGCATCCATTTCATTGTAAATGTCAGGAATTTATTCTTTTTGTGGCGGAGTAGCATTCCACCATGTATATACATCACAGTTCCCTATCCAGTCATCAGTGGATGGACATCTAGGTTGGTTCTATATCTTAGCTATTGTGAGTTGAGCTGCTATAAACATGGGAGTGCAGGTAACTCTTTCATAGGCTGCTTCCGTTTCCATTGGATCTATTCCCGAGGTGAGATAGCTGGGTCATATGGGAGATCTATTTTTAGTTTCCTGAGGAATGTCCATACCGTCTTCCACAGGGTTGGGCTAATTTACATTCCCACCAGCAGTGTGTTAGGGTACTTTTTTTTCCACATCCTCTCCAGCATTTGTTATTTTTGGATTTTTGCATGATAGCCGCCCTAACTCTCTCTCTGTAGCCAATGGCCTCTCACCTTGACTTTGCTGTGTGCTACATCTTTATCACTCTCTCTCTCTTTCTCTCTCTTGTCATCTCCAACTCTCTTTCTTGCTCCATCTCTGTCTTTTTCCATCTCTCTTCACTAGCTTTCTCTACTTCCAAGAGCACACAGACAAATATGGCTGCTTTAGCCCGTCTTAATTCTTCTCAGTTCAAGTGGCTAGCTAAAAAAGAAAAAACAAGACAACAACAACAAAAATAAAACTACTCATTGCTTGCAGCTCCAGTGCAAATCTCCAGAAGATTCAGGCTTCATTGAGTCTCCTCCGGTCCCATCAGTGTTGTCTTGTCACTGGACACTTGGGTCTGTTCAGGCTGGCCTGCATGGCCGGGCCATGAAGCATGCACTGAGCTGTCCTCACTCAGTTCTCAGGAAAGGGGACAGTGAGCTGGGCGTGCCTCTCAAAAGGTGTCCTTGTCACCTTCATTTTCAGTGCACTTAAATTGCATCTGCTGTCTTTTTTTTTTTTTTTTTTTTAATTTTTTGACAGGCAGAGTGGATAGTGAGAGAGAGAGAGAGACAGAGAGAAAGGTCTTCCTTTTGCCGTTGGTTCACCCTCCAATGGCCGCCGCACTGCAGCCGGCGCACCGCGCTGATCTGAAGGCAGGAGCCAGGTGCTTCTCCTGGTCTCCCATGGGGTGCAGGGCCCAAGCACTTGGGCCATCCTCCACTGCACTCCCGGGCCACAGCAGAGAGCTGGCCTGGAAGAGGGGCAACCGGGACAGAATCCGGCGCCCCGACCGGGACTAGAACCCGGTGTGCCGGCGCCGCAAGGCAGAGGATTAGCCTAGTGAGCTGCGGCGCCGGCCTCATCTGCTGTCTTTTCTTCCATTCAGAACTTCACCCAAATCGTGGGACAGTGAAAGAGAGGCAGCTCGGGTGTCAGACTTGGATCCAGACCCTGGCTCTGTAGTTAGCAGCTGCTGGCCTTGATTAAGGAGTACAAACCTCACTTTCTCCATCAGAACTGTTGAAATAGCACCTGTCCCAAGAGGTGAGTTTGAGGAATAATGACTCATTTTGGAAAGTATCTCCACTATATTAAGAACCCCCAGTTTTTCACTTCACCTTATGCTACACTCGGTTATTTCTGGCTTATGCCTCTATCATGGCCCAGAAATTGTTTTCATCAGGGTGAGCAGTGGCACTGCTGACCACTCCCTCCTTGATGAAAATGCTCGTTCCACAGCTTCTCTAACAACATATTCCATGCTTTCATAAACCCATATTGGTTTCTTTAAAGTTATTCTAATTTACAAATGAACAAAGAGAACTTATCAATCATTTGTATCACCACAAATTACTGCTAACATGTTTGATTTTCTTCTTTTTATTCTCCATAAAAATCACCCCACCCAAAGAAGAAAATTACCCCATTATTTTGTAAAAACTCATACATCCTCATGATATAAATCTAATTAATATGGAAATGTTAAAGAAATTTAAATTTCCATCCTGAAATAAATTCTATTCTTTATTGAAGATAGCACAAAAAATCCTTTTTTATATCAAGAGCATCATTTTAAAATGCAAATATGAAAGCCAGAAAAGGAGAAATACATTTTTAAAAAAGGGTTCACATCATAGGTACTATTTTAAATTTTAAAAATTATAAAGGGGCCAGGGCTGTGGCATAGCAGGTAAAGCCACTGCCTGCAGTGCTGGCATCCCATATGGGCGCCAGTTCAAGTCCCGGCTGCCCCACTTCCAATTCAGCTCTCTGCTGTGGCCTGGGAAAGCAGTGGAAGATGGCCCAAGTCCTTGGACCCCTGCACCCATGTGGGAGACCTGGAAGAAGCTCCTGGCTTCTGGCTTTGGATGGTTGCAGCTCCAGCCACTGTGGACATCTGGGGAGTGAACCAGCCGATTCAGACCTCTCTCTCTCTCTCTCTCTCTCTCTTTCTCTCTGACTCTGCCTTTGCCTTTCAAATGAATAAATATATCTTTTAAAAAAATTAAACATAGGTTCACGTTATTTTAATAGATGTGAAACATGAAGATTAAATTTCAAATACATGTTTCCTTCACTACCATACGAGCGATTCCTTTCCCCAAGATTCCTCTAAAGTCAAAAGCGTCCAATGAGAAAGTTGAGGGGACAGAATGGTCACGTGGTCCTGCTTTAGGACCGGCACTCTCACGGCTCCGCCCACCCACCCCACCCCCGCCTTCCCCGGCGTGCTGGTTGGTGTCAGTCACATTATGGTTGTTATAGTGCCCCCATTAATAACTGCCAGTTGAATTTCTGTACAGAGAATTGCCACGGTTGCTTGGGATCCTGTTTTCCTGCCACATCTGGCTTTATATTCAAGTATATTTTATGGTCAGCGCGAGTCCTTTTATCACGGAATGTCCATTTCTGGGCTCTTTATTTTGATCTCTCTCGGCGTGAAATTCTGTTATCTGCAGTTTTTTTCAGAGGCGCTCAGCAGCCTACATTCTTTGAATCATTTCGTGTGTGAAAGGGCCCGGGTGCCGCTTTCCACTTGAAGGCTTTCGGAGAATGTGATGTTGGCAGATCACACTTGCTCTCCCTTAGAACTTGGGGCTGTTGCTTCTTTGCCTTCTAGCACTGAATACTCTTGTGGAAAAGGCTGGGGCCAGCCTTATTCACTGGTACTTACAGCATGACCAAAAACGTCTCTTTTTATCTGCGTTCACATAATCTAACTAGGTTTGCTTAATTAGACTATGTCTTGATGTTCACTGATCTGAGCAATTGAGATAATGTTTGTAGAATGTCCAGCACACGGTGCTGTGGCTCACTAGGCTAATCCTCCACCTGCGGTGCCGGTACCCCTGGTTCTAGTCCCGACTGGGGCGCCGGATTCTGTCCCGCTTGCTCCTCTTCCAGTCCAGCTCTCTGCTATGGCCCGGGAGTGCAGTGGAGGATGGCCCAAGTCCTTGTACCCTGCACACCCATGGGAGACCAGGAGGGATTGGTGCAGCACGCCGGCCGCAGCTGCCGTTTGGGGAGTGAACCAATGGAAGGAAGATCTTTCTCTCTGTATCTCTCTCTCACTAACTCTGCCTGTCAAAAAAAAAATGTCCGGCACAGAACCCCATATGAGATAGACAAATTATAGTCTACAGGCCAAATATAGCTCACAAACTGTTTTTATAAATAAAGTTCTATTGGCACACAGCCATTCTTTACACATTATCAGTGGATGCTTTTCTGCCCCAGTGGCAGAGTTGAGTATCAGTCATCTACAAACCCTAAAATATCTACTACTTACAGGATGTGTTCATCAGGGCTGGCACTGTGGCGTAGTGGGTAAAGCCACCACCTGCAGTGCTGGCCTCCCATATGGGCACCGGTTCGAGTCCCGGCTGCTCCACTTCTGATACAGCTCTCTGCTGTGGTCTGGGAAAGCAGTAGAAGATCGCCCAAGCCATTGCAGCCGATAGGGGAGTAAACCAGCAGATGCAAGACCTCTCTCTCTCTCTGCCTCTCCTCTCTCTGTGTAACTCTGACTTTCTCTCTGCCTCTCCTCTCTCTGTGTAACTCTGACTTTCAAATAAATAAATAAATCTTTTTTTTTTTTTTTGACAGGCAGAGTGGACAGTGTGAGAGAGAGACAGAGAGAAAGGTCTTCCTTTGCCGTTGGTTCACCCTCCAATGGCCGCCGCGGCCGGCGCACTGCGGCAGGCACACCGCACTGATCCGAAGCCAGGAGCCAGGTGCTTCTCCTGGTCTCCCATGGGGTGCAGGGCCCAAGCACCTGGGCCATCCTCCACTGCACTCCCTGGCCACAGCAGAGGGCTGGCCTGGAAGAGGGGCAACCGGGACAGAATCCGGCGCCCCGACCGGGACTAGAACCTGGTGTGCCGGCGCCGCTAGGCGGAGGATTAGCCTAGTGAGCTGCAGCACCAGCCCTTAAATAAATAAATCTTGAAAAAAAGGAAAATGTTCATCAACCCTACTCACCACTGCATTCATTCTCCATCCTACAGAATCAGAAAAACTGCCATTGAAAGGAAATTCATACTTCATTTTCCAGTCCTAGGTCTTGTATTCTGCGAAAGTAGCGCCTGTAAAATCTAAATGTGTGCCTCACCACCCTTAACCACCTCCAAAGAAGACAAGCTAGCCTGCATCCCATAATTTCCATATTCATGGTATTACCTTTCAGTGATACGGTCACATTTATGCCACATATGTGTGTTCCATTCACAACTGAGGCTGAACGGTTTCTGTTGAAAAGTATCTAGTCTCAGGAACTTACACTATTTCTTTTACAGGCTAAGATGAACCATGCATGATTGCAAATGACCCATCACTGTCAGCCAATAGCCTGGTTGTGTTAGTTTAAAAGTGGGATGGAGTGCGTTTGTATGTGTTTAGGGTCGGGAAGGGGGTGGGTGGCGGGCTTTGAGTAAAGCTCAAGAAAATGAAATGATATGTCCACCAAAGTAATTTTGGGGGCTGGCGCTATGATAGGCCAAGCCTCCACCTGTGGTGCTGGTACCCCATTTGGGTGCCGGTTCCATCCTGGCTGCTCCACTTCCCATCAGCTCTCTGCTTATAGCCTGGGAAAGCAGTAGAAGATGCCCCAAGTGTTTGGGCTCCTGCCCCTGCCTGGGAGACCCTGAAGAAGCTCCTGGCTCCTGGCTTTGGATCAGCACAGGCCTGGCTATTATGGCCATTTGGGGAGTGAACCAGCAGATGGAAGACCTTTCTCTCTGTCTTTCTCTCTCTGTCTATAACCCTGCCTCTCAAATAAATATATAACAATTTTTAAAGTAATTTTGAAATGATTCATATTTTACAAGACTTTTGTTGTTGCCAGCGTGAGTCTGAAATTCCCTTGAGCAGGACCCACTCCATCTTTCCTCTTGGGGAACTTGGGGAACAGGCAGTTTTCAGCATAAGGAGCGCCTGTAGGGATCTCTGCTGGCTCTGTGGGTCGCTACCACATTCACTATCTCTCGTGTACCGATTTGTGGCAAGTGATGAGGGTGGCGAGATAGGAGAAACGATTCACACTCTGCTTTTCAGTGCCTCGGAATGTTGAGAAAAAATATTTAGCAGAAGCTGAGATAAGAAATCCCCATGCTTATGTGTGTTTGTACAGGGAAGATACTATCAATATACCAACCTTTCAGATAAACACTTGCCTTTGGGTCAGTAAAAATTAAAGGCAGAACTTTTATTTAAGTCTGTGTTATCTGTTCTTTACAATTTGAAGTAGGAGCGGGCTGGTGAACGTACAATGCAACTAAGGGTAAGCATGCATTTGTAATTTATATGAAAGACCCGGAACTACATTTTATTCTGTTTCTTCCTCCATGGACAACAGATGATGCTTTGACAAACTTCCTAAGGAATATTATAGCTTTAGAGTCAACAGAGCTACAAGATGTACCCTTGGACATGCCCTGTCCTGTTTCCTGATATTTAAACTGTAGAAATAATGACAGCTAAGCTTTGCCAAGCGCTGTGTGCCAGGCATGGCTGTAAAGAATTCTACAGATTCTACAAAGAATCTCATTTAATTCTTAGAACTATTTAAAGTCCACACTATTATTACTCACCCCTGCATGAGAATAGAGGGATTCAAACCGCTGATAAAAACTGAAGCTGGATTTGAACTTCAGTCTGGCTCCAAAGATTGTTCTGGCTCCAAATAATATAAAGGTTGTTAAAAGTATAAAAAGAGAAAATGGCAGTTAAATTCTTATGATGTGTCTTGCATATAGAAAGTGTGCAACAAAGGGTAGTGATCTATAAGAATGATGATGATTGTGCTGGGAAACAAAACACATTAAGAAGCAAAGTGATATGGAAAATGTATGATTAAAATCCCTAAAAGGGCTTCTGACCCTAGCAAACTGTTCTCCTCCTGGAAAGATGGATTTCTTTACATGTCCTTGGATACAGCTTGGGAAGATGATTGTCTTCTGGTAACAACATAGCGAGAGTTCAAAGCAGCTGAGGCTATTGTCACAGCTCTAACCTGGGTCTTGGACCATCAGGCTTGTCTTCAGCCCTTTTTGTTCACTGGATTCTCAAAATCAGGGATGAATCTCATGTATCATGAGGGCTGCCGGGTAGAAAACCCGGGAGTGCTACTTTTAAAGGCCTGAAAAAGGGGGCCCATTGAGGGTACCATTAAAAGACAGTGGGAGAATCCCCCACTCTGAGAGTTCAGCCCTGAGCTGGTGGTGCCTCTGTCCTAGCAACCAAGTTGTGAAAAGGAGGCTTGCAAGAGTCTGGTAACAGAAGAAGGGGATGCACCCAGGGGAGGCAGGGAGAAGAGGGTGAGTCCAGGTAGTGATAAAGAAAAGCTTTCGCTGGAACTGTGAGTCAAGGGGCTATTAAAGGTAGGATGGGGTCCCATGATCAAGGCGATGAGTAGAATTCTACAGGGTGGCAAAGACCTAAAGAATTGAAAGCAGGGAGCCCCGCATGTTCATAGCAGCATTATTCACAAGAGCCATAAAGTGGAAGCAAACCCAGAAAGGCATCAACAAAGTAATAGAGGTCTGTCCCCTGCAGACGCCAGGAGAAGTGCTGATGGAGGCGGCTGCAATTTGCTCTCACTGCTTCTGGAGGTGGGAGTCCCATAATGGCTCCAGAACTCCACATGTGTCTCCGCTGTGCTGGGGCCGAAACGGGGCTCCTCCTTGGGCTCCTGGTCGGGATGGTGTTAGCACCCAGTTATCTCAGCACGTTAGCCTGCTCTGTGCAAAAACCACTTGAGTGATATAGAAGTTCCTTAAACAACTAAACATAGCATTTGACCCAGAAATTTCATCCTGGATGTCGAGCCAAAAGAAAGACTGCTTTCTACAAACGTATCCAGAAGGCAGGGCTTGACTACATGCCTGCTCCCCCAGGTTCCTAGCAGCTCTCTACTCAATAGCCAACGTGTGGAAGCAACCCAAGTGCCCACTGGTGGACAAATAGGCAAACAAAATGCAGTGTCTGCCTACAATGGGATAATAAAAGGGAATGAAGTTCTGACACATGCTACAACGTGGATGAAGCTTGAGAAGATTACGCTAAGTGAACGAAACCACAGAAGGACCAATGCAATGGGATTCCATGTATTTGTGGTATCCAGAGTAGGCAAAAATCACAGTGACAGAGAGCAGGATGGTCATTGCCACAGACTGGGGGATGAAAATGGAGAGTTATTATTCAATGTCAACAGACTTCCAGTTTCTGGAGA